>NW_027361741.1:5477500-6677500 GCF_039654945.1 Dendrobates tinctorius | reverse complement strand
CTCTGAGGGAAAGTTAGAAATATCGATTTGCTAGATTGTGCTTTACCCAGGCTAGTTTAGCAACCCCTGTGAGAAGCTTTCTTTTGCCTTGCAGCGCTGTTCACAGCTGTCCGCAAGGTCGGTGTGAGTGCACCTCATGCTGTATTGTGTCCTGCAGCCACCTCTGGTTGTAGGCCGCTCAGCGTGCGTCACTGCCTCATACATATTTATTTTTGCTTTATTGCTGCTCATTTTTCATTAAATTCTCCTATTAGTGTGCATCCATCCGTATGCATCTACATTGGTTGCAAACACTATATAGGAGTAGACAGCGGAGCCTTTCTGCAGCCTTTCAGTTCTCTGCACTATTCACGGCTGTCTGTGTGTGAGTACAGCTCACGTTGTAGTGTGTTCTGCAGCAACTCTGGTTGTAGTCCGCTCAGCGTGTGTCACTGCCTCATACATTGTTCTTTTTTGCTGTAGTGCTGCTTGTTTTTCCTGAATTTCTCCTATTAGTGTGCTTCCATCTGTATCCAGCTAGATTGGTTGCAAACACTATATAGGAGTAGATAGAGGAGCCTATTTTCTGGCTTGTGCCCTGCAGTCCCAGCCAGATTAGTATTAGCCTATTTTTTTGAAGCCTCATCTATTGCATTGTAGGTTACCTTCCTGCATTGTAATAGCTCCAAAAAGTTTGTGATACTATCGCTTTCACATCTTTGGTCACATCCTTTTTGTTTTTTTGAAAAAAAACAAAACACGTAAATAAAGTTCACCAAACACTCCACTTGACAGTTGTGTAGGCCACATTAGCTCATATTAAAGTGTAGTCCACACACTTTAGCTGTTCAGGAATAAGCACACTAAGCCCCCCCTTTGTACTTTTCTGCCTATCTTTATCAGTCTGCCAAGATGAAGAAGGCAGGGAGTAAGGCACGTGGTCGTGGGCGTGGAGTTTCAGCAGAGAGAGGACGTGGGGATTCTGTGCCTGCTGCGGGCACCAGTGACTCAGCATCCCCCAGTTTTACCAGGGAACAGTCCAATATGCGCAGCTTTGTAGGACCTCGCCGTACCCCACTGCTGCGGGACGAACAAATTGAAGCCGTTGTCGGATGGATGGCAGCTAACGCATCGACTTCAATTACTTCCACATCCTTTCAGGGCCAGAGCACTGAAGAGCAACCATCTGTCTCTTCACCACCTGCCAAATTGCCCAGACAGTCAAGAGAGCCCTGGACAGGAGCCATCTCTACTTCTGTTCTCTGAATCTCTTGGCTTGGAAACAGGGGGCCAGTCAAGCATCATTCTAGAATGTGAAGAGGGAGTATGCAGTGATGCGCAACTGCTTTGTCCCTCTGAATTTGAAGAGGCGGGTGGGCCAGTGCCTATGGTCAGCACACCCCAGTACGCATCAGATGACGAGACTCAGGTGCCACTTTCTGGTGCGTACTGTGCTGGCGAGACTACCCAGGAGAAGCAGGTGTTTGAAGAGGGGAGTGTAGATGATGAGGTCCTTGACCCATCATGGTGTGAGGAACAGGAAGGTGGTGGGAGCAGCTCTGAGGAAGAGATTCCCCAAATGGCCAAAACAGGAGGGAGAGGGAGGGGGCAGACTTGGTTGCCTGAAGCCTCCACTTCGGCACCCGTTAGGAGCATTCCTCTTCCAAAACGGGCGCTCCCAGGACTTGCAGTGCGTGGTCCTTTTTTGACACAGTTGCAGATGACATTTGCTTTGTCAAATGCAAGCTGTGTAATCAGAAAGTCAAAAGAGGGAAAAGTGTCAGCAACCTCAATACCACAAATATGTGGAAACATGTGCGGACCAAGCACGTGGTGGAGTTACAAAGACACACTGAAGATGTAGGCCAACCTACAGCACCACCTACCACCTCTTCAGCTCGAGTTGTAGCCTCTTCCTCCAGCTCACACACAGCTGGTTCGGCTTCCTCACAGGATCGCCATGGAAGAACCTCTGGCACTGTTGTTCAGAGACCCAGTGACATTCCACCCACAGCACCACGTTCCCTGTCATCCTCACACTCCCAGGCCACTCTACAGCCATTGGTAGCACAGGCATGGGAGAAAAGGCGGCCATACTCGGCAAACCATCCCCGAGCACAGGCTCTGAATGCTGGCATTGCAAAACTACTGGCCCTTGAAATGCTCTCATTCAGGCTGGTGGAGACTGACACCTTCCGTAACTTCATGGCATTGGCAGTCTCACAATACACCATGCCCAGCCGCTTTTATTTCAGCAAGCAAGCCGTCCCTGCCCTGCAAAAGCATGTGGAGGGAAAAATTAAACATGCGCTACTAAACGCTGTCAGTAGCAAGGTCCACCTGACCACCGATGCGTGGACCAGTAACCATGGACAGGGACAATACCTTTCCCTCACTGCCCATTGGGTCAATGTTGTGGAGCCGGGTACAGATCTTTAGAGTGGCGCTGTACGTGTTCTGCCAACTCCAAGGACTGCAGGAATCCAGTATGTATACATTGACTCCTCCTCATACTCCAGTTCCTCAGAATCAGCGCTGCAGGAGCCGTCACGGTCTACCTCCACATGGACCCGTGAACGCTTACCTGTTACGACCGATATGAGCACAGCCGTGGCCAAACGTCAACAGGCTGTACTGAAATTAATTTATTTGGGGAATCGAAGCCACACAGCGCAGAAGCTCTGGAATGCCATCAAGCAGGAGAGCGACGTGTGGTTTGTGCCAGCGAATCTCCAGCCAGGCTTGGTAGTGTGTGACAATGGCTGAAATCTGGTGGCAGCTCTGGGCCTAGGCAACCTCACTCACATCCCATGTCTGGCACAGGTGCTCAACTTGGTCGTGCAGAGCTTTGAGGGACTATCCGTATCTTGATGCACTGCTGCACAAGGTCCGCATAGAGTGCGCTCACTTGCGGCGTTCCAGCATGGCAAGATCGCGCATTGCAGCGCCGATTCCGCCTTCCAGAACATCGCATCATATGTGACCTACCCACCAGGTGGAATTCAACGTTACATATGTTGGAGCGGTTGTGTGAGCAGCAGGCAGCAGTAATGGAGTACCAGCTGCATCAGGCGCAAACAAGTCGCACTGAGCGCCGGTCACACTTCACCACCACTGAGTGGGCCTCTATGAAGGACATCTGCCACGTTTTGCGTGCCTTCGATGATTCCACGACGATGGCGAGTGCAGATGATGCACTAGTCAGCATGACTGTCCCCCTTATCTGCCTGCTTCAAAAAACACTGCAAGCACTAAGGGAGGAGGTTTTGGAAGAGGTGGAGGATGAGGAGTCACAAATGCCATCTGCTTCTGGACAGTCTGCGCAACATGGTTCCTCACAAAGGCCTAGGCAGGGGACACTTTGTGAGGAGGAGGAGTCAATGGATAAGGAAGACATCTCTCCAGAGGAGGGAGGTACACAATGCTCTAGTAGTCAGTATGTAGAGCGAGGGTGGGGTGATGCAGAGCAGGCAGAGATGACGCCTCAAGCAGGGGACAGCGTTTCTTGGCCAGTTGGGAGTCTGCAGCACATGGTTGATTTCATGCTGCAGTGCCTGAGAAACGACCGCCGCATTGCACACATTCTCAACACGGCTGATTATTGGGTGTACACCCTCCTAGATCCTCGCTACCGGGACAACTTACAAAGCCTCATAACACCGTTGAAGCGGGAGCGTAAATTGCGGGAGTACCAAGACACACTGGTGCATTCCATCATGTTCTCCATTACACCCGAGAGCAGTGCTGCTAGTGCTTTACAAAGCAGCTCTGTGCGTTGAGGCATTGGAGGAAGCTCTGCACAAAGAGGGAGCAGAAGCAGCGCCTCAGCACAAGGCAAGACCAGTATAGCCAAAATGTGCCAAAGTTTTGTGTGCCCGCCACAAAGTGTCTACACCATCACAGACGGCTCCAGTCAGCAGGAGGCAACGTTTCCGTCACATGGTGACAGACTACGGGTCTTGCCCTCTCAATGTACTCCCAGACGACTCTTCCCCCTTCAAGTTTTGGGTCTCTAAGGTGGACACCTGGCCAGAGCTTAGCCAGTATGCATTGGAGGTGCTGGCTTGCCCTGCTGCTAGTGTGCTAGTGTATTATCGGAACGCATCTTTAGTGCCGCAGGTGGTGTACTAACAGACCGTTGCATGCGACTATCCTCCGATAACGTTGACCGGCTTACTTTTCTGAAAATGAACAAGGCCTGGATCTCGCCTGAATTTGCAAGTCCTCTTCCAGATTAAATAATTGGTTGGCAACAGTATCCAGGTCTCCTGTTGTGTTCATGTTTCTACCACCTGAACTGTAATCCCTGGGCTCCAACACGACCAGTTGCTGCTCAGAAGTGCCGTCTGCACAGAAAAAAACACTAGCTCCTGTGTTAGTGGGGTTCAGTAACGCCAGCTGCTCCCCTGCTGTGTGTCCGGCAATATCTCCTGCTCCCTCCACATTCAAAGTACATCAGATTTTAAACTTGCTCCAAGTAGGCCTCAGCCTACTCCATGATTGACCCTGTGCTCCAACACAGCCAGTTTTTGCTCAGAAGTGCCGTCTGCACAGAGAAAAACACTAGCTCCTGTGTTAGTGGGGTTCAGTAACGTCAGCTGCTCCCCTGCTGTGTGTCCGGCAAAGTCTCCTGCTCTGTCCACATTCACACTACTTCTGATTTTAAACTTGCTCCAATTAGGCCTCTGGCTCCACTCTGTCTCTAGTATTTACCCTGGGCTCCACAACCGCCAGTTGCTGCTCAGAAGTGCCGTCTGCACAATCGACACTTGCTCCTGTGTTACTGGGGTTCAGTAACATCAGCTGATCCCCTGCTGTGTGTCCGGCAGTTTCTCCTGCTCTGTCCACATTCCCACTAAAATGTGGACAGAGCAGGAGAAATTGCCGGACACAGAGCAGGGGATCAGCTGACGTTACTGAACCCCACTAACACAGGAGCTAGTGTTTTTCTCTATGCAGACGGCACTTCTGAACAGCAACTGGCGGTGTTGGAGCCCAGGGTAAATACTAGAAACAGCGTGGAGCCAGAGGCCTAATTGGAGCAAGTTTAAAATCAGTTGTAGTCTACAACAGATATTAATCTTGATCCAATTAGGCCTCTGGCTCCATTATGTTTGTAGTATTAACCCTGGGCTCCAAGACCGCCAGTTGCTGCTCAGAAGTGCCGTCTGCACAGTCAACATATGCTCCAGTGTTATTGGGGTTCAGTAATGTCAGCTGATCCCCAGCTGTGTGACCAGCAATTTCTCCTGCTCTGTCCACACTCACAACTACAGATTTTAAACTTGCTCCAATTAGGCCTCTGTCTCCACTCTGTTTATAGTATTTACCCTGGGTTACAGCACCGCCAACTGGTTCCCGGCAGTGGCTTTGGCACGGGTTCTCCCTCCTGCCCAGCCTGGTTCCAGCACACTAGCTGTTTCCGGGTAGTGTCAACGTCACTTTGCCACCAATACTTTGTCCTGTCGTGTTGCGGTCGGGTTAGCCGACTCTATGGTGCCTGCAGTTTAGGTGCTTCCTATGTGGGCTGTGGGATCTGGCAATAAAGGCTGGTTCCGTAGTGCCAATAGGACAAGCACCCCCTGTAGGACTGTGGGTTTTGGTAACTGCGGCCGGCTCGCGGCCTTGCAACTTTGTTTTTCATTGGTACTTTCTGCTACCCATCCGGGTTCCAGTACCGTCAGCTGCTTTGGCTTAGGTGCCTCCATCTCGGTATCCGAGTACCAGCAACGTCTGCCGGTCCTTGGTAGTGCTTTCTAGCACAGGTACCTCCTGCTTAGTAACCGGGTTCCAGTACCATCATCTGGTCCTCGGTAGTGCCATTGGCTCTTGTTCCTTCTGCTACCCATCCGGGTTCCAGCACCGTCAGCTGGTCCTTGGTAGTTCCATTGGCTCTTGTAGCTTCTGCTACCCATCCGGGTTCCAGCACAGTCAGCTGGTTTTCGGCAGTGTCTTTGGCACGGGTTCTCCCTTCTGCCCAGCCTGGTTCCAGCACGCCAGCTGTTTCCGGGTAGTGTCAACGTCACTTTGCCACCAATACGTTGTCCTGTTGTGTTGCGGTCGGGTTAGCCGACTATGGTGCCTGCAGTTTAGGTGCTTCCTATGTGGGCTGCGGGATCTGGCAATAACGGCTGGTTACGTAGTGCCAATAGGACAAGCACCCCCTGTAGGACTGTGGGTTTCGGTAACTGCGGCCGGCTCGCGGCCTTGCAACTTTGTCTTTTTCATGGGTACCTTCTGCTACCCATCCGGGTTCCAGTACCGTCAGCTGGTCCTCGGTAGTGCCATTGGCTCTTGTTCCTTCTGCTGCCCCTCCGGGTTTGAGCACCGTCAGCTGGTTCTCAGCAGTGCCTTTGGCTTAGGTGCCTCCATCTCGGTATCCGAGTTCCAGCAACGTCTGCTGGTCCTTGGTAGTGCTTTCTAGCACAGGTACCTCCTGCTTAGTAACCGGGTTCCAGTACCATCAGCTGGTCCTAGGTAGTTCCATTGGCTCTTGTTCCTTTTGCTACCCATCCGGGGTCCAGTACCGTCAACTGGTTCTCGGCAGTTTCTCAGCCTTCTTGTACCTTCTGCTACATTTCCAAGTTCAAACTTTTTGAAATGGTTTTTGGTAATCACTCTGGATCTCCCCGACAACGACCCTGAAGACCACCCCAAAGAAGACCCTGTAGAAGATGACCAAGAGGACAAAGAACATGAAGACAACCACCAAGATACAGAACAACAAGAGACAGAAGACCAAAAAGCAGAAGACCAAAAGATATCTAAATTATAAGCAGAATACGACTAAGCTGTGTATGGAGGCGAGTCCGTTCCTCCTTGTGGTGCCCCTGGAAAATGCCTGCTGCTGCAGGCCAAACTGAACGCGGACAAATCCTGTTGTAAATCTTTTGTGACAGGCAGAACGGCTAATGTAATCTTCAAACTTTTATAGATAACTACAGGAATGCCTGTCATAAATAAGAATATGATGAAGAAGAATAGGAAGAAGATGAAGTAGAATATGAAGATGAAGAATGTAAAAAAAAAAAAAGAATAATAGGAAGAAGGTGAAGAAGAAGATGAATAAGGTGAAGAAGTTGATGAAAAAGATGCTGCTGCTGCGGATCATGAAGGAGAAGGTGTGGGAGAAGTAAAAAAAGAAGGTGAAGAGCATGGAAGTAGTGAAACATACATATCTGACAAAATATAAAAAAGGTTAACATAGTCAATATCTTTGTAACTCCGAACGTCTTAAAAAAAAAAAATTCCTGCTATTCCATTTGATTGGCCTAAACCTCTATGCCTTTAATGTCTCCTCCACCTCCCCCAATACATTCTACATTATTATTAGTTGTTTTTCCTCATATAGAATTAACCTACAAGGAAAGTAAGGGTTTATTTTAATTCCGATATTTCTGTCCCATTGACTTGCATTGGTTTCCGGTATCGGAATCGGCGATATCCGATACTTTTTGGGTATCGGTCCGATACGATATTTCACGATATCGGAAGGTATCGCTCAACACTACTCAGCACTAATCACCAATAAATAAAATTTAAGAGACCAAAAATAGTTTCCTACATTAAGAATTACAATGTAGTCATAAAAATCAAACGCTATAAAAAAATGATCTGTATAAGAAATGATTTTTTTTTTGTTGCGCACCAATAGACTTGAGCATGTTACAATTCTTGTCACGTGAACATTTGGTCCTTGTAAAAACAACATGTCCATGGGATGTCAGTTCTTCCAAGTATGAAACGGTTTTGACACCAAAGCCCAAAAGTACTAGCTGCATTACTTTTACCTTGCTTAGCCCAACCTGTCAGATCTCCATGTCCTGGGTGCACAAAGCCTTCAATATCTGTCTGCAGCTCCTTGTACATATTTTCCAAGCTAAAAGGGAAAAATGGACATTTTGAGACAAATACAACAACTTGTTAACTGAAGCAGGACACAAATATCTGTCTGATG
This sequence comes from Dendrobates tinctorius, assembly GCF_039654945.1. Lineage (NCBI taxonomy): Eukaryota > Metazoa > Chordata > Amphibia > Anura > Dendrobatidae > Dendrobates > Dendrobates tinctorius. Next base: position 6,669,564 of record NW_027361741.1, on the reverse strand, counting down.
ATCGTACCAAACAAAATTAGAAATACTACATTTCATTATATTACAATAATAAATCCACTGAAAATCTGCCTGAGGAGATCTCCACAAATCCTCATGTGCGGCATGTGGATTTGGATGCAGGTTTCACAGCTTTTCAATGAAGGGAATGAAATTCACGACATAATATTGATAAGCTGTGGATTTAAAAATCAGCACAGATTAATTTTGGGAATAAAAAAAACAAAACAACAAAAATTGTACAGCATGAACCATGCAGGGGGCGTGGCTTTGACTGCTCATGGCATAGGACGTGCAGTCTGAGTTCTCCCGTGCACCCTTCCTAAATCTACAGACATCTGCTGATATAAGCACATCCTGGCTAAATCTGCACTGAAGAACTGTCAAACGTTCTTTTCAGATCAACATCAGGCCCTTTTGGACTGTATTGCCAAAGAAATCAGTGTGATTCACTAGGGATTGTGCTCACAGGGCCAGAACTCACTACTGAGGCCTACCGGACCTGCCGGGCCGGTCTCTTTCAAGCCCAGATACAGACTGGAGGATCTGGGAGAAATACACCCCAGCAACCGTCCAGACTTGCATCTACGACTGAAGAAGCTCATATCTGGATTTTGTACAGCTTGGGCCCAAGACAAAGAAACATCATCCTCTGGACCCTGATCCCTCAGCGGCTCCTGCCTCCCGCCCGCACCGCGGCTCCCCTCAAGGGCCCCCCGCGGCTAAGAGAGGGGAAGAGAGGACCCCCCGCTGTTCTCCTAAGAGGCCTCCAGGACTCTGACTTCCTCAGCCCTTCTCCCCGGTAAGATCTGACGCAATCCCAAGCCCCGAAACACAGACGCATTAGTGGCGTCAGATAGGCGGCCTTCTGCGCATGCGCGGCAGCCTTGGCTGACAACCTCGAAAAGTCAGGGATAATAGCGGCACACTGGGGTCCATGTTAACAGCACCCGCAACCTCCGCTGGTTTCATCGAGCCCCACAGCCCCCGCCTGCTCATATTAAACTACTGCCACCGGCTAAACCAGCCCGCACAGAGCCCCGAGGAGGCACAGCTAACAAGACTAATCTGCAGCCACGACTAGGCTGACTGACATTCACCCAGAGCGCAGGCGCACTGACCTCCACTCACGGCTGATAACCCCGAGCGCTGTGAGACAACAGCGGCAAATCGGGGTCCAGAAACACTCCGCCCGCAGCCGCTGCAGGGCTCGGAGGCCCCCGCTCTCGCCGCCAACCCACAGAGCAGAGCCGCCTGCGGCTTAACTTGCACGGGACTGGGAAAAACACAGCGGCTGCTGACGAATCAGTCGCTGTCACAAAGCGGCTGAGTATACCTGATAGCGCGCATGCGCACATCTCCCCTGCTGTATCCCCGCTGACAGCGAGTGAACCGCTTAGAAAAGTGTTGTTTAGGCAATATAGGCGACCTGCTGGGACAACAGACATTTATTTACGCAAATAGGGCGGAACTCTGTCTCGTGCCTCTGAGTACCTGCCGGGCTGTCTCTTTTACCGGCTGGGCCGCTCTGGTTAAGAGTCTTATCTCTCATTCCAACACAAGTATGGAGGGTGCTCTGCATGAGTATCTCTCCGTAATGAGCCTATAGTGACACCAAGTGTCCATTCCTCGTAAGCTGTTCTTATTTCAAAATATGGGCAAGTAAATTATCTCCACTCGTCCAAGTTGTGTACGCAGCTACTCACGTTATTAAAAGCCTCATCATGGTTAAATCACAAAAAGAACGTGAAAAGTTAGCGAATAAGGCTATTGCAGATGAACAGAAAAAGAACACCCGTGGAGAACTTGACAAATACCTAAAGAAGAAGATTGATTCCTCCCACACACCGTTAAAACGCACCCTTAAAAAAAATCTATTTCTCTTGATAATATGGATGACTCGGATCTCAGTGAAGTTGACTGTGAATGTGACTCCACACTACAAGATGCAGCGCCTATTTCCAGGGCTTTTATGAAGAAACTAATGGCCCAGAATATGAAAACTCTTCTGGAAGAGCTATCTGGTATGCGTTCGGACTTTCAACAATTGGGGCAGAGAGTGGAGGTGCTGGAGTCCGGCACCGCAAAGACAGTTGATGCATTATCTAGTATCCAAGACCAGGTCCTTAAACAACAACACCATCTCAATATTGCTCTGTTGGCTGCAGAGGATCAGGAAAACAGGAGCAGGAGGAAAAACATTCGTTTAAGAGGCATTCCGGAATCCTTTGCACGTGAAGCCTTAGAGAAAGTAACCAGAGAAATTTTTGCCAATCTCGTAGGCCAAGAGAGAGCATCTGCAATCACAATTGAAAGAGTTCACCGAGCGCTGCGACCTAAGCCAAAAACTGATGAGCCGCCAAGAGATATCATTTGTGGCATTCTCAGCTATGTGGATACAGCAGCTATTCTGGCAAGTGCCAGAGAACAAGAAAAGATTGTGTATGAGGACTCTCAAATTCAGCTGTTCCAAGACATGGCGGCTTCCACGTCCCCTTATTTCAGCCTTAAAAGCCAAGAATTTGCCGTATAAATGGCTTTTTGTGTTTGGTCTGGCAGTCAACGCAAAGTGTAGACAGATAGTGATTCGAACCCCAGATGAAGTACCAAGTTGTTGGGAGACACTCAACATCTCTCCAATTGAGCTCCCTTCTTGGATGCCTGTGGACTCCAGCTGGAGACTTCCTCCGCTCACCAAACCACAGGAATGGTCCTTAAAGAAAAAGCAAGCTTCGCCGAAAGTCAAGAAATATGACCCCAAGAAACACCCTCCATGAAGAATCAGTCTTATGGACTTCACCTTATCTAACCTGTTCTCCCAAATTCTTTTTCTCCTTTTGATATCTATGATGTCGTGGACCATCCTTTAACTAGGCAGTTCTATTCTGTAATATCAGAAGCGTTATTCATCATTCCCATTTTTTGGTTCACAACTTGGACTACCTCGCCTATGTTTGGGTATATTAACCCCCCCCTGCGTTAGGCGAGCGAATGTATGTAAAAAGTTTGATGGTTATGCGGTTTTTCTTTTTTGTCAGGTATCTGGTTGAGACAAATTTCTCTACAAGACATGTCGAGGGGGAGTAGTCAGGTGAGTTCTGGGTCCGTCACTGTGGCTTCTTTTAACGTGAAAGAGCTTAATTCCCCTGCTAAGCGAAACCAAATCCTTACACTCTTTAAAAAACAGCACTCACAAATTGTCTTTTTCCAAGAGACTCATTTCAAAATAGGTAGAGTCCCCAACACATCCTTTTCCGCATACCCCACATGGTTCAATAGTTGTAGTACTTCCTCCTCCAAGGGCATCAGTATAGCCTTAAGGAAGGGTCCGCCTTTTTCTCTCAAGGATAGCTTAAGTGATCAAGAGGGCAGATATATTTTTGTTAAAGGGACTTTAGCTAACACAACAGTTACTTTTGCCAACTTATATGCTCCTAACAACCACCAGGTCCATTGGATTGCCAAAACTCTTGAAGTATTACACTTATTTAAGGAGGGACTATTGATTGTGGGAGGTGATCTCAATTTGACTCTCAATCCTGAATTAGACGCATCTAGCGGCTCATCACCCATCTCCCAACGTCTAAGAAGGAGTCTTCTTAACAAGTTTAATTCCCTACACCTTGTCGATCCCTGGCGTATTCTCCATCCCACAACCAAGGACTACACATTCTTTTGTCCCCCGCACTCCTCTTACCACCGAATTGACCTCCTTCTAATACAATCCCAAGCCTTGCATTTGATTAAATCTGCTGATATAGGTTCGATCAAAATTTCTGACCATGCCCCAACCTTCATCGATATCATCATTAATACCTTACCCTGCCCTGCAACATCCTGGAGATTAAATGAATCTTTATTGGACACTGCGCAGAATTATGAAAAAATAAAATCTAGCATTTCACATTATTTTGAGGAGAACGTCACAGAAGGCACTCTCACACCTAATATTTGGGAAGCGCATAAGGCTGTACTTAGAGGAGAACTTATATCTATCGGTTCTTATACCAAGAAACAGAGGGAAAAGGAGATTATGCCCCTTTTACATCAAATAAGTACCCTAGAGCGACTCAACAAAAGGTCTGGCGCACAAAGATTTCAGCTAGACCTCTCCTCCCTTCGTAGTAAGTTAAAAGACCTACTCAATGTCAATTCTGCAAAAAATGTTTTTACACTGTAAACACAGATGTTATGTCCATGGGAACAAGAGCAGTAAGCTCACTTCCCGATTGCTTAAAAATCAATTTGGAAATAAATTTATAAAACATATACATACAAATTACAATACGAGGGTGGAGAGATCGGGTGAGATTGCGGAGGCATTTAGACTTTATTATGAATCCCTTTATAATTTAGACCCACCTGAACTAATGAAAGATCCACTGTTTGTAGATGAAAGGATCCAGAAATTTTTGACCCCCCTCTCCCTTCCAAAAGTCCACCCCGAAGATTTCCCAGCTCTACTTTCCCAAATCACCCCTCAAGACATTTAAGACACTATACAATCAATGGCAAACAATAAAACTCCAGGACCAGATGGTTTCCCTTTGAGTTACTATAAGAAATTCTTGGACTTGCTCCTCCCTCAGCTAGTATCTCTCTTTAATGCATTCCTGGCAGGAGACACCCCATCTAAACAGACTCTTGAGGCTCACATCGCTGTTATCCCTAAGGAGAGGAGAGATGGCGGTTTTTGTGGTAATTATAGACCCATCTCGCTGCTTAACACGGATATAAAATTAGGGGCAAAAATCCTTGCTTCCAGAATTAGCACTGTTCTAAACTCTTTGATCCACCCTGACCAAGTTGGCTTCGTCAGGGGCAGGGAGGGTAAAGATAATGCCACAAAAATTCTCTTAGCCATTTCCTACACGAGGCGCTCGGGTTCATCCCTGACCATTCTATCAACTGATGCAGAGAAGGCCTTCGATAGAGTCAGTTGGCATTATATGGTAAGCACCTTCGGAAATTTGAATTTCCCCCTCCTTTTATTGATGCCATAATGACTCTTTACTCGGCCCTGACTGCTAGGGTTAGAGTAAATGGTCTGCTCTCTGACTCCTTCGCGACTGGAAATGGTACCAGAAAGGGATGCCCTCTCTCCCCTACCCTTTTCGTGCTAGTGATGGAGACCCTGATTCAGAAGCTAAGACAGGAAACTGAGGTTAGAGGTATTGTAACAGACCATTCCGAATTTAAGACGGCAGCCTTTGCAGATGACCTCTTACTCCTTGTCTCGAATCCTGAGACAGCTTTCCCCAGTCTCCTAACCCTGCTTGAGTTTAGAACTGTCTCTAACTTCAAGGTCAACATGGACAAATCCGAAGCCTTAAAAGTCTCGTCCCCAAAGTCAGTGGTCTCTAGACTTAAACAAATAACCCCTTTTAAATGGCCTTCTGAAAAGCTGAAATACCTTGGAGTGTTCCTAACAGATCCATCTACACTATATGAACATAATTTCCCTCCTCTGTTAGATAAATTGCAATCATTACTCAAATCATATGATTTGCCCTACACCTTTCATGGAACGGCAGGATCAATATAGTCAAATCTTATATTCTCCCTAAAATTTTCTACTCCATGAATATGATCCCCATTGCTCTCCCTGAGTCGTTCTTTTCCTTGTTAAATAAACTGATATCTAAATTCGTTTGGAGAGCTAAGAGAGCCAGACTCCCCTTCAAAATCCTCTCCTTACCTAAAAATGCTGGGGGTCTTGGCCTTCCCAATTTCAGGACATATTACCACGCAATACACATAGCCCAATGGTTAAACCTGGTAAGACCTAGACCAGACAGAAAAGTACCCAATCTTGAACTTACTCTATTAGGTAAGAAAGCGGAGATCTATCTTTGGACCTCCTCTGTACCCCCACCCTATTCAGTAGATGCCATAATGAGCAATACTCTAGCCATTAGACATAAACTTATCCCCCAATGGACTACCACAGTGCCTGTTTTTAGATAACATCCCCGTAAAAATTATCCCCTGGCTTACGGACTCGAGTTATGTAGATGTATTTGATTTGTGGGAATCCTTACCTAACCTACCTATCTCGCATCTTCTCTCCAGTCAGATTAAATGTGATGACGAGTGGCCACGAGGTGCTAAAAAAAGACCTCGTGACTTCATACAAAAATACCACATACAACATATCATCTCTAAATTCAAGTCCAAAGTCACACATAACACCGATTGGCTCTGGCTAGAGCTTCTTCTTAGGTTAAAATCCCTACCTCCAAAACTTATCTCTAAAATATATGCCAACCTTGTTTCTCCTTCCCCTCATTTTAAACCGCTTTATCTATCCTCATGGGAAACTGAACTTAACTTGTCTTTATCCCTTGCTGAGACGAAGCAGATTTTGAGTCACTCTCACGGTTTTTCCAGATGTGTTCTGCTGCAGGAAAACGCCTTTAAAATTCTATCACGCTGGTATAAAACCCCTGAAAAACTGCAGTATCTAGGCCTTTCAGAGTCCCCTCTATGTTGTAGATTTTTGAGTTTGGTGGGTCCCTTCCTCCATATCTTTTGGCAATGCCCAAGAATTGCTATTTATTGGGATGAAATATTCAAGTACATTCACCAGTTGGGTTTAATTAAAAAAAAAAATTAACTCCCCAGGAGGTTCTGTTATCACTCCCCACAAATTCCTATAATCCTAAAAACATGACTTGCTCCCTCTTTTGGTAGCTGCAGCAAAACACCTGATCTTGTTACATTGGAGACAAACGTCCCCTCCTTCTTTAGGCCTCTTTCACACTTCAGTTTTTTGCATCAGTTATAATCCGCCAAAAAGGCGGACAAGCGGATCCGTTCTCAACTGATGTGAACGGATGGCACAGGATCCGTATTCAGACGGATCCTGAAAATGAAGAAATTTAAAGGAATCGCTGGCCGGGAAAGAAAGAGAGAGAAAGAGAGAGAAAGAGAGAGAGAAAGAGAGAGAGAAAGAGAGAGAGAAAGAGAGAAAGAGAGAAAGAGAGAAAGAGAGAAAGAGAGAAAGAGAGAAAGAGAGAAAGAGAGAAAGAAAGAGAAAGAGAGAAAGAAAGAGAAAGAAAGAGAAAGAAAGAGAAAGAAAGAGAAAGAAAGAGAGAGAGAGAAAGAGAAAGAGAAAGAGAGAGAGAGAGAGAGAGAGAGAGAGAGAGAGAGAGAGAGAGAGAGAGAGAGTTTTTTTTTTGTCCGGCACCCAGAAAGAAATTCGGGTTAAATCAGTGTTTGCAGGATCCGCCAGAGAAAAAAACGTTACAAGCTCCGTTTTGAAATTTTTGAGTATGGTGACGGACAGCAACTTTTGGCGGATCCTCACAAAAAACTGATGCAACGGACACCAATCCGCCATTAATGCAAGTCAATGGGAAAAAAACGGATCCTCAAAAAAAATTTGAGGATCCGTTTTTTTTCAAAACCTGGCGGATTGTGACTGATTGTAAAAAACGGAAGTGTGAAAGAGGCCTTAGGGGAATGGATAGCTAAAGTACATGAAATCCGTAGGATGGAAGAACTGTCTAGCTGGGACTCTCATATATATGACAAGTTTTTTACTACATGGCTTCCCTGGATAAGCTCTACTTCTCAGCATACATGATTCTTGTGCTCTCCTCCCCATTAGTCTAATTACTCTCGTCTTTGGTGTTACCCCACAGCCACAATGACTGGACCCAGACTCTTAGTTTAAGTTCGCTATCTCAACCTAGCTCACACTGTACTCTCCTTTACTCGCCATGTGTCTATTCAGAATTTATGTGCCTTGATTGGGCTAACATGTCTCGGCCCTGTTAAAGGCTCCGGGTTTCGTATTTCTGTTAACCGGAGCTATTACTCTTAGATTATTCTAACATTACTAAATACCTGAAATGTTAATGTTGTTGTGTTATGTTCTTTCATGGAACTACATCTGATGCTATCCATCTCATTGAGGGTTTGGATACCCCTCTACTTCACTATCGTGATTGTTTACAGATGTGAGTACATGTTTGTTATATTTTCTGTAATTCAAAATAAAGAATTTAAATGAAAAAAAAAAATTGTACAGCATGTGGACAAGATTTGCTTAAATGTCTGCCATATTGTAGGTATTGAAATGGAGTGTTCACTACGTTCAGATGAACGTCTTTTCCTAAAGCAGTCATGTCAGGCAAATTGTCCCTGTGCAGCTCCAGCCGCTCAAAAGGCACCTGCCATTAATTGAAGCAGTGCCTCGGCCACAATGTGGACAAGGATGGTGCAAGATGCTTTTTTTTTCTCCTTAGGCTAGTGCATTTAGTTAAATAATTTTCTGTTCATAACTGACTGCACACAGAAACGCCCAGAATGCGTAAATGCACAAGAGTAATTTTTCACATGGAAAAGTTTTGTCCAATTTGCTAGTTTTAATGACAAATAGTTCCTGCGCCAGCCCACGATGCAGTAGGATACATGCTCATGGGTCCCAGTCACGCCAGTACTCCATGTTCATTTGAAAGAAACCTAACAAATACATTGCACAAAAAAATTTGACTTAATACAAAATAATGCTTTAACCCTGTAATGCAATATTAGATATACATAATTATGGTGTGTGAAGAATAGTAGAGATATAATTTTGTGTCACTCGTTTGTATGCTATTTGGCATGGGATTATAAAACCACCTTCCCATGTGCAGCTGGAACAGGACACCTAGCTCAGCAAGGGGTCAAGCCTCAAAAGGCTGTGAGTGACATCTCATATCTTGAGCCAGCTAAGCTCAAAACTAAAAGGTTTGCTTGCAAAATAGATACCATGCATTCGCCCTGTGTTGAGTCAGCTATGATTTCATAAGGAGAATATGGAATTATCGTACACACTGGATACATTTTTTGAGATCCCTGAAATGGACTGAACGAACGCCTTCCAGGGTTCTCAATCTATTCTAACATCACAGGGTGCGGAGATACATAGCTTTGCAACCTGGCTCCTACTAGTCATTCTGAGTTTGGTTTCAAAGTGTGGCAGGGGCCTGGCCGGATCCGATGGCACCAAAACCATCTTCCTGGGACCATTCATTAAGGTTTTGAAGTTTTTAGCTGCTAGAGGCAAGGGGAGGGGATTTACACTCAGCCCAGAGGGCAGTAGGGGAGTGACTCAAAGAGGATAAAGGCTAGTGTAAGGCTATGTGGCCTCTCCCTCTGTTATGCTTGCAGTTCACTTAGAAAGTGGGGGCCACATCGAGCGATGTGCTGTGAAGGAATGAGGAACCAGCTGGCAACTCATGCTCCCTGCGGTCCAGCGCAGACATGGTCTAACATTAAACTGGTAATTGACAGAATTCCTTTTTATATACATTTTTTCTCCCACCATTACTGTATTTGCATATCTGACCATTGTGTATATAGTGTATTGTCTAGTGTGCCCTTAAGGTGATTAAATATAGAATTTAACCTTGGGCTGCTTTTATCTCGATCCACACGTCCGTTTCTCGGTTTAACTTTCCATGCCACCGGGGCTGGTTTCTGGCCCGAAATAATCCAGTTAATGAACTGGGCTTATATCTAAAAAGGAACTGGTGGAAGTCCTACCGGGCTGGCAGCGCTGTTTCACTGGTGCTAGTGAAAGGGGCCTCACATGGTTGTGAGAGTATGGTGCCACGTTAGTGACTGTGTGGGCCACATCCTCTCACTCCCCGTGACTCTTTGGGCCCATGTGGGCAGGGAGTGCCTGTGTAAAACTCTACCAAGCTGACTTTACGTGTCCCCAGGGGGTGCAGAATATAACGTTGGTGCAAGTGGGGAGACCGCATTACGTGATCCTTCTGAAGCAATAGTGATGTCAGGTGGGGTGGCAAGGTGCGGGTTCATCACATGGGTATTGGCGTGTACAGGGGGCTCAGGAGCTGAGCTTCCTCCACAAGTGGCAGATCCAGGATGTATTAAATAGCCAGCATCTGTCTAACATGCAAGGCCAAAGATGAGTGCCGGCAGTTAACCATTTATACACCACTGTCAATCTCAGACAACGGTATTTAAATGGAATGCGTGCCGCTGCTTTATGTTTACCGGCTCCCAATGGCATTCATGATCTGTCAGCACGGGATAGTGCTGTCACCCTGCTCCCAGAATCCTTGCTGCATGCCATCCTCGGTGACCGAAGACCCCATTCCTCTCCTCAGATCCTTTCCTGGCGATGTGTGAAAGCGAGGCGACAGGGGCCTGACACATGGTGGAAGGAGCAGGGTGACAGCAGCACAGAGTATTTCAGGAGAGCAGTGTGCTGGTCTATGGGGGGCACCCTGTTCGGTGCCTGGGATTGTACATAGAGCGCTGTGTTATATACACCTGGATGGACCGTCTTCTTGTCTGCTCCACAGAAATCCAGGAAACATTTACATTTCTGCTGATTGGTGACCTGTTCTGATCCAGACTTTATATGCAAAGACAGTCAGTAACTTTGCAGGCCCCATAAAAATGGCAGCTCACTGTGTTCCTAGACGTCATCCTCTCTTTTCCCTTAGCAATCACCCAGAAGGGGAGGGGAGGAGTGACATCACACCCATGTCATCAGACTCTGCCCATAATTACTGCAGGGTAGTAATGTGAGCTAGTTGTACACTAGGTTTTTGTGCCAAATTTCAGTAGCTGCTCCCCCTAGTGTTAACAAGTGGAAATGCCAAACTTTTTAAAATTATTTTTCATATTTTACAAAATTAAAAACAAATGGTAATAGTTTTTAAGAAAATGTAAACAATTCTTTACATTTTTTTCAATTGCTGAAAAAAATTTTTTGGATGGCACCTTCCCTTTAAAACACTGAAGTCATCATTCATTGGCCAATTCATGTCACATGGGCACCAACAATTAGTCACAGGTGATTCTCATTTGTGATTTACCATGGGCGAGTCAAAATTCATTACCATACTAATTTAATGTAAAGGGTGCCAATACCAGTGCCACAGCAAGCCTTAGGTTTTTATACTTTTTCCTCCCATTGTTTGTTTTAAAATATTGTTTATCATTTGCCCTTTTTTTGTATAGAGCACTCGTGTTAAATACAACTGTTGTTTCACTTGATTCATTTTTTTCATGAGATATTTCACATTATGTACTTAAACTTCATGGGTGCCAATAATGATGAGCAGGTCTCTATATAGCCAAAAATGTTATCAATAAAATAATCAGCTTGTCATGCAAAAAAACAAGCCCTCACTAAGGCCGGTTTCACACTAGCGCTTTTTCAGCGCGCGCACGGCCGGGGGTAGCTCCGCCCCCGATCCGGCTCTCTGCCCGGCGTGCCCGCCCCTTCCTTGTAGCGCCGCCTCCTAGCGGACAGCGGCGCCTGCGATCGGCGCACCCTATCTTTAGCATAGGGTGCGCCGATCGTGCGCAGGCCGTGCGCTAGTTGCGCTTTGACCTGCGCTGCGCACTTTTGACGGTGCGCCGTGCGCGCCAAAATCAAACTTTTCGGATTTTGGCGCGCACGGCGCACCGTCAAAAGTGCGCAGCGCAGGTCAAAGCGCAACTAGCGCACGGCCTGCGCACGATCGGCGCACCCTATGCTAAAGATAGGGTGCGCCGATCGCAGGCGCCGCTGTCCGCTAGGAGGCGGCGCTACAAGGAAGGGGCGGGCACGCCGGGCAGAGAGCCGGCTCGGGGGCGGAGCTACCCCCGGCCGTGCGCGCGCTGAAAATGCGCTAATGTGAAACCGGCCTAAGCTCGATCATTGTAAAAATAAAAATGTTATTGATCTTGGAATATAGTGACAAACGAAAGACTTACTTGAAATTTTTTTTACTCCACTTAAAATAAATAAATACATTTTTGGAACCATGATGTAGAGTAACTTTTACCATGAAATATACGCTGTAAAAAAACAAAACACAAGAAGCCATAGCAGAACTGCATTTTTCCCTCAACTTCACCACACTTGGAATGTTGAATGGTAACATGAATGGAGTTATAAAAACTACAACTCGTACTGCAAAAAAAACAAGCAGAAATAGTGGATGGAAAAAAAAGTGCAAAAACAAAAATAGTCTACGAAGGGAAGAGGTTATTAAATTGTTAAAAATTAGAAAGCCTTGTTACCTGGGTGGTGGTGATACAGGTTTTTGAACACTGAAGCACAAACCGTGAGCTTGATTAGGACCATGGTAAGGATCCTGTCCTAAAATTACAACCTTTACCTAAAAATAGAAACAAAATATAAAATTAGTTCCTAAGGGGGGAGATAAAGAATATAAAGAAAACAAAATGCTGTCTGACTAGGAAAATTATTTTCTTTATACCAGCTTAGACCCTGCGATTGATTCTGCAGAAACTACAGGCTGCATAGTAGCCCTAATTGAGCAGATCCTGTAGTAGCAGAAGTTACACACCTGGGATATCCACTTAAGAAAAAACAAACCAAGGGATCACCACCCGGTGTTGGATATTCAACAGATTTTCCTACTAGGAAAAGTTGCTGCATAGGGTAGTTCAGTGGCTCAGTGGTTAGCAGTGTTGCTTTGCAGCAACGGGTTCAAATTCCATCAAGGACGACATTTGCAAGAAGGAGTTCGTACTGCATGTTTGCATGGGATTCCTTCCACACTCCAAACATATAATGATATTAATTTATAATGTGAAACCCAATGGAGACAGTGATGCTGATGGCTCTAAGTACAATAAATATTAGTAGCCAGCATTGTGTATGAGATTTCAGTAAAACAATGTAGTATAAATTGGCCTACGATGCAATGGTTGAAAAAACAAATTTGCAGCATTCCAGCAATGAAAGACATCACGATCTTGTGCAGATTTTGCAGCTGCGGAATGGAGACAGAAGAAAATCTGCAGCGGCCAAGTCACACGTGTGGTGTTAATATCTCTGAGCCGCAACGACCTCACAAGGTTTTAACCATTTTCTCTTTGTAAAAAGTAGTAAAACCCACTTGTGCTGGACACAGAAATTAGTTACCAGCTGCTGTGTTTGGGTGACAACAACCACCTGTTGTCAGAAGTAAAAAATAAATATATAAATATGTAATATCCAAACAGCGCTCCAAACTAATATGAGGGGAGATAAGAGAGGAAGGCGCTTGAGAACCACAATTGGACGGAGGGGGCAGTTCTTCTTTGGGACAATGAAAAGATTGGAATATGTATAAGATCACAGAAGGGCACCACTAAATAAAGAAAGCGGATCCACCAGCGGCCAGTAAGAACAGTAACTGTAAATTGTGAGAAGAAAGCTACTGACCATCAATGCAGGGATCACTGCAAAATTACAAATTTTATTGGTAATAGACAAACAAAAAGCTTATTAGCTTATTAAAAACATTTAAAAGTCAAAGAATGACTTAGACAAAGCACAAGGCTCACAATAGAGCCAAACAAGACTCCCTCCAGTGGATGGAAATATATGCAATTGGCTTTAAAATGCGCTATAACAAGCCTGCAACAATATTACATTGTCAAGGGTATACATATCTACATGGATCTTAATAGTCCTGTAGAGGAGGTAGATCTATTAGAATTAAACATCATATATAACAGGCTATGCAAATACACACAAAAAAGAGCCATATAAATGAGAGGAGCACAATGCAACCATGAAATACAAGAGGAATCAGCAACCTATATAAAATATAGCGTATAAAGTGTAGCCCAATGAGCTGATAACGCAAAGATAGGATCCTGCCTGCATAGTCCCAATGTGAAACCACTTACAAGGGGGGAGCTTGTGGAGTGCCCGACGCGTGTCGCCACCGCAAGGTGGCTTCGTCAGGGGCTGAAGAGTCGGTCTATTACACTCATATAAATATAGTAGATAATCAACAATTATAAACAGCAGCTGCGGCGACATACCTAATTAGCCGCAATGGAGGCCAGGACTTACAGACGCGCCGAGGAACTGGGAGTGATCCGTGACTCATGGTGATTTCCGGGTTTAGAGCAATGTGACGTAACACAGCCCACTGCGCATGCGCAGACAAGGATGACTCAATAACATAGTAGCTTCCAAGTGCCGAGCAGGGTAACGTCACACTATCCAATGCACAGGCGCAAACACAGAGGGTTGCCATAGTGTCAGGCAGAAAGCGTCAAGGAAGCTGTATAATGTGTGGTTATCAAATGCGCTCACAAAATTAGAGATGATGGCAGATATATTGCATTCAACACAGAGATGCCATAGTGACAGGCAATGGGCGTCAAAAAAACTAATATAACGTGTGAATATCAAATGCGCTCGCAAAGTTAATAAAGATGGCAAATATATTATACTCAATCCACAGTGCAGAAACGAGGAGAATATAACAAGCACGGTTATCTCAAATTATGTACCTAGATCGCTTGACTTAGCCGTCACATACCGTCACAACATTAAAGGACATGCAATATACCAAATCGCATAGCGCAAGCGTGTAACCATTTCTGAATAAATGGCTACGTAATCCCAAATATAGGGAATCAGAAAGGCTATATAAGGTAATCGTGATCAAATGCACGAAAGCAACGGTTTGGGAAATGTATTGCGCATGTGCAAACAAGGATGACTCAAAAACAGAATAGCTTCCAAGTGCCGAGCAGGGTAACGTCACACTATCCAATGCGCAGGCGCAAACACAGAGGGTTGCCATAGTGTCAGGCAAAAAGCGTCAAGGAAGCTGTATAACGTGTGGATAACGAATGCGCTCACAAAGTTAATGATGATAGCGGATATATTGCATTCAACACAGAGAGATGCCATAGTGACAGGCAATGGGCGTCAAAAAAACCTAATATAACGTGTGAATATCAAATGCGCTCGCAAAGTTAATACAGAGGGCAAATATATTATACTCAATCCACAGTGCAAAAACGAGGAGAATATAACAAGCACAGTTATCTCAAATTATGTACCTAGATCGCTGGACTTAGCCATCACATACCGTAACAACATTAAAGAGCATGCAATATACCAAATCGCATAGCGCAAGCGCGTAACCATTTCTGAATATATGGCTATATAGTCCCACATATAGGGCATCAGAAAGGCTATATAAAAGTAATTGTGACCAAATGCACGAAAGCAGGGGCAAAAATTGCCGCAAACGTGATGTATGTGTATTACATTTGGCCTACAATATAAAAGCACAAAATCACGACTGGCTGGCGCACAGTTGTTTCAAAACATACAACTGTATGCCATGCCAATCCACATTACATAAGCGTGCCTAAATGTCACAATGAAATGCATATGTAAATACCATAAAAAATGCCCAGATGCAGTGGCAAAAATTGCCACAATCAAGACACATATGTTTAACACTCTTTAGATATCAAAATATCATTTGACCTTGCACAAAAAGTGTATGGAGATACAAGAAAACGCACGAAGGGTAGATAGAACCCCACACTCATAATTATATTAATAATAGGTCTTGTTTCCCCGATTGGTACATAAACCAAAACGTAGGAGATAATTCACCACAAGCTCCACCCCTTTTGAGATTTGTAAGTCAGACTTGTATTAATTCACAATATTTTGGTCTACTATTGAAAGTTGAACAGATAGAACGACACAAGCTCAACCCCAGTGTCAGCACATAATGGACTTCCAAAAGTTTAAGCAGTCAACATTTCTTTATCCATATACAAATACAGATAGTACTGGCGTTTGTTTTGACGCCCATTGCCTGTCACTATGGCATCTCTCTGTGTTGAATGCAATATATCCGCTATCATTAACTTTGCGAGCGCATTCGTTACCCACACGTTATACAGCTTCCTTGACGCTTTTTGCCTGACACTAAGGCAACCCTCTGTGTTTGCGCCAGCGCATTGGATAGTGTGACGTTACCCTGCTCGGCACTTGGAAGCTATTGTTTTTGAGTCATCCTTGTTTGCGCATGCGCAATCCATTTCCCAAACCGTTGCTTTCGTGCATTTGATCACGATTACCTTATATAGCCTTTCTAATGCCCTCTATTTGGGATTACGTAGCCATATATTCAGAAATGGTTACACGCTTGGGCTATGCGATTTGGTATATTGCATGTTCTTTAATGTTGTGATGGTATGTGACGGCTAAGTCAAGCGATCTAGGTACATAATTTGAGATAACCGTGCTTGTTATATTCTCCTCGTTTCTGCACTGTGGATTGAGTATAATATATTGCCATCTTTATTTACTTTGCGAGCGCATTTGATATTCACACGTTATATTAGTTTTTTTGACGCCCATTGCCTGTCACTATGGCATCTCTCTGTGTTGAATGCAATATATCTGCCATCATCTCTAATTTTGTGAGCGCATTTGATAACCACACATTATACAGCTTCCTTGACGCTTTCTGCCTGACACTATGGCAACCCTCTGTGTTTGCGCCTGCGCGTTGGATAGTGTGACGTTACCCTGCTCGGCACTTGGAAGTTACTATGTTATTGAGTCATCCTTGTCTGCGCATGCGCAGTGGGCTGTGTTACATCACATTGCTCTAAACCCGGAAATCACCATGAGTCACGGATCACTCCCAGTTCCTCGGCGCGTCTGTGAGTCCTGGCCTCCATTGCAGCTAATTAGGTATGTCGCCGCAGCTGCTGTTTATAATTGTTGATTACCTACTATATTTATATGAGTGTAATAGACCGACTCTTCAGCCCCTGACGAAGCCACCTTGCGGTGGTAACACGCGTCGGGCACTCCACAAGCTCCCCCCTTGTAAGTGGTTTCACATTGGGACTATGCAGGCAGGATCCGATCTTTGCATTATCAGCTCATTGGGCTACACTTTATACGCTATATTTTATATAGGTTGCTGATTCCTCTTGTATTTCATGGTTGCATTGTGCTCCTCTCATTTATATGGCTCTTTTTTGTGTGTATTTGCATAGCCTGTTATATACTGTGCCTACAAGTAGTATTCAACCCCCTGCAGATTTAGCAGGTTTACACATTCGGAATTAACTTGGCATTGTGACATTTGGACTGTAGATCAGCCTGGAAGTGTGAAATGCACTGCAGCAAAAAAGAACATTATTTCTTTGTTTAATTTTTTTTTAAATTGTGAAAAGTTTATTCAGAGGGTCATTTATTATTCAACCCCTCAAACCACCAGAATTCTGTTTGGTTCCCCTAAAGTATTAAGAAGTATTTCAGGCACAAAGAACAATGAGCTTCACATGTTTGGATTAATTATCTCTTTTTCCAGCCTTTTCTGACTATTTAAGACCCTCCCCAAACTTGTGAACAGCACTCATACATGGTCAACATGGGAAAGACAAAAGGAGCATTCCAAGGCCATCAGAGACAAGATCGTGGAGGGTCACAAGGCTGGCAAGGGGTACAAAACCCTTTCCAAGAAGTTGGGCCTACCTGTCTCCACTGTTGCGAGCATCATCCGGAAGTGGAAGGCTTATGGAACTACTGTTAGCCTTCCACGGCCTGGACAGCCTTTGAAAGTTTCCTCCCGTGCCGAGGCCAGGCTTGCCCGAAGAGTCAAGGCTAACCCAAGGACAACAAGGAAGGAGCTCCGGAAAGATCTCATGGCAGTGGGAAAATTGGTTTCAGTCAATACCATAAGTAACGTACTCCACCGCAATGGTCTCCGTTCCAGATGAGCCCGTAAGGTACCTTTACTTTCAAAGCGTCATGTCAAGGCTCGTCTACAGTTTGCTCATGATCACTTGGAGGACTCTGAGACAGACTGGTTCAAGGTTCTCTGGTCTGATGAGACCAAGATCGAGATCTTTGGTGCCAACCACACACGTGACGTTTGGAGACTGGATGGCACTGCATACGACCCCAAGAATACCATCCCTACAGTCAAGCATGGTGGTGGCAGCATCATGCTGTGGGGCTGTTTCTCAGCCAAGGGGCCTGGCCATCTGGTCCGCATCCATGGGAAGATGGATAGCACGGCCTACCTGGAGATTTTGGCCAAGAACCTCCGCTCCTCCATCAAGAATCTTAAGATGGGTCGTCATTTCATCTTCCAACAAGACAACGACCCAAAGCACACAGCCAAGAAAACCAAGGCCTGGTTCGAGAGGGAAAAAATCAAGGTGTTGCAGTGGCCTAGTCAGTCTCCTGACCTTAACCCAATTGAAAACTTGTGGAAGGAGCTCAAGATTAAAGTCCACATGAGACACCCAAAGAACCTAGATAACTTGGAGAAGATCTGCATGGAGGAGTGGGCCAAGATAACTCCAGAGACCTGTGCCAGCCTAATCAGGTCTTATAAAAGATGATTATTAGCTGTAATTGCAAACAAGGGTTATTCCACAAAATATTAAACCTAGGGGTTGAATAATAATTGACCCACACTTTTATGTTTAAAATGTATTAAAATTTAACTGAGCCACATAATTTGTTTTTTAAGATTTATGCATCTGTTAATAAATCCTGCTCTTGTTTGAAGTTTGAAGGCTCTAACTTATTTGCATCTTATCAAACCTGCTAAATCTGCAGGGGGTTGAATACTACTTATAGGCACTGTATGATGTTTAATTCTAATAGATCTACCTCTGTACAGGACTATTAAGATCCATGTAGAGAAGTATACCCTTGACAATGTAATATTGTTGCAGGCTTGTTATAGCGCATTTTAAAGCCAATTGCATATATTTCCATCCACTGGAGGGAGTCTTGTTTGGCTCTATTGTGAGCCTTGTGCTTTGTCTATGTCATTCTTTGACTTCTAAATGTTTTTAAGAAGCTTTTTGTTTGTCTATTACCAATAAAATTTGTAATTTTGCAGTGATCCCTGCATTGATGGTCAGTAGCTTTCTTCTCACAATTTACAGAAAAGATTGGAATAGAAACCGGAGAAACGATCTTGGGCTGGAATGGGAACGATGACTCCTGCTAGGATGAGGGAAACTATGGCTTAAAAGAAACCTGAAATCGGAGCTGGGAGCTTTGGTGGCGGGACCTGAAGACCCAGGTCCTGGGTGAGACGAGAACTCTATCTTGTAGACAGAAGTCACCATTTCAACACTGTGATCTCATCTCCCAAGATCATGGTGCCGAGATCTCCATCTGCGCATGCGCCCCCCCCCCCCCCAGCTGCCATTTTCCCGGAACAACAGCATAGGAAACGATGGAACTGTAGGGGCTCTGGCCTTTCAAAAAATGTTGGCAGAGCCCCCACAGCAGCACCAGACACCCGCAGCGGCGTGCCGAACATCCGAACACCCCCTCATCACAGCCTGCGGCCTGCAGCAACGCTCCACTCTTGCCTCCTCCAGCTGCGACCCCACTTCAACGCAGCCACCACCCACGGTAAGCAATAAGAGGCATGGGCTACAAGCACCATTTTATTAAAAAAAATAAAAAAATAAAACTTTCCTATTTTTTTCCTCAAAATTTGGGGTGCGTCTTATAATCGTAAAATACGGTAAATGGCTATGCTTCAAAAGGTAGTCACCAGACATGGTCTTCCAACTGCCTTGAAGGAGTTTTCAGAGATGATTAGCACTTGTTGGCCCTTTTGCCTTCACTCTACGGTCCGGCTTACCCCAAACCATCTCGATTCGGTTCAGGTCTGGTGACTGTGGAGGCCAGGTCATCTTGCGTAGCACCCCATCACTCTCCTTCTTGGTCAAATAGCCCTTACACAGCCTGGAGTGTTATGAATGGGTCACCGAGGAGAAAAAGGCAAAACAAGCTAAGTCACAGAAAACCTGAGAGGTTGCTAACTATGCAGATTGCAGACCCCTATCTTACCACACATCTAGCAGTAGCCGTGGAGCGTGCCTACAATGTTCCTAGACGCCTGGTCACGGCCGGAGGACTAAATAAGCCTAAAGCAAGAAAAGGGAAAACTAACTGCCTCAGAGCAGACCCCAAAGGAATAGATAGCCCCCACACATGTATTGACGGTGAAAAAAGATGAAAGCACAAACACAGGCAGGAAAATAGGCTAAGCAAATGATGGGGCCCAAACTAACTAGACAGGCAAGGAAAGGAAAGACACTGTCTGCAACCTGCAAAAAACCCTACAAAAATCATGTCCAACACTTCTGATAGCAAAATTAACCCTGAAGTCACTAGACTTCTCCCACTATATCAGCACTCTGAAATATTCTGACACAGAGCAAAAAGAGACCGAACTAGTAAGGGACAAAAAGCCAATTGGCAAAATACTGATAAATAAGAGTGGAAATTCAGCACAGCCCCCAGAAGGGGCTGGCTGGCCACACCAAAAAACTGAATAGACCAACAAAATCAAGTGTGAACATTAGCAGAAAAACTTAGCTTTAGATGACTGGAACAGAGCCGAAAACCAAGAGCTGACAAGCCAGAAGGAATCACCAGCAACTGAATAGGGCGTCGGCTGTCTTAAATCCAATCTGAGACTCCTGAGATCCAATCGTCATCCTCATTCTCAGGTGGCTGATGTCAACCGATCAAATCAGCCTCTCTACCTCCTATTACCACCAGAGGGAGTCTGGAAGGAGAACTCACAACTGGTGAACCAGAGAATGAACTCAACACTGGAGGTGTGTTTGGGGTCATTGTCCTGTTGAAAAATAAATGATGGTCCAACTAAACGCAAACCGGATGGAATAGCATGCCGCTGCAAGATGCTGTGGTAGCCATGCTGGTTCAGTATGCCTTCAATTTTGAATAAATCCCCAACAATGTCACCAGCAAAGCACCCCCACTCCATCACACCTCCTCATCCATGCTTCACGGTGGGAACCAGGCATGTAGAGTCCATCCGTTCACCTTTTCTGTCGCACAAAGACACGGTGGTTGGAACCAAAGATCTCAAATTTGGACTCATCAGACCAAAGCACAGATTTCCACTGGTCTAATGTCCATTCCTTGTGTTCTTTAGCCCAAACAAGTCTCTTCTGCTTGTTGCCGGTCCTTAGCAGTGGTTTCCTAGCAGCTATTTTACTATGAAGGCCTGCTGCACAAAGTCTCCTCTTAACAGTTGTTGTAGAGATGTGTCTGCTGCCAGAACTCTGTGTGGCATTGACTTGGTCTCTAATCTGAGCTGCTGTTAACCTGCGATTTCTGAGGCTGGTGACTCGGATGAACTTATCCTCTGCAGCAGAGGTGATTCTTGGTCTTCCTTTCCTGGGGCTGTCCTCATGTGAGTCAGTTTCATTGTAGCACTTGATGGTTTTTACCACTGCACTTGAGGACACTTTCAAAGTTTTCCCAATTTTTCGGACTGACTGACCTTCATTTCTTTAAGTAATGCTGGCCACTCGTTTTCCTTTACTTAGCTGCCTTTTCTTGCCATAATACAAATTCTAACGTTCTATTCAGTAGGACTATCAGCTGTGTATCCTCCAGACTTCTGCACAACACAACTGATGGTCCCATCCCCATTTATAAGGCAAGAAATCCCACTTATTAAACATGACAGGGCACACCTGTGAAGTGAAAACCATTTCCGGTGACTACCTCTTGAAGCTCATCAAGAGAATACCAAGAGTGTGCAAAGCAGTAATCAAAGCAAAAGGTGGCTACTTTGAAGAACCTAGAATATGACATATTTTCAGTTGTTTCACACTTTTTTGTTAATTATATAATTCCACATGTGTTAATTCATAGTTTTGATGCTTTCAGAGTGAATCTACAATTTTCATAGTCATGAAAATAAAGAAAACTCTTTGAATGAGGTGTGTCCAAACTTTTGGTCTGTACTGTACATAAAAACATCTCCAAAAAAGGTATATAGCATTTAGCTTGTCTGTCTGAAAAGATGCTTGGACATAATTAAACTACCTTTCTCTATTTCTAGGGCTGCCAAAGTCCAAATGATGCACCACTTGTCAGGGCTGTCTATAGAGATCTACAAGGCAGTAACCGTGAAAGAAGGAGACAGCGGCATGCAGAAATCAAACAGCAGCTGGACATCATGATCTGTTGTGCAGCAGCAGTTTTGAAGCCGATTTTTTGGTCAGTCCTTTTTTGCAAAAATCAGATTAAAATAGAAGGGAAATTAAAATTTTCCTACCTCAGCCTCGTGCCAAGTAGAGTAAGAAAAATCAAAAACCTTACATTAGCATGAAATAGGCAGAAGCAAACACTTACATCTGTAATATCACACATCTGAGTCCAGGTAAAGACCTGATGCGGTGGAGGGTAGACTGTGCATCGTTTCCGTTCTTCTGAAACAAAACTGGTTAGCTACAAATGGAAAACAAATAGGAAGGTATGAAATGCTTTGTACGGTTGTAGATGTATTATTATTTTATGTATTAAAATTTATATGCTCCTATAGTGGGATTGATAGCCTAACAGCCACAAGTGGACAAGACACCCCTGTTCAAAGTGTGCTCATTAAGTTAACTTCAGATGAAATAAAATAACTTCCACTGCTCAAGGACAGTAATATACACTATGTAATCCCTTTGACTGCTTTAGGTAGACACCTAGGAGCGAGTATTTAAAAAAAAAAAAAAAAAAAACGGACAGAAAAGTGATAAAAATCTAGTGAGTAATGATCCCTCTGCTAGTACACTGCAGCCCATTATCTAATACATAAAGCTCAATGTGTGTATGTGTGTATGTATGTATGTATGTATTGTGATAAAACACTCCGGGATCGCCTTTGCTGGGGTCAAAGGTCACGTGCATTCAGCATGAAACTCAGGCGCAGAGCTGGGGTTCGTGTATAACTGACCCTGGGTCAGGTTTATTAACGGTGAAAGCAATGCAAAAGGAAATAGAAGCATAAAACAAATCCTTGCCTGTCCGGCACTAACTAAACAATGGACAACCTAACTACCAACTGGCGGGCTTCTCCCGTCCAGCCAAACCACAGTTGCAGTGGGCACTGCTTCCACTCACGTGTGTCTCTCACACAGACAGGCTCTCTGTGTTCCCAGGCTGAGACACTCACACAACCACCTTGCATCCTTTTATATCCACCTCCCATTATCCATTAGTAAGCAGGTGCGATACTGACCAGACTAGGCCACATAGGAAAGGAATCTGGGCGAGATATACCTGCCCTCATCCACTATTCCCACATGATTCTCACATATCCCCCTCTTCTGCTCAGACCACTCCGGTCGAGCAATGACACCCGCCAAACAGTGCACTCGGGACAGGGCATCTGCATTTCCCATCTGTACCCCTGGGCGGTGCTCCACTGTAAAAGTGTAGGCCTGCAGGGCAAGGAACCACCGGGTCACCTGGCTATTCCGTTCCTTGTTCAAGTGCATCCACTTGAGAGGGGCATGGTCAGTGATCAGCCTGAACTTTCGGCCCACCAGGTAATATTTGAGGGCCTTTAGAGCCCACTTAATGGCGAGGCACTCTTTTTCTACGACTGCATACCTTTGCTCGTGTTTATTCAGCTTCCTGCTGAGATAGAGGACTGGGTGTTCCACTCCGTCCCTCACTTGTGAGAGTACAGCCCCGATACCGGTATCAGAGGCATCCGTTTGTACCACAAACTCACTGCGGAAGTCCGGAGTCACCAGTACGGGCTGAGAGCAAAGTGCCCGTTTTAGGCTATGGAAGGCTTCTTCAGCCGCTAAGCTCCATTTAATCATGACGGAGTCTTTCCCTTTTGTAAGATCCGTCAGGGGGGTAGCGATGGCTGCAAAATTTGGTATGAACCGGCGATAATAACCGGCGATCCCCAGGAAGGCTTGCACCTGCTTCTTGTTGACAGGTTGTGGCCAGTCCTGAACCGCCTGAATCTTATTAACCTGGGGTTTAACAACACCCCTCCCAATTACATACCCCAAATACCGGGCTTCTTCTAGCCCGATGTGACATTTCTTGGGGTTCGCGGTTAGACCTGCCTCCCACAGGTCGTCAATCACAGCTTGTACTTTCTGGAGATGAGTCTCCCAGTCCAAGCTGTAAATGACAATGTCATCCAAATAGGCCGAAGCATACCGCCTATGTGGCCTCAAGACTCGATCCATCAGTCTCTGGAAGGTCGCCGGTGCCCCGTGCAGTCCAAACGGCATATACACATACTGAAATAAACCTTCCGGCGTAGCAAATGCAGTCTTTTCTCTGGCAGCCTCCACCAGAGGGATCTGCCAATACCCCTTTGTTAGGTCTAGGGTCGTAATATACCGGGCTTTTCCTAACCGATCTATTAACTCGTCGACCCGGGGCATGGGGTAGGCATCAAATTTTGAGACCGCATTCAGTTTCCTGAAGTCATTGCAGAACCGGATGGTGCCGTCCGGTTTAGGAATTAGCACAATCGGGCTGGACCACGCACTGTGCGATTCCTCAATGACTCCTAACTCTAACATTGCCTTCATTTCTCGGGAAACGGCTTCACGGCGCGCTTCCGGGATTCGGTAGGGCTTTACGTGAACTGTAACACCAGGTTCCGTTACGATGTCATGTTTCATTAGCATAGTCTGCCCGGGTTTTTCTGAGAAAAACTTTTGGTTGTGAAGTAGAAACTGCCTGACTTCCGTCTTTTGCCGCTCCGAGAGAGTCTCTGCAACCCGTACCTCCGGTACGGTATGCGAGCAGACAGGACGGGCCAGCTCCGCTGACAAGGCAGACCGATCCTTCCAGGGCTTTATCAGATTTACATGATAAATCTGTTCAGGTTTCCGTTTACCTGCCTGGTATACTTTGTAGTTTACTTCACCAACTCTTTCTTTGATCTCAAAGGGGCCCTGCCACTTTGCCAGGAACTTACTGTCCACCATGGGGACCAGGATCAACACCCTATCTCCGGGTGCAAACGTACGGATGTTGGCACCCCTATCATAGATTCTTTTTTGGGCTCCTTGAGCCTGTATCATGTGTTCTTTGACGATAGACATAACAGCCGCAATACGGTCCTGCATTTGTGTGACGTGATCAATCACTGTTTTAAATGGAGTGACCTGACCCTCCCAGGTTTCTTTTGCAACGTCTAACAGTCCGCGAGGACGTCGGGCGTACAATAACTCGAAAGGCGAGAATCCCGTGGAAGACTGGGGTACTTCCCTGATGGCAAAAAGCAAATACGGAAGTAAATAGTCCCAGTTCTTCCCATCCTTGTCTATCACCTTTCTCAGCATCTGCTTCAGAGTTTTATTGAACCGTTCAACCAACCCGTCTGTTTGAGGGTGATACACAGATGTGCGTAACGGTTCGATTTGTAACAATCGGCAGAGCTCCTTCATTATCCTGGACATAAAGGGGGTCCCCTGGTCGGTGAGTATCTGTTTTGGTATACCGACCCGACTAAACACATGCACCAGCTCCTTGGCAATCGTCTTGGTGGCCGTGTTACGCAAAGGGATGGCCTCCGGGTAACGAGTGGCATAATCCAAGATGACCAGGATATGCTGGTGTCCACGTGCAGACCGTGGAAGGGGCCCAACTAAATCCATCCCAATCCTCTCAAACGGGACTTCAATAATAGGTAGGGGTACCAAAGGGCTACAGAACCGGGGCTTAGGTGCAGAGGCTTGGCAGTCAGGACAAGACTCGCAATATACACGAATATCATGATGCATGCCTGGCCAAACAAAACAGTGTAATATCCTTTCGGTGGTTTTCTGGACTCCCAGGTGACCTCCCATCACATGTCCGTGGGCCAGGTCCAGCACCTGCCGCCGGTAGGGTTTTGGCACGAGTAATAGTTGCACCGTATCTTCCCCCTTTTTCTCTATCTGATAGAGTAAATCATTCTCCAGAACCATGTAAGGATATGCCAGCCTAGAGCCAGGTTCTACGGGTACCCCATTTATCACCTTTACATTTGTCCTAGCCTGAGAAAGGGTAGGATCCTTTATTTGCTCGCTTTGGAAGTCATCTTTCTGAACTTCTAAATCCGGCAAACGGGGAGGTGGACGGCTGTCAGCCTCCTCCTCTTCCCCGGTCTCCTCATTATCACCCGCCATGACTGAAAACGGGAACTGCAGGTCATTTCCCGCAGACTCTTCCCCCGAGTCTTCCGGGGAGACCTGTTCCAGGGGTTCGGGACCCACACGCTCCCTGGGAGAAGAATCATGTACACTATTACCCGAGGGCATCAACTGATTCTCCCACAATTGCCAGAAGTGGGGAAAATCCCGGCCCAGGATAACATCATGAAATAACGTCGGGACGAGTCCCACTTTATGTTGCACAGACCCATAGGAAGTAGTAATGCATATGACCGTGGTGAGGTACGAACAGGTGTCTCCATGCACACACGTTACAGAAAATTTGTCTGATGGTCCAGTCGGGGCTGACACCAGACTGGCCTTCACCAGAGTCACCACACTTCCCGAGTCTAACAATGCCACCACATTTTTGCCATCAACAGTTAAATCACACAAGTGTTTTTCCACATCCTTTTGACCGGCATTCACACTCACTACCCGTGCAACCATAGACATGCGGTTTTTAGAGTCTGTGACGTCGCACTGCATGGGTTCAGTAGTGACCGGACAGTTCGCAGCAATATGTCCCATCTCTTGGCAGCGGAAACACCTAACGGGCCCCTTGCTTAGACCATAGTTCGTTACTCTCGGCCTCGCAGTGCGGGCAGTCCCGTTTTCCTCCCCCACTGTCTTAGGGATTTTTCCATCTCCCCTACTCCCTGGAACAGTCTTACCGGTTCCACGTGGAGATGATGAAGAACGAGATGGGGTAGCGTCGTCTCGGAGTCCTTCCGCCACGGAGTAATGTTCAACCAGATCCACCAGTTGATCTGCCGTCGTAGGATTTCCATGGCTTACCCACTTCCTCAGGGCTGGCGGTAGAGCCCTCAGGTACTTGTCCATGACGACTCTCTGGATTATCTCTGGCGCTGTCAACACCTCGGGTTGTAGCCACTTCTTCGTCACGTGGATCAGGTCGAACATCTGGGACCGCGGTGGTTTATCCGGCTGATAAGTCCATTGATGCACTCTCTGTGCACGGACAGCGGTCGTCACTCCCAGCCGGGCCAAGATCTCGGCTTTCAGTTTGTCAAAGTCCTGCGCGGCTTCAGGCTCTAAGTCATAATAAGCCTTTTGGGCCTCACCGGAAAGAAACGGGGCAATCAGGCCGGCCCATCGTGCCTTCGGCCATTTTTCTCTCACCGCCGTCCGTTCAAACGTGGTCAGGTATGCCTCGACGTCATCTTCGGTTGTCATTTTCTGCCAGTACCGACTCACGTGAATCACTCTCGACTCGGCTTCCAGGTTAAGCTCAGGTAAGCTTGCCAAGCGCTGCGCCACCTGCTGGAGAAGCGAACGATCGGTAACTGTCATGTCCACCAACTCCTTCAGCTGGGTCATCATCACCCGATTAGCTTCCTGCTGGACGGCGGTGGACTGTACCAGCGCTTTCACCACATCCTCCATGCTCATGCTTGCAACGTGATGCCCGCATTCTCCACCACAATGTGATAAAACACTCCGGGATCGCCTTTGCTGGGGTCAAAGGTCACGTGCATTCAGCATGAAACTCAGGCGCAGAGCTGGGGTTCGTGTATAACTGACCCTGGGTCAGGTTTATTAACGGTGAAAGCAATGCAAAAGGAAATAGAAGCATAAAACAAATCCTTGCCTGTCCGGCACTAACTAAACAATGGACAACCTAACTACCAACTGGCGGGCTTCTCCCGTCCAGCCAAACCACAGTTGCAGTGGGCACTGCTTCCACTCACGTGTGTCTCTCACACAGACAGGCTCTCTGTGTTCCCAGGCTGAGACACTCACACAACCACCTTGCATCCTTTTATATCCACCTCCCATTATCCATTAGTAAGCAGGTGCGATACTGACCAGACTAGGCCACATAGGAAAGGAATCTGGGCGAGATATACCTGCCCTCATCCACTATTCCCACGATTCTCACAGTATGTATGTATGTATGTATGTATGCATGCATGCATGCATGCATGTCCGGGATTGGCATGCGCATCGTCGCAGCTACAGCCACAAAATTTGGCACAGTCACACATCTGGTCCCCGAGAGCGGGCTATGTTGAGGCAAAATTTTAACCCCGCACGTTCCAATTCACCAAACAATTTTGCCCCTATCTGCATAATGGGGAAAAAGTGTATGTATGTATTGGCATCCGCACCGTCGTAGCTACAGCCATAAAATTTTGCACAGTCACACGAATGAGAGCGATGGCACCAAAGAGTATATACCGTATAGTTGCTAAGGTGTGTAGCTACAGCCATAAAATTTTGCACAGTCACACGAATGAGAGCGATGGCACCAAAGAGTATATACCGTATAGTTGCTAAGGTGGGGCCCTGACATGGGATACTCACCACACACGGGGATATGAACACACACACAAAATGCACCACACACTACCACGTGCTTCAACACATATACCACCCTCAGCATACATTTCACTACACATACACAAACCTCGCCACATAAAAGTCGAAATACAAAAGTCGCCACTCAAAACTCGCCACGCTGTCCCAGAGCTGTTTAAAAGATGAAAAATGAGCTGTGATGGAAATAACACAATTTATTACCGTGCCAACACAGACCATCCTCTGACACAGACTGCAGGGGGAGCCCAGTATCACACAGGATAAGATTAGATACACGGTTCAGCAGTCAGTATCACACAGGATAGAATTAGATACATGGCTCAGCAGACAGTATCACACAGAATAGGATTAGATATTAGATACACGGCTCAGCAGTCTGTATCACACAGGATAGGATTAGATGCACAGTTTTTATGTGCAATATAATCATAATTTGTTATAACTAACCACAGTTGGTTACTATGCCCAGGCAACGCCGGGCTCTTCAGCTAGGGAACATATATAAACCAATGAGTCAGTGCAGGACTATTAACTGGTGGATAATAAAGCAAGCGAGTTACCACATTAAAATGATACAGGAAAGATGTATATCTTTGTACCGTGTTAGTTAGCCATTAAAAGGTATCAACCACTGAGGACTCTCAAATCTAAATATTCACATTAAGGCTATGTGCCCACGTAGCATTTTAAAACGCTCACTAAAAACCGGACTCCTTCCCAGAAATCGCGCGTTTTTATCCGCGCGATTATGATCGCGATTTTGCCGCAATTTTCGAGTGCGATATTCAAGCACTTTCCAAGCGATTTGAAGCATCGCTTGGAAAGTGATTGACAGGTTGGTCACACTCGTCAAACATAGTGTTTGACAAGTGTGAGCAGCTTTTTACTATTGGGGCCGCCTATGCTGGCATCTGTGATGACTACTAGATATGGCCCAAATACTCTTAGGTCAGAGAAGGGGATGGAGCATAATTTGGACTTTGAAGCGTTATCCCCCGACCAGGACTTAAGCCGGCAGTTCTCTGTGCTGCATTAGACAGGGAGCTGTTCCTGGCCGCAAATCTTACTGATTCGGCCGACGTGTCTGACCAGAACGCCGTGGTTGATTTCATGAGGGGAAGGGAGGCCAGGATGTCTGCTCTAGGGGTCTTGTTGGCAAGGTGTTAATCCAACTGACCCATCCATATGAACATAGATATGGCCACCGAGTTGGCTGCTATGTTAGCTCTAATAAGTGATGCAGAAGTCTCCCATGTCCTTTTCAAGAGAATGTCCTCATTTCTGTCCATTGGGTCACGGAGGGTTGATGAGTCTTCGAACACTTAGGGACTTCTTCCATTTGCATTGTGTTCCTTACTGCCTGGACCAACTCGTCGGTGTCTTCCGACTGAAACAGGTACTTTCTGCCCCAGTCATGGCTGTCTGCTGGGATTTCTCCTTCCTCCTCTGGATCGGAGTCCCGCAAGTCAGACTCCTCTTCAGAGCTCGGTTCCGACTCCCCTGGTTCTGTCTCCCACCTTGCGTGCTTGCGACTAGGCCCTGAGCTGGGAGGCTGCTGTCGTGAGAGGCTGGACATGGAGGTCTGAACTTCCTCACGTATCAGGAATCTCATCTCAGAGGAGGGATGGCTGCTCATCTCTCATGACCCTTGATGTACAGGGTCCACAGAGGGTTTTGCCATGGGTGTCGGGTAGCTTCACGCGGCATACAGGGCATCTGACAGATTTTGCTGAGTCTTTAGTCGCGGTCGGGGGGCTGCTGGGGTTCCCTTATCCTAATGGCAAAAGATAGGGATAGTCAGGTCGGTCCGGGCCCTGCAAGTAGCTGCGGGGCTGGCTGTGGAGAGGGTGGTCTGCGCCAGGCGTACTAACCCCTCCGTCTGCTGGAGCTTCTGCTTCCATTGCCGGTCCGCGTCTCCTGCGATTGCAGTCAGTCACTCTCTGCCACGGAGCGCGCGCTGAGTGTTCAAACCTGGCAACAGTGACGTCACCGAAAGTGACACGCATCCTCTCGCGAGAGCCGGGGATCCGTGTGCTGACCACTTTCGCTTTCCACCCTGGAACGCAAGTCGCCACCCGCTCGTCTGACAGCGCCTGGTCATGACGTCGGCCCCCACCCGGAAGCCCAGCTGCCTGCGGGGACCGTGCTCTGTACCGCGTTCACCGCCGAGATCCGGTCTGATGTCCGGAGCAGAGAGCCTCCCACCAGGAGGAGCGGCCCCCTCCAGGAGCGTCAACCTGTTCACTGGCCTTTGGGGCAGAGGGACACCCCACCGGGAAGCTTTGGCCCTGGGCTTCCTGACAGGGGGAAGGATTGGACTGGCCACACAATCTCCCTGAGCCCTCCTGTAAGCTCTGCGCAGCGATCTCTCAAGTGTCCCTCCATGCAGGGACAAGAAAAACACTGGGGGAAAGGGGGTGGGACGGGACCTTTTAACCGCTCATGTGCTTTCCTGCCCCTGCAAGGAGGAGGAGGACATCCTCCATGGTGCTGTCAGGAGGGACGTCCTGGAAAAATTCACTGGATGTAAATGGTTTGGTGTACAAACACTTATTGCACAGAGTTTACTCAGGCAAAATGTGCCCGGCTTTTAGTCCATGCTAGATGCACTCAGCAGCAAAATGCACACTGCAGTGTTCAGAAAGTCCCAGCCGATGACAAACCTGACACGAGATGGTGTGCGAGGAAGCAAATGACATGACGTCACTATCTTCGCAAGGTACAGATTCCTGGAGACACCGTGTTTTCCTTAACATGTTGGAGAAACTATTTGCTTCATCAGAGGCCCTCTCCGTCATTAGTCTATGTATGTTCTGTGAGATAGTGGCCGGCATTGTTGTAAATGGCAGGTATGTGTCACAGAGGAGGTGATCCTCTGGGTTGTAAGCCTGAAATGTTGCTCTGGGACCTGTAGTTCCACGAGCTTTGTTTTCTTTATAAAGGAGGGGCTTACAGGGTTAGCTGGAGAGTTGGGCGGGACTGGCTAACCACACACACCTCCCTCCTATGGGGATGGTTTCAGCTACATAATGTGACCATGGTTTGGGTCACATGGTCTAGATTGTAAGGTCCTACTAGAGGTCAGGCCTGTGTGTTGGAAGGTCCTACGAGTGGATGCACTTCCTGAATAGCACATGGAGAGGCCATGTACCTGGAAGGCCTGTGTTGGAAGGACCCACGAGGGGACTGTATTCCTGAAGAGCACAGGGTGAGACCATGTGTGTGCAGAGTATGTGATGGCACTATGTTGGGGAAGCTATCGACCTTCTGAGGGTCTGGAACTGCCCTGGTCGCAAGGATGTGATCACAGTAAGGCAGCTTCCCTGGGAAAGAGGACTGACAAGGACTCAGTGTGTGAAGCAGGAGCTCCTGTAAGGTAACTCCAGACAGGGGGGTTATGGTAACGGCAGACAAGTAACTGTCTTTGGAACAGACTGTTGGTGCTTGTTATGTTCCGTGGATGTTAATGAATTGTGCGGTCACCAACGGTAACTGGACGAAGTGAGATCCAGCATCTTTAGAGAATGAAACCTAATGTTGTGGAGTTAAGTTGTGAGAGACACTGACACGGCGTGTGGTCGCCCACGTTACCTGGACAAAGAAGTCCGGCGTGTTTAGTGTCTGCTGGAATTAAAGCCGTGTACGAAGAAGTGTTATGGACTGTGTGTTAGGTCTGTGATATATAACATGGCCTCAAGTGGTTTATGAGTGCATAATAAACCGCATGGACTGTTTTGTGAAAAAAAAAAAACGTGCCTGTGTGCCTTCATCCAGTTGCCAAGCAAGTGTCCCCCAACACATGCAGTAAGCGCTGCTTTCCAGTTCATAATGGGCAGCTAGCTGTAGAGTACTTTTGGAGCGATTACGCATTAGATTTTTATCACATTTCTGAGCAGCAAAAGGGATTGTAGGGATTGTACAGTGTTAATTCCTGTCCTTCTAGCATAGTGGACGTTATTTTATATGATGTATTAATTTGTTCTCCAGGGAAGATACGGTAATTTCTCAGCTATACACAGGGTAGATGATAACTTATAGATCGGTACAGGTCATGAACCCCACGAATCAGGATCTTTGTATGCGCTTTAGAATGGAGCAGCAGTGCATATGTTTAGAGATGGACAAATCCGAACAGTAAAGTTCAGCGTCCATACCGAACACCTACTTTTCAGGAACGGACACTGAACACAGACTTCACCAGAAGTCTGTGTTACTGTTCGGGTTTGGACCCCCCAACACCTGGTGTTTCTCGCGTTGTCAAGTGAATGACAATGCGACAAACACTGCCTCTGATCGGCAGTAAAATAATTACCACTGGTCAGACTGCTGTAGTTCCCACGCTGTCAAATGACAGCGTCAGTGCGCAGCTATGACCTCCGGTCACTGGCGTCAGCAAATGGAATTACTGCTCCCATCAGCCTAAGCCTGCTGCCTCTAAAAATAGCAAGAGCAAGCGGCGGCTGATGTAAGCATTTATCAGCTGCCGCCTGTGCTCCAAATAATAATAATAATGAAAAAAAATAAATAAATAAGGCATGGATTCCCCTGTATTTTTGATAACCAGCCAAGGAAAAACTGACAGCTGACTGCAAATACCAATTTTTTTTTTTTTTTTTTTTTTTTTAACTGTTTGGCCGAACCTGAATATCCAGGGTCCGCCCATCTCTACATATGCCCAAAGTGAGTTTTATTCATTCTCATTGTTAGCACTGAGCACTGCATTTTTACAGCAGTCCCACTGAGAATGAATGGATCAGCGGTTGAGCATGCGTATTCTCGCTCCATTCGAACAGACACCCACAAATCGATAACTTATTTCCACCAGACAATCCCTTTAACAATTGACTAGAAAACAGCCTTACTCCATGGGATCTTTTTCAGTGTGTAGAAGGACTGTGAAGTCTGTGTCCATTTTGGCACAGTCGATATAAAATGGACAGACTCCTGATATATATAATAAATTGTGTACAGTAGTACAATGCAGGATGTGCTGTAAATGTATTCATAAGAATTTGGGAAAGTTATGAAATGTCCTATAAAGGTCTGTTCTGTTCCTGATCTAAAGATCTCGACTTTTAGCTGCGATGAATCGGTGCTGCACTTTATTTATTTATTTTTTTTAACTCCACAGCGCTTTACAGACATTATTGGCACTGTCCCCGATATGGCTCACAATCTAAGCTCCCTATCAGTATGTCTTTGGAATGAGGGAGGGAACCCCAGCAAACACAGAGAGAACATACAAACTCCTTGCAGAGGTTGTTCTTTGTGGAATTTGAACACAGGACCCCGATGCTGCAAGGCTGCAGTGCTAACCAATGAGCCACCACGCCGCCCTACGTACAGTTGTGCTCCAAAGAATTACATACCCAGGCACAATTTTTGCTTTCTTGGCCTTTTTTCAGAGAATATGACTAACACCAAAACTTTTTCTCCACTCATGGTTAGTGGTTGGGTGAAGCCATTTATTGTCAAACTACTGTGTTCTCTCCTTTTAAATCATAATGACAACCCAAAACATTCAAATGACCCTGATCAAAAGTTCACATACCCCATTTCTTAATACCGTGTATTGCCCCATCTAACATCAATGACAGCTTGAAGTCTTTTGTTGTAGTTGTGGAAGAGGTTCTTTATTTTCTCAGATGGTAAAGCTGCCCACTCTTCTTGGCAAAAAGCCTCTAGTTCCTGTAAATTCCTGGGCTGTCTAGCATGAACTGCACGCTTGAGATCTCCCCAGAGTGGCTCAATGATATTGAGGTCAGGAGACTGAGATGGCCACTCCAGAACGATTACCTTCACTTTGTTCTGCTGTAGCCAATGACAGGTCGACTTGGCTTTGTGTTTGCTTCGTTGTCATGCTGGAACGTCCAAGTACGTTCCATGTACAGCTTCTGGGCTGATGATTGCAAATTTGCCTTCAGTATTTGCTGATAATGTGCTGCATTCATCTTTCCTTCAACCTTGACCAAGTTTACTGTGCCTTTGTAGCTCACACATCCCCAAAACATCAGAGATCCACCTCCGTGCTTTACAGTAGGAATGGTGTTCCTTTCATCACAGGCCTTGTTGACCTCTCTCCAAATGTAACGTTTATGGCTGTGCCCAAAAAGTTCAATTTTGGTCTCATCACTCAAAATTACCTTTTTCCAGAAGTTTGTGTATTGTAGGCAAGATACTTTGTGGCATTTGCGCAGTAATGGCTTTCTTCTGGCGACTCGACCATGCAGCCCATTATTCTTCAAGTGCCTCTTTATTGTGCATTTTGAAACAGCCACACCTCTAGTTTTCAGAGAGTCCAGTATTTCAGCTGATGTTATTTGTGGGTTTATCTTTGCATCCTGAACAATTTTCTTGGCAGTTGTGGACAAAATATTTGTTGGTCTACCTGACCGTGGTTTTGTTTTTACAGAGCCCCTGATTTTCCAATTGTTAATCACAGATTGTATGCTGCGGACTGGCATTATCAATTCCTTGGATATCTTTTTGTATCGCTTTCCTGTTTTATACAGTTCAACTACGTTTTCCTGTAGATCTGTTGACAATTCTTTTGATTTCCCCATGACTCACAATCCAGAAACATTAGTGGCTGGATGAAAAATGCAAAAGTCTGTCTGAATCCCAGAAACTCACTCAGGTTTTATGCACACACACTGATTACAAGCAAACAGGTCACAGGTGGGGATGTTACCTATAGAAGCCATTCAGACCCATGTGTGTCAACTTCTGTGCATGTCATCAGGCCAAAATCACCAAGGTATGTGAACTTTTGATCAGGGTCATTTGGATCTTTTGGGTAGTCGTCGTGATTTAAAAAGAGAAAACACAGTAGTTTGACAATAAATGGCTTCACCTAACCATGAGTGGAGAAAAGGTTTTGGTGTTATCATTCATATTCTCTGAAAAAAGGCCAAGAAAGCAAAAATTCTGCCAGGGCATGTAAACTTTTGAGAACAACTGTACCTGCTCATTAGTGAGGATTGGGCTATGGGGTCAGAGTCATAGAAATCAAGAAATCTGAGGTTTGGCTTATCGATTCCACAGCCCTGTGTCAAAGGGATCATCAACCGCACTTCAGCACTTCCCAGTTTTAAAACCTGCCCTATGGAGCCTTCACATGTGTGTACACAATGAGACTACTGTAGAGTACAGACATATGATTTTATTTCAATACGGTATAGCCGACGGCCCTGCCAGGTAGGCAGCGAGCAGCCAACCGCCTGTGAGAGCTCAACCTTAGGTTCATAGTTCTGTTATACATGTTGCTCCATCTAACAAGAATAGTTTGTAGCCAAGCTATGTGATTGCCGAATCAACGCAATTTGGATGTGCACTGACAATTCCCCGGTTTTCCCGATGTGAGCGGGCAGTCACGTTTAGCATACCTCATGTGTCCACTAGTCTCATCCAAAGTCACTGATGGGAAGCCGCTCACCCGCATGGGCACTAGTGACAGTGTGGCGGTGCACAATATCATGATCAGAGTGACTGCCCGCCTTACGGCTTAGACGGGCACAACCCCTTTAATATACTAGAGACTAGAATTTAACGAGGAGCTGTCATCTGTCCAGAAACACAATGATCCTATTCTCCATGAAATAACATTGCGGCTCGTATCTTTTAGAAGTCTGCATTGTGCTGTTCCTGTTATTCCCCCGAAATATTTATGAAGTGACAACTGGGTGTTACCAGAAGGTAGCGTGTCGTCCTGTAAAGCCTAGGACAGATTGGATAGTGGCACAAGAACACGCCGCATTCGGTGACACCCATACATTTCTAGGATTATGGGGACTAAGAGGACATCGGTGACAGGGGTGATCGTACGGACGTCCTTGGCGACAACGGCTATCTGGGAAGTGAGGACATGTGCCCCATGTTACCTTGGTGAAGTAAGGCTTGGTGAACTCCACCAGCAGCTCCTGCCGCCAGCTGTCCCCGAACCCTTCCGGAACATGGCGAGCTGCGAGTTTCTGTAGTGCTGCAGCTTTGTTCCTCTGGATCCGGTCCAGCTGCTCCGGGCTCAGGGGAGGGGACACGACTGCAGGGGTCTGCTCATCTTCTGGATGTCTGCTCTTCTTCACTGGAGTAATCTGGGGAGAGGAGTAACACAAGGCTCGGATCACACACTGCAGTCTCCGGCCATCGTACACGCGCGCCCCTATGCTACACAGTAGGCTCATGGTACTGCACAACGGCCGGGGCCCTACCAGACCAGGCGCCGCCTCCGGCTCACACGTGCTATTACACTTCCGGATGCTGCACACGCTGGATTTTCCCGGCAAAAAAAAAAAAAAAAGTTCAGTTGAAACTCCGCCCTCCCATCTGGATCTGTCCCCTAATTGGCTGTCAGACTTGCCATTCAATGATCCAGCCTATAGGATCGAACAGCACTTCTCTCAATGGCTCCATTCAGTCACACACTCTATAATAGACAATCAGACATGCTTCCCTTCAGCAGCTGACTGTGCGCGTCTGCCCTGCTGGATGACAGGTAATGACAGCGGTACGAGCAGTATGTAGTGGGCACTATTCCTGCATTACCACAGCCACCGTGCGTCCAGGTCACTCACCTCTCCCCTGCACCCTTCCGCTTCTGTAAAGGCCTCTGAGGAAGACCTCTTCTTGGAGACGGGGGTGAAGAAGGAATGGATGGTCTTCTGGCCGATCATGGTCGCCCTGCGGGAGTTCAGCTTGTCAGACACAGTCCTGCAGAGTGCACGGTTTTGGCGCCAAATTCTTCCTGCCCTGTAGGAGGCGGACCCAGCGGTTACCATGGTTACTGGCTGCGCTGTGAGGGGAGCTCCATGCCTGCACTCAGCTGTGAGGGATTAGGACGGTCACCTGCCCTGCAATGTATGGTGTCACTTGTAGTGCGGGAGTCGCAGCTATCGGTTATAGGCTTATAGAGTTATAGGCTATGTTCACACAGAGACCCAACCCTTTAGGCCATGTTCAGTATTTGGTCAGTATTTTACATCAGTATCTGTAAGCCAAGACCAGGAGCTGGTGATAATCCAGAAGTGGTGACGTGTTCCTATAAAGATGGGTGCCCACGATCCGGAACTAGAACTGTGAACGCAGCGCATGTCCCCTGCATCCAAAGCGCTGCCGTCTATTGAACGCAGGTGACGCCGCATATGATCACTGAACTGTGTGGAATCACCGCATCCCATACGTTTCTATTGGTGAAATGTCTCTTGCGGAGGCTGGCGTCTCCAGGAGAAACTGACGTGCTGCGGTCCTGATAGACAGGCTGCGGGCATCTCTGGACACAAAGCGGACATGGGATTCTTTGAAAGCCCATCCACTCTGCTGTAACATCTGGGCGCTGCACATGATCGTGGGCACATTCCCTTATACTTTTTCCTCTGATCCTCTCCTGCTTTTGGCTTACAGATACTGATGTAAAATACTGAACATGTGCACGTGGTCTATAGAGACACGCACGGAGCGTGCGGCTGCAGCCTGTGCTCAGTACACATTGGCCCGGGCACACTGACAGCCATCTGTGCAGTGTATCAGACAATGTGCCAGGGTGCTTCCAGCCGCCGGTGACTGAAGCCATACCAGTGTCTCTATGACTACGTGGGGACTGTGTGGCTTTACGCTATGTACCTACAGATTAACAGCATTTGGGGTCATGAAAGTTCGCCTTAAAAGCAGGCCAGGGACCAAGCTGCATGGGAGACTAGTCAGATCAGTGGATCCTTGGCAGCTGCCTCCTGCCAATGACTCACAGATCTCTCCCTTTACCCGCCAGAGACTCACCTGTCCGACTAGCCCCCCGTGCGGCTCTGTCCCCGGTTGCTATTAATCTAAGTATCTTTCTCTGGAATGAAGCAGGGTTTCAGGATCAAACGTATATGACTGAAAATAGACAGCCAGTGTCTTCTGCCTGTGGATCGGGCAGCGGGTATCACCTGCCAGGGACCCTTTAATTTAAATGGTAGAGAAGGACCTTGTTCTAAAGCCTCAGTCAGACATCCATGTTGCACATACGTTTTTTTCCACTGATATAAAGTGTACCTAGTATAACCTATAGTGCTAGTCACATGTCCGTGTTTTTCATGGACCGTGTATCCGTGCAGTACAGATGGAGACGTCTATTTTTCCCCCCCCAGGTGCACGGATAATAAGGGCAATACAAATATATGGATCTGTAAAAAATACGTACAGTAAACAGTCAATATTGGACGTTGCAAAAAATAGGAGACGCTTTGTAATTTTTGCATCCATGAAAAATGCTGGCTGAATGTCATTTACTGGTGGTAAAAACAAACCATACACTGATGACACCGGTAGCATTTTTCATGTACGTGTTTTAACACTTATGTGTGAATGAGGCCTAGACGTGTGTGTTGTGTTTACTACACACCTAATGTTCAAACTGAAACCTCGCCCGCTGCAACCAATGTTCTTGCTGTGGGTCTTTTGCAGTTACGCTAGTGGTTTTTAAGCAC
Organism: Dendrobates tinctorius; assembly: GCF_039654945.1. Lineage (NCBI taxonomy): Eukaryota > Metazoa > Chordata > Amphibia > Anura > Dendrobatidae > Dendrobates > Dendrobates tinctorius. The sequence goes on along the minus strand of NW_027361741.1, from coordinate 6,630,982 downwards.
CTACCTCCTCAGGAATCTAGTCGGTGATGGCGTCCTCTTTTTGCCACATCCTGTATTGTAGTTAGCGTACCTTTAACCTTGAACTTTGCTTTTTGCTGTATCTCGAAGAGCATTTAATGACTTTGCTATCTTTTTGTATTCTTTCTGTATGCTTTTCTTTGTTTCTACAAGGCAGTGGACTCTTCAATTGTACAGTAACTAAAACTTTTGTATTTTGGGTTTTATCAATGTTGATTGCAACTTTGTTGTGGGTACTGAAACTCACTGCAGATTTATGGACCTGGACCCCAACCAATTCAACAAGCAAAAGAGCTCAATCCCCTGTACACTGCGTTCCAAATTATTATGCAAATTGGATTTATGTGTCATAAAGATCTAATTTTTTGTTTTTCAAATAAACTCATAGATGGTATTGTGTATCAGGGCCCTTTGGATCACTGAAATCAATCTCAAACGCCTGTGATAATTAGTTTACCAGGTGAGCCCAATTAAAGGAAAACTACTTAAGAATGATGTTCCACATTATTAAGCAGGTCACAGGTTTCAAGGAATTTAGGAAAGAAAAAGGATCTCTCTGCTGCTGAAAAGCATCAAATAGTGCAATGCCTTGGTCAAGAGATTAAAACATTAGATATTTCCCAAAAACTTAAATGTGATCATCGTACTGTTAAGAGATTTGTGTGCTCAGAATCAGCCAGACATGTTTGTGCTGATAAAGGCAGAATGAGGAAGGTTTCTGCCAGGCAAGTTCATCGGATTAAGAGAGCAGCTGCTAAAAAGCCATTACAAACCAGCAAACAGATATTTAAAGCTGCTGGTGCTTCTGGAGTCCCTCGAACCTCAAGGTCTAGGATCCTTCAAAGGCTGCAGTGGTACATAAACCTACTATTTGGCCACCCCTAAACAGTGTTCACAAGCAGAAACTGTTGCAGTGCGCCCAGACACACATGAAGACTAATTTTCAAACAGTCTTGTTTACTGATGAGTGTCGAGCAACCCTGGATGGTCCAGATAGCTGGAGTAGTGGATGGCCACTATGTCCCAACAAGGCTGTGACATCTGCAAGTAGGTGGAGGAGTCATGTTTTGGGCCGGAATCATGGGGAAACAGCTGGTAGGGCTCTTTAAGGTTCCTGAAGGTGTGAAAATGACCTCTGCAAAGTATATAGAGTTTCTGACTGACAGCTGTCTTCCATGGTATAAAAAGCAGAAATGTGCCTTCAGGAGCAAAATCATCTTCATGCATGACAATGCACCATCTCATGCTGCAAAGAATACCTCTGACTCATTGACTGCTATGGGCATAAAAGAAGATAAACTCATGGTGTGGCCGCCATCTTCCCCTGACCTCAACCCTATAGAGAACCTTTGGAGTATCATCAAGCAAAAGATCTATGAGGGTGGGAGGCAGTTCACATCAAAACAGCAGCTCTGGGAGGCTATTCTGACTTCATGCAAAGAAATCCAAGCAGAAACTCTCCAAAAACTCACAAGTTTAACGGATGCAAGAATTGTGAAGGTGACATCAAAGAAGGGTTCCTATGTTAACATGTAACTGGGCCTGTTAGGATGTTTTGGAGTTAAATGGCTTTTTTGTTCAGTGAATCTGACCTCCTAATGCTGCAGATTCCAGAAATGAGCATTTTCAGTTCTTTAAAACATATCAAATGTTTAGAAATTCTACTGTGCCTAATAATTTGGAACAGTGCATTTTGAATTTTTATTCATTTTGGAGATTATACTGTTATCATTGGGAGGTTTCTTCAATAAAATTCGATGTATACTCTAACGAGTGATGACTTTTATTAGATTGACTGTCATTTGTACCGACTATTTAGGAAAATCAGAGAAAAATATCATTTGCATAATAATTTGGAACACAGTGTATGAGCGTGTGTAAAGTGTAGAATTTTGTACAGGTTCAATATTAAGTACTTGGGCCTGTCACCTCTGTGAGGGTTTGTGCAGGAGCTTAAGGCTGGAGTCACACTAACCTGTGCAAAATACGGTCCGTAGTTTACACGCGTAATACGGATGAATGACCCCTAAATAGTGCTCCGTAGGTCATCCGTAAGCAAGGTGAGGTCGCGTATTTTGCGCATGTCTGCATCCGTATGCAATCCGTATGGCGAGATTTTCTCGCAGCCTTGCAAAATGGACATTTAACGGTTTTGAGGCCTGCAAACAATTTAAATCATTAGCCTGCACCCTATTTAGACACTCAGAAACAGGTGACTGCCTACATTCTGTCCATTTGTCACATTGCTTTCACGAGGTGTGTTGGTGTTCTTTGTGCAGCATGGCAGAGGGTCTGAGATTCAATACAACTGAGCAGGTTCTCCTTACCTGGCTTTTGTCACGGCGCTTTGGGCAACCATATCCTGTGATAGTGGATCCGCGGAGGAGGAGACGCATGTGGGTCCATCCACTTTTGAGGCAACGACTCACAAGAGGTCATTTTCACCGCCTCTATTCTTCTCTGCGGGAGCATCCGGACAAATTTTACCAGTACTGTCGCATGAGCATTTCCACATTTGATCGACTCTTGGAGACAGTGCTCTCTGGGATAACCTTTCAGGACAAAAGGATGCGCAAAGCTATATCTGCAGAGGAGCGACTTCTACTCACAATATGGTATGTACTACACAACCACATTCTCTATGTTCATAATGTGTGGGCTAAATTGTTTTTTGGCCTTCTTGGACAAAGTTTAATGCCCTCATCTTACTCCAAATATGTTTCAACTGACACAGCAGAATGTTAGGTCTAATATGTACTGCATATCACTTAGTCATTGTGCCACCAAATGTGTGTGTGTGTGTGTTATTCTATCTCAATTCCTACCAAGTTTTGTCGGCATGTAACTGATTTTTTTTTTTTTTTTTTTACTTTAGCCATTCTAAACTTTACTATTTCTGTTGTCCTACAGCTTCCTGTCCACTGGCCTGTCTTATGCTGCCCTCCACCATGAGTTTCTCATTGGAAAGTCAACCATTTCAGGCATAGTGAGGTCTACATGTGCAGAAATCCGGACAAGACTCCATCAGGTGGTCATGCCCGAGCCCAGGATGGAAGACTGGTTAAGGATATCAAGGGACTTTGAGAAGGACTGCCAGTTTCCAAATTGTATTGGGGCCCTGCAGGGCTGTGGAGTCGGAGTTAGTTTTGGTCGGAGTCGGTAGAAATGTACCGACTCCAGCTTTAAAAAAAATGTATTAATATTTCATAATTGATCTTTCATATGAATTTTATAAATGTTACTCAAATATATATGTTCTATCAAACTATGAACAACAGTGATAAGCAGTTCTGCTGGAGATAGAGACATTTCTTACTTCTTGTGTCACTGTTCTCCACTGCCCTTATCTAATCTTATACTTGGTTAACCTCATGCTGCCCCAACCCCCCTACTTACAATGTATGAAACTGAAAGTGAAAATGTGTTGCAAATTCTTAGTAGTAAAGCTCCTCCTCTAGACTAGATCATACTAGGTGTGCGTCTTCCAAGCATCTCACAGCTGCCTGCTACTCGGAAGAGGAAGACTGTAAGAAGTATTATCCTTTCAACAAACTTTGCATCAGTTAACTGTGAGTACATGAGGAATAATAACAGTATTACTGACCACTATATCAGTTGTACGACCTGGCAATAATTTTGTACAATTGTTTTTAAGAAAAACAATAGTCATTTGGATTGTGAATGCAGAATTAAAAACCTGAGAATGTCAAAGAAGCATCACATTAAATCAGCTGTATTTGAACATTTCACCATCACTCAAGATAGAAAACATTATGTCTGTCAGTGTATGACAAATGATCCAGACGAAAACAAATGCTGTGAAGCCAAGATGAGTGCATATTCAGGCAAAGATAAAAATGCTCCTACCAGAGCTTCTAATCTAAAGAGACATTTACAGCGCTTTCATCCAGAAGTACTGAAAGCAGTGGATGAGAAAGACTGCATCCAAACCAATGAACCAGTGCCCAGCTATTCCAGCCAAACAAAGGAGCAGAGAACTTTGCAGCCATCAGTTGCAAGATATTTTGTCAGTGACAAAGTTACTGTGACAATGACAGTAGATACATTTAAAAAACAGATCATAGAGCTGCTTGTAAAGGATAGTGTGCCTATTTCATTATTTTCACGACCAGCTTTTATGTGTCTGAATGGGGAAATGGCCCTCAATCTTGGTGTTTCTCTGGAGAGAGAGAGTATTAGAAAATTAGTAATCGAAGAAGCTTTTAAACAAAAGGAAGAACTTAAAAAAACTCTCAAGGGACGCTTTCTGTTTCTTAAAATGGATGCCTGCACACGTCATAGAGTGAACTATTTTGCCATCAATGTCCGATTTGTTTGTGACAAAAATGAAATAGTTACCAAGACATTGGCAGTAAAAGACACCAAAGCTCATCACACCAGTGAGTTTCTCCAGGTCTTGGTGGAAAAGGTTCTGCAAGACTATGAACTTAAAGAGCAAGTTCTTTCTGTCGTAACTGACAATGCTTCAAATATGATAAGTACTATTAAGCTAATGAATGAGAGTAATGATGGTGACCAGCAGCTAGAAGAACATTCTGGGTCCACAGACACAGACATGTTTGAAATAGAGGAACACAGTATTGTAACTGAGGAGCAAACTGAAGTTGCTTCAGATGAACAGCAACATGATAGTTTAGATCTTGTTGAAACTGTGTCAATATGTTCTTTCATTCCTCACATGCGCTGTGTTGTGCATACGCTACAGCTGGCTATAAGAGACAGTCTGTAAGAAGGACATGCTGCTGCACTGATTGGCAAGGTGAGAAAATTGGCTACTGTTGCCAGAACCCCTAAAGTTGACTCAATTTTGAAGAGACGTGCTGGAAAAGGGGCAATTATTGATCAAGCCACACGATGGGGCAGTACTTACTTAATGATTCAGCGCTTGGTTGAACTGAAAACCTTTCTTGTAGACATGGCTAACCCTCAACTGACGCTAAATGAAAGTCAGTGGAATCAGGTGACTGAGCTGGAAAAATTGCTAGAGCACCCATTTACAGTGACTAAAAAATTACAAGCAGAGGACTTAACTCCATGTATTTTCTTAAAGGAGTGGAAGAACCTGATGTTTCGCCTGTCCCAAAGAGGAGGGTTAATTGCAAGTGGCATTGCTACATCAATGAAACGGAGAGAGGAGCTTCTATTACAAAATAACATTCTTTTGGCAGCTGTTTATGTAGACCCAATGCATCGGATTCTTCTAGATGATCAACAGCTAAGTAAAGGAAAAGAAGCTCTGTTTGAAATAGCAGTAAGGATGAAAGGGTTGCAGAACAGTCAGGAGGAACAAGAAGAACTTGGTCGTCCTGCCACATCTTCACCCTCATCAACTGATGAAGAATTTAATTTCGAAAAATATTTGGATCACAAGGACCGTGCAAAGCGTTCCCGCATAGAAGAGTCATCCCCATCAAGGAACACAGCCAGTACATTTCAGCAGAATTTTTCATGTGCACTAAAAGAAATTGAGAAATTTGACCGTTCTTCAAAAATAACAGTGCAACAAGCGATTCCTCTGTATCCTGACATTGTCAGAGATGTTGCCCGAGTGGTTACTGCTTTGCCACCAACACAAGTTAGTGTAGAGAGGTTGTTCTCTGCTCTCAAAATAATTAGATCAGATTTGAGGGCATCCATGAAGGAGGATCTGACAGAGGCAATACTTTTTCTGAGGACAAATCTATAGATTTCTTCTTATTAACTGCATAAAAGTGTTTATTGCATATTTACTTACAGTTTAGAAAAGTTTATAAAAGTTATTTGCTATATTCTAATTGTATTCTAATAAATGTAGTTTTTGCTCTAAGTGGTCTGATTACTTATATGATGGTGAGAAACTGAATAAGCACGATGTTTAATATTTTACAACAGTAAATTTGTTGTTATGAATTGGCCATTTATGAAGGAGTCGGAGTCGCAACTGTGGCTTACCGACTCCACAGCCCTGGGGCCCTGGATGGCAAACATATCAGGGTGCGTAAGCTGCCGAACTCTGGCTCCCAATTCTTCAATTATAAACAATACTTTTCTGTTGTATTGTTGGCTCTGGCAGACCCTTAATACAAGTTTATAATTGTTGACATTGGGGCCTATGGAAGGACGGGAGACTCTAGAGTCTTCAATACTTCCATAATGGCTCGGCGGCTACGCACCAACCAGTTGGATCTACCACCACCACGCCAGCTACCAGGCTCCACTGAAGAATCAGTCCCTTATGTCCTTGTGGCAGATGAGGCCTTTCAGTTATCGCGCAATGTCATGAGGCCATATCCCTGGCACAACCTTGACCACAGGCGCAGAATTTTTAACTTGCGCCTATCACGTGCTAGGAGACTGGTGGAGTGTTCCTTTGGGATTCTTTGTGCCAAATGGCGGGTACTCCAGTCTGCCATTCAGTTGAGTGAGCAAAATGTGAATGAAGTTGTGAAAGCCTGTGTTGTTCTGCATAACTTCACCAGGATACATGATTGTACCTCCTCTGATGGTGTTGTGCGCAGGGTGAGACCACCTATGAAACCTCAACGTAGACCGCTCTCTGGCCTAAAAGTGCGTGATATTTTCACTAATTACTTTATCTCACCTGAGGGGGCAACTTATTGGCAAGGGCATGCTGTGTTTGTTATAATTTTTCTTTAATTGTGTCTAAATATATATTACTCAAGCCCTTATGATTCTGAGTGTTTCATTGCATTGGTTTGTGTCTGTTAGTATGTTGTGAGGGATTGTGAAAAATCAGAGACGTTAACTAGAGTAGACAAATTTTTAGTGTTGCCTTTTTTTTTTTTTTTTGTTTTGCTTAAAGGCAAACATAATATTGCCATAATAAAATTTTGGCAATGGGCAAAATGACCCTTTGTGCCGCCTTTGATATTCTGAATGCTGGTTGCCTTGAATTTTTTTTACTAGAGATTGCTAGCAAAAAAAGGTGACTACTTCACTAAGGCCAGCACGCCTTTCCTAGGCGTTAGCAAGTGAGTAGTGCATTTTCATCCTTTCATTTTACAGTATAGCGCGTTTAAATATTCTCTTTTCTACACACATGTAATATCTGTCTGAAAGGTGTGAGGTAGCGTTGCCTGTCATGATGGATTGTTTAATATGTTTGGAAAACATTGTTTAAAAATGTGAATGTTAAATTATGTTCTAAATGTTGGTGATGGAAAACACCTGTTTTTTCCTTTCTATTAGGAGCACCAGTTAAAACTCACTGGACATCTCCACCCATCAGAATCATAAATCCTCATAGGTTGGGGAAGGGGAATGTGGAAGAACAGCCTGTGGGTGCTGCTGGACACTGTGGCCAACATCGCCCTGTGTGGGGCCATACTGTTGCCCATGATGCTGGAATTGTCCTGCCTCCTGGGACTGTTGGGGATACTGGCCAGAGTAATGATGATGGTGAGGGGCTTCTTGTTGGCTCTGGTAGGCACGTGGCTCATACCCACCAAGATAGCCAGATCGTCCCCCAACCAGGTTGGGACCAGCCTCCAACACTGGGTGGGTACAAGTGGCCATATTGGTGGGGTTGGCTTGAGGAAGACATTTGGGGCTGCGGAATAGAAGGTTGGGTAGGGGGAGGAAGGGGTTGAGGTGTTGGCCCACGTATTAGGGGCTGTTTGGACCCTGCTTGAGCAAGCATCTGTGTGGATGGTCTCATGCGCATTAAATTTCGTGGTGAGAGCTGCCACCTCTCCAGAAACTCAAAAACCTCATATGGGGTATTGGGGGGGGGGGGGGGGGGGTGCTTGCATCAAGCAGGATCTGAATACATCCCCTAATACGGAGCCGGACCTCACGGGTAAGGGCACGGATATAAAGGGTGAGGCTACGTGCATAGGCCTCCTCCCCATCATCTGTAGTTACTCTAGACAAATAATTGAGCACCCCTGTGTCCACATTGGTCCTGCTCTCTTGAATAGTGACCTGGCGCCTTCTTCTTGTTCGCCATGATGTTAGAGCAGCCTGTGGGGAGGACCTGATCTGGGTAGTTGGGCTGCTGCTCAAGTTGCCCGGCTCTTCCAGGATGGGTGATGTGGCAGCAGCAGACCGTCCTGGTGGTGTTGTGTGTAGGCCAGCCATTGTGTTGTCTTGTGATGCCTCATCTTCAGCCATCCTTCTTGTAGGGGGAGAAGATGGGCCAGCCACCTCATCCCCTACAGGATCTAGAATGGGCTCTGCCTCTGAGGCCGTTCCTCGATCCGTAAGGTTGGATTGAGTTCTGTTATGAAATAGAACAGAGGCAAAAATACATCAATATTTTTGTCCCTGTAATGTGGTGTGAGGTATGTACTAACGGTCTCAGATCCAGAATTGGGGCGAGGAAGTTCAGCCGGTCATAGTATATGTACTTTCTTTTGACATATCCAGCATCCCCACTCCTGGACCGCTGCTGGTGTTCCCGGCGGAACTGGTCCCGGATGCTTCGCCAGCGTTTCATCACATCTTCCACTGCAATGTGACAGGAAATATTGTCAAATTCACATATTTGAGAGGTCACATTTTCAAAAACAGTCTAGGCATGGGGCCTTCTGGGGTGTGCGTTCTACCCATGGTGGCATATGTAATTGGGCAGATACACAGGTTCTCATTAGCTACACTTAAACTAATTTTTTTGTCTAGGAGGATGAGGAGCTTGTGGCCTAACCCCAAATTATGGCTGTGTGAAGGCACGTGTCACATCCAAATGTAACGGCCTCATGAGGCTAAAAGTACATGCAGTACAGGAAGGGGGGTGCTGAATCTAGATTTTTTTTTTTTTTTTTTTTTTTTTTTGGCGCGCTAAGGTTAGGCTAGTTTCACACTTGCTTTTTTTTGCAGCGCGTTTTTCCCGCAAAAAAACGCATACATAAGCATACAACTGCTGCGTTTTTTTCAAGCATTTTTATGAGCATGCATGAAAAAAACGCAGCGTTTGTATGCGTTTTTAGCGCGTTTTTACCGCGTTTGCATTTTTTTCCAACATTTTTAGGTGGCCCCTCACACTACCCAAACCATGACTTTACTAACCCTAACCCTAACCCTGACCCTTAACCAAATCATACTTAACCCTAACCCTGACCCTAACCCTTAACAAAACCATACTTAACCCTGACCCTAACCCTGACCCTAACCCTTAACCAAACCATACTTAACCCTAACCCTAACCCTGACCCTAACCCTTAACAAAACCATACTTAACCCTAACCCTGACCCTAATCCTTAACAAAACCATACTTGACCCTAACCCTTAACAAAACCATACTTAACCCTAATCCTGACCCTAACCCTGACCCTAATCCTTAACAAAACCATACTTAACCCTAATCCTGACCCTAACCCTAACCCTTAACCAAACCATACTTAACCCTAATCCTGACCCTAACCCTGACCCTAACCCTTAACAAAACCATACTTAACCCTAATCCTGACCCTAACCCTGACCCTAATCCTTAACAAAACCATACTTAACCCTAACCCTGACCCTAACCCTTAACCAAACCATACTTAACCCTGACCCTAACCCTTAACAAAACCATACTTAACCCTAACCCTGACCCTAATCCTTAACAAAACCATACTTGACCCTGACCCTAACCCTGACCCTAACCCTTAACAAAACCATACTTGACCCTAATCCTGACCCTAACCCTGACCCTAATCCTTAACAAAACCATACTTAACCCTAATCCTGACCCTAACCCTAACCCTTAACAAAACCATACTTAACCCTAATCCTGACCCTAACCATGACCCTAATCCTTAACAAAACCATACTTAACCCTAACCCTGACCCAAACCCCAACCCTGACCCTGACCATAACCCTAACCCTAAACCCCCTTAACTAACCCTAACTCTAACCCAAACCCCTAAATTCCATGGTTTAAAAAAAAAAAACGCATATGCAAAAAAACGCATACATGAGCATGCCAGTGCGCACATATGCGCATCCATAGGCTATAATGGCCATTTTTAGCGCAAAACGTGCGCATGCGCTTTTTTGCAGGGCCAAAAAATGCAACATGCTGCGTCTGGAAAATCCCAACGCACACCCCAAAAAAACGCAGCGCATGAAAATCGCATACATGCGCTTACCAGCGCGCAGGTATGCGCACCCATGTTAAATAAAGGGGAAAAAACGCATGCGCAGGTGTGCGTTTTTTTCCAGCGCTAAAAAACGCAAATGTGAAACCAGCCTTAATGATGTATTTATGGTTGCACTTACGAATTTTATGCTGCTCATCACGTGGTCTGTCACCAAAATCATGGTACATCTGGCGACAGATGCGCCTCCATAACGTCTCCTTTCTTGTCCGGTTAGCATAATTTGCAGCGCGTGGGTCCCATATTTCGGGACGCTCCTGCACCAGGACAATGAGCATCTCAACATTAATGTAGGTGGACGCCATGCTGCTGCTGTACTCCGTGGAGGCGTACTTCCTGGATGGCTGGAGCACTTTTTGAGCTCATTTGCATGTCTAGGCTTCCTGATGATGGATTGGCCCATTTCCTGTCACCAGCCAAAAAACCTGCGTATTTCTCGCAGGTCACACGTGTGTTCCGTGTGTAATCTGTATTTTTTGCGCACCCATAGACTTGCATTGGCGTACTACGGGCGTAGTACGCTGACAATCGCAGCATAGGATACGGATGAGAAATATACGCCTGGTGCGAGTGACCCCATAGAGAATCATTTGTCCGTGTCTAATGCGTGCTTTTAGCGCCTCACTCGGCCGTATTCCTCGCCAGTGACTCCGGCCTAAGGCCTCTTTCACACATCAGTTTTTTGGCTTCATTTTCAATCCGGCGGTTTTAGAAAAATACAGATCTGGCAAATGATGCCGCCGGATCTGTTTTTTTTTTTTTTCAGACTTGTATTAGCTACGGATTGCAACGCCTCACGTTTCATCCGTCGTTTGCTGAATCCGTCGGAAATTTTGTGTCCGGCGGCCGGAGATGACGGACAAAGTAACGTTTTTTTGTCTCCGTCGGACAGCGACGGATCCAGCGCCGTCTGTCGTTTGCTAGAATGGAACCTATGGGTGCCGAATCCGTCGCTGTCCGTCAAATGACGGAATCCAGCAACGGATTACGTTTTTTAGCTGTGCATGCTCCAATTATTAACAGGTAGGGCAGTTGGATCCGTCGCATCAGTTTTTCACAATCTGCAACGGATCCGTTTTTTCTAAAACTGCCGAATTGCGACTGACGCCAAAAATCTGATGTGTGAAAGAGGCCTTATTCTTGTCTATTAAAGTGAGCACTTCGGAAAAGATTTGAGTTATTGTTGGTAGTCTGGGTCCTGAGTCTTCACCAATTATTTATCAGGGCATTATTTATTATTGGTGCAGAATCCAACCAGAGGCGCAGCACTTTTAGACCTAATACTATCTAATAGACCTGACAGAATAACAAATCTGCAGGTCGTCGGGCATCTAGGAAATAGCGGCCACAATATTGTACAGTTTCACTTGTCTTTCGCAAGGGGGACTTGTCAGGGAGTCACAAAAACACTGAACTTTAGGAAGTCAAATTTGACCAGCTTAGAGATGTTCTTACTAGCCTATAATTTCCAGGTTCACGTTTAGAGCCCTTTTTGAATATTGGTACCACATTTGCTATGCGCCAGTCCTGTGGAACAGACCCCATCGCTATAGAGTCCCTAAATATAAGAAATAATGGCTTGTCTATTACATTACTCAGTTCTCTTAGTACTCATGGGTGTATGCCATCGGGACCCAGAGATTTATCTATTTTAATCGGTTTCGCACCTCTTCGTGGGTTAGATTGATGACCCTTAATATAGGGTTTTCTCTGTCTCACGGCATTTCACCTAGCATTTCCTTTTCCACTGTGGAGAAGGTGTTTAATATATTAGCTTTTTCCTCGTCATCTACAACCATTCTTTCCTCACAATTTTTTAAGGGGCCTACCTTTTCACTTATGATTCTTTTACTATTGATAAAGTTGAAGAACAGTTTGGGATTGGTTTTACTCTCCTTAGCAGTGTGCTTCTCTGTTTGCTTTTTGACAACTTAAAAGGGGCTTCCACATAGCAATATCGCTAAAGCGTCACCAATTTTGTGACGCAGCAGCGATATTGCTAGCGATATCGCAATATGTAACACTTACCTCCCCCCGCTGGTTATCGCTGATCACGCGAGAATGTCCTGGGCCGTCTCTCGGCGGCGGCTTCCTGCTGGTGTGGATGCGGGCAAGAGGACGTCTTCGTCGCCGCGTCTGACCGGTAAGTGCCGACCGCTGCTGCATCGCTGGTGAGATCTCCCTGTTTGGCAGCTCACTAGCGACCATTTAGCGAAGCACCAGCGATCCTGACTGGGTCGTATCGTTGTCGGGATCGCTGGTGCATCGCTAAATGTAACGGGACCCTTAGTTAGCTTTTTAGATAAAGTATTTTTCTCCCTATAGTGTTTTTTTTTTTTTTTTTTTTTTTTTTTTTTGAGCTTCAACGGTGCCATCCTGCTTTAGTAGTTTAAATGCTTTCTTTTTACTGTTAATTGCCCCTCTTACTACTTTGTTTAGCCACATTGGGTTTTTCCTATTTCTTGTCCTTTTATTCCCACAAGGTATAAACCGCTTACGGTGCCTATTTACCGTTGGATGTTCTAAAACATTTCCCATTTATTATCTGTATTCTTATTGCTGAGGACATTGTCCCAGTCAACCAAACTAAGTCTAACCTGTATTGTTAGTAAAATATTTGAAGGGTTTCTGAGGGATGTTGTTCTGGATTATCTCAATTATCATAACTGATTAACTCCGTATCAGCACGGGTTTATGAGGAATCGCTCCTATCAAACCAATCTAATCAGTTTTTATGAAGAGGTAAGCTATAGACTGGACCAAGGTGAGTCATTGGATGTGGTATATCTTGATTTTTTACAAATCTTTTGATACTGTGCCACACAAGAGGTTGGTACATAAAATGAGAATGGTGGGTCTGGGGGAATATGTGTGAAAATGGGTAAGTAACTGGCTTAGTGATAGAAAGCAGAGGGTGGTTATAAATGGTATATTCTCTAACTGGGTCGCTGTGACCAGTGGGGTACCACCGGGGTTGGTGGTGGGACCTATTCTTTTCAACATATTTATTAATGATCTTGTAGAAGATTTACACAGTAAAATATCGATACTTGCAGATGATACAAAACTATGTAAAGCAGTCAATACAAGAGAACATAGTATTCTTTTACAGATGGATCTGGATAGGTTTGAAACTTGGGTCGAAAGGTGGCAGATGCGGTTTAACAATGATAAATGAAAGGTTATACACATGGGAAGAAGGAATCGATATCACCATTACACACTGAACGGGAAACCACTGGGTAAATCTGACATGGAGAAGGACTTGGGGATCCTAGTTAATGATAAGCTTACCTGGAGCAGCCAGTGGCTGCCAAGGCAAACAGAATCATGAGGTGCATTAAGAGGTCTGGATACACATGATGAGAGCATTATACTGCCTCTGTACAAATCTATGGTTAGGCAGCACATGGAGTACTGTTGTGAATTCACTTTCTGGGCTGCCTCTGGTTGCTAGTGAAGGTAGTGGAGCTGGTTGTATTGACAGAGGAGTCGCAAGTTCTCTTTTCGGGCTCCCTCTGGTTGTTACAGGAGGTAATGGAGCTGATCTAATTGACAGAGGCCTGCCACCTGATAATGAGGACGATTGGACATCGAGTCTCTGGATTTAAGACAGCTGACTCCCTCTATCCCTGCTGGTGATTTTTCCTGCCTCCTGGGGTCTTAGTTTCCAGTTCAGTCCCTGCATGCTCAAGCTAAGTGTTCTTTGCTATTGTTCACATTTGATTTGGTTTTGTCTATTCAGTTTTGTGTGGTCAGCCAGCCCTGGCTGGGGCTGTGCCGAATTTCCATCCTTATGTTACTTTGTGTCAGTTTGGTTTTTTTGCCCCTTATTAAATTGGCCTCTTTTAGCTCTGCTTTCAGAATATGCCAGAGTGCTGATATGTGGGAGAAGTCTAGTGACTTCAGAGTTTTTGCTATGAGAAGTGTTGGACATCTTTGCAGGTTTTTTTGCGTGATTGCAGACAGTGTCTTTCCTTTCTAGTTAGTGTGGGCCCCATCGTTTGCTCAGCCTATTTCCCTACCTGTGTTTGTGTTTTCATCTTGTCTCACCGACAATATATGTTTGGGGGCTGTCTTCCTTTGGGGTCTGCTCTGGGGCAGTTTAGATTTCCCCTTTTCTTGCTTTAGGCTTATTTAGTTCTCCGGCTGTGTCAAGGCGTTTAGAATCATCGTGGGCACGCTCCACGGCTACTGCTAGTTGTGTGGATAGGATCAGGGGTCTGCAATCCGCTTAGTTACCAACATCTGTGGTTTTCTGTAGCTTAGCTTGGTCTTGTTTTCCTCCTCTGTGACCCAATCATAAGAGTACTGTGTACAGTTTTGGGCACCGGTGCTCAGGAAAGAATGGAACTAGAGTACAAGGAGGGCAACAACATTAATAAAGGGGATGGGGGAACTACAATACCCAGAGAGACAAGCAAAATTAAGATTTAGGCTGGCTTCACATTAGCGTTTGTGCGCAGCGTATCATCTGCATGTGCAAACACATGCTTACGCTGCGTTTATCGGCATCAGCTTACGCATACCAAAAAAAGGCTGCGTGTGTGTGCGTTTAAATGCATTTTTGTTTGTTGTTTATGCGCATGCGTTCGATATTTCCAGGAGAATTTGGGTATGCGGACAGTGCTTTTCCAGTAGAATTTCCTTGACACAAGCCACACAAGCGTGTCTCATGGGATTTCTATATATAGACCCTGCACAGATGAAATCCTTTTCTTTTGCTGCTGTATCAAGCTGCAAGATGGATTTTGGCGTGGAGAGCATCAATCTTAATCTTGATTAAGATTAAGATCCACACCCCATTTTATACACCTGGGATTTTGGAGGGGCTGAAATCAGTTCCTGGATATGCTCAGTCTGAAGTACCCATGCGCATCAAACGCATCCATGCGCATGACCTTGCGTACCAGTGTGTTCCCATAGACAGTAATGCCTTGTTTTGACGCACTCATGCGCATGCCTGCGCATATTTGACGGCTCAAAAACTGCAACATTTTGTGTTCGGCGTGCACCGTGAAACGACGCACGAGGACGCATTCGCATACAAACTGATGCCAACGCATCTCCCTGCGTACATAATGTTAAAAATAGGTACGCAAGACGCATGCGGATCTTGGGAAAGGAGTACGCAGGCATACGCTGCGCACAAACGCTAATGTGAACCCAGCCTTAGTCTACAAAAGACGACTGAGGGGCAATCTAATAACTATGTATAAGTATATAAGGGGACAATACAAATATCTCTCCGAGGATCTGTTTATACCAAGGAAGGTGACGGTCACAGGGGGGCATTCTCTGCGGCTGGAGGAGAAAAGATTTTTCCACCAACATAGAAGAGGATTCTTTACTGTTAGGGCAGTGAGAATCTGGAATTCATTGCCTGAGGAGGTGGTGATGGCGACCTCAGTCGAGGGGTTCAAGAGAGGCCTGGATGTCTTCCTGGAGCGTAACAATATTGTACCTTACAGTTGTTAGGTTCTTTAGAAGGACGTAGATCTGGGGATTTATTCAGATGCAATTTAGGCTGAACTGGATGGACAAATGTCTTTTTTCGGCCTTGCTAACTGTTACTATTACATATATAATATAATAAAAAGGTTACTGTTCTTATTGGTATAGTATTACTTTTGACAATTATATTCGTGTGTTCTTTTCCAGGTGGCACTGTGGGAAGCTAACTGGACAACACTATGTACAGTATAATCACAATTGGGCTTTCTTCTGTAGTATGTTAAAATAATGGATAAGTTTGTGATTAAAAAAGCCCAAACTAAAAGCAAAAGGACGTTTGTAGATGAAGATGCTGAATGTTCAGACACTAGCAGTCGTACAGAAAACCTACCCGGAAAGAGATGTAGGATTGAAATGATGGATTCATTCCTGAATCAAATATATACATGGAAGAGAGTCCGTGCAGAAAACCTGAGCTGTGATTATACCTTTCTATTTAACAAGACAGAAGCTAATGAGCTATTTCAGCAGCTGGAGAAGGACATTGTCTACTTTACAGGTGATAACGCTGTAGCTATCCATCAATTAGTGAGGCTTTCTTGTCTGACATTACCCTCTGTAAGACCCTATAGGAGCCTGATCGCGGAGGTCAATGCTTTCCTACGGTAGCCAGGGACCCAACTGGTACGATCCATAGAATTACTAAAAAGGTGTTATTTTTAGTGCACAATCAACAGAAAAAAATAAAACATAAGATTTATTTGCATTTTGACACCCGTTATGTCCTAAAAATAGCAATTATAAAATATGTAGCCCAAGACTAAACCAATCCCTCCCAAAAAAGCCCCCTATACAGCTCCAAAGATGGAAAGTTTAAAAAGTTTTGGCTGTAAGAATACAGCAACATTTTTTTAATGTTTGTCTAGTACAAAAGTAAAAAGATAAAAAAAAAATCTTTTGTATTGCTATTATTGTATTGACACATAGAATAAATGTACCTACAAAAAAGTTACTAAACATCCACTCACAGCTGCATGTGCACAAAAAGCTTTAACAATTCAGTTAAATAGATAAGATTCCTTAACCCCTTTCTGACATTGGACGTACTATTCCGTCCATGTGCCCTGGGACTTAATGCCCATAGACGGAATAGTACGTCATCGGCAATTAGTCGCACTCATGGGGGGAGTGCGGCTGATCGCGGCCGGGTGTCAGATGATTCTCACAGCTGACACCCGGCACTAAGTGACAGGAGCGGTCACGGACCGCTCCCAGCACTTTATCTCCCAGAACACTGCAATCAAACACGCTCGCTGACATGGAAACCCGATGTGTGATGATCATCATGCACAAAACGAGTGTCCCATAGTGGGACAAGTGTAAAAGTAAGAATTAAATTAAAAACAATTTTTAAACAAAATATTGAAAATAAAAAATATTCCAAAATTAAATCAATATTTGAAGAAAAAAATCTAAACAATAAAAGTACATATTTAGTATCGCCGCGTCCGTAACGACCCGACCTATGAAACTGTCCCACTAGTTAACCCCTTTAGTGAACACCATTGAAAAGGCAAAAAAAAATGCTTTATCATCATACCACCGAACAAAAAGTGGAATAACGCGATTAAAAAGACATATAAATAAACGTGGTACCGCTGAAAACATCTTGCCCGCAAAAAACAGGCCACCACATAGTTCCATCACCAGAAAAATAAAAAAAAACTATAGCTCAGAATAAAGCGAAGCAAAAATAATTTTTTCTATAAAAGTTTTTATTGTATAAAGCGCCAAAACAGAAAAAAAATATAAATGAAGTATCGCTGTCATCGTACTGACCCGAAGAATAAAACAGCTTCATCAATTTTACCACATGCGAAACTGTATTAATGCTCCCCCAAAAGAAATTCATTAATTGCTGTTTTTGGTTCATTTTCCTCCCAAAAAATCTGAATATAAAGCGATTAAAAATAAGTCATGTGCCCGAAAATGGTACCAATAAAAACGTAAGCTTGTCCCGCAAAAAACAAGACTTCACGTGACTCTGTGGGCCATAATATGTAAAAATTATAGCTCTCAAGATGTGGTGATGCAAAAACTATCTTTTTGCAATAAAAAGCATCTTTTAGTGTGTGACAGCTGCCAAACATAAAATCCCGCTATAAATAGTAAATCAACCCCCCCCAATCACCCCCTTAGTTAACCCCTTCATGACCAAGCCTATTTTGACCTTAATGACCAGGCCATTTTTTGCAATTCTGACCAGTGTCCCTTTATGAGGTAATAACTCAGGAATGCTTCAACAGATCCTATCGATTTGAGATTTTTTTTTTTTTTTTTTTTTTTTTTTTTCCCTGACATATTGGGCTTCATGTTGGTGGTAAATTTAGGTCGATAATTTTTGCGTTTATTTGTGAAAAATTTTGCAATTTTCAAATTTTGAATTTTTTTTCTGTTAAACCAGAGAGTTATGTGACACAAAATAGTTACTAAATAACATTTCCCACATGTCTACTTTACATCAGCACAATTTTGGAAACAAAGTATTTTTTTGTTAGGAAGTTATAACGGTTAAAAGTTGACCAGCGATTTCTCTCTTACAATAAAATTTACAAAACCATTTTTTTTTTTTTAGAGGGACCACCTCACATTTGAAGTCACTTTGAGGGGTCTATAAGGCAGAAAATACCCAAAAGTGACGCCATTCTAAAAGCTGCACCCCTCAAGCTACTCAAAACTACATTCAAGAAGATTATTAACCCTTCAGGTGTTTCACAGGAACTAAAGCAACGTGGAAAGAAAAAATGGACATTTTAATTTTTCCAACAAAAATTTTCATTTAGCATCAATTTTTTTCATTTTCACATGGGTAACAGGATAAAATGGATCCTAAAAATTGTTGGGCAATTTCTCCTGAGTACACCGATACCTCATATGTGGTCATAAACCACTGTTTGGGCGCATGGCAGGGCTCAGAAGGGAAGGAGCACCATTTGACTTTTTGAATGGAAAACATGCTGGAATATTTAGCGGTTGCCATGTCACGTTTGGAGAGCCCCTGTGTACGTAAACATTGGAGCTCCTCCACAAGTGACCCCATCTTGGAAACTAGACCCCCCCCCCCCAATGAACTTATCTAGATGCATAGTGATCACTTTGAACCCCCAGGTACTTCACAAATTGATCTGTAAAAAAAACAAAAAACTTTTTTTTCACAAACTTTCTTTTAGCCTCAGTTTTTTCATTTTCACATGGGCAACAGGATAAAATGGATCCTAAAATTTGTTGAGCAATTTCTCCTGAGTACACCGATACCTCATATGTGGTCATAAACTACTGTTTGAGCGCACGGCAGGGTCCGGAAGGGAAGGAGCACCATTTGACTTTTTGAATGGAAAATTAGCTCCAATCGTTATCGGACACCATGTCGTGTTTGGAGAACCCCTGTGCGCCTAAACATTGGAGCTCCCCCACAAGTGAGCCCATTTTGGAAACTAGACCCCCTAAGGAACTTATCTAGATGCGTAGTGAGCACTTTGAACCCCCAAGTGCTTCACATAAGTTTATAACACAGAGCAGTGAAAATAAAAAATATTTTTTTTTCCTCATTATTTTTTAGTGCGCAATTTTTTATTTTCACAAGGGTACGAGGATAAATTAGACCCCAAAAGTTGTTGTCCAGTTTGTCCTGAGTACGCTGGTACCCGATATGTGGGGGGGAACCACTGTTTGGGCACATGTCGGGGCTCGGAAGGGAAGTAGTGACATTTTGAGATGCTGATTTTGATGGAATGGTCTGCGGGCATCATGTTACATTTGCAGAGCCCCTGATGTACCTAAACTGTGGAACCCCCCCCCCACAAGTGACCCCCATTTTGGAAACTAGACCCCCCCAAGGAACTTACCGAGATGTGTGGTGAGCACCTTGAACCCCCAAGCGCGTCTCAGAAGTTTATAACGCAGAGCCGTGAAAATAAAAAATATTTTTTTTTCCTCAAAAAAAAAAATTTTCAGCCAGCAATTTTTTATTTTCACAGGGGTAGCAGGATATATTGGACCCCAAAAGTTCTTGTACAGTTTGTCCTGAGTATGCTGGTGCCCCATATATGGGGGGGAACCATTGTTTGGGCACACATAAGGGCTCGGAATGGAAGTAGTGACGTTTTGAAATGCAGACTTTGATGGAATGGTCTGCGGTCGTCGTTACGTTTGCAGAGCCCCTGATGTGCCTAAACAATAGAAACCCCCCACAAGTGACCCCATTTTGGAAACTAGACCTCCCAAGGAACTTATCTAGATGTCTGGTGAGCACTTTGAACCCCCTAGTGCTTCACAGAAGTTTATAACGCAGAGACGTGAAAATAAAAATAAAAAAAAAATTTTCCACAAATATTTTTTTTAGCCCCCAACTTTTTATTTTCCCAAGGGTACCAGGAGAAATTAGACCCCCAAAGTTGATCAGTTTTTCCTGAGTACACTGATACCCCATATGTTGGGGTAAACCACTGTTTGGGCACATGTCGGGGCTTGGAAGGGAGGGAGCACCATTTAACTTTTTGAACGCAAAATTGGCTGGAATCAATGGTTGCACCATGTCGCATTTGGCGAACCCCTGATGTGCCTAAACAGTGGAAACCCCACAATTCTAACTTTAACCCTAACCCCAACACACCCCTAAACACATCCCTAACCATAACCCCAACACACCCATAACCCTAATGGAAAAATAAAAATAATTTCTTTGTTTTATCAGTTGATCCTGCCTATGGGGGTGATAAACGGGGGGTTTATTTACATTTCATTCTATTTTGATCACTGTGAAAGTGATCAAAATGAATGAATGGAAATTGGAGCCGGCGGGCGCACTGCACATGCGCCCGCCATTTTCCCATATGGCGGCGCCCATGGTCCGGGACCGCGGGACACCGGGAGCCATAACGGCACTCGGTGAGTGGTGGGAGGGGGGGCAAGCGGAAGCCGGGGGGGAACTGAGGGAAGGCGGGGGGGAGATGATTACAGCGGCGGCACATCGCCGCTGTCATTCAGTGGCGGGGGGCAGATGGCTGTCACCAGCCATGTCCGATGCTACAGCAGCGTCGGACATGGCTGGATTGTAATATTTCATCAGTTTTCATTGATGAAATATTACTATCGCTCTGATTGGCTGTTTCACTTTTAACAGCCAATCAGAGCGATCGTAGTCACGTGGGGGCGAAGCCACGCCCCTGTATCTGCGGGTCGGGTGACCTTTCAGTGACCTAGGTCACCCGACCCGCAGGGGGGCTTTAAAGTCATGACGCCACATAGGCGTCACTGGTCAGATTTGCACCAGTTTTCATGACGCCTATGTGGCGTCATTGGTCGTGAAGGGGTTAATAAAATAATAATAAAAAAAAATGTATTTTCATTAGGGTTGGGGCTAACGTTGGGGTTGGGATCAGGTTTAGGGGTGGGTTAGGTTTGTGGTTTCGGTTAGAGTTAGAATTGGGGGGGGTTTCCACTGTTTAGGCACATCAGGTGCTCTCCAAACGCAACATGCATCTGATTTCAATACCTGCCAATTCTGCGTTGAAAAAGTTAGGCTGTGTGCACACGCTGTGGATTAGGTGCGGATTCATCCGCGCAGATTTTGTAAAATCCGCAGGTGAAACCTCAGGTCAAAAGACCTGCGGATTGCTCTGCGGTTTTGCCCTGCGGTTTTTCATCTCCTCAATGGAGGAGATGGCAAACCGCAGGAGAATCCGCAGAAAGAATTGACATGTCAATTCTTTCTGCGGATTGAAAACCGCAGATAATCCGCGCGGAAAATTCCGCACCGTCTGCACTGCGGTTTTTGATTCCCATAGGGAATCATTGTAGCGGCCAAAACCGCTGCGGAACCGCAGCAAAATCTGCAGCGTGTACACACAGCCTTAAACGGTGCTCCTTCCTTTCCGGGTTCTGCCATGCGCCCAAACAGTGGTTTACCCCCACGTATGGGGTATCGGCATGCTCAGGACAAATTGCACAACAACTTTTGGGGTCCAATTTATCCTGTTACCCTTGGGAAAATAAAAAATTGTGAGCAAAGAGATCATTTTTGTGAAAAAAATATTTATTTATACGGCTCTACATTATAAACTTCTGTGAAGCCCTTGGGGGTTCAAAGTGCTCACCACACATCTAGATAAGTTCCTTAGGGGGTCTACTTTCCAAAATGGTGTCATTTGTGGAAGGTCTCCACTGTTTAGGCACATCAGAAGCTCACCAAATGCGTCATGGCGTCCCATCTCAATTCCAACTAATTTTGCATTGAAAAGTCAAATGGCGCTCCTTCCCTTCCGAGCTCTGCCATGCGCCCAAATAGTGATTTACCTGCATTTCTCCTGTTACCCTTGGGAAAAGAAAAAAAACTGGATCTGAAGTAAATTTTTTGTGAAAAAAGTTTATTTTTTTTTTTTTTTAAACATTCCAAAAATTCCTGTGAAGCACCCGAAGGGTTAATAATCTTCTTGAATGTGGTTTTGAGCACCTTGAGGGCTGGATTTTTTTAGAATGGTATCACTTCTGGGTATTTTCTATCATATAGATCCCTCAAAGTGACTTCAAATATGATGTGGTCCCAAAAAAAAAATGGTGTTGTAAGAATGAGAAATCGCTGGTCAACTTTTAACCCTTAATTTCCTAACAGAAAAATTTTCGTTCCAAAATTGTGCTGATGTAAAGTAGACATGCGAGAAATGTTATTTATTAACTATTTTGTGATATTTCTCTGTTTTAAGGGCGTGAAAATTCAAAGTTGGAAAACTTCAAAATTTTTGCCAAATTGTCTTTTTTTTCACAAACGTTAGTCATATGAAAAATTTTACCACTATCATGAAGTACAATATGTCACGGGAAAACGTTGTCAGAATCACCGGGATCCATGGAAGCATTCCAGAGTTATTACCTCATAAAGGGACAGTGGTCAGAATTGTAAAAATTGGCCTGGTCAATAACATGCAAACCAGGCCAAAGGGTGGAGAAACTGTCGGATCTGGAGGCACTCAAATCCCGTGTCAAACAGTTTAACAATACATATACAATCGATAATGTAAATAGTGACAGATATAAAAGCTCAGAAAAAAAAATCAAGTTTGATATAATATCCAAAAAAATGGAAACAAAAATTTGAAAACTAGATAAGTATCAAGTATGAGCAGTATGTGTGGATATAACTGCACTTACACATCTTGGCATGCTGTCATTAAGGTTGTTAATGGTTGAGGAATCTTCTGCTATGCTAAATGAACTTGGGCACAAAATTCCTCAAGATCCGCTGCTAGCAGCTCCGTTCCAGTTGTCTCGTGTTTGAAGGTTGCCTTTTCCAGATGGCATGTTTCAGCTCTTTCCAAAGATCCTCAATAGGATTTGGGTCAGGGCTCATAGAAGGCCGCATCAGAATATTCCAATGTTTTCCTGTTATCCATTCTTGGGTATTTCTAGCTGTGTTTTGGGTCATTATTCTGTTGCAAGACCAGTGACCTGCTACTGAGACCAAGCTTTGACACTGGACAACACATTTCTCTCTAGAATCCCTTGATAGTCTTGATTTCATTGTATCCTGCACAAATTCTAGACACCCTGTGCCAGATGCAGCAAAGCAGCCCCAGAACAGTAGTCTCCTCCATGTTTCACAGTAGAGATGGTGCGATCTGACACTGATGTTCCTTGAGCTTGAAATTCACCTTTAATCTGTTTAGCTTTGCTGGGCTCTTTTGTTACTAGTCGTATCAGTCTCTTTGTCATCAGTTTTTCTCCTGCTGCCATGTCCAGTGAGGTTGGCTACAGTCTATGGACTTAAGTTTCTGAATAATATGTGCAGCTGTAGTCACCAGAACATCAAGCTGCTTGGAGATGGTCTTAAAGGTAAAAGATATAACATGTCTCCTGAGACAACTCTTTCCTTAGTTTCCTCTGGTCCATGTTGAGTGAGATACACACCATGTCACCAAACAGCACAGTGAGTATCTGTAGCCCTCTATACAGGCCCACTCACTGATTCCAAGATTGTAGACACCTGTGATGCTAATTAGTGGACACCTTGATTTAACATGTCCCTTTTGTCACATTATTTTCAGAGGTACCATCATTTCTGTCAAGGCCTATTTCATGAGTTTTATTTTTTGAAAAATTTGGTGGAAGCATGGTTAAAAAGCAAGGTCTGACTTTTTCATTTTCATAGACTTTATTACTTTTGTCATATTCAAGTTATTTCTGTGACCATAATGGGTTTTTCTGTCATTAAATGAGGGGTACCAACAATTTTGACCGTGTGTATAAGTGCGACTTTCACACTTTTATACCTGTATCTTGGCTTGTCTGAAAAAATACCTTTCTACAGTTGTCTTGAGTTACTAAGTTCTTCCTTAAATTTGCAGGTGAAATGAGTAAGGTTCAAGTATATGGAAAATGGCATAATGTTCCACGGAAACAGGTGACTTTTGGTGATGAAGGATTAACCTATACATTTTCCGGCATCACATTGTCTCCTAAACCTTGGCTTCCTGTGCTGGACCTAATAAGGGAGAGAGTACAAACGGCCACAGGACATGTTTTCAACTTTGTTCTTATCAACAGGTAAAGCTGAGCTGAAATACATTATTTTGGATGTTTTTAGGCCCAAAAATGTGTGGACATGGTGGATTTTTGTTGTACTGTACCAAATCTACAATATACATGAATGTACTTTTTAAAATACCATAAATGAGACTTTTTGCTATAGGTTTTCTAATACAAGGCATGGGTCTTGTCAGAGTTCTGACTGTTATCTTATTTCAAATCTGCATATAATGAGAATCTGGCCTGAAGTGTAAAGGCCCCGTCACACACAGCGTTATCGCTGATTTTGTGATGCCACAGTGATCTCGCCAGCAACATCGCTGTGTGACATTGATCAGCGACCGGCCCCCCTGCCGGGTATCCCTGGTCATGCAGGATCGTACTGGGCCGTTTTTTGATCGCGACGCTGCACGCTGGTTTCCAATGTAAACAGCGGGTATCTAGGAGCCGCGCGGCTCTTAGTTACCCGCTGTTTACCTTGGCACGCTGGTTTCCAAGGTAAACAGCGGGTAACCAAGAGCCGCGCTGCTCTTGGATACCTGCTATTTACATTGGAAACCAGCTTGCTCGCTGGTCCTGATTGCTGGTGGGGCTGTCTATGTCCAAGCAATCCCATCCACGTCGGATTGTTGGGACATTGCTACGTGTAACGGGGCTCTAAGACTGACGTAAAGTACTACCAAAGATGAGTCTAATAACTAGAACTGTCCCCATCATAGAGATCTATGATGCATGCTATCATCTTGGATCATTAGACCTAAGGACGAGCCAGGACATATACATGCTTTTATTAGGGTATATTCACACGCAGCACATATTCCTGCAACTATCTAATAGTCCACTGCTCTGGTAGTACTTTTTTACATAAAAAAAAAATATTTTGAAGTCTCAGTTTACATAATCTATTTATATTCAAATGCACAACAATAGTGATGCATATTGTAATTTTTTTGTTAAATGGTTATATTTAAGATGTTTAATCCTATTATTTTTTAGATATAAAGATGGTAATGATCACATTGGTGATCACAGAGATGACGAAAAAGATTTGCTTCCTCAAAGTCCCATTGCTTCTGTGTCATTTGGTGCATGTAGAGATTTTATCTTCAAACACAGGGACTCAAGAAGCAAAAATTCTGTGTGGAAGATTGAACCTGTGAAGCTGGAGCATGGCAGCTTGCTTATAATGAACTTCCCAACCAATGTCTATTGGTACCACAGCCTTCCAGTCAGAAGAAAAGTGCTTGCTCCCAGAGTTAATCTAACATTTCGAAAAATTAAACCACAAAAATAGATCTGACTGTCAACTGCAATAGCAAAGAATTTCAATAAAAATCAACCCCGATGTTCAACTCTGCTAAGAAATGGGTCAGGGAATGATTGATTGTAACATAGATGTTGATGAGATTGTGTCACTCACAGCAGTTGATTGTTGTGAATGTCCAGTTCAGAAAGGAGATGATACGCTGGTTGGTGCTACACCAGGTCAGTCTTTATTTCATAATAATTTGTAGGCTTTTTTTTGCTTCTTCGCACAGCACTTTTTTTACGTCTTAAAAAAAAAAAAAATGAACTCAAAAATACCGCTGCTTTAGACTGGTCTCAGAGAATTAAAATGTGATTAAATGCTAGCAACATACAAATGCATAATGGTTCTTCGAAAAGAAATTTTAATTGTAGACGTGCTTTCAAAAACCTTTTGACAGTTATAGGATCACGTCAGACGTTTTGATTTGTGTGAATTCAATCAATTGCAAAAAAAAAAAAGGCAAGCGCTGCTCTTCCTCTGAGACTGAAAGTGGATTCCTTCTCAAAATTCAATATACAGTCCATTACCATTCAAGAAAAAAAAAATTGACAGACATGATTCTCATCATAAGGGAACTTTCTTCAACAAAACATCTTTATTACCAAAGATCTTTAACATTAAAATTAAGCAGGAGAATAAGTCTTTTAGTACAATTTCTCCACATAAGAATAAATATCTCTTATATACACCTATATACAAGAAATCAATTAATACATCAATAAAATGATCTTTTGTGGCACTTTTGAGGAAATAAAACCACAAGGTGGTATATATTACCTGAATAATCAAAATTGATTGGCAGTGTCAGGGACATATTTCTCATCACTGTTAAATTTACCAACCAGATGAGCATTAATCTCTTCTAATACATATTGAATAATTGGAATATTTTAAAAAGATAATAGGTGGAGATTTCACTTACTTTCCCAGTTATGTACTGGTAAATGTATACTGTAAAGCTGGTGCCCATTATGGCTACAGTTTTTAGTTCTTTTCGTTACAGATGGCTCATTGGTGGGGAAGTAAACACGTACACAAAACCATTGTGATGTGCTTGTAGATAAAAGATAATTCTGCTTTAGGCTATGTGCCCACGTAGCGTTTTAAAACGCTCACTAAAAACCGGACTCCTTCCCAGAAATCGCGCGGTTTTTTCCGCGCAATTTCACCGCGATTTTCACGTGCGATATTCAAGCACTTTCCAAGCGATTTGAAGCATCGCTTGGAAAGTGATTGACAGGTTGGTCACACTCGTCAAACATAGTGTTTGACAAGTGTGACCAGGTTTTTACTATTGAGGCGGTATCAATAGTAAAAGATAAAATGTTAAAATGCTTAAAAAAATAAAAAAAATCGGGGTATATTTACCTTCCGGCGTCCCGCGCTGCATTCCCGGGCCACAGCGTTCCCAGTAATGCCTTGCGAGACCTGTGATGACGTAGTCTCGCTTTGCTATAGCGATCTCGCGAGACCGCTAGAGTCACGCGAGACTACGTCATTACAGGGCCTTGCCGCAAGGCATAACTGGGAACGCTAGGCCGGGAATGCAGCGCGGGACACCGGAAGGTAAACATACCCCGATTTTTTATTCTTTTTTTTACAGGGGTATGGTACCCAGGGCCTGGAGGACAGTCTCCTCTCCTCCACACCGTGGGTACCAACCGCACATGAGACGCTTAACTTCCCGCATGGTGGGCATAGCCACATGCGGGAAGTAAGCGATTCTCATGCATTCCTATGGGTGCGGAATCGCGGCAATTCTTTGTGATTCTGCACAAAAGAATGATCATGCTGCGATTTTTTTTTGCGATGTGATTCCGCCGCGGAAAAAAGCGCAGCATTAGCACATGTGCGGAATGCCATAGGAATGCATGGGGGGCGTTCTGTACACGATTTTTAAGCGTTATCGCGGCAAAAACGCTTAATCGCTACGTGGGCACACAGCCTTAAAGTGAATCTGACAGTTGAGACATACTGCCTGATCCACAGGTAGCATGTGTCAGTTGGTAACTGCATTACTGACAGGTAGGTTTAACTCAAACACTGCAGTGTTTAAGAACATTGTTTAATAGCTGCAAGGGACCACGATGCACAGGAGACTAGGAGGACAGGCAAGCCGCTGGTTGCTTCTCCCCCCCCAGCTGCTCCCCTGGAGTGACTTGTCCCTCTAGGACAACAGGGGTGGAGAAGGTGCCATGGAATCGCCTATCCAACCAGTCGGTGCAGCTCCTTCCCATGTGGCTATTAAACTGATTTTCTCTGATGCGCAACAAGGTTTCAGAGTTAAACATATATGGCTGAGAAGATGCAGCCAGATCTGGCAGCATGTATCAGCTGCTAGAAGTTCATCATCTCGAATGCTACAATTTCATACATTACAGATACTGTAAGATCACTAGCAACAATTTCAATTATATTGTGCCTGGCCTTCACACCACTACCTCTGCCAGGCTGTTTAAGAAATTACCTTATAAATACTGTAGACATGTTTTTTTTTTTTCTTTTCTAATAGAAATGTGAGTAATACAGGGACTTACAATATTAACTCCACCGGAGAGGATTAGAAATTAAAGCCACTAGTGTAGCACAATATTGGGAGAACGTCACTGTATATACATACACAGGTTACAGATATCCATACAGCACCATTCACTGGACAGAAGCCAGTATGGACTCCGTTCAGCAGTAGAGTTTATGTTTCTTTGGCTAAATGAAATAGTACAGCAAACCGCATTATTCTAGAAAGTGGAGTTATACTTTAAATTTGTAGGTTTAGGATCCAAGTTTAAACACAATGTTGACAAGAGTATACGAAATTGAAATGCACGTCTTTTCCCAGTTTGTCACATTTATTCTTCTGCCCGAATCGCACATCCTTGAACTTGTGACTTAGACTGAACACGCTCATAAAACAGCAGGTAAGCATTCGAAGAGAGGACCTCCTGTATGTTTGCCCTGCGCACAGTATCATCAGAAACCCACAACCAATGCTGACTGAGATGTTTGGGGGTCTTAGCAGCTGGAGGTGAACGTCGATAAGTAACAAAATGTCCTGAGTGCATATCGCCATGATGAATGATAACTGCCATAAGACGGAAGAGATAAGAACTGCAGAGAAAAACGCATGAAAGTCATTTATACTATTTATATATAAATAGAGACCAACCAAGGCACAATAGTAATATAGGGGACACCCACACGACCAGCAACCATATTCAGTCATAAAAGGGTTCCCTGAAGGACACTCCAAAACGAGAGCCTGAAAACCATTGATTAACAAGGGAGTAAGTATAAAGTCCAATTAGTATATAAAAAGTATATTTTTATTAAACATATATGCCAATACAAATAGTACACACAATGTTGCAATAAAGGATCAAGCAATGAAGACTCGGTCACTAATTAATCACACAAAGTGCATAAGGTCAATAAAATTAATGCCATGGAAATAGAGTGCATAGATATCTGCCAGTATAGACCTCTACAGATTTTCCCAAAAATGTTGCCTGATCCTTTATTGCAACATTGTGTGTACTATTTGTATTGGCATATATGTTTAATAAAAATATACTTTTTATATACTAATTGGACTTTATACTCCTTGTTAATCAATGGTTTTCAGGTACTATTTATATATGTACAGACAATCATTGTAAAAAGTCGTTAAAGGAGTAGTCAAATACATAAAAGTAACAACGGTTTTAACCCCTTAATGACCGCCAATACGTCTTTTAACTGACGTGAGATATAAGAGAATAGCATCCCCATACAGGTGACAATCCAGCAGCTGTCAGCAGTACACTATAGCTGACACATTGCTGGATCAGTGTTTGCAAGTTCCAAATTATTTTAACCCCTTAGATGCTGCTAATAGTGACATCATATAAATGGTTAACAGAATGTGGGGACTTCCTCTTTAACCCCATCAGCACCCTGAGATCATGATTGTGTGGTCCTGAGGTTTGCCATGGCATTTCACGACCAAATAGCGGCCTTAGAGTCTGACGGCTGTTGTAACCTGTTCAGAAGTTAGTGGCATTTAGGTGGTAAAAATACACTTTTTCATTTCTGTCATGCCACTTTGCATTAATTCCTGAAAATGACCTGAAGGGTTAATAAACTACCTGACAGCAGTTTTCAATATGTCAGGGGGTGCTGTTTTTAAAATGGTATAACTTTTGGGGGTTTCCCAATATATAGGACCCCCAAAGTCACTTCAAACCTGGATAGGTCCCTAAAAAAAAAAAAAAAAAAAATTTGTAAATTTCCTTGATAAAATGAAAAATTCCTGCTACATTTTTAAACCTCCTAAAATGCTAACAAAATAAAAGAACATTTTACAGATGATGCTGCTGTAAAGCAGGCATATGGAAAATGTCATTTATGAATGTTTTTGTGTGGTATGACAATCTGGATTAAAGGGATAAGCATTCAAAGTTTGAAAATTGCTAGTTTTTTAACATTTTTCTCAAATTTCTGATAATTTTTATAAATAAAAACAAAACATTGACCTAAATTTACCAGTATCATAAAGTACAATGTGTCACGAAAAAAATCTCAAAATCACTGGGATTTTTTGAAGCGTTCCAGAGTTATTACCACATAAAGTGACACTGGTCAGATTTCAAGAATTTGGCTCCGTCACTAAGGGGTTAAATTTGCAACAATCTTGGGGACTTTTACAGATATTTTCAAGGTCTGTTATCCAAGGGAGATATCTGTGCCTTGTCCATGGGCAGAGGTGTAGTCAATATGCTGAGGTACCTGCCATCAGGGTGATCTTGGTGTATTGGCGATCATGTCATTACAATACACGTTTATTCAGCTAGGATGATTTAGCTTTTGAATCATCAAGGTTATTTAGACTTATTAAGGTGGAAAGAGCTGATGGATTTAAAATCTATTCCAGTGTATTTTTTTTTTTTTTTTTTTGCTGTTTTCACGTTGCTATAGTTTGCTGTTATTTACCTTAAACGAATGTGTCATCAGAAAATAGGCTATTTTTAAAATTGGGCTTTGATATGTTTTCTTGTATTATTGTTTTTACATACAATCTAGTCGGACACACCCACTGTCTTGTCGCATTAGTACAAGTGTAGGGAGCAAGGCAACACTCACTGGCCGTAGTCTGAAATCAAGGAATCCCCACAATACATAGTGCGTGTGCTGGGGTAATTCACAAGTCTGCAGTCACACAGATTGACTGCAGCCTTATCGGTTTTGAGCGGACAACCCCTTTAAAGGGGAGGTCCGAATGCAAATTATTTTTCCCCATCTATTTAGTCCCATAATCTGTTATTTTCTAATATACTTGCATTAAAAATTCCCTACCATTCCTTAACTACACTAACTACTTTTGTATTTTTTTTTCCTCTACTTCCTGTCTGATGACGATTCCTTTGACTACCCCCAGTGCATGCTGGGATACTCAATGCATCATCAAGGGGCAAATGCATCATCAAGGGGCAGAGGCTGAGGTAATTATCACAGTCTTGCCCCCTCCCTAAAATAATGCGTTACCAGTGACACTCCTTTCAGGGACGGTGATGTCTCAGTGTCTCCCTCTGTGCGATGAGCGCGGCTTCTGGTCTGTTGTCTGCTTAGCCAAATAAGCCGGAAGCAGAGCGGTGTCACTACACCTAGTGTGCAGGAGCACTAGTGCCACCCCTCAGGTGACGTCACAGGTCTCTGCTGGGTATAGTGACACCGCTCTGCTGCCGACTTATTACTATTCAGGGACACAGCAGGGACAGCACTGCCCCTGAAACAAGCATCACTGATGTCTCTGTTTCAGGGATGGGACAGTGGCTTTGACAATTACCGCAGCCTCTGCCACCTGATCGCAGATCGGCAATGACAACCACAGGGGTTTCCTGCAGGGTCACATGTCGGCTGATGAAATCAGCTGACGTGCTGAGACTGCATGTTTTGGAATGCAAGGACACGACCTATGACGTATATATACACATAGGTCGTGAAGGGGTTAAGAATACATGTAAGGCACTCAAAAACTGACTGAGAAACATATCTACAGAAAGAAGTACTCACGTGCACTCTGCGCTAGAAGGTTTGGAATTTGTGTGAGATGACAGTATTGCTGCAGAATATGTTCCATTCAGCAATGGTACTCTGGAATTATGATGCCCATCAGAACCTATAACAAGGATAAATCAGAGCAATATACAGTAATGATAATAAAAACATGCCAAAAGATTACATAGTGTAGGGGTTCGCGTTTGCGAATAGCCGCCACTGGGTTTTTATCTCAAAGTGGAATAATGTTTATTTCCACTGGTTGCACAGTACCAAAAACAAAACCATGAACATAAAATCCCTAAACTTGTCCAGGCACGAAGTAAACAACATAGACCCTGGATACTCAGACATGGCTGAAATACTCTCAGTGCGGTCACACAAAACAGCTATCAACCACTGATACTTGCAGTTGGTGAACACGGCCTGTGCAGTCTCTTCTCAGAGCGATTGTGGCTAGACGCTCTTTAGCTCCAAGACAGCCCACTCTGCTCGGCTTCCCCAAGCTGACTGACCAGCGAGCACATGGCCTAATTCTAGTCCACCTGATAAGGATCTGGAGTGCTAGGATTTATCCTTTGCCTACCTGCTTTCCTACAATAGGTAAAAACCAAGTGCACACAGCCTATAACAGAAGCATGATGAAGAAATGAAATATTCAACTGGGACCAGTGAAACCCACTCATGAGACGAGATATGCAGAAAAGCTAGTACAAAAGGCAGGACCTACTCTTTTAGAATAAAAAAAAGTATTTCTAGATGCATTTTAGAGATTACCTTTTCTCATAAAGACTAGTTCAAGACTATTATGGCAAATTGGCTGGCGAACAAAGCGCCCAGTGGTAATTATGTAGTCAATATATAAGATGATGTACTATTCGAATAAGCACAGGTAGACCATCAAAGCTCTAATCCTTCCCGATTTATCTGACAAAAGGGAATGCATTATTTATCTCAATCTGCTGCACAATCGATGTGGAACAAATATACAATATGATGTCAGAATATGTAGATAGTCCATGTACCTGCTGATGCTTCAGTTGTTTGGTTTGTTCCTTCTCGAGTAGCACATTGCCGCTGGCGGAATACATTCCCATTGAGTCGATACTTATACCTATCCAATGCCAGGAATTCACTAAACTGGACATGTTCATTACGTTTCAGAGGGCTACCTTGATTGGACCAGCTTAGGCGCTGCAAGTGGATGCACAGACACTGAGGAAGCTATTGAAAAAAACATGGCAATGTCAAATGAATTACCATGTAACAGTACATGGATTTATGGTACTTGCAATCATCCAGCTGCATACAAAGTGTTCTGCAAACTGTACACATACAGTATTACTGCCTTAGGCTAGTTTCACACTAGCGGTTATTCGACGCAGCACACGGCGCCGCTAAGCCCCGCCCCCTGCCGGCTCCCTGCCCGCCCCATCCGGTCATCGCCGCCTACTATCGCACATGGACGCTTGCGATCTGCGCACCCTATCTTTAGCATAGGGTGCGCAGATCGTGCGCTGGCCGTGCGCTAGTAGGATTTTGGCGTGTGCTGCGCACTTTTGAAGGTGCGCCGTGTGCGCCGAAATGCAACATGCTGCGTTTGGCGCGCACGGGCGCACCTTCAAAAGTGCGCAGCGCACGCCAAAATCCTACTAGCGCACCCTATGCTAAAGATAGGGTGCGCAGATCGCAAGCGTCCATGTGCGATAGTAGGCGGCGATGACCGGAAGGGGCGGGCAGGGAGCCAGCAGGGGGCGGGGCTTAGCGGCACCGTGCGCTGCGTCGAATAAACGCTAGTGTGAAACTAGCCTTAAAAAGGTGTTACTCGCGCTTCTCACTTCCATATCAGGAGGTATATGGTGTTGCAGACATGGGGATGACAGACAGGTATCGCCTGGTTTCGTGAACCTATCCTATGAATTTGGTATCTGGCAATCAGCAGTCTTTGCAACGTAAGAAGCATATCTTATACTCCCATACATAAGTGAGAGGAGGTGAATAGCTGCTGTAATCTGATGGCTAGGGGGCAATATCAACTGTATTTCCTGAAAGTGTAACGCAAAAGAAAAAGTACCTAATGAGTGAAACAGCTCCTAGGGTCATGAGCATACCAGCAACTTTCACACAGGTCCCAGATCCCTGCAACATTTGACTGTAGTTGCACCTCTCAGAGTTCCTGCTGTGCTCTCGCCCTACATGCACACAATTCTAGTGATACTGAAAGCCATCAGCTCTGTTTTAACTGCTTACTCTTGCAGTTGGGATAGAAAGCAGGGCAATCATCTGTAAAGCACTGTAAAGTTTTTATGATTATTTGCAAAGGACAAGCAGGAATGATGTCAGAAAAGGGACTGAGTTTGGCAAACTTTTTTCTTCCAATGGTACTAAGGACCAATTGGCCTAGTATGTTAGATGAATCCAGTAAGTCATCTAGTAAACTTAACCCCTTCATGACCAGTGACACAGCGTATGCGTCATGAAAGTCGGTGCCATTCCGACCAATGACGCATACCCTGTGTCATGACTTCAAAGCCCCCTGCGGATCGGGTGACCTAGGTCACTCGACCCGCAGATACAGGGGGCTTTGTACTTCACCACGGGGGGCGTGGCTTCGCCCCCACGTGGCTACGATCGCTCTGATTGGCTGTTAAAAGTTTAACAGCCAATCAGAGCGATAGTAATATTTCATCAATTTTCATTAATGAAATATTACTATTACAATCCAGCCATGTCCGACGCTGCTGTAGCATCGGACATGACTGGAATGAAATATTACTATTACAATCCAGCCATGTCCGACGCTGCTGTAGCATCGGACATGGCTGGTGACACCGATCTGACCCTCCCCCCACCGGTTAACGGGGGCGATCTGTCCCCCGTTACTGAATGACAGCGACGATGTGCCGCTGCTGTCATCATCTGCCCCCCGCCTTCCCTCCACTCCCCCGCCTTCCGATCACCCCCCCTTCCACCCCCCGGTACTCACCGAGTGCCGCTATGGCTCCCGGTGTCCCGGACCATGGGCGCCGCCATATTGGAAAATGGCAGGCGCATGCGCAGTGCGCCCGCCGGCTGCAATTTCCTTTCATTCATTTTG
The DNA here is from genome assembly GCF_039654945.1 of Dendrobates tinctorius. Classification (NCBI taxonomy): domain Eukaryota; kingdom Metazoa; phylum Chordata; class Amphibia; order Anura; family Dendrobatidae; genus Dendrobates; species Dendrobates tinctorius. The sequence goes on along the minus strand of NW_027361741.1, from coordinate 6,596,389 downwards.
ATCACTGTGATAAACTCTCACAGTGATCAAAATAGAATGAAAAGTAAATAAACCCCTCGATTATCACCCCCATAGGCAGGAACAACTAATAAAATAAAGAAATTATTTTTATTTTTCCATTAGGGTTAGGGTTGGAAATAGGGTTAGGGTTGGAAATAGGGGTAGGGTTGGAATTAGAGTTAGAATTAGGGTTAGGCTTGTGGTTAGGGTTGGGATTAGGGTTAGGGGTGTGTTGGGGTTAGGGTTGAAGTTAGAATTGAGGGGTTTCCACTGTTTAGGCACATCACGGGGGTCTCCAAACGCGACATGGTGCAATCTTGATTACAGCCAATTTTGAGTTCAAAAAGTCAAACGGTGCTCCCTCCTTTCCAAGCCCCGACATGTGCCCAAACAGTGGTTTACCCCAACAAATGTGGCATCAGCGTACTCAGGAAAAATTGCACAACAACTTTGGGGGTCTAATTTCTCCCGGTACCCTTGGGAAAATAAAAAATTGGGGGCAAAAATATTATTTTTGTGGAAAAAATTTTTTTTTTATTTTCACGTCTCTGCGTTATGAACTTCTGTGAAGCACTTGGGGGTTCAAAGTGCTCACCAGGCATCTAGATAAGTTCCTTGTGGGGTCTAGTTTCCAAAATGGGGTTTCTATTGTTTAGGCACATCAGGGGCTCTGCAAACGTAACGACGACCGCAGACCATTCCATCAAAGTCTGCATTTCAAAACGTCACTACTTCCATTCCGAGCCCCGACGTGTACCCAAACAGTGGTCCCCACCCACATATGGGGTACCAGCATACTCAGGACAAACTGGACAACAACTTTTGGGGTCCAATTTATCCTGGTACCCTTGTGAAAATAAAAAATTGCACACTAAAAAATAATTTTTTGAGGGAAAAAATATTTATTTTTTTTCACAGCTCTGCGTTATAAACTTTTGTGAAGCACTTGGGGGTTCAAAGTGTTCACTATGCATCTAGATAAGTTCCTTAGAGGGTCTAGTTTCCAAAATGGGGTCACTTGTAGGGGGAGCTCCAATGTTTAGGTACACAGGGGCTCTCCAAACGCGACATGGTGTCCGATAACGATTGGAGCTAATTTTCCATTCATAAAGTCAAATGGCGCTCCTTCCCTTCCGGACCCTGCCGTACGCCCAAACAGTGGTTTATGACCACATATGAGGTATCGGTGTACTCAGGAGAAATTGCTCAACAAATTTTAGGATCCATTTTATCCTGTTGCCCATGTGAAAATGAAAAAACTGAGGCTAAAAGAAAATTTTTGTGAAAAGAACTTTTTTTTTTTTACAGATCAATTTGTGAAGCACCTGGGGGTTCAAAGTGATCATTATGCATCTAGATAAGTTCCTTAGGGGGTCTAGTTTCCAAAACGGGGTCACTTGTGGGGGAGCTCCAATGTTTAGGCACACGGGCTCTCCAAACGCGACATGGCAACCGCTAAATATTCCAGCATATTTTCCATTCAAAAAGTCAAATGGCGCGCCTTCCCTTCTGAGCCCTGCCGTGCGCCCAAACAGTGGTTTATGACCACATATGAGGTATCGTTGTACTAAGGAGAAATTGCCCAGAAAATTTTAGGATCCATTTTATCCTGTTGCCCATGTGAAAATGAAAAAATTGATGCTAAAAGAAAATTTTTGTTGGAAAAATTAAAATGTCCATTTTTTCTTTCCACGTTGCTTTAGTTCCTGTGAAACACCTGAAGGGTTAATAATCTTCTTGAATGTAGTTTTGAGGAGCTTGAGGGGTGCAGTTTTTAGAATGGTCTCACTTTTGGGTATTTTCTGCCATATAGACCCCTCAAAGTGACTTCAAATGTGAGGTGGTCCCTAAAAAAATGGTTTTGCAAATTTTGTTGTAAAAATGAGAAATCGCTGGTCAACTGTTAACCCTTATAACTTCCTAACAAAAAAAAAAACTTGTTTCCAAAATTGTGCTGATGTTAAGTAGACATGTGGGAAATGTTATTTAGTAACTATTTTGTGTCACATAACTCTCTTTTTTAACAGAATAAAAATTCAAAATTTGAAAATTGCGAACTTTTCAAAATTTTCACCAAATTTCTGATTTTTTCACAAATAAACGCAAAAATTATCGACCTAAATTTACCACTAACATGAAGCCCAATATGTCACGAAAAAACAATCTCAGAATCGCTAAGATCCGTTGAAGCGTTCCTGAGTTATTACCTCATAAAGGGACATTGGTCAGAATTGCAAAAAATGGCCTGGTCATTAAGGTCAAAATAGGCTTGGTCATGAAGGGGTTAAGACTAGACCATTTCAAACTTAGAATACTTAAACTTGGACAAGGCCATCTTAAAATGCATCACTTTATCACAATGGTTTATGCTGTTTGATAAATCTGATGCATTGTCCTTTCCTTCCCCTCTCTTCCATTCTTCCCTAGGAGGAGCTAAAATGGCATCAATTCAGGTGGGATCCCTGAATGTATGTGGATTGAACATTCCCCAGAAGATATCTCAGGTTCCTATGATATGCATAAAAGTAAGGTGGGAAATGTTTCCACAGTAAACTCATTTAGGCCATATTCCTGCTTTTCCGAATGAATATTTCAAAACTTGGTTCCATAATGCCAACCCTGAAGTAAAATCGAGTGGGGTGGTCGATTATCATTCATAGGTCCCTCCCTCATGCCCTTGTGGACTCTTGCCTTTGTCGTCAAGTGCACTATATTTTCCTCATGCTTAAAATTACCGTAATTCTACCACATTCACATTTGCAAATTGGTACATTCCTAATATAGGTTCAGTGCTGGCTTGAAAATCATTCCTAACTACTTTGTCTTAATTCTCTGAGGGAGTTCAATCTTACATCTGTGGACTCATCCTTAGGTAGGGGCTCTGTCCATCGGGGAAGCTTCATTCTCTTCAGCGTGATTTTCATGCTCTGCACATGGTAGATGTATGAAGAACCCTGAACTCCCATACCAAGGACTAAACTTTCTATTCTCCATCTCAGAATTCACACAGCCGGACAGATTTTTTTCTTAGCAAGTCATTGCCTGTTGTCCACTTCCATCCATCGGAGGTATAGGCCTCTCCGATCATGCACTCATTTTTCTCTCTCTAAGGGTAAGTTCCCATTAGCATTCAGTGGCTTTGCGGATGGCTGCGTACTTCCTCCGTGAAGCTCCACCTACTTCCGCATGCGTCCTGCGTACCCATCTTTAACATTCGGTATGCAGGACATGTGGATGCGTTGTTTTGACGCGCCCGCTGACCGCACAGGAACGCAACAAGTTGACGCAGAGAAAGCATTTGATCAGGTTGACTGGGGCTGTCGGCTGTCACAAGGTTCTTTCATGTACTATCAGTCACTCCTCTTCCCTCTTTCAGGGACCTACAGATTCTTGGTCCATTAGTTAATCTATCTTGGCTAAAATATTCTCATTTGAAATCACTCCTTAATCCTCCCACTTTATTTGAGGCCTTATTTCTTTTGGAATACTCCACATCTCACAAGGATTTACAATATCTTAAACCAAGACAGTAATAATGGTGTCTTGAGCTTCGTTGACGCATGGAAATCTCATCACAGGTATGGCAAAAGGTTTTCCTGTTCTCTCAAAAGATATCTTTTGCTTGCAGAGCACAGGAGAACATTTTCAAGTTACTGTATATACTCGAGTATAAGCCGACCCCCCCCTAATTTTGTCACAAAAAACTGGGAAAACCTATTGACTCGTGTATAAGCCTAAGGTGGAGAATGCAGCAGCTATTGGTAAATTTAAAAAAAAAAATACCAATAAAAGTAAAATTAAGGTTAAATGTCTTTGAATATCCACATTGAATCAGGAGCCCCATATAACGTTCCATACAGTTCATGATGGCCCCATAAGATGCTAAATACAAAATACACCCCATAATATGCCGCACAAAGGTTAATAATGGCCCCATAAGATGCTCCATAGAATAATATGCCCCATATAATGCTCCATAAAGGGTATGGCCCCATAAAATGCTTCATAGATTATGCCCCCATATGCAGCTCTCATAAGATGCTCCTTTTATTATGCCCCCATATGCTGCTCCATAGACTATGCCCCGATATGCTGCCACCATATGCTGCCCCACAGAATATGCCCCCATATGCTGCTCCATAGAATATGCCCTCATATGCTGCCCCTATAAGATGTGCCATATATTATGCCCCCATATGCTGCTGTTGCTGCATAAAAAATGACACACTCTCCTCTCCGTCGCTGGGGGCTAGGTGCCGGTGTTGCCGCTCGCTCAGGACCCGGCACCTGAGATATTCACCTGTCCCGGGTCCATTGCTGCTCACTGCTGTCTGCCGCTTCCTGTCTGTGACTGTTCAGCCAGCAGAGGGCGCGGCGTGCACTATCCATATCATCGCGCCCTCTGCTGCCTAAACGTCACTGACACAGGACGCAGCAGACAGCGGTGAGCAGCGATGGACCCGGGACAGGTGAATATTGGAAATACTTACCCCCTCCTGGCACGGTCTCTGCAGCCCCGCTTCTCCCACTGTCTCCATTCCTTCCTTCAGCGGTCATGTGGTACCGCTCATTAAACTCAAATATGCGCATATTCATGAGTTTAATGAGCAGTACCACATGACCGCTGAAGGCAGGAAGGGAGACCGTGGAGAAGCGGGGGGGGGGGCTGCAGAAACCGCGCCAGGAGGGGGTCAGTATGATCTCTGACACCCCCCGCTCCCCCTCCCCCGCCGACCCCCAGGTGTATGACTTGTGTATAAGCCGAGAGGGGGACTTTCAGTCCCAAAGTTGCCATGCTTTCCAGTTTCCCTGGATCCATTAAAGCACAGAAAAAAAAACAAAACGCGATACTGCCTTACAGTTGCCAGAACATTTATTTCACGTCACTGGCGGTGCTCCACCACTCCTTCGGTGTTGGAATGGCAGCAGGAAATGTCATTTCTTTATGTGATGGTAAAATTTCAGCTGAAAACCCTGATGGTTCTGGGAAATTCTGGCATGGGAACAATTTAAAGATTCTGACAACTTCTAGACCTTATATTTTTGAGTTAAGCCCCCATCACACACAGCGAGATCACTGCTGAGTCACAAGTTTTGTGACGCAACAGCGATCTCACCAGCGATCTCGCTGTGTGTGACATGTATCAGCGACCGGCCCCCGCTGATCATGCTCGAATGCCCTGGAAAATTTTTTGATCGTTGGTGCGTGGCAGCGGGAGACCATCGATCAGCGAGATGGAGCTGGTATCCAAGGTAAACCGCGGGTAGCTAAGCGCGCGCGTAGCTTAGTTACCCGCTGTATACCTTGGATACCAACGTGCTGGCACTGGGAGCTGGTATCCAAGGTAAATAGCGGGTAACTAAGTGCCGCACGTGCTTTAGTTACCCGCTGTTTACCTTGGATATCATCTTCCAGCGCGAGCACGCTGGTATCCAAGGTACACAGCGGGTAACTAAGCGACGCGCGCGCTTGTTACCCGCGTCGTCGCTGGTCCTGATCGCTGGTGAGATCTGCCTGTTTGTAGCAACACACCAGCGATCCTGACCAGGTCATATCATTGTCGGGATTGCTGGTGCGTCGCTATGTGTGACGGGGGCTTTACAGATTGGGTCTTATCAATGTGGCACTCCCTTCTCCCCTCCCCCTTATGTCTTTTCCTTCTCCCCCCCCACACTTTTTTTCCTTTAGTTTTTTCGTGTTTGTTTTCTCTTTTGTTTACTATTTCTAGTAGTTTAGGCACAAAGGATCTTTATATACATTACTATTGGATGATCCACACATTGAGAAAATTAATGTACAATGTTACTCTATCGCATATTTATAATTTGATGATCCTGCATGACCTATTATTTGTTTATTTAAAACTTAAAAACTGATTCAACATAAATCTGATGCATTCTGAGACTAATCTAAGTTTACACCAACTTTTAGCTTACTTTATGGCAGAAATTTGCACCACAATTTTGGGTGCTCAATGTTAGGTCACGTACCTTTCTAGTGAAGGCAATACATGGATTTTTGTGAGTACTCACCGTAAAATCCTTTTCTCCGAGACGCTCATTGGGGGACACAGAGACTGTGGTGTGTGCTTCTGCCGTCTGGAGGCCGACACTAAGTATACAAAAAAAGTTAGCTACTCCTCCGCCGCATACACCCTCGCCCCCAGACCGGGCGTAACTCAGTTTAGTGCATAAGCAGTAGGAGAACGCGCCTTAAACTCAGGCAAGAAATTATATGTCTGAAAAAGGGGCCACCCTAAACCCTACACAAGGATTTGTATAACTCAAAATAAGTAAATGCCAAGTGGCTAATAGGGTGGGTGCTGTGTCCCCCAATGAGCGTCTCGGAGAAAAGGATTTTACGGTGAGTACTCACAAAAATCCATGTTTCTCCTTCGTCTCATTGGGGGACACAGAGACTGTGGGACGTTCTAAAGCAGTCCTCTGGGCGGGATCTTAGCTCACCCAATCCATGCTAATTTGCGCCCCTGATTAGAGGTGCGCAACTGCTGCCTGGAGAATCTTTCTTCCCAGGCTTGCATCTGAGGATGCCTGGGTATGTACGTTATAATGTTTGACAAACGTATGCAAACTGGACCAGGTAGCTGCTTTGCACACCTGCTCCGCTGAAGCCTGGTGTCGCAGTGCCCATGAGGCACCCACTGCTCGAGCCGAGTGTGCCTTGATCCCTGCCGGAACCGGCGTGCCACTGATTTCATAAGATTCTTGGATCGTCAGGCGAACCCATCTGGCCAAAGTCGCTTTGGACGCAGCGAGCCCCTTCCGCCGCCCTTCTGGAATCACGAATAGAGAGTCTGTCTGGCGGAATGGTGCTGTCCTTGTCACATACATCCTAAGGACTCTTACCAGATCCAGGGTGTGCAATGCCTTTTCTACCCTGTGCACCGGTGCCGGGCAAAACGAGGGTAAGACAATGTCTTCGTTGATATGGAACGCAGACACAACCTTCGGCAAGAAGGGAGGAGCTGGCCTTAAAACTACCTTATCTTTATAAAAGGTTAGGAACGGCGGTTTACAAGATAAGGCCGCCAATTCCGAAACCCGCCTAATAGACGTTATAGCAACCAGAAAAACGACCTTTCTGGACAGGTAAGGTAAGGAGACTTCTTGCAATGGTTCGAAGGGAGCCTCCTGAAGGGCTCTGAGCACCAAGTTCAGGTCCCATGATTCCGTCGGCGCCTTATAGGGGGGTACTAAATGTGCGACCCCCTGCATAAACGTCCTAACCTGCCAGACGGTAGCGACCTTTCATTGGAAAAGCACCGACAGGGCCGAGATTTGCGTTCTGAGCGAACTCGGAGCCAATCCTGCGTCCAGCCCTGCCTGCAGAAAAGCTAGTACGTTGGGGATCGAAAAAACCAGAGGAGCCAGATCCCTACACCAACGGAAAAAAACTTCCCAAGTCCGGTGATATACTTTCGCCGAGGAAGGCTTCCGGGCACTCACCATCGTGGCCGCCATGTCGCGCCTGAATCCTGCCTGTGTTAACAGCCAAGATTCAATGGCCACACCGTCAAACACAGGGCCCCTAAGTTCGGATGGCAGATCGGCCCCTGGGACAGTAAGTCCGGCCGATCTGGGAGACGCCAAGGTACGTCCACCACTAGTTGAACCAGATCTGCATACCAGACCCGCCGGGGCCAGTCTGGGGCCACCAGAATTGCTGGAATCTTCTCTCTCCTTATTTTTCTGATGACTCTTGGAAGCAGAGGCAGCGGGGGAAACAAGTACGGGAGACGAAACTGGCTCCACGGAAGCACCAGAGCGTCTGCTGCGATTGCCTGCGGGTCGAGGGATCGAGCGACAAACCTTTGTACTTTGGTGTTCTCTCTGGATGCCATAAGGTCCACGTCTGGTGTCCCCCACCGTTGGCAGATCTTTTGAAAGACCTCGGGATGCAGGGACCATTCCCCTGCCGTGACCCCCTGTCGGCTGAGAAAATCTGCCGCCCAGTTTTCGACTCCCGGAATGTGCACCGCTGAAATTACCACGTGGTTCTTCTCTGCCCAACGCAGTACCAGCCCAACCTCGCGCATGGCTGCCTGGCTGCGCGTGCCCCCTTGATGGTTGACATATGCTACTGCTGTAGCATTGTCCGACTGAATGCGCACCGGCCGGTGTCTCAGCAACCGCTGAAAATGTTGCAGGGCCAATCGTATTGCCCGTATCTCCAGAATGTTGATCGGGAGATTTATTTCCCGAATGGACCACCGCCCCTGGGCTGTGTGACTCTGGAAAACTGCTCCCCAACCATGCAGGCTTGCATCGGTCGTCACCACCAACCACTGTTCCGGGGGAAAAGGTTTCCCCCGGACCAGAGACGAGTCGCGAGTCCACCATCGGAGTGATCGCCGGACCGGCGGAAGCAACTTGCACTGATGATTGAGAGACAGCAGCCCCCGGTCCCATGCTGACAAGAGCGCATGCTGAAGCGGACGGAGATGGAACTGGGCAAACGGGATTGCCTCCATCGCCGCCACCATTCTGCCCAACACACTCATGCCGTACCTGATGGATCTGGTGCCCGGCTGTAGAAGGTTCCGTACCCCCTGCTTGATCCTTCGCGCCTTGTCCTGAGGGAGGATCACCAGCCCCGGGGAGGTGTCGAAAACCATGCCTAGGAATATGATTCTCTGGGCTGGAACCAAGGACGACTTGTTTCGATTGATCAACCATCCTAGACGGGCCAGGGTATCCAGAGTGATACTGACATTCCTCTGGCACGCCTGAAACGACGGACCCTTTACCAAAAGGTCGTCCAGGTACGGTAGTACCGTTATGCCCTGTGCATGCAGGATGGCCATAACCACCGCCATTATCTTTGTAAAGACTCTGGGGGCAGTGGCCAAACCGAAGGGCAGAGCCACAAATTGGAAATGTCGCCCTCCGATCACAAAACGCAGGAACCTCTGGTGTGGAGGAAATATCGGAATGTGTAGATATGCATCCTGCACATCGATCGAGGCCAGGAATTCCCCTGGATCCATGGCTGCAATGACCGAGCGGAGGGACTCCATCCGGAACCGCCTGACCCTGATGAATTTGTTCAGGATCTTTAGATCCAGTACCGGCCTCACAGTCCCGTCTTTTTTGGGGACCGAAAACAGGTTGGAGTAAAAACCCTGCGTCTCTTCGCCTTGCGGCACTGGGACAATGACCCCTTTGCGCTGAAGCGTCATTATGGCCTGTAACAAATCTTCCGCCTGCGATTCTGTCCCGGAAAGTCGGGAACGGAAGAATCGCTGTGGCGGGAGTCCGAGAAACTCTATCTTGTACCCGGACGATATCAATTCCGCCACCCAAGCGTCGCGTGCCACTGCGACCCAAACGTGGCTGAACCCTAGTAGGCGTCCGCCCACTCTGTCGTCCGTAGGTACGAAGCGCCTCGAGTCATTTTGCCGGAGGCTTTTGGGATCTGGCCCCCCTCGCTCTGGGCAAACGGCCTCGGTCTCTGCCCAGCGGATTGGCCCTGTAAGAGGTTTGCCTTTCCCTACTCTGGCCATTGTTTGCGGAGGAGGATGCCCTGGCCGAAGTCCCCCCCCAGGGGCTACGAAAAGGCCGAAAACGCCTCTGCGTTTGCCTGAATGCCGGGCAACTCCTCTGCTGCGGGAGGAAACTACTTCTCCCCCCTGTGGCTTCTGAGATAAGCTTATCAAGCTTCTCACCGAACAACCGATTGCCCTGAAAAGGCAATGAGGTTAAGGATTTTTTAGAGATAGAATCCGCTTTCCACAACCTCAGCCATAATGCTCGCCTAATGGCGATCGCATTTGCTGCTGCCACAGCCGAACACTCGGCCGCGTCCAGTGAGGCGCTGATGAGATAATCACTCGCTCCTGATATCTGATTTGCAACTTCCAAGACCTCCGCGGGCAGATCCCTGTCTTGGAGGGCCTTATGCAGAGCGTCCGCCCATGAAACCATGGCCTTAGCCACCCAAGTTGCCGCAAAGGAGGGGGCCAGAGCCGACCCTGCTGCCTCATACACTGAGCGGGCAAGCCCCTCTATGAGGCGATCAGTTGGGTCCTTGATGGAAGAAACACTGGGTATCGACAATAGCGACCTTGATGCTAAACGTGATACCGGTGGGTCCACTACTGGCGACTCCACCCATCCTTTATGGAGCTCAGGAGGAAACGGATACTTTGCTTGCAGCGCTTTTTGCATTGCAAAACGCTTATCCGGGTGTTCTCTATGTTTTTGGACTAGATCCTCGAACTCCGGATGCGTGGCAAACCTTCTATGTGGTCGCCTGGTTTTCTTGAAGGAGACCTTGTGACCTGAGGCCGTGGACACATCGTCCTCGATCTCTAATGTCTGGTTGACTGCCTCAATGAGGCTGTCCACCGAGTCTTGGTACCCCAGGCCTTCTAGATTCCAGGCCTCCTCCTCCTCGCCCTCATCCTGATCGCTCCCTGAGCTCAGCGACGGGGAACGAGATGCCCTATTACCCGCCGCCGAAGCCCCGGAGGGCCCGGCCGACGGGGAACGAACTCTTTTGCCATGAGCTTGTCTGGAACTGGAGCGGCCTCTAACGGTCGGAGGGTCCTGAGACGTGGACGAGCTGTCTTCCGCTGGCAGACCACCATCCTTGTCCCTGCCCGGGCCTCGAAGGGATTCAATTGCCCTTGTAAGGGACAACATAGAATGTGATAAAGATACCGCCCATTCTGGGGGGTCCTGACCCCTGGGCTCTGAAACAGTGGGGGGCTCCTGGGCGCGCTCCGACTCGCAGGCTTCACAAAATTTACCCGCCTGCGCCTTTGGCAGCCTGACCCCACAGGAAACGCAAACAGCGTATAGGAAAGAGTGAGCTTTCCCTTTGCCAGACATATTGCCCAAGCTTGAAGGTAGGGTAGAAGGAGGAGGAGGGTAACCCCTTCCCTGAGTACCAGTGCGGCTCTCGAAACGGGGTTGCACTCACCCACAGGTAACGTTCCACTCCTGTTGAACGACCGCGGAAATGCGAGGGGGGAGGGGGGTCGGGAGTTTCCGCTCCGGTACTGTGTGCGCCCGCCGCTCTCCACCCCCTGGGCTGCGTACCGGAAGTCAGTGGGCGGGTCTTCCGGCTACCACCGGAAGTCGGCGGGCGGAGCCTCGCGCGATACCCACGGACTTCCTCATGCAGCGGGGGCCGCGGCCGCCGGCGGGGCTTCCGGCCGCACTCCGGTAGACGGGGCGTGCGGCGTTACTCGCCGGGGGCAGCACCGGGTACCTGCGGTGCCAGGAGAGAGGCGGACCTCCCCATTTATCAAAGGTGAGCAGGGCCTTCCACTCACCCATAGGTACGCCGTGGGGGCTCTCTTGGGGTGCTCTCAACTCCATCCCCGGGCAGGGAGGGGGAGGCTTCTGGTATCGGGACGAAACATCGATCCCTCGGCTCACCTGCGCCTCCAACTCAACCCCTGGTCTCACTACCTAGGGGAGGAAGGGGCCTCAATGAATCGCGTTGCAGGAGAGGAACAGCGTGGAGGGTCGCTCACACGTGCTCGCCCGTTGAGTTTATGGGGAAACCGAATCCTCTTATCAGGATGCGTTGCCGCCTCTTTACAAAATAAAAAAGAAAAATGGTTGTCTGGGGAAAAGTCCCAGATGTGTCCCTCGGTGCGGGAGAGAAACACGTGGAGGGTTACTCACACGTGGTCGCCCGTTGATGATTTGGGGAGATCGGACCCTCTCTATAGGATCCGTCGCCCCTGTCTTATCTTCATAGAAAAGAAGGGGAAAAAAAAAAAAAAAAAATCTAGTCTGGAGCTCCAGACTGCGTGTGCCTCCATCAGACACTAAGCAAAAAACTGAGTTACGCCCGGTCTGGGGGCGAGGGTGTATGCGGCGGAGGAGGAGCTAACTCTTTTTTTGTATACTTAGTGTCAGCCTCCAGACAGCAGAAGCACACACTACAGTCTCTGTGTCCCCCAATGAGACGAAGGAGAAAACCCTATTGTCAGACAAAATGCAGAAAGTATGTAAAACACATAACTGTGGTGCAAGGCACTTTTTTTGCACAAATTGCACCACAGTTCCGACACCTTTAGCTTGATAAAAAAAAAAATAATGGGTAAAATTTATGTTTGCTAAATTTTACTTGAGAAGGAATAAGTTTTTTCTTTAAGATGTTCGCCGTGTGATACAAATGACGTCACTTATAGTCTTGTGGGTTGGTTCAATTATACCAAATGTATATAATTTATTTTACTACTTTTTTTTTTATATCAAAATAAAGAACAAATTGTTTTTTGCATCTCCATGTACTTAAAGCAACACATTTTCTGCAGATATAGTTGTATGATGGCTTTTTTGCAAGATAAATTGACATTTTTACTGGTACCATAGATGGTATTATTTTATACAGAAGCAGAGTTAAAAATTGTGTGAACTTTTTTCTTTTTGACATAGTGATTGGGAGAAGAGTTTTTATTTTTAATCTTTGAAAAATTACCTTATATACATACTTATGTATAAGCGAAGTTTTTCAGCACTTTTGTGCTGAAAACGCCCTCTTTTGGCTTATACACGAGTCATTGTCCCAGAAGCCGGCATGGGAGGGGGAGCGGGTCACAGGAAGCAGGAGCTGGCGGCTGCAGCTGTAACTGTGCCCGCTGCTGAAGAGAAATGAATATTAATTTCTCTTATAGCACACACAGTTACAGCCGCAGCATTCCAGCAGCTGTAAAAAAACCCAAAAACCTCCTAGTTACCTTCCCTGCACACCCTCACAGCATCTTGTTCATGCGCCAGCAGCTCATGCGGCCGAGCAATCACCGGTGAGTGGAAGAGAGGTGAATATTCATTACCTTAATGAGCGGGGACACATGATCGCTCGGCCGCAGGAACTTCTGGAAGCCGGAACAGGATGTGGCGAGGGTGTGCAGGGAAGGCAAGTAGGATTTTTTTTTAATGCTTTTCTCATGGGGCCATGCATTCAATGATAGGGATGAGGAACCATGCATACAAGGCCCGGGATGAGGAGCCTTGCAGACAAGGACGGCGATAAGGAGCCAAGCATAGTAGGGATGAAGAGCCATGAATACAAGGATAGGGATGAGGGGACAATGCATACCCGGCTTATACTTGAGTCCATACGGTTTCCTGGTTTTTCGTGGCCAAATTAGGTGCCTCGGCTTATACTCGCATCGACTTACACACGAGTATATACAGCAAATTAAAAAAACTTAACGCACAATTTTGTCATGTATCACTTAAGAGTTTAAATAAAAAATGCAAAAAAAAAAACTAGAAAACTGACATTTTCGATAGCTTATTTTTTGTCTAGGTGAACAGGATGTTTGTTTATAGATTATTTTCATCTATACAATATTTGATGGTGTTATTTTTTTTCTTCACATCCATAATACAACTCACTTTTCCCAGCTTCAGCTGTTTAACAAATGTTGTTTTCTGGTCTTCCACCAAAGGTTCATTTGGTCTATCTTGAGATTGAATCTGGAATAATTGTAAAATTAATGATAATCACTAAGGTGTTGGGCGGTTCTTAGGCATTTTTTTGCAAGAGCAAGTGACCATTAGGAACTACTACATTGGCAAAAGTGCCATTTTCGAAGTCGAGGTGCCCGGAGATTCAAATGAACTTACTTTGTGGGACAATCCCTTTAAGGACAATTTTATATGCCCATTTGGAAAAGGGACTGATGTTAGTGAATACAACCAGTACTTCAGAATATGTTGCTTCTACACATTAATATCAAAGGCTAAAAAATCAATAGAAATATTAATGTCAAGTATGACTTACTTTGGTGCAATTTTCACAGACAACATCCTTAACACTCTCAGTGGAGATGAAATGCTGCAGGCAGTTTTCAAGGGTCATGGCGCAACCCTGGTGAGAGAATGAACCATATTTTAAACTAAAAAATACACACACCTTTATGCTTTGTTCTCTCAAATACTGCTTAGTTTGAATTTTTTTATTTTTTTTTATGTAAAAACACATTGTTGTGTGCATAGTCCTTGTATGCTTACTGCCAAACATGGCTAAGTTAGTAACACAGACCTGTAGGCACTGTATGTGCCTCTGTGATGTAGCATTGCTTCCAGGAAAGAATATCTCCTTAGTAAAGCATCTGATGGATCATGCCATGATTAATTTTATCAGAGAATAAAAGAAGAAAACATTTCTGTGTTGACAAGGCCTGAAGCGATTCATGCACAAAAGATAATGATTAGCCTTAATGCTGCAGATCGGTCCTCCATGAGATTGTTTCTACTAACAATCTGACTATCAACATCACAAATTCTAGGGAAAGTGGTCCACAAACACTCCTATATACATAAAAAAAATAAAACAGAGCAGGTACTCGCACTTCTCAGATCCATTGGGTCTCATTGTTTTGGCTGCAGCAGTGAAGTCACATCGAGAGTGTACGACACCGCTGCATTCAATCACTGAGCTCAGTGGCTCTTGCCGTGTACAATGTCCATACCAATGAACTCAGTGATTCGCTTGGGTATAAATATTATTTAAGAGCATTTGGGGTCCACTTTCCTTAAAGTGGAAAGCTTTAAAGGGAACCTCTCAGCACGATTTTGTAATATAAAGTAAAAACATGGCTGTACTGTAGATCAAATTGATATCTTTGGTGGCGAAATCAACTTTGTTGTTGTTCTCTTTACTCACCATTTTTCTGCTAATAACATTTCAGTGTACAATGGCCGAACTGTACGCTGGGTCTTCTCCCCCCCATCTGTGATTACCGGTCCATACGTCTGCCTCCGGTCTGTAGATGACAGGTCACTGCTGAGATCTCAAACGGAAGAGTCTAGTCATTCACAGACCAGAGGCAGGTAGTGGGGCTGGGGAATCACAGACAGGGAGAAGACGCTATCTGCATATTTCCTGTAGGTCCAACGTTGCCTCTCCAATATACCCCACTGGACTTGTTAAATTGGCTACAGCTACTCATAGGGATCACCAGTAGAGACAGCACAAGATCTTTTAATGGGTTTTTCACCACTCGGACAACCCCTTCTGAATACCTATGTTTCTCCCCAGTAAAATAATAATACTTATACGCACCTCCGGTGCCAGCAGCGTTCCAGTGATGTTGGCACAGGCTCCAGTGGGATCTTGTGACATTGTTATGTCACATGATCTCTGCAGCCAATCAGCAATGGCTTCACTCTTCTCTCCTACAGACGCAATTGACATCCAGGGGAAGTGAGAGAGCAGCCGCAGCTCTCCCTTCCTCTGGATGTATTGACTTGTCCGAAGGAGAGGAGAGTGAAGCCATTGTTGAATTGACTGGACACAGGGAATACAAGACATAACATCACACGAACCCTGTGAAAGCCAGTGCTGACACCACTAGAATGGCGCCAGAAGAAAATATGTGTTATTATTCACCTGGGGGCAAACATTAGGATTCAGAAGGGGTAGTGGACAACCCCCGTAAACCAAGCGATTGGTTGCTGAGGTTACATTCTGTTGATGGAACGTCCCCCCTGCACTCATGGGAATAAAAACCAGTGGCAGCAGCTGTTACCTCCTTGCAGCTTCAAGCTTGCCTTAATAAGGCTTTGTAATTATTCAAGAGTACTACAACAATAAGTTCTGTCTGTTAACCCCTTCACGACCTTTGACGCCACAAAGGCGTCATGAAAAGTCGTGTCAAAACGACCCATGACGCCTATGTGGCGTCATGACTTTAAAGCCCCCCTGCAGGTCGGGTGACCGGGGTCACTGAAAGGTCACCCGACCCGCACACAGAGGACACCTTAGAGTTAACCCTAGGGGGCGTGGCTTAGCCCCCATGTGCCTACGATCGCTGATTGGCTGTTAAAAGTGAAACTGCCAATCAGAGCGATTGTAATATTTCATCAATGAAATATTACAAATCCAACCATGGCCGATGCTGAAATAGCATCGGGCATGGCTGGAGACACGGAACCGACCCCACCCTAACTGACTGACAGCGCCGATCGGCCGCCGCCACCATCTGACGGCGCCGATCGGCAGCTGCTGTCAAAATCTGCCCCCCCGCCTTCCTTCCGGTCCCCCAGCCCTCCGATCACCCCTTCTCACCCTCCACGAGGCCTCCGAACTCCCTCTGGCCGTCTCGGAGTCCCGCCGTCCCGGATCATGGGTGCCGCCATCTTGGAAAATGGCGGGCACATGCGACGTACGCCCGCCGGGAATCTGCGACGCTGCAGATTCATTCATTTATTTTGATCACTGTCACAGTGATCAAAATAAATAAAAAAGTAAATCACCACCCCCCTTATCACCCCAATAGGTAGGGACGTATAATAAAATAAAGAAAATATTTTTATTTTTCCATCAGGGTTAGGGCTAGGCTAGGGTTAGGGAAAGGGTTGGAATTAGGGTTAGGGTTGGAATAAGGGTTAGGACCAGAATTAGGGTTGGGATTAGGGTTAGGGTTGTAATTAGGATTAGGGGTGGGTTGGGGTTGGGATTAGGGTTAGGCTTGTGGTTAGGGTTGGGATTATGGTTAGGCTTGTGGTTAGGGTTGGAGTTGGGATTAGGGTTGTGTTGGGGTTAGGGTTGTGGTTAGGGTTATGATTAGGGTTGGGATTAGGGTTGGAGATATAATTGAGGGGATTTCACTGTTTAGGCACATTAGGGGGTCTCCAAACGCGACCACCATTGATCCAGCCAATTTTGCGTTCAAAAAGTTAAACAGTGCTCCCTCCAATTCGAGCCCCAATGTGCGCCCAAACAGTGGTTTACCCCCACATATGGGGTATCGGCTTACTCAGGAAAAATTGCACAACTTTGGGGGTCTAATTTCTCCTGGTACCCTTGGGAAAATAAAAAATTGGGGGCTAAATAATTATTTTTGCGGAAAAAAAATTATTTTTTATTTTCACGGCTCTGCGTTATAAACATCTGTGAAGCACTTGAGGGTTCAAAGTGCTCACCACACAGCTAGATTAGTTCCTTGAGTGGTCTAGTTTCCAAAATGGGGTCACTTGTGGGGGGTTTCTACTGTTTAGGTACATGAGGGGCTCTGCAAACCAGGGCTGTGGAGTCGGTAAGCCAAACCTGCGACTCCGACTCCAACTCCGACTCCACGACTCCGACTCCCACACATATTGCTTATATTTAAGTGAAAAATTTATTGTAGTACAATGTGAACCTCAGACATTTAATCATTTTTATGATCCAATAATCAAGATATTTAGATAGAACAGAATATATATTGGTGTACTACCCGGTTTTCATTCTTTTTGGTACAGATACGATATGGATAGACAGATATGGATAAATGGATAGATAGACCAGATTTCTAATCTGCTTTTGCTATTGAAAACATTATCTATGAGCTCAAAAACCTTTCAGGTGATGCGGTTTTTTAAAAAGATGATCAGCTTTTGCAGCTGAAAAACGTATCCTCAAAAAATACAGGAAAAACGCTGTGTGTGAATGTAGCCTTAGATCAGGAATAGAACAGCCATTTATAGGACATTTCATAACTTTCCCAAACTCCTATGAAAAAATATTCAGCACATCCTGCATTGAATTACTGTACCCAATTTATTATATATTTTAGGAGTCGGAGTCGGTCCATTTTATACCGACTCCAACTCCGACTCCGACTCCACCAAAATGAGCACCGACTCCGACTCCACAACCCTGCTGCAAACGTAACATGACACCCGCAGACCATTCCATCAAGTCGGCATTTCAAAACATCACTACTTCCCTTCCAAGCCCCAACGTGTGCCCAAACAGTGGTCCCCCCCCACATATGGGGTACCAGCGTACTCAGGACAAACTGGACAACAACTTTTGGGGTCCAAATTTATCCTGTTACCCTTGTGAAAATAAAAAATAGTGGGCTAAAAATCATTTTTTGAGGAAAAAAAAATATTTTTATTTTCACGGCTCTGCGTTATAAACTTCTGTGAAGTACCTGGGGGTTCAAAGTGCTCACTATGCATCTAGAAAAGTTCCTTAGGGGTCTAGATTCCAAAATGGGGTCATTTGTGGGGGTGTTCCAAAGGTTAGGCACACAGGGGCTCTCCAAATACGACATGGTGTCCGCTAACGATTGGAGCTAATTTTCCATTTAAAAAGTCAAATGACGCTCCTTCCCTTCTGCGCCCTGCCGTGCGCCCAAACAATGGTTCCCCCCCACATATGGGGTACCAGCGTACTCAGGACAAACTGGACAACTTTTTCCAATTTATCCTGTTACCATTGTGAAAAAAAAAAGCGGGCTAAAAAAACATTTTTGCGAAAAAAAATTTTTTTTTAATTTTCACTGCTCTGCGTTATAAACTTCTGTGAAGCACTTGGGGGTTCAAAGTGCTCACTACACATCTAGATAAGGTCCTTGGGGGTCTAGTTTCCAAAATGGGGTCACTTGTGGGGGAGTTCCAATGTTTAGGCACACAGGGGCTCTCCAAACGCGACATGGTGTCCGCTAACGATTGGAGCTAATTTTCCAATCAAAAAGTCAAATGGCGCTCCTTCCCTTCCGGACCCTGCCGTGCGCACAAATAGTGGTTTATGACCACATATGAGGTATTGGTGTGCTCAGGAGAAATTGCCCAACAAATTTGAGGATCCATTTTATCCTGTTGCCCATGTGAAAATGAAAAAACTGAGGCTAAATAAAATTTATGTGAAAAAAAAGTACTTTTTTTTTTTATGGATCAATTTGTGAAGCACCTGGGGGTTCAAAGTGCTCACTATGCATCTAGATAAGTTTCTTGGGGGGGGTCTAGTTTCCAAAATGGGGTCACTTGTGGGGGAGCTCCAATGTTTAGGCGCACAGTGGCTCTCCAAACGCGACATGGCAACCGCTAAATATTCAAGCATATTTTCCATTCAAAAAGTCAAATGGCGCTCCTTCCCTTCTGAGCCCTGCCGTGCACCCAAACAGTGGTTTATGACCACATATGAGGTATCGGTGTACTCAGGAGAAATTGCCCAACAAAATTTAGGATCTATTTTATCCTGTTACCCATGTGAAAGTGATAAAATTGATGCTAAAAGAAAATTTATGTTGAAAAAATTAAAATGTCGATTTTTTTTTTCCTCCACGTTGCTTTAGTTCCTGTGAAGCATCAGAAGGGTTAATAATCTTCTTGATTGTAGTTTTGAGTAGCTTGAGAGGTGCAGTTTTTAGAATGGTGTCACTTTTGGGTATTTTCTACCATATAGACCCCTCAAAGTGACTTCAAATGTGAGGTGGTCACTAAAAAAATGGTTTTGTAAATTTTGTTGTAAAAATGAGAAATCGCTGGTCAACTTTTAACCCTTATAACTTCCTAACAAAAAAAAAAAATTGTTTCCAAAATTGTGCTGATGTAAAGTAGACATGTGGGAAATGTTATTTATTAACTATTTTGTGTCAGATAACTCTCTGGTTTAACAGAATAAAAAGTCAATATTTGAAAATTGCGAAATTTTCGCCAAATTTCCGTTTTTTTCACAAATAAACGCAAAAATTATCGACCTAAATTTACCACTAACATGAAGCCCAATATGTCACGAAAAAACAATCTCGGAATCGCTAGGATGCGTTCCTGAGTTATTACCTCATAAAGGGACACTGGTCAGAATTGCAAAAAATGTTCAGGTTATTAACCCCTTAAGCCCCGAGGGTGGTATGCACGTTAATGACCAGGCCAATTTTTACAATTCTGACCACTGTCCCTTTATGAGGTCATAACTCTGGAACGCTTCCATGGATCCCGGTG
Source organism: Dendrobates tinctorius (assembly GCF_039654945.1). Lineage (NCBI taxonomy): Eukaryota > Metazoa > Chordata > Amphibia > Anura > Dendrobatidae > Dendrobates > Dendrobates tinctorius. Next base: position 6,576,682 of record NW_027361741.1, on the reverse strand, counting down.
ATTCTGACAATGTTTTCTCGTGACATATTGTACTTCATGTTAGTGGTAAAATTTCATTCAAATAACTTGCGTTTATTTGTGAAAAAAACAGAAATTTGGCGAAAATTTTGAAAATTTCGCAATTTTCCAACTTTGAATTTTTATGCCCTTAAATCACAGAGATACGGCACACAAAAAACTTAATAAATAACATTTCCCACATGTTTACTTTACATCAGCACAATTTTGGAACCAAAATTTTTTTTTGTTAGGAAGTTATAAGGGTTAAAAATTGACCAGCGATTTCTCATTTTTGCAACACCATTTTATTTTTAGGGACCACATCACATTTGAAGCCACTTTGAGGGATCTATATGATAGACAATACCCAAAAGTGACACCATTCTAAAAACTGCACCCCTTAATGTACTCAAAACCACATTCAAGAAGTTTATCAACCCTTTAGGTGCGTCACAGGAATTTTTGAATATTTAAAAAAAAAAAAATGAACATTTAACTTTTTTTCACAAAAAAAATACTTCAGGTTCAATTTTTTTTATTTTACAAAGGGTAACAGGAGAAATTGGACTGCAAAAGTTCATGTGCAATTTGTCCTGAGTACGCTGATACCTGATATGTGGGGGGAACCACTGTTTCGGCGCATGGCAGACCTCAGTAGGGAAGGAGCACCGTTTGACTTTTTCAATGCAAAATTGGCTGGAATTCAGATCGGACGCCATGTCGCGTTTGGAGAGCCCCTGATGTACCTAAACAGTGGAAACCCCCCCAAGTGACCCCATTTTGGTAACTAGACCCCCCAAGGAACTTATCTAGATATGTGGTGAGAACTTTGAACCCACAAGGACTTCACAGAAGTTTATAACATACAGCCGTACAATTAAAAAATCATATTTTTACAACAAAAATGATCTTTTCACCCTCAATTCTTATTTTTCCAAGAGTAACAGGACCCTAAAAGATATTGTACAATTTGTCCTGAGTGCGCTGATTCCCCACATGTGGGGGTAAACCACTATTTGGGCGCATGGCAGAGCTCGGAAGGGAAGCAGCACCATTTGACGTTTTTGGCTGGAATTGAGATTGGACCAAGGGTACAAGGAGAAATTGGACCCCAAAAGTTGTCCAATTTGTCCTGAGTAAGCTGATACCTCCATATGTGGGAGAAAACTACTGTATGGGCACACGTCAGGGCTCGGAAGGGAAGTAGTGACGTTTTGGAATGCAGACTTTGATGGCATGGTCTGCGGGTGTCATGTTGCTTTTGGAGATCCCCTGATTTACCTAAACAGTGGAAACCCCCCACAAGTGACCCCATTTTGGAAACTAGACCCCCTAATGAACTTATCTAGATGTGTGGTGAGCACTTTGAACCTCCCAGTGCTTCACAGAAGTTTATAACGACCGGGCGTGAAAATAAAAAAATCATATTTTTTCCACAAACATGATCAATTAGTCTCCAATTTTTTATTTTCCTAAGGGTAACACGAGAAATTGGACCCCAAAAGTTGTTTTGTAATTTGTCCTGAGTAGGCTGATACCCCATATGTGGGGGTAAAACACTGTTTGACTTTTTCAACGCAGAATTGGCTGGAATTGAGATCAGACGCCATGTTGCATTTGGAGAGCACCTGATGTGCCCAAACAGTGGAAACCCCCCAATTATAACTCCAATCCTAACCCCAACACACTCCTAACCCTAACCCGAGCCCTAACCCTAGCCCTAACCCTAATGGGAAAATGGAAATAAATACTTTTTTTTAATTTTATTATTTTTCCCTAACTAAGGGGGTGATAACGGGGGGTTTGATTTACTATCTATAGCGGGTTTTTATTTTTGGCAGCTGTCGCACGCTAAAAGATGCTTTTTATTGTAAAAATAGTTTTTGCATCGCCACATATTGAGAGCTATAGTTTTTACATATTTTGACCCACCGAGTCATGTGAGGTCTTATTTTTTGCGGGACGAGTTGACGCTTTTATTGGTACCATTTTCGGGAACGTGACATTTTTTGATCGCTTTTTATTCCAATTTTTGGGACGCAGAATGAACAAAAACCAGCGTTTCATGAATTTCTTTTGGGGGGGTGCGTTTACACCGTTCCGCGTGCGGTAAAATTGATAAAGAGTTTTTATTCTTCGGGTCAGTACGGTTACAGCGATACCTCATTTAGGTCGTTTTTTTTATGTTTTGTCGTTTTTTTGCAATGAAAACAATTTTATATAAAAAATAATTATTTTTGCATCACTTTATTCTGCGAGCTATAACTTTAGTTTTTTGCTGATGACGTTGTATGGCGGCTCGTTTTTTGCGGGACAAGAGGACGTTTTCAGCGGTACCATGGATATTTATATGCGTCTTTTTGATCGCGTGTTATTGCACTTTTTGTTCGGTGGTATGATAATGAATCAATTTTTGCTTCGTTTTTTATTTTTATTTTTTAAGGTGTTCGCTAAAGGGGTTAATTAATGGCAGGGCTGTGGAGTCGGTAAGCCAAACCTGCGACTCCGACTCCTCAATTTCCCTTACACCGACTCCAACTCCGACTCCGACTCCCACACATATTGCTTATATTTAAGTGAAAAATTTATTGTAGTACAATGTGAACCTCAGACATTTAATCATTTTTATGATCCAATAATCAAGATATTTAGATAGAACAGAATATATATTGGTGTACTACCCGGTTTTCATTCTTTTTGGTACAGATACGATATGGATAGACAGATATGGATAAATGGATATATAGATAGAGCAGATTTCTAATCTGCTTTTGCTATTGAAAACATTATCTATGAGCTCAAAAACCTTTCAGGTGATGCAGTTTTTTAAAAAGATGATCAGCTTTTGCAGCTGAAAAACGTATCCTCAAAAAACACAGGAAAAACGCTGTGTGTGAATGTAGCCTTAGATCAGGAATAGAACAGTCATTTATAGGACATTTCATAACTTTCCCAAACTCCTATAAAAAAAATATTCAGCACATTCTACATTGAATTACTGTACCCAATTTATTATATATTTTAGGAGTCGGAGTCGGTCCATTTTATACCGACTCCAACTCCGACTCCACCAAAATGAGCACCGACTCAGACTCCACGACTCCGACTCCACAGCCCTGATTAATGGGACAGTTTTATAGGGCGGGTCGCTACGGACGCGGCGATACCAAATATGTGTACTTTTATTGTTTGTTTTTTTTATTTTGAAAAAATGGATTTATTGGGGAATATTTTTTTTTTTAATAATTTTTTTTTTTTTTACTTTATTACCTTGTCCCAGGTGGGACATCACTGTCCTGTGACAGATCGCTGATCTGACACATCACAGATCACTGTGACAGATCAGCGATCTGTCACAGGCACTGCACAAGGCTTCCTCATGCCTGCGCTTTGCAGGCAGTGAGGAAGCCAGCTCCCTACAGGCCCCCGAAGGCCCCCGTTGCCATCTTGGATCCGGGGGCCTGTAGGGAAGGAGACCCCCGCAGGAGCGCTGCACATTGCGCTGCTGTGGGGGGCTCAGGGAAGCACGGAGGGAGCCCCCTCCCTGCCGATGCTTCCCTTTAACCCCCCGGTACACCGCAATCGCGTTTGATCGCGGTGTACAAGGGGTTAACATGTCGGACCGCCCCTGACACATTGTGCCAGGTGTCAGCTCTGATAATCAACTGACACCCGGCCGCGATCAAAGGCGTTCACCACGTGGGCGCCGCTGATCGCATTAGACGTACTATCCCGTCCTTGGGAATTAAGTCCCAGGGCACATGGACGGGATAGTACGTCTAACGGCAGAAAGGGGTTAAGATCAAAATAGGCTGGGTCATGAAGGGGTTAAACGCACAATCCCACCTTTAGTAACTGTAGATGTACATAAAAGATGGATTTTTGGTTCTTACCGTAAAATCTCTTTCTTGGAGCCTTCATTGGGGGACACAGATTACCATGGGGTGTATGCTGCTGCTGCTGCTAGGAGGCTGACACTATGCAAAAACAAGAAAATTGGCTCCTCCCCGGCAGTATACACCCACCGACAGATACCAAGTACCTCAGTTGGTGAGAAAGCAGTAGGAGAAGCCACGGAACTTTAAACATATGTACCAACCCAACAAGGAGCTCAAAGCCCAACACGGTACAACTTAAACAGGGAGGGTGCTGTGTCCCCCAATGAAGGCTCCAAGAAAGAGATTTTACGGTAAGAACCAAAAATCCATCTTTCTTTATCGCCTTATTGGGGGACACAGATTACCATGGGACGTTCCAAAGCAGTCCCAAGGGCGGGAACAGCAAAAAGGAACGAAAGAACCGGAAAGGCTTAGGTCGGCCGGTGAGCCACCGCCGCCTGCAGAATCTTCCTACCAACAACTGCATCAGACGAGGCCTGGGTATGAACCTTGTAGAACCTCGCAAAAGTGAGAAAGGACGACCAGGTCGCGGCCCTGCAAATCTGTAAAGCCGAAGCCTGGTGACGCACAGCCCACGAAGCTGCCACAGCCTGGGTAGAGAGGGCTCTCACTCCCGGAGGGTGCCGCTTTTCCAGAAGTCGGTACGCTTCCAGAATGGTAGAACGAATCCAGCAAGCTATCGTGGATTTGGACGCCGGAACCCTTTCCGGCGACCTTCATAGAAGACTAGCAAGGAATCGGATTGACGAAAAGAAGCAGTCCTGGCGAGATAAGCACGCAAGGCTCTGACTACATCTAGTTTGTGGAGGGACTTCTCAATAGGGTGAGACGGAGCCGGGCAAAAAGATGTAAGAACGATATCCTCATTGATATTGAAAGAGGATATGACCTTTGGGAGAAAGGAAGGAATGAGTCTGAGAATGACCTTATCCTGATGGAGAATCAGGTACGGGGAACGGCATGACAAGGCCGCCAATTCAGAAACTCTTCTGATGGATGTAATGGCAATCAAGAAAGTTACCTTCCACGAGAGAAGGGATAAAGGAATGTCCTGGATAGGCTCGAACGGCGCCTTTTGGAGAGCGCTAAGGACGAGATTGAGATCCCACGGATCTATCGGCGAATGATGCGGAGGAGCCACATGGGCGACCCCTTGGAGAGAAGTCTTAACCTGCGGTAAGGCCGCCAGCTCTCTTTGGGAGAAGACAGACAGGGCGGAGACCTGGCCCTTGAGGGTACTGAGGGACAGACCCGCATCTGAACCAGACTGGAGGAACCCCAGAATAGATGGAATGGAAAAGGACATAGGAAAGACTTTTTTTTTTTTTTACCGTCGCACCAACGGAAAAAAGGTCTTCCAGCACCTATAGTAAATGCGGGAAGAGGCCGGTTTTCTGGCTTTGATCATAGTCTGAATCACCTGGTCAGACAAGCCTGATTCTCTCCGGATCGCGGCCTCAATGGCCTTGCCGTTAAATTCAGAGACTGAGAATTCTCGTGGTAAAGGGGGCCTTGCGAGAGAAGATCCGGACGGTCTGGAAGCCTCCAGGGATCGTCCGCGAGCATGTTCACCAGCTCCGCGTACCAAGGGCGTCTTGGCCAGTCTGGGGCCACCAGAATCACTGGTACACCTTCCGATTTTATCTTTTTGACCACTCGAGGGATCAAGGCAAAAGGCGGAAATAGATAAGGAAGTTGGAACTGGGACCACGGAATTATCAGGGCGTCGCAAGAGAAGGCTAGAGGGTCCCTGGACCTGGCTACGAACTGCGGAACTTTGTGGTTTATCCGAGATGCCATGAGATCGACATCTGGGGTGTCCCAGCGCTGGCATATCTGATGGAAGACTGAGGAGTGAAGGGCCCATTCGCCTGATGCTAGACCTTGACGACTTAAAGTAGGCCGCCCAATTTTCCACCCCTGGAATGTGAACGGCGGAGATCGCAGGAACGTGACATTCTGCCCAGCGCAGTATCTTGGCTACTTCCGCCATTACTTGCTTGCTGCGCGTGGCCCCCTGGTGGTTTATGTATGCCACAGCCGTGGCGTTGTCCGACTGAATGCGGACCGGCTTGCCGAGGAAGAGAGGCTGCCAGTGAAGAAGAGCCAGGAAGATTGCTCTGATCTCCAGAAGATTGGAGAGAAGAGCCTCCTGTGGGTTCCACCGGCCTTGAGACGTTTTTAGATGGCACACCGCTCCCCACCCTAGAAGGCTGGCATCGGTGGTGATGACTTGCCATTGAAGCGGAAGAAAGGACCGACTCTGGCCTTGCCCACCAAGTCAGGGATTGTTTCACTCTGAGGGGAAGGAGAATGGGACGGTCCAAGGACAGCGAGGTCTTGTCCCAGGCCGAAAGAACAGCCAACTGGAGGGGACGAAGATGAAATTGTGCAAAGGGCACCGCTTCCATGGAAGCTACCATCTTCCTCAGAACCTTCATGCCGGACCAAAGGGGAATGGGGGTTGGCCGCTTGAGAAGTCGGATCCCTTTGGAAAGAGCTGAAAATCTCTCCTTTGGAAGAAACACACGGGCTAGATTTGTGTCGAATTCCATGCCTAGGAAGGTCAGGAGCTGTGTGGGGATCAAAATGGACTTTCCTTTGTTGATTATCCACCCAAGACGGCAAAGAGTGTCTAGGACTATCTGAAGACTCTGAAGTCAGTCTTGCCGGGACAATCCCTTGATCAAAAGGTCAGGATGATTTCCCTGACCCAAGCGTCGTTGACAACAAACAGCAGGCATCCATGAAAAAAGGAAAGTCTGCCTCCCACCCTGGAAGAAATTCCAGGTGGGGGTGACCCGTTACTTGGAGGCAAATCGACCGGACCGGGTACCTGACGACCTGGGGTATTGACCTCTAGATCTCCAGCGGGTTTGTAACATGGTCTTTTCTGCTCTCGCTCCTTAGAGGCGGAAGGCCGATCTTTGAGGTAGTGTCCGCATTCCATGACTTTAGGCAAAGGACTCGGCGTACGGCCACTATGTTGCTGTTAGCCCTTGCCACGCACCCAGCTGCATCTAGGGCGGCGGCCAAAAGGTATTTACCCGCATGATTAATTAGATCTGCCAGATCCGCCAACTCGTCCTGAGGAGCTGCTGCTAAGATGCCCCTGCGAAGAATCTTTGCCCAAGCAGAGATGACCTTTGCTACCCAGGCAGGTGCGAAAATCGGACAGAGGGAGGCACCAGATGCCTCAAAAATTGATTTTGCTAGAGACTCTATTTGTCTGTCTGTTGGATCCTTAAGTGATGTCCCATCCGGGAGGGATAGGACCATCTTTGAGGCTATGCAAGAGACAGGAGGATCCACTTCGGGGGCTTTGGACCATTTTGCGCGTAAATCCGCATCAAAGGAGTACAGGACCTCTAAGTACCTGCGGCCTGAGAAGCTCTGCTCGGGGTGCTCCCAGTGTTTGGTCAGTGTAGTATCAAACTCTTTATGGTTTGGGAAAGTTTGGGATAGAGGCCTTGCCCGCTTAAATGGAATGGAACATTCCTGAGAAGGGGGCTTGTCTTGTTTAATTTCTAAGGTTTGAAAGACAGCTGAAAGGAGGCTATCGACCATCTTCCGAGTTTTAGACATGCCATCTGCTTCTGAGCTAGATCCTGATTGGGGATCCTCATCTGACCTAGTGTCGTCTCCTGAAGAGGGAGAAGGGCACCTGGGAGAAGCAGTCGGGCCTAGAGAGCTGGAAAACAAGCCAAAGAGAACACGCTTCCTAGTAATTCTACTCGATCTGTCCCTCTGAAGGTCGCGGTCAGGTGCAGACGACTCACCTTGCGAGGCAGTCGGTGCACAGGTGGCTGTAGATAGCTGAGGCAAACGTTCTAGGACCTGGACCAGGGACTGAGACACTTTAGTCAGATCAGAGACCGACTGCGACATTGCTACGGCCCACTCTGGGAGAGAAGAGGTACCCTCATCCCGGGAATCTGTGTGCTCCCGAGAGGCTGATATGGCGGAGGGACTGCAGGACGGACAGAGGGGCGACGACTGACCTGAAGGCCACTTCATTTTACAGCGTGCACAGGCGTAGTGAATAACGGTGGGCTAGAAAGAAAGCGCCGTTGAAGGGTTGAACATAGGTGGGATACGCCGTATGGCCGCACTAGATAAGATCAGGGACTGCAGAGGGGAGCTAATTTGCAATAAAGGGCTGAGCTTACCGAGAATCTGACGAGCAGCAGGACCCTGAAGTGTCCTCCAAGCAGCGAAGGAAGAAGAGAGATTCCAGTCAGGAAACTGGCTGTGAGGTTGAGGAAGGCGGCGCTTGGCGCCGGGACGTGATCGGGCCATGGAGGCGGGGGGAGCGGTAATAAAAAGATTGATGCCTCTGAAAGCAAAAGGAGCCCTGTAATAGGGTGGAATGGGTGCGCGAAAAAGGGCGCCAGAGAGAAAAGGAGAAGCGCGTCCTGAGCAGGGAGGCAGGAGAGAAAGTGAAAGTGAAACCGCTCCCCCTCCCCGCCTGGATCTCTAGCCTGCAATGGCCGCGGCGCCGATAGATAGAGGTGAGCTGCGCCCCCACCGCTCTGGAAACCCCCCCCCCAGTGATGAAAAGACCCATTCAGCTGGAGCGACCGCTCCAGGGGACCGCTGATGCCTGTGAACGGCGGGGAGCGCGGCTGTCAGCATGAGGCGCGCGGCTGGCAGAGAGGGAGGAGGGCGGGAATTTCAAATGTTGCTCAGAGACATGCCGGCTGAAGGGAACGATCAGACTCTTACCTGACGTCCCTGAAGAGGATAACCGCAGGGGCCCTGCGTAACAGTCAGGCCGCTGGGAGAAGACCTCTTACTCTCTGACATGTAGAAGACGGCGTTTTCTTGCTGGGAGCGAGGGATAGCCTGCTGACCACCACCGTCTTCCTCTCAGCCCTGTCCCAGTAGAGGGGTGAGGGGATGTTTTGGCAAGGACCGGCCACCCATCATCCGCCCACAACACCGACTGGTGTTAGGGAAAGGTCCTGCCTGCGGTACTGAGAGTTGCGATGTGGGAAATCACCACACTGCTCGCTCAGCCGCCTGATATAGGAAATCAGAGTGAAAACTACACCCTGCTTCCTGATGTGAAGACCTGAAAGAAATAAGCGAGAAAAGATTAAAAAGTTCGACAAACACCTAAGGAAATAAAAGGATTATTAACTGCGGATCTGAGAAGATCCCGGTCCACCTCCTACAGACACTAAGCTCAAACTGAGGTACTTGGTATCTGTCGGTGGGTGTATACTGCCGGGGAGGAGCCAATTTTCTTGTTTTTGCATAGTGTCAGCCTCCTAGCAGCAGCAGCATACACCCCATGGTAATCTGTGTCCCCCAATAAGGCGATAAAGAAATACACTCAATGATCACCCCTTCTCCCCCTTCCCTCTTGATGCATTTGGGGAGCCATTCCAGAACCGAACCAAGAGCCCCATAGGCTTATATGTGGCTGTTAGTTCAGGTGACCTGCTGTAGGGCTGGGAATTAGGACACTAAGTACAAAGTGATCCTGCTGTAGCCTCATTATGCATATTATTACATACAACAACTGATCATTTGCTTTGCACATCTACTGTCACATCATACGTACCCAAGAAGCAGAAGGTATACTTAAGGACAGGCTGTCAAAGGTGTCATATCTCATTGGGCTCTGAAGGAAGAGAGATATTAACATTCTTATTTATAAATTTTAGCTTTACCGGGCTCATGGTAACATGACATATTATACATTAAAAACACATGTGACATGCACAAAAGTGAACAGGTCGGTTGGACAGTGTTAACACCACCCAAAGACTGAAACACAAAGAAAAAGTACAGTATGACTAATACTCTGTTGTAAAAAATATAACAGTAGACAGCAAGTGCTAGTAAAAAATGATGACAAAAACAGGGTATTTAGTTGATACGTTTTTTGCAAAAAATGTATACTAAGCCACTCCACCAATGTCACGGTATATAGTAACATAATTATTAAGGTTGAAGGGAGACTTTAAGTCCATCTAGTTTAAACCATATCCTATCCTAACCTGCCCTAACATGTTGATCCAGAGGAAGGCAAAAAAAACCCCCATGTGGCAAACAGTAAGCTTCACATTGGGGAAAAAAATTCCTTCCCGACTCCACATACGGCAATCAGACTAGCTCCCTGGATCAACGCAATATTAAGGAAACTAGTGTATATACCCTGTAATATTATACTTTTCAAGGAAGGCATCCAGTCCCTTCTTAAATTTTATTAGGGAATCACTCATTACAACATCATATGGCAGAGAGTTCCATAGTCTCACTGCTCTTACAGTAAAGAATCCGCGTCTGTGAGTATGCTTAAACCTTCTTTCCTCCAGACGTAGAGGATGCCCCCTTGTCCCCGTCACAGGTCTAAGAATAAAAAGATCATTAGAAAGGTCTTTGTATTGTCCCCGCATATATTTATACATTGTAATAAGATCACCCCTAAGCCTTCGATTCTCCAAACTAAATAACCCCAAGTGTAATAACCTGTCTTGGTATTGCAGACCCCCTAGTTCCCTAATAACCTTGGCCGCTCTTCTCTGCATCCACTCCAGTTCAGCTATGTCTTTCTTATACACCGGAGACCAGAACTGTACACAGTATTCTAAGTGTGGTCGCACTAGTGACTTATATAGAGGTAAAATTATGTTCTCCTCATGAGCATCTATGCCTCTTTTAATGCATCCCATTATTTTATTTGCCTTTGTAGCAGCTGCCTGACACTGGCCACTAAATGTGAGTTTGTCGTCCACCCATACACCCAGGTCTTTTTCAGTGACAGTTTTGCCCACTGTTTTACAATTAAGCACATAATTATACATCTTATTCGTTCTACCCAAGTGCATGACCTTACATTTATCCCCATTAAAGCTCATTTGCCATTTATCAGCCCATGCTTCTAGTTTACATAAATCCTCCTGTAATATAAAACTGTCCTCCTCTGTATTGATTACCCTGCAGAGCTTAGTGTCATCTGCAAATATTGAAATTCTACTCTCTATGCCCCCTACAAGGTCATTAATATGTTAAAAAGAAGCGGGCCCAAAACTGACCCCTGTGGTACCCCAGTGCTAACCGTGACCCAGTCCGAGTGTGCTCCATTAATAACCACCCTTTGTTTCCTATCCCTGAGCCAGCTCTTAACCCACCTACACATATTTTCCCCTATCCCCATTGTTCTCATTTTATGTATCAACCTTTTGTGTGGCACCGTATCAAAAGCTTTTGAAAAGTCCATGTACACCACGTCCACTGCATTACCTCGGTCCAGTCCGGAACTTACCTCTTCATAAAAGCTTATCAGATTAGTCTGACAGGAACGGTCCCTTGTAAACCCATGTTGATATTGGGTCATGAGGTTATTCTTCTCCAGGTACTCCAGTATAGTATCTCTTAGAAAACCCTCCAGGATTTTACCCACACAGTTGAGGTTAAACTTACTGGCCTATAATTTCCAAATTCAGTTTTTGTCCCCTTTTTGAATATTGGCACCACATTTGCTATACGCCGTCCTGTGGTACAGACCCTGTTATTATGGAATCTTTAAAGATTAAAAATAATGGTCTATCTATGACTGTGCTTAATTCCTGCAGTACTTGGGGGTGTATCCCATCCGGGCCCGGGGACTTGTCAATTTTAGTGATTTTTAGACGCTGCTGTACTTCCTGCTGGGTTAAGCAGGTGACATTTAATGGAGAATTTTTATCCCTGATCATGTTATCCGTCATGGGATTTTCTTGTGTAAATACTGTTGAAAAAAAGTCATTTAGCATATTGTCTTTTTCCTCATCCACCATTTCACCCAGACTATTTTTAAGGGGACCAACACTATCATTTTTTAGTTTCTTACTATTTATGTAGTTGGGATTATTTTTACTTTCTCTGGCAATGAGTCTCTCTGTCTCAATCTTTGCTGTCTTGATTTGCTTTTTACAGAATTTATTTACTCTTCTGTATTTAGTTAATGCCTCATCACTACCTACTTGCTTTAATTCTCTAAATGCTTTATTTTTATCTCTTATTGCACCCCTTACAGCTCTATTTAGCCATAGTGGTTTCATCCTATTTCTCGCATGTTTATTCCCATACGGTATATATTGTGCACAGGTCCTATTCAGGATGCTAATAAATGTCTCCCATTTACTTTGTGTATTTTTATGTCTCGGGATATCGTCCCAGTTAATTGCACCATGATCATCTCTCATCCGTTGGAAATTTGCTTTCCTGAAGTTTAGTGTCCTTGTAACCCCTCTACTACACATCTTATTAAAGGATACATGAAAACTTATTAATTTGTGATCACTATTACCCAAGTTACCCCCAACCCTTACATTTGATATGTGGTCTGGCCTGTTGGTTAATATTAGGTCTAGTAGTGGCCACCCCTCTTGTTGGGTCCTGAACCAGTTGTGAAAGGTAATTGTCTCTCATAGTTGTCAAAAACCTATTACCTTTGCTGGAACTGCAGGTTTCGGTTCCCCAATTTATTTCAGGGTAGTTGAAGTCCCCCATAATAATGACTTCTCCTTGAATCGCTGCTTCATCTATTTGCTTTATGAGGATATTCTCTGTTGCTTCCATTATTTTTGGAGACTTATAACAAACCCCTATCAGTAATTTATTATTTTTCCCCTCTCCCCTTATCTCTACCCACAGGGACTCTACAATTTCATTAGATTCATATATATATGTATACCGATCTCGGAGCAGTCCTATCTAATGTATTTAAAACCTGATCATGTGGACAGTACCTATATGAGCAGGATTAAGAAAGTCGCTTCCTGATGTGGGCACGCTCTGTAAGACTGCTCCTTATGTGCATGTCACACAAGAGAGGGGTGAGGATCTCCAAAACCTTGCATAAGCAAGAAGCTAATAGATTAAAAACACATGTGACATGCACTATACTATATGCCCACAAACTCCATTATCAAGGTTTTAAGATATTACTTCACTGCCACCTCAATCACAAGTGATGTCCTACATGTACTATACATCTTGAGAAATTCTGAAATCATTTTTTTCTTCTATCACAAAGAATACTAAAAATTGCATTAAGTTAAAAACAGTGTTCCCATCTTATAAACTGATGACACTTTTGCTAGGATATGCCATCACTTTATGATCGTCAGGGGTCCGACCTCTGAAATCTAGTGATGAGCGAGTATACTCGTTGCTCGGGTGTTCTCGAGCATGATCGGGTGACCTCCAAGTATTTTGGCGTGCTCAGAGGTTTAGTTTTCGACGCCTCAGCTGCATGATTTGTGGTTGCTGGCCGGCCTGAATACATGTGGGAATTCCCTAACAAACAGGAATTCCACACATGTAATCAGCCTGTCTAGCAGTCGCAAATCATGCTGCTACAGCGGCAGAAACTACATCTTCGAGCACGCCAAAATACTCGGAGGACACCCGAGCATGCTCGTAAAAACCCGAGCAACGAGTATACTCGCTCATCACTACTGAAATCCTCTCTTTTTTTTTGTGTGTTCTTTCAATTAAAAGATTTTAATATTTTACAAAAACACATACAATACAAAATCCCAAAGCTCCCTCCACCACCTAAAAAGAACAACTCCCACATCCAGAATAAATTACGTATTGCAAGTCACATTAGAATATATGCGAAGTACAACATGCAAAAATTGCATAATGCATACCATTATAGGCACAATATCACAGTGTATCTATCATGAAGTCGCCGCCACACTTCCTTCCCCTACAAAGTTGCTGCCCTCTAATTATAAAAAAATAGCCAGAACGTAGGTAATTCTCTATAGGCCATTCCTGAGGTTTCTAGCCACAACACCAAGTGCTTTACAATTTTGCAATGACACCCCATTTTGCAAACACTTCTTTCTTTAAGTTTATGAGTCACTTTAGTTTGTCAATACACTCTCATACAGTCTGAGCCTTCTCATCCATGCAGTGTTGCAGCATATAGAGCAGTCTTGCTACCACAATCCTTCCTGGTTGATTAGTCTCTAAATAGTCCCCATATGTCAATAACTGCACAATCAGTGGAGAGACACTTACAGATAAACATTATTACCGTATATACTCGTGTATAAGCCGAGGTTTTCAGCACTTTTTTGTGCTGAAAACGCCTCCTTCGGCTTTTATACAGGTCATTGTGACTGAATATGGTGGGGGATGGCGGAGCAGCGGGTCACAGGAGGCAGGAGTCGGCGGCTGTGGCTATAACTGTGCTCACTGCTAAAGAGAAATGAATATTCAATGCAATGGTAATGAATATTCATTTCTCTTATAACATGCACAGTTGCAGCCGCAGCCGTCGGTTTTCTCCAGCTCCTGCGACGGGCCGATCACTTGTCCCCGCTCATTAAGGTAATGAATATTCACCTCTCTCCACTCCCATAAGCATGGAGTGAATATTCATTCCTTAATGAGTGGGACACGTGATCAACCGGCGACAGAAGCTACTGGCACTGAAAAAAGATGCTGCGAGGGTGTGCAGGGAAGGGAAGTAGGATGTTTTTTAACGCTTTTCTCATGGGGGCAGTGCACAAAAGGATAGGGATGAGGAACCATGCATGCAAGGATAGGGATAAGGAGCCATGCAAACAAGGATGGGAATAAGGAGCCATGCAGACAAGGATGGGAATAAGGAGCCAAGCAGACAAGGATGGGAATAAGGAGTCATGCAGACAAGGATGAGAATAAGGAACCATGCATATCAGAATAGGGATGAGGGGGGACAATGCGTACCCGGCTTATACTCGACTCTAATAAGTTTTCCCAGTTTTTCGTGGTAAAATTAGGGTTGGCTTATACACGAGTATACAAGGTAATTATGCCTCTTTCACTTCTCTGAAAGCTTTCCAAATATAAAACAGGCCCAGATTACATATAGCAGATCGGAATCTAGGGCACAATGAGTCAGCCCCGGGCCCAATACCCTATAGGAATGGATGTTATTTTTTCACAAGATAAAGTAGATATATATGTACCAGTCTGTGTGTCTTGCTCAATGGAAATTTTCTTGAATCCTCTCTGATCCTGAGATTTAAAAGGATTGTCCCATAAGCAAAGCACATTTTAATCAATAGATCTTGGAACAATAATAAAGTTCCATAATTGGATGTGTTAAAAAAATGTTCCTGTGCTGAGATAATCTTATAAATGTGCCCCTGCTGTGTACTGTGTAATGGCTGTGTCTAACCATATATGGACCTTGTCTCATCATACTACAGCTCCTGGGCAGGAGAGAAAGCAAAAGAGTATACAGACAGGACAGAAGGGGGATCATATCTGATTCTTTTTTTGTGAGGCAAAATATTTCACTAGCTGTTTTTAAGCAATGTTTTAAGTCTTAGAAAGAATCAGCTGTGATCCCGTGCTGTCCTGTCTGTATACTCTTTTGCATCCTCCCCTGCCCAGGAGCTGTGGTAAGATCAGAACATGTCCCTGTACAGGCAGACACAGCCATTACACCATACATAGCATGGGCACATTTATAAGATTGTAAGCCACAGGGAAATGTGAATAGCGGCACCAGTGTTAAAACATGTAATCCTTTGTATAGAGGAGTTGACCTGGATTATAGAGCCTTTATCAGCATAAATGTCCAATTTGGGGTGCTCAGCATACATCAACATGTAGATAAAAACGACGTTGAAGTGTGGTAACGCGAAACGGCCGACGTCCTCTTTCCTCTCTCCCCGCACGCCTCTGCCCACTGCTGCATCTTACCATCTAAGACAGGGGTGGCCAATTAATTTTTCTGAGGGGCCACATGAGAGACTGTGACTGTTGTAAAGGGCCGAACCAATAGGCCGAAAATAATTCTGCTCAATATTAATATTCATATATAATTATTAAATTATTGATAATTTTATTAATATTAAGTGTATCACTTAATAATGAGCAGAATTAAGTATGCTGAAGACTCCCTATATATAGTTTGAACAGCCTCCCCCATATGCGGCATAAGCCCCACAGAGCCTCCCCAAATACAGCATGAGCCTCCCCAAATACGGCATGAGCTTCCCCAAATACGGCATGAGCCTCCCCAAATACGGCATGAGCCCCACACAGCCTCCTTATATACTACACCATGTCACCCCATGTATGCAGCACCATGTGACCCCATGTGTGCAGCACCATGTCACACCCCCATAACATCCCAATGCCCACCCAAACAGTCCATACACATGAGAAGAAAAAAAAAAACACCACATACTCACCTCGGTCTGTTCTCCGGCGCTCTGCCTCTCTCTGTGCCTCCGATACGCTGACTCTCTGGAGTACACAGCCGACACGATGAAATGACATCGCATCAGCTGATTCACATGCTGATTGGTGGAGGAAGAGGCCAGACGCCCCTCCTCCACCAAAGGAGTCAGCGGCGCAACACAAAGCCGCACATGGAAACAGCAAGTAGGTGGGCACCGTGCAGCCCGGGGACCTCTCATTTCTAGCCCCACAGCTGTCTCGATCCGCGGGCCGGACTAAGACAGCCAGAGGGCTGGATGTGGCACACGGGCCGCACTTTGCCCAGGTCTGATCTAAGATGATAGTCACAAAATAAGAGACTTTTCATTCAAGCTGCCATGGTGAGTGCCGCATACTTTTTTCTGAATCATTTACATTTATAAGATTATCTCAGCACAGGAACATTTTTTTTTAAAACACATCAAATTGTGGAACTTATTATTATTCAAAGATGTATTGATTAAAATGTTGATTAAAATTAACTTTGTTCGTGGGAAAACCCTTTTAAGGAAACCCAGCTGACCAGTAAACTCAAGCACAGTCCTATTCATATGAGGTCGGAACATCACTGATACCATCACAGTAATATGCCTTCAATTTTCATGACAGTAAAGGCCCCGTCTCACTAAGCAATCTCGGTAGCGAGATCGCTGCTGAGTCACAACTTTAGTGACGTAACAGCGATCTCACTAGCGAGATCGCTGTGTGTGACAGCGATCAGCGAGCGGCCCCCCTGCCGGTATCGCTGATCGCTGCAAGAAACCTCTGGACATTTCTTTGGTCGCTGGTCTCCCGCTGGCCAGCACGCATCGCTGTGTGTGACAGCGGGAGACCAGCGATCAGGAGTAAAAAAATAATAAAAAAAATAAAAAATATAGTTATTCTCACCTTCCGATGTCCCGTTCAGCCATCCTGCCTCTCTCCACGTTCCGGTCCCAGTGATCCTTTGCATGAATGACCGCGAGACTTTGTTATCCCGCGAGACCGTGACATCTCGCGGTCATTCTCGCGGTCTGTGTGACAGCTCACCAGCGATCACATAGCGACTTACTAGCGATCCCGACACCTTCATATCGGTGTCGGGATCGCTGGTGAGTCGCTAAGTGTGACGGGGCCTTTAGGCTGTGTTCACACGTAGCGTTTTTTTTTCCCGTTTTCGCTGCGTATTTTTACGCCCGAAAACGCTAAAAAAACGCATCCCATGCAATCCTATGGGATTCCACAATGTTGTGCTATGAATTTTTCCGCTGCGGAATCGCATAGCGGAAAAATCCGCAGCATGCTCATTCTTCTTGCGGAATCGGGGGGATTCCGCACCCATAGGAATGCAATGAAACGCTCATTTTTCGCATGTGGCTATGCCCACCATGCGTGAAGTGAGCGCTTCATGTGCGGATGGTACCCAGGGTCTGGAGGAGGAGAGAGACTCTCTGTCAGGCCCTGGGTACCATAATCCTGTAAAAAAATAGAATAAAAATAAAAAATATTGTTATTCTCACCTTCCGACAGCCACCAGAGTCCTTACCGCCTCTCACCACGCTCCCGGCATCTTCCGGTCCCAGTAATGCTTTGCGCGAAGGACCTGCGATGACGTCGTGCTATCGCGAGCGTGACGTCATCGCAGGTCCTTCGCGCAAAGCATTACTTGGACCGGAAGTTGCCGGGAGCGTGGGGAGAGGCGGTAAGGACGCCGGTGGCCGTCGGAAGGTGAGAACAACAATATTTTTTATTTTGTTGTTATTTTTTACATCCTATCTTTTACTATTGACGCTACATAGGCACCCTCAATAGTAAAAAGTTGGTCACACTTGTCAAGCACTATGTTTGAAGAGTGTGACCAACCTGTTAATCAGTTTTCCAAACGATGCTACAGATCGCTTGGAAAACGCTAGCATTCTGCAAGCTAATTACGCTTGCAAAATGCTAGTTTTTCGAGGGAATTCCACGATTTTCGCGTGGCAGGGAGTTGCAGAATTGCTGCGGAAATTCCACACGTGTGCACATAGCCTAATACCCCTCGACTTTTCATAACAGTTTAATCAGTTTGCAAATAGTGAGGAGATATGGAAGATATACTCTTACCTGGTGCTGACAGTGCTTGCATATCATGTTACTGGTTAGTCTTCCATGAAATGGGTGTTGAGTTTTCCATTGCCTGGGAATTGGGTTTAACACCCCTAAATGAAAGAACAATTACTTAAGTCTTGCTAATTGCATTATTAATTACTGTATTTTTCAGACTATGAAATGCAACTCACTATAGATGAGCTACATCAACACACACAACTCTGCAAAATCAACACACAGCCCAGCTACAACATCATAAACACACACAACTTTGCTTCAAACACACACTGCTCAGCTACATCAATACACACAGCCCAGCTACATAAACACACCTCCAATGCCTGCTGAGTATACAAAAGCAATATTTTAAGTTCCTTCCCAGCATGCGATTGATCTCATGAACTGGTCACAACCTGCAGCTTTATAGATGTGCAGACTGATCAGTGTGAGGCCGGAAGAGAGAGAACTGTGCAACTGCATAGTTTTCTCAGTGATTGGGTAGGAAGTTCTGTCAGCATTAATATCCTCGATCATAGGAAGATGCCTAATACACACACATTTTTAAAGATTTTTTATTACTAAAAAGAGTATCTCAAAGTCCAAAAAAATACAGAAATAAGGCAAAAAAGTAAATAAACACCTGAGACTCCCATTGTTTCTGTCAAGAAATATACACCATTGAAAGTATGGGCTACCTTAACGTACCTTGGATCCTGCAGTGAATTTGCCTGTCTGTGTTCTGGGGAAGCTGTGATACAAACAAACAATATTGTACACCAAGAAAGGCAACTTAAAGGATATGTAGCACGTAAATATTATTGTAAGTAACTTAGCTCTTCAGAAATACTTGCCTTGCTATGTAGTTGTCTTACATATACAGCTCTGGCAAAAATTAAGAGACCACTGCACAGTTTTATAAAAATCAACTTCTCTACATGTCTGACAGCCATTCCATTCCAGTGTCAATTGAATTCCAACCAGAGTACACCTCTTTCTACTTAATGTGCTTCTGATTAGGTGATCACCTGAACCAAATCTTATTTAGCGAAGGAAAGTATAAAAACCCTGCTGTGTTGTTCACAATCCTCTTGCAATAGGACAAGCTGGATGGCAAAACAAGTGCTAGTAATATCCCAAAAGTAATAGGAATGAAAAAATAACTTTTAACCATGCCAAAGGAGTTGAAAAGAAAACTCTTGAGTGAGAAAAAGAAGGGCTCAATTCTGGCTTTACTAGCAGAGGGATACAGTGAGCATCATGTTGCCTCCATCCTTAAAATTTCTAAGACGGCAGTCCATTACAACAAGGTCAAGCAGCAGACATTGGGGACAGCAAAGCTACAGACATGCAGAGGGTGAAAACGACTCTCCACTGACTGGGATGACCATCATCTTATTCGAATGTCACTCCGCAACCGCAGGATGACATCAAGTGACCTAGAAAAAAAATTGCAAATTGCAGCTGGGGTGAAGTGCACGGCAAGGACAGTTTCTAACAGGCTCCTAGAGGCAGGGCTCAAGTCATGTAAAGCTAGAAAAAAGCCTTTCATCAGTGAGAAGCAAAGGAGAGCCAGGCTGAAGTTTGCCAAACACTATAAGGATTGGACCATAGAAGACTAGAGTAATCTTCTCTGATGAGTCTAATTTTCAGCTTTGCCCAACACCTGGTCGTCTAATGGTTAGACGGAGACCTGGAGAGGCGTACAATCCACAGTGTCTTGCACCCACTGTGAAATTTGGTGGAGGATCGGTGATGATCTGGGGATGCTTCAGCAAGGCTGGAATTGGGCAGGTTAATATTTGCGAAGGACTTATGAATCAAGCAGCATACAAGGTTATCCTGGAAAAACAGTTGATTCCTTCTGCTCAGGCAATGTTCCCCAACTCTGAGGACTGGTTTTTCCAGCAGGACAATGCGCCATGCCACACAGCTAGGTCAATCAATGTGTAGGTGAAGGACCACCACATCAAATCCCTGTCATGGCCAGCCCAATCTCCAGACCTGAACCCCATTGAAAACCTCTGGAATGTAATCAAGAGGAAGATGGATAGTCACAAGCCATCAAACAAAGAACTGCTTAAATTTTTGGACCAGAAGTGGCATAAGGTCACCCAAAAGCAGTGAGAAAGACTGGTGGAAAGCATGCCAAGACGCATGAAAGCTGTGATTAAAAATCATGGTTATTCCACAAAATATTGATTTCTGAGCTCTTCCTGAGTTAAAACATTAGTATTGTTATTTCTAAATGATTATGAACTTGTTTTCTTAGCATTATTTGAGGTCTGCAAGCACTGCATTTTTTGTTATTTTGACCATTTCTCATTTTCTGAAAACAAATACAAAACTTAGTGCTTAGTAATTTGAAGACATGTTGTCAGTAGTTTATAGAATAAAAGAGCAATTTACATTTTACTCAAAAATATGCCTAAAAAGAGAAAAATCAGACAAACTGAAAATTTTGCAGTGATCTCAATTTTTGCCAGAGCTGTATATTTATTAACGTTTTATGACTGATAATTGAAAATTTCCATCACTTCAGCCATACTTAATATAAGGAAACGCTTACCTCTAAGGCACTGACATCAAACAGATGTGTTACATGGGGCTGATGATCTTTCTCATCTTCTAATGATGAGGTCAAAACATGAAACAATTCATGGGCATCCTGCACAATTAAAAAACACATTTAATGTGAAGCAGCTTGTCATGGCTTTGCTCAGTAAAAAAAACAACTCTGTTTTCACAGGATTTTTTTTTGGAAAATTGCAACCATAATGTCACTTAAAATTATTTTACCAGAGTTCTCCAGATGCATGTAAGTGTACAGAAATATTGCTTTTACATACAGTGCCTTGCGAAAGTATTCGGCCCCCTGGAACTTTTCAACCTTTTCCCACATATCGTGCTTCAAAACATAAAGATACCAAATGTAAATTTTTGGTGAAGAATCAACAACAAGTGGGACACAATTGTGAAGTTGAACAAAATTTATTGGTTATTTTAAATTTTTGTGGAAATTAAAAAACTGAAAATTGGGGCGTGCAATATTATTTGGCCCCTTTACTTTCAGTACAGCAAACTCACTTCAGAATTTAATTGTGGATCTCTGAATGATCCAATGTTGTCCTAAATGACTAATGATGATAAATATAATCCACCTGTGTGTAATCAAGTCTCTGTAGAAATGCACCTGCTCTGTGATAGTCTCAGGGTTCTGTTTGAAGCACAGAGAGCATCATGAAGACCAAGGAACACAACAGGCAGGTCCGTGATACTGTTGTGGAGAAGTTTAAAGCCGGATTTGGATACAAAAGGATTTCCAAAACTGTAAACATCCCAAGGAGCACTGTGCAAGGGATCATATTGAAATGGAAGGAGTATCATACCACTGCAAATCTACCAAGACCCGGCCGTCTCTTTAAACTTTCATCTCAAACAAGGAGAAGACCGATCAGAGATGCAGGCAAGAGGCCCATGATCACTCTAGATGAACTGCAGAGATCTACAGCTGAGGTGGGACAGTCTATCCATAGGACAACAATCAGTCATACACTGCACAAATCTGGCCTTTATGGAAGAGTGGCAAGAAGAAAGCCATTTCTCAAAGATATCCATAAAAAGTGTCATTTAAAGTTTGCAACAAGCCACCTGGGAGACACCTCAAACATGTGGAAGAAGCTGCTCTGGTCAAATGAAACCAAAATCGAACTTTTTGGCAACAATGCCAAACGAGATGCTAGGCGTAAAGGCAACACAGCTCATAACCATGAACACACCATCCCCACTATCAAACATGGTAGTGGCAGCATCATGGTTTGAGCCTGCTTTTCTTCAGCAGGGACAGGGAAGATGGTTAAAATTGATGGGAAGACGGATGGAGCCAAATACAGGACCATTCTTGAAGAAAACCTGTTGGAGTCTGCAAAGACCTGAGACTGTGACGGAGATTTGTCTTCAACAAGACAATGATCCGAAACATAAAGCAAAATCTACAATGGAATGGTTCACAAATAAATGTATCCAGGTGTTAGAATGGCCAAGTCAAAGTCCAGACCTGAATCCAATTGATAATCTGTGGAAAGAGCTGAAAACTGCTGTTCACAAACGATCTCCATCAAACCTCACTGAGCTCGAGCTGTTTGCCAAGGAAGAATGGGCAAGAATTTCAGTCTCTCGATGTACAAAACTGATAGAGACATACCTCAAGCGACTTGCAGCTGTAATCGCAGCAAAAGGTGGCGCAACAAAATATTAATTTAAAGGGGCCGAATAATATTGCACGCCCCCCACTTTTCAGTTTTTGAATTTCCACAAAAATTTAAAATAGCCTATAAATTTCGTTCAACTTCACAATTGTGTTCCACTTGTTGTTGATTCTTTATCAAAAATTTACATTTGGTATCTTTATGTTTGAAGCATGATATGTGGGAAAAGGTTGAAAAGTTCCAGGGGGACAAATACTTTCTCAAGGCATTATGTCCACAAGGTCCTAACATTTGGGCTCAAGCACACACTCATGTATATTCTGGATGCCAACACTGGCCCAAATTGCTTTATACATGTAATGGAGAACTGCTGGATCCCAATGCCATCATAAAATTTGATAGCTAAAGTGGATGTCTAAATGTTTAGCTGAGATATTTATGAAATTTACATTTACAAAACACTACAGGTTCAAGCACATATCAAGGAAATGCCACTATAATGGCACATATATATGGGAAGTAGAAATGCACTCACCTGCTCTTCAAAGGAAGAGATTTGCCACCTGTATGTTCTTAGGACTTCTAAAAGAGGACTGGCATCTAATACCTCATCCTCTGTAGTCTCCTGTTTAGATAAGGCTGAAGTGAGAAAAATAAGAAAACATCAAAATTTTCGTTAAAAAGCCATTCCAGTGATCTGACCGCTGCAGATAAAAACAGAGCTCAGTGGTTTTGTGACAGAACGGTGAAAATGGATGGGGGGTTCTTATAGTCCGAATGTAGCTTATAGAGCTGTACCTGATTTGCTGTAGGGAAGTGGGGAGGATGGCGGTGGTGAAGCGGGTCACAGGCATACAGGAGCAGAGCAACAGCTGCAGGAAGCCGGCAGTGGCAGAAGTGGGGCAAAGCTGCGGGCCCTGGGCTGGGAGGAGGGGGGCGTTCCGGCAATGTGAAGCAAGGGAGGTAGGAGCGGAGTCCCCACTGCACACAATGACCTAGCGGTGAGCTTCAGGAAAATGGAGCCAGGGTTGGCGCATTTCCAGATTTCCACCTCAGCTGGAAGATCAATGTGTGCATGCACCGACACCGGCACCATTTTACTGAAGCCCGCTGCAAAGTGAACATGCGCAAGCACCGCCAGCAGTTACGACCACGCTGGTGCAAATTTTAAAAAACAGTAATAACATATTGATATTAGAGAAAGCTGACAGGTCGGAGCAGAGCCAAAGACCCTACCCACAGTCCCGAACAACCAGAATACAGATTTTTAGAGGGACGGTACTTATATAAACCAATATGCCCATGTATTTAGTTTAAAATGCCAGATAATGAAGACAGGTTCAACATTTTTATCCTATTTTCTTCCTCTAAAACCTAGGTGCATCTTATAGTCCGAAAAATACGGTAGTCTTTGATCTCCGGGGATTCGACAGCTGGGACACCCATAAATCTTGCAAATGTGGCTACAAAACAATGAGAACATCTTAAATGGAGCGGATGTGTTCATGCTTGATCTCCGCTCCATTCACGGACTATGGGACTACCAGAAATAGCTGAGCACTGTGGCTTTTTTCCTCAATCTCCATATACAATGGATGTCGCAGAAGATAAGAATGCCCAGGGCTTCAATATACTGTTAGATTTATAAACTCCCAATATACGAGAGCAATTAGTATAATATCACCAACCATTATAAGAATGTTGATTACTGGTGATTTTCTTTTGTGTTTTTAAAAGAATACCCCTTCCTGCAAGTGGGCGTAGCGGTATGTCAAGACTGAAAGTGCAGATGGCTTCAGGAGTTGCGTTTGTGCCATCAGCAGCAGGAGACAGCTGCATTTGCTAGGTCTAGAGCTAGCTCTGATCACAACACTTTAACCCCTCACCTGCCACTATCAATAGTAACAGCAGCATGTTAAGTGTTTGAAAGAGGGAGATCACTAACTCTGTCATTATATCTCAAAATGGGATTTAAACTTGAACAAAATAGAGAATTGCTGTTTTTCTATTAGTCTCCCAAAGAATGTAATAAAAGTTGCATATACTACAAGACGATACCAATGAAAACTACAGTTTATCTTGAAAAAAAATTAGCCCTCATACAACTACGCTGATGGAAAACTGGAAAACTTGGGGTCCGGAAAATACGATGACACAAAAACAAATGATTTTTTTTTTTTTAAATACGGTATACAAAAAAAAAATAAAAATGAAACATTAACCCCTTTACTCCCAAGGGTGGTTTGCACGTTAATGCCCAGGCCAATTTTTACAATTCTGACCACTGTGCCTTTATGCTTCCATGGATCCTGGTGATTCTGACATGGTTTTCTCGTGACATATTGTACTTCATGTCAGTGGTAAAATTTAATTGATATAACTTGCGTTTATTTTTGAAAAAAACGGAAATTTGGCAAAAATTTTGAAAATTTCGCAATTTTTCAACTTTGACTTTTTATGCTCTTAAATCACAGAGAGATGGCACACAAAAAACTTAATTAACATTTCCCACTTGTTTACTTTACATCAGCACAATTTTGGAACCAAAATTTTTCTTTGTTAGGAAGTTATAAGGGTTAAAAGTTGACCAGTAATTTCTCATTTTTACAACAACATTTTATTTTTAGGGACCACATCACATTTGAAGTCAATTTGAGGGGTCTATATGATAGAAAATGCCCAAAAGTGACACCATTCTAAAAACTGCACCCCTCAAGGTGCTCAAAACCACATTCAAGAAGTTTATTAACCCTTCAGGTGCTTCACAGGAATTTTTTGAATGTTTTAAAAAAAATGAACATTTAACTTTTTTTCACAAAAAAAATTACTTCAGGTCCAATTTTTTTTATTTTACCAAGGGTAACAGGAGAAATTGGACTGCAAAAGTTATTGGGCAATTTGTCCCGAGTACGCCGATACCTGATATGTGGGGGGAAACCACTGTTTCGGCGCATGGCAGAGCTCGGAAGAGAACGAGCACTGTTTGACTTTTTCAACGCAAAATTGTCTGGAATTGAGATTGAGCGCCATGCACGTTTGGAGAGCCCCTGATGTGCCTAAACAGTGGAAATCCCCCACAAGTGACCCCATTTTGTAAACTAGACCCCCCAAGCAACTTATCTAGATGTGTGGTGAGAAATTTGAACACCCAGGGACTTCACAGAAGTTTATAACGTACAGCCGTACAATTAAAAAATCATATTTTTTCCACAAAAATGATCTTTTCACCCCCAATTTTTATTTTCCCAAGGGAAACAGGACCCCAAAAGTTATTGTGCAATTTGTCCTGAGTACGCCGATACCCCATATGTAGGGGTAAACCACTATTTGGGCGCATGGCAGAGCTCAGAAGGGAAACAGCGCCATTTGACTTTTTTGGCTGGAATTGAGACCAAACGCCATGTTGCGTTTGGAAAGCTCCTGATGTGCCCAAACAATGGAAAACCCCTATTCTAACTCCAACACTAACCCCAACATACCCCTATAACCCTAATCTCAGCCTTAGACCTAACCCTAGCCCTAACCCTAAAGGGAAAATGGAAATACATTTTTTTAAATTTTATTATTTTTCCCTAAATAAGGGGGTGATAAAGTGGGGTTTGATCTATTATTTATGGCGGTTTTTATATTTGGCAGCTGGTATACGCTAAAAGATGCTTTTTATTGTAAAAATAGTTTTTGCATCACCACATTTTGAGAGCTATAATTTTTCCACATTTTGACCCACCGAGTCATGTGAGGTCTTATTTTTTGCGGGACGAGTTGACGTTTTTAGTGGTACCATTTTCAGGCATGTGACATTTTTTGATCGCTTTTTATTCAGATTTTTGGGACGCAGAATGAACAACAACCAGCGTTTCATGAATTTCTTTTGGGGGGGGTACGTTTACACAGTTCCACGTGTGGTAAAATTGATAAAGGGGTTTTATTCTTCGGGTCAGTACAATTACAGCGATACTTCATTTATGTCGTTTTTTTTACGCTTTGTTGCTTTTATGCAATGAAAACTATTCTATATAAAAAATAATTATTTTTGCATCGCTTTATTCTGCGAGCTATAACTTTTTTATTTTTTCGCTGATGACGCTGTATGGCGGCTCGTTTTTTGCGGGACAAGATGACGTTTTCAGCGGTACCATGTTTATTCATATCCATCTTTTTGATCGTGCGTTATTGCGCTTTTTTTTCGGTGCTATGATAATAAAGCATTGTTTTTTGCTTTTTTTTTTAAAAAAAAGGTTCACTAAAGGGGTTAACTAGTGGGATAGTTTTATAGGGCGGGTCGTTACGGACCCAGCTATACTAAATATGTGTAGTTTTGTTGTTTTTTTTTTTATTTAGAAAAAAAGAATTAGGGAATTTTTTTTTTTTTTAATTATTTTTACACGTGTTCTTTTTTTTTTTTTTTAAATTTATTATATTGTCATCAGTGTCTTTTGTCAGATCGCTGATCTGACACTTAGAACAGCGCTGTGTCAGATCGGCGATCTGACAGGCGCTGCTGCAGGCTTCCTCCTGCCTGTTCTCAGCAGGCAGTGAGGAAGATGCCTCCCCTGCAGGACCCCGAAGGGGTGTCAGCTGTGATAATCAGCTGACACCCGGCCGCGATCAGCTGCGCTCCCCCCGCGAGCACTGCTGATCGCGTTTGACGTAATATTCCGTCCTTGGGACTTAGGTCCCAGGTCACATGGACGGAATATTACGTCCAATGTAGGAAAGGGGTTAAACTATAGAAATGTGGTATTGTCATAATCATACAGATCTGCAAAATAAAATTAACACTTATTTTTTTTCAGCAAAGTGGACTGCGTAAAATTTAGAACGCCAAAAAAAGTGGCAGAATTATAGTTTAGTATTCCATCCCATAAAGAGTTAAAGAAAATTTGCTAATTTGCGATTAACTTATATGAAACCCAAAATGATACCATTGATAAAAAAAAAAAAAAAAAACTTCAATGTTGCCCAAATGATAAAAAGGTTATAGCTCCTGAAATGTGACAATAGAAAAGTGAAAAAAGCTTGTCACAAAAAAGACCCTTAAACTTGCTGTGATTCCAGAAGGCTAAATAGGCCAGTTTTATAAAAAAAAAAAAAATGAAAAAGAATATATATTTTTTTAATGTTACCTTTTAAAAGCTCTAGTAAGTTAACAGACAGGGAGCGATGTGATGTATTCTTTGGTTCCAGTTGGTACTCTGATGTGAATTCTTCCAACCAATGAATAAAAGAAGGGCAGGCAGATAAACTTTGAAGTAAGGAGTTCATAAAACAAGTGTTGCCTAAATTCAGCAATCCGGGTACAAGGCCTAGTGGACAAGAAAACAGCAGTAAGGATATATTCAGCAAGCTACAGTCTATAAAGTTATTTTTTTCTTTGTGAAGTTATGAAAAAAACACAAAAGCACAAAACTCTATTCACAAGTATTTTGTGTAAGAAAGACGTAGTTACTTACCGGTAACGAGATTACTCAGAGCCCATAACAGCACCACGGAGAGAGGGGATCTGCCATGCAAGGACAGGAAAGCTACAGATAAAAAGGGCAGTACCGCTCCCTCATATCAGATGGTTTACAGAGCACAAGAGGACCTCCAGGTTATTCCAACAATAAACATTTCAGCCATAATACTTATAAGTAAAACACCCTGTGACCTATACATAAATCACACACAAACAAAGAGCGTGCTTACCCACACGTGACAGGAGGGAATATAAGGGTGCAGTCATAGGCTCTGAGAAATCCTGTTACCGGTAAGTAACTACATCTTTCTCCTTCCCCCATGACAGCACCACAGAGAGAATCGCAGAGAATTCTATTTTACAGAGGCATCACAGCCTGTAGAACCCTTCTCCCAAACGTGAGATCAGAGGAAGAGGCAAGGTCCAGTCGGTAGGGATTTTAAAAGGTAGGAGATGACAACTGTCAGCTTTACAGATCTGTTGTATAGAAACCTCTGAATTTTCCACCCAAGAGGTTGCCACCGCTCTAAAAGAATGAGCTCTCAAATCTCTCTGGGATGACATTCCCACTGGACGAGTAAGCCATCGAGAATGCATCCCTTATCCACCTTGCCAATGTGCTTTTTGAGGCCTTGAGCCCTTTTCTGGGCCCCTGAAAGCACACAGAGACCTACACTACCGTTCAAAAGTTTGGGGTCACCCAGACAATTGTGTTTTCCATGAAAACTCATACTTTTATTAATCAAATGAGTTGACAAATGAATTTAAAATCTAGTCCAGACATTGACAAAGTTCGAAAAAAAGATTTTTATTTGAATAATTTTCTCCTTCAAACTGCTTTCGTCAAAGAATTCTCCTTTTGCAGCAATTACAGCATTGCAGACCTTTGGCATGATAGCAGTTAATTTGTTGAGGTAATCTGGAGAAATTTCACCCCATGCTTCCAGAAGCCCCTCCCACCAGTTGGTTTGGCTTGATGGGGACTTTTTGCGTACCATACGGTCAAGCTGGTCCCACAACAGCTCAATGGAGTTGAGATCTGGCGACTGACTCAGATATTTTTCAAAAGTCCATAACTCGAAAGATGTGCTCATAATCCATGATCCTAGGATGGAGCTGGAGAGGCAATGGATGTGTATTTCTGAGTCTAGCTGACAGGTATATTCTAATTGAGGCCCCCAGGCCCCTTCCTGCCCCATGCTGGCGTGGCTCCTGCTTAAGCTTTGAAGTTCTGTTTTGGGCCTTATCTCATTATCATACTAAAAGGCCTTGCTATTCAACATTGGGCACTAAATCCTGCTTTCTTCAATATGTGTACAAGCCCTGGGGGGGTAGGAGCAGTTAACTCCTTCATCACACCTCCCTGTAATTCTTGTGAACTCAGACCAAAATGGACAGGGCAAGCTCAGACATGAGGCAAGCATTAGGCCCCATATCCAAGATGGCGGCTGCTCCTTCATCACACCTTTATTTCTAAGAACAAGAATAGACTGTCGAGTTTCACATGAAAGTTCTTTTTTTCTGGCCATTTTGAGAGTTTAATGGAATCAACAAATGTAATGCTCCAGATTCTCAACTAGCTCAAAGGAAGGTCAGGTTTGTAGCTTCTCTAATCAACAAAGCTGTTTTCAGCTGTGCTAACATACTTGCACAAGGGTTTTCAAGGGTATTCTATGCATCCATTAGCCTGCTTACACAGTTAGCAAACACAAAGTACCATAAGAACACTGGAGTGATGGTTGTTGGAAATGGGCCTCTATACACTTATGAAGATATTGCATTACAAACCAGATGTTTGCAGCTAGAATAGTCATTTACCACATTAACATTGTATAGAGTGTATTTCTGAATCATTTAATATTGGCTTCATTGGAAAAAAAACCTGTGGTTTTCTTTCAAAAATAAGGAAATTTCTAAGTGACCCTAAACTTTTGAATGGTAGTGTAGCCTTACTACACCCGTGGGTGGCCGCTATGTACTGATCTAAACACCTTCTTATGACTAATGTATTTAAACTTTCCTCTTTTGCGTTCTTGGGGCTTGATCAAAAGGATGGGAGGACTACTTCTTGGAACGTATGGAAGCAAGACACTACCGAATGACCCTATCTTCTAAAATCTGAGTGAAGTGGAGGCCAGCAGACAGGGCCTGAAAATCACTCACCCTGCGGACTGATGTCAATGTCTCTAGAAGAACTGCCTTTAGGGATCCTAACGGGGACATAGCTTTTCTCGACGTCATATTGCGATGCCCTCAACAACGGACCTGTAATTTTTTCTATTTTGTCTTCCGAGAGGCGACACTTCCTGTTTTTCAGAGTCTAGTAGAAGTTCCAGGAACTCCTGTACCCTTTTCGGCTCGAGCTTCGACTTAAGATTAAGGCCCTTCATTAGCTCACTAAAGAGGTCATAACTCTTTCTAGCTGAGCTTTGCAGTGCTGGATCAAATTGCCTATCACTAGAAAGTCCTCTAGGTAATGTAAAATCAAGATGTCCTGCTCCCTTAGGTGTGCCATCGCTTCTGCCACCAGCTTGGTAAGCACTCAAGAAGTCACCGCCAAGCCGAAAGGGAGGGATCTGTACTGAAAGTATCCGATTCCCCACCTATGGAGACCGCTACCCTGAGGAACCCCACATTTGATCCCATTACAGAAGTTTCCAGGCTCCTCTCTTCTTGTCATCTGACAACATGCATTACCGACCCCATTCCTTCACATCTCCTCCAGTCTCTGTCTCTAGTCATCACTACTCACCTAAGTACAATCTTTAATCTCTCCCTCTCCTCTGGCATTTCCTCTCCTCCTTCAAACACTCTACCTTTATACCATTGTTAAAAACCCCCTCTCGATCCATCCTGCACAAATAACTACAGACCAGTCTCCAATCTCCCCTTCATCTCTAAACTCTTGGAGTGCCTGGTCTACTCCTACCTTACTAGTTACCTCTCCACTCACTCCTTCCTAAATCTTTCACAGTCCAGGTCCGCCCCCTACATTCGACAGAAACTGCACTCGTCAAAGTGACCAATGACCTTCTGACAGCAAAATGTAATGGTGACCACTCTCTGCGGCTTTCGACACTATTGACCACCATCTCCTACTCTCTATGCTCCAGTTAATAGGCATAAAGGACACTGCCCTCTTCCTGGTTCTCTTCCTACCTTTCTGACCGCTCCTTCAGTGTATCATCCGCTGGATCCACTTCGTCTCCTCTTCCTCTCACTCTTGGGGTCCCTCAGGGCTCAGTCCTTGGCCCCAATTGTAGAGACCATCAGCAGATATGACTTTCAGTACCATCTTTATATCGATGACACACAACTATACACGTCATCCCCTGACCTTATCCCCGCTGTACTACAAAACGCCAGTGACTGTCTGCCCGCAGTCTCCAACATCATGTCCACTCTCTATCTGAAACTCAACCTTTCCAAAACTGAACTTCTTCTGCTCCTGCCGTTTACCAACCTCCCTAAATCTGACATCTCCATCTCTGTGGGTGGCATCATAATAACATGCAGGCAGCAGGCGTGCGCTGTCTGGGTGTTATGTTTGACACCAATCTTTCCTTTACCTTCCATATACAATCTCTTGCCGGCTCTTGCCGCTTACACCTAAAGAACATCTCTAGAATCCGCCCTTTTCTCAACATTGAAAAAACAAAAATCCTCACTGTTGCCCTGATCCACTCCCGCCTGGCCTACTGTAATGCTCTATTAATTGGCCTCCCCCTCACTCGACTTTCCACTCTCCGGTCCATCCTTAATGGAGCAGCAAGGGTCGTCCATCTGGCTAATCTGTACTCGGACGAGTCTGATCTTCGCCAGTCAGTGCACTGGCTGCCCATTCATTATAGGGCCCAATGCAAACTGCTTGTTCTCACCCAAAAAGCTCTCCACAGTGCGGCACCCCCCTACATCTCCTCCCTAATTTCTGTTTATCGGCTTACCCACTCGTTACGCTCTGCAAACGACTTTCGACTAACCTCTGCACTAACCCATACCTCCCACTCCCGGCTCCAAGACTTCTCCCGCGTTGCGCCAATCCTCTGGAATGCTCTACCCCATGAAATAAGGACTATCCACAAATTGCACAGTTGTAGGCGCTCCCTCAAAACACGTCTGTTCAGAGTGGTCTATCACGTTCCCTAATTAAAGTCAGTGTGTGTGTGTCCCATTCACTATCTGAGAATAATCCTCCATCAAAATCCACCGCATCCAACAGCACCACAAATACTGGCTGGTGACCAGCTCATGCAGCCTTTATCTATCCCCCACTCCCTCAAGATGGCTGGATCACCATTATAAATACACACCTGTACTTTGTGTCACCCCTCACCTCATTGTAGATTATAAGCTCTCATGAGCAGGGTCGTGTTATTTAGCTTTAATTATTGTATTATCTTGTTTCTTCTGACTTATATATAAACTGTTAAATTGTAACAAGTTGCGGAATATGTTGCCGCTATATAAAGATTATTATTATTATTATAGTCTTTGTGTATGGGAATGTAATAATAAGCATCCCTCAGGTCCATAACTGTCATAAAACAATCTGGAAACAGGATTTTGACAGTTGCTTTTATTGACTCCATTTTGAGAGTTTGAGTCTTTAGTGACTTGTTCAGCTTTTTTAGGTTCATTATTGTCCTGAAGGATCCATCTTGTTTCTTCAACAGAAACAACGGGGAGTAGAATCCTTCCATTTTTTCCTGAAAGGGAATCTCCTGGAGGACAGCTTTGTCTACTAGGCTTAACAATTTGTGTTTCAAGGCCAGTTGTTCCTCTGTAGAGGACCGCAGAGGAGTCACAACAAAGTATGGGACGGAGAGGAATTCTATTTTTACACCCGACTTTATTAGGCTTAATATCCAGGAACTCCTCTCCCAGGTCGGGATAAAAAGAGAATCTTCCCCCCACTGGAAAAGACCATAACTGGGAGGGACCCCAAAGAGGAAATCTCTGCTACTCTTTTTTCCCTCTTCCCACTTGGTTTGCTCTCTCAGGGGCATTCTACAAAAAAAATGTCCTAATCTGAAAAGACTTTTTATAAATGGGAATAGGAATGTTGGGAAAGTCCTTTTTTCTATCCCCCGCTTTCTCAAGGATGCCATATAATGTTGACCCGATCATAAATTCACCTTCACAGGGGATGGAACATAATTTTGATTTTATCTGGACGTCCCCAGGCCAACACTTAAGCTAGAGGGCTCTACGAACTGCATTGGTGAAGGCTGTGGATCTGGCTGCCAGTCTAAGGGAATGGAAGCTAGCATTTTATCTCTAGAGACACTATCCTGGAACTGATTCTCTAATTGGTCTAACCAAATCATTAAACACCTAGCTGTGTCGGTTGCTGCTATAACAGGTCTTTGAGTGCCACCTGATGCTTCCCATGAATCCTTAATGATCAAATCTGCTCTATTATCTAGTGGATCCTTTAATACCCCCATGTCTTTAAAGGAAAGGGCAAATTTCCTGGAAGCTTTAGCAATAGCCACATCTAACTTCAGGGCTTTGTCCCAGGATGCTGGATCCTAAAAAGAATATTTCTTTTTGAGGGATGGCACAGAGGAGTTCTTTCTTTCAGGTCTATTCCATTTTCTCTTAATCAGAGAATGTATGTTCTCATTAAGAGGGAATGACCTATGTTTTTTCTATCCGTGCCCACCATACATTAAATTCTACACTGACTTTGCAGGGCGTGGGCATATAATTGCCATCGTGGACCTTACAGCCGTAACCAGACTATTTCTTTCACTGGAAAACAATGGTGCCCTCCCATATCTTCCTCTAACGACGAAGAGAGTCCTATGAACCAGTGTCTCTCCGTTCTTCTGTTCTTCCTCTGAACTACTGGTCCCGGATTCAAGGCTCCTCCGGATGGATTTCTGCCTCTGTCCTGATTGCAGATCTTAACTCAGAGGCGAAATTTGGGGTCTCCTTACATAGCACCTGCTCTGTGCACGATTGATAAATCTTCATTACAGATTGGAAACTTCTGTGTTTTGTTTTAGCTAAGCATTTTCCTCCCAGTTTAGAAGGAGGAATCAAATCCACTGATGGGTTTCCTATGGAGGCCGGAGATTCGTCCACCACGCCGGAGCTCCTGCTGTGCTGGGTAGATCTGCTGCCGGAACGTCCACTCAGCTGGGATGAAGCTTCATGCTGCCGCACCTCTTTCTGCCTTTGTATCCTTGGGTTCTGATGCCGCTGTGCTGGTTCTCCCTCCAGGACCTCCAGATCTACAAGGTATATCCTAAGCTGCTGAGAGTGTTTCTTACTGCGTTTTAAAGGCAAGCAGCCTCGGCGCGTCCCCTGTGTCCCTTCCAGCAGCTTCATCGCCAGAAGTCGCTTTTGGTCATGTGACCCTGCCGGCCGTGTGATCAGGGAGCTACTGTGGCGCGCCCCCGTGCATATGCACAGCTGGACGCCTGGAAGCATGGTGCAGCTGCGCTCCTCCCGCACACACTGAAAGGCCCACCAGCCCCAGCGGTGGCGGCCCCAGGACACTGCACCAGCCGAGGCAGGGGCACCCCTGCTGCCTGTACCGGTCTGGCCAGGCCGAGTTCCATTTTCTCTTCATACTTCTTTCTTCAGGTACGTCACAACTGAACGTTCCCCGTCAAGGACAGGAAACCAACTGAGGCGAGGGAGAGGTACCACCCTTTTTATCTGTAGGTTTCCTGTCCTTGAAGGGCGGATCCCCTCTCTCCGTGGTGCAGTCATGGGGGAAGGAGAAAGCTGGTGTTAAAAAGTTGCTAATTTTTATGCAAAATGTAATTGATGACTATTTGAAACATAGCCAGTGCTTAACAGGAGGACATGGTCTACTTCGGCCCTACAGGGTCACTATAATTTACGTCACAAAAAGGGAGGGAATTATAGCACAAATGTATTCTCTGATGGGTAATGAAAGAAGGCGTAGTTGGAAAGCAACTAAGCTGCTCATAGGGGTGTAAAAACATTTTGAGATTTGCACCAAAAGCCCTGTTCTACCTTCACCCGATTTCAGCACAAAAACAGTAAATGAGGGCCACAGAATCCTAACACTTTAATAATTCCTTACCACGAATACTAGTTATTACTATCTAAGGCTAGTTTCACATTAGCGTTTTTTTGCGCAGCGCATCGTGCGCATAAAAAACGCAAAGAAAAACGCAAAACAAACGCGCGTTTTTTTAACGTCATGCGCACGCTGATGCGTCAAAAAAACGTAGCGTTGCTTGCGTTTTACATGCGTTTTTGCATGCGTTTGCGTTTTTTTAAGCACATGCGTTTTTAGGTGTTACATTTTTTCCATTGTCTAGAGAACATTCTAGACTTGTTTCACTCAAACGCATGCGCAAAAAAACGCAACCGTGCGCAAGACCATGCGCACGCATGCGTTCCCATAGACTTCAATGTGTTGTTTTTGCGCATTCCGTGCGCATGCGTTTTTTTGCCGAGACAGGGCGCACCAAAAAATGCAACATGTTGCGTCTGGCGCGCCTGGCGCAAAAGAAAAAAAAACGCATGCGCACGAAAACGCAAGTGTGCGCAAGACCATGCGCACGTCATGTTAAACATAGGTGCGCATGCGCACGATGCGCTGCGCACAAAAGCGCAAATGTGAAACCAGCCTAACTGGAATGTAATCATACAGCTTCAATACATTAGTCACTGATTATATACAAGATGATTTTACCTTTTTTATGCTTTTTTCTCTCTGTCATGGGTCCCCACAGAACATATATCCCAGCTGCGAGAGCTGCAGCGAACCCACCAATCATGCCCCAGTTCTTCATCATTTTACATCTCAAGTAAAAAAGAAAAAATGGCAAGTTCAGTAAAAGATGCAAGTCTTTACAGTGCTGAACAATCACAAGTAGCAATTATATTCTAATACATCATCACACCTCATGTATAGCAATTTGTACAGTCACATCAGATCGCACTGTTACCTAGTGTTTAGTGAATATGGTGGGCATTCATAAAGCTTCATGAAAACATGTAGATATCACACAAGAAAGTGACATAGCAGAATACAACTACTAGCAGCCAACGACTCTGTGAGGCTGGTTTCACACTTGCGTTTTTTTGCGCTGTGTTTTAGTGCAAAAAACGCATGCGTTTTTTCCCTATACTTTAACATGGGTGCACATATGTGTGCATACACACGCGTTTGTACGCGTTTGTATGCGCATGCGTTTTTTTGTAGTGTGCGCTCGGGCGCACAAAATGCATCCCGTTGCATTTTTTGTGCGTCCGACTTGCCCCAAAATAACGCATGCGCACGCAATGCGTTTTTTTACAGCAAAACACCCATTCTAGTCTATGGGTGCGCATACGTGCGCATTGTAATGCGCAAAAAAAGCATGCGTTTTTTTAAAAATGCTCCAAAACCCGCAAAAAAACGCAAACGCATAATGCGTTTTTTCATGCGTTTGTGTGCGCAAAAAACGCGCAGCAAAAAACGCAAGTGTGAAAGTAGCCTTAGTCGGCCTTTAATGGCTCATACTCATTTGTGAGAAAAACGGACGAGTGCAATCCAATAAAAAAAAAAAATTGGATTGCATTCTGTCTAATGTTACTCTGATTCCTTGCTCATCTCCAATTTTTCTCTCAGCTCAGATCGGACTGGATGAGACTCGCCAATGCAAGTCAATGGGTATGTTGTCCGATTTTTACACACCCATCTCCTACAAAATCCGACATTTCATCAGCTGATTACAGTAAATTCACTGTGTGACCCGTCAGGATAGAATAGAGTAGAAATATACATAGAATAGATAGAAAGAGGTCAGTGACATATACAGTTAGTCTAGTGCATGTGTAGTTTAACCCCTTCACCCCCAAGGGTGGTTTGCACGTTCATGACCGGGCCAATTTTTACAATTCTGACCACTGTACCTTTATGAGGTCATAACTCTGGAACGCTTCCATGGATCCCGGTGATTCTGACATTGTTTTCTCGTGACATATTGTACTTCATGTTAGTGGCAAAATTTCACTCAAATAACTTGCGTTTATTTGTGAAAAAAACGGAATTTTGGCAAAAATTTTAAAAATTTCGCAATTTTCCAACTTTGAATTTTTATGCCCTTAAATCACAGAGATACGGCACACAAAAAACTTGATAACTAACATTTCCCACATGTTTACTTTACATCAGCACAATTTTGGAACCAAAATTTTTTTTTGTTAGGAAGTTATAAGGGTTAACAGTTGACCAGCGATTTCTCATTTTAACACCACCATTTTATTTTTAGGACCACATCACATTTGAAGCCACTTTGAGGGGTCTATAGGACAGAAAATACCCAAAAGTGACACCATTCTAAAAACTGCACCCCTTAAGGTGCTCAAAACCACATTCAAGAAGTTTATTAACCCTTTAGGTGCGTCACAGGAATTTTTTTGAATATTTAAAAAAAAATGAACATCTAACTTTTTTTCACAAAAAAAATACTTCAGGTTCAATTTTTTTTATTTTACCAAGGGTAACAGGAGAAATTGGACTGCAAAAGTTATTGTGCAATTTGTCCTGAGTACGCTGATACCTGATTTGTGGAGGGGAACGACTGTTTCGGCGCATGGCAGAGCTCAGAATGGAAGGAGCACCGTTTGACTTTTTCAATGCAAAATTGGCTGGAATTCAGATCGGACGCCATGTCACGTTTGGAGAGTCCCTGATGTACCTAAACAGTGGAAACCCCCTACAAGTGACCCCATTTTGGAAACTAGACCCCCCAAAGGAACTTATCTAGATGTGTGGTGAGAACTTTGAACCCCCAAGGGCTTCACAGAAGTTTATAACATAAAGCCGTACAATTAAAAAATCATATTTTTTCCACAAAAATGATCTTTTCACCCTCAATTCTTATTTTTCCAAGGGTAACAGCACCCTAAAAGATATTGTGCAATTTGTCCTGAGTAAGCTGATACCCCACATGTGGGGGTAAACCACTATTTGGGCGCATGGCAGAGCTCGGAAGGGAAGCAGCGCCATTTGATGTTTTTGGCTGGAATTGAGATCGGACACCATGTCGCGATTGAAAAACCCCTGATGTACCTAAACAGTGGAAACCCCCCACAAATGACACCATTTTGGAAACTAGACCCCCCAAGGAACTTATCTAGATGTGTGGTGAGAACGTTGAACCCCCCAGTGCTTCACAGAAGTTTATAATGCCAGGGCATGAAAATAAAAAAATCGTATTTTTTCCACAAACATGATCAATTAGTCCCCAATTTTTTTATTTTCCCAAGGGTAACAGGAGAAATTGAACCCCAAAAGTTGTTGTCCAATTTGTCCTGAGTACGCTGACACCCCATATGTGGGAGAAAACTACTGTATGGACACACGTCAGGGCTCGGAAGGGAAGTAGTGACGTTTTGGAATGCAGACATTGATGGAATGGTCTGCGGGTGTCATGTTGCCTTTGGAGAGCCCCTAATGTACCTAAACAGTGGAAACCCCCCACAAATGACCCCATTTTGAAAACTAGACCCCATAAGGAACTTATCTAGATGTGAGGTGAGCACTTTGAACCCCCAAGGGCTTCACAGAAGTTTATAATGCCAGGGCATGAAAATAAAAAAATCGTATTTTTTCCACAAACATGATCAATTAGTCCCCAATTTTTTTATTTTCCCAAGGGTAACAGGAGAAATTGAACCCCAAAAGTTGTTGTCCAATTTGTCCTGAGTACGCTGACACCCCATATGTGGGAGAAAACTACTGTATGGACACACGTCAGGGCTCGGAAGGGAAGTAGTGACGTTTTGGAATGCAGACTTTGATGGAATGGTCTGCGGGTGTCATGTTGCCTTTGGAGAGCCCCTAATGTACCTAAACAGTGGAAACACCCACAAATGACCCCATTTTGGAAACGAGAACCCCGTTTATAATGCCCGGGCATGAAAATAAAAAAATCGTATTTTTTCCACAAACACGATCAATTAGTCCCCAATTTTTTCATTTTCCCAAGGGTAACAGGAGAAATTGGACCCCAAAAGTTGTTGTCCAATTTGTCATGAGTACGCTGACACACCACATGTGGGAGAAAACTACTGTATGGACACATTTTGTTAGCCATTAAAAGGTATCATACCCACAAGATTCCTATTTCGTTTCTCTCACTGAGAGCACCTTATATATTTTTTTCTACTGGCTAACACGGTACCAAACCACTTTTTTCATTTATGCCTATGAAACAGTTAACTCAGTTTGGGAAACCCAGCTGTTGGGCTGACACAAAAACAGTCAGTGTTTTATGGATGTATGAACACAACCTGTCTTTGATTGTCTGGGTGAGCACAACAGGACTCCTCTGATCCAGCGCTCAATGAGGGTCCCAGTGGTCCAACACTTATGAATCTCATGTATACATGATAAATGTTATTGGTGATGACACAGATTAATGTTAAGGTATACAAATTTAACTATTAGACATCTGGCCTAACTTACGACTCTGATGGGGCGTCATTAAGGCTGGGACTACACTTATGCGAGTGGTGCCCAAGAGCAATTTTTAGACAAGTTGCGCGGCCAAAAACATCTGTGCAAATTGCCTGCAACTTCCTGTCACGTGGCTAAAGTCCAAATCGCAAAGAAGGTGCATGCAAGTCGCAGTTGTATTGTTAGTTGCATTGAAGTCTGTGGCAAGCAAGTTGCATGTGATTTTCAACAAATGATAAAAAGTCCAACACATTTGGAAACATTTGCAACTGTGTTGCAATGGCAGGAGGTTGCAATGCAACACCATAGGAAATCAATAGATGTGATGTCACAAACTAACACTGCAATTTCAGAGTCGCGAGACACATCGCCATTAGTGATGATGCTTGGGTGTGTTCAAATAATATCTTCGAGTCCCCGCGACTGTTAGACAGCCACAACACTTGTCACATGAAGGGATTGCCCAACAACCAGGTAATCCCCGCATATGTTGTGGCTACCAGCCTCGAATCATGCAGCCATGGGGACTCGAATATAATATCTGAGCACGCCCAAGATAGTTGGATAACACTTTATCCGAGCACGTTCGCTTATCAGTAGTCGCCCTGTAGCCCTAGCCTAAAATGAGTTCAAATTGTGTTAATGCTCTACAAAATCCCCAAATTACTAATAAACGTGTCCCTAGGCACATTCATTTGGTTTAAAGGGAATCTATCTGCACAAAATGACTTTTTAAACCAAACACATACGCTCGGTGCACCCAACATTTCGGTGCACCCTCCTACCTACTTGGTTCACATCTATTTCTACCCTTCTTTGTCTCTTGTAGAGCCAAAACATTCACAATCACTACTTGCAATATCACGGTACAAACGTGCAATCTTTGTGCTGCACAATAAAGTTAGCCGACCTAAAAGTGAAAGCACTGCGCTAACCTGACGTGTTTAATCACCTTCAGGGCAGAAGTGGAGAGAAATCAAGGATATAAAGAAACTCATGGGATGCATCAAAAAAAGTGTGATAATAAAGAACAGTCACTGCCATATAGCGGCACATATAGATCCCATTGGAAAACATGTCAGGCTTGTTCTTTTTTGAGGTTTACCGTTCTGTTGGGACCATCACAACCGCATGTCACACATTTAGCATGTTGTGCACACTAAACATACATTACAAATGAGAACAGAGCCTTGTTTTGTTACATTTGCTTCCTGACAACAATCCTCAAAAATATTTTTCAACAAGTAAAGGTCATTGTAAAAAAACAAACTGAGATTTACTCCCTCCCCAGATCCAGCGCTGAGTCTCCATCGCCGCTCCCGGTGTCTGTTATGGTTTGCAGTGCTGATGTCACCTCGAAAGCGCTGCAGTCAATCAGTGAGATCGGCAGCTCTGACTGAGTGGACGGCACAAATCGCTGAGCTCACTGATTGGCTGCTGACAATAACAGACACTGGACTCACCGCTGGACCCGGAGAGAGAGAAAGCAAACCACAGGGTGACTGGTTTTATCAAGGATCTGTACATAGCAGGAAAAGTTTTCTGAAAAGGACAAGCATTTAAATTGCATCTACAGGCATATGTCAGAAGCCTGAAAGGTGGAGGGGGGCCTGAGAGGTGTTGGGCCTGAGGGGGTGGAGGGCCTGAAGAGGTGGAGGGCCTGAGGGGGTGGGTGGCCTGAAGAGGTGGAGGGCCTGAGGGGGTGGGTGGCCTGAAGAGGTGGGTGGCCTGACGAGGTGGAGGGCCTGAGGGGTGTTGGACCTGAGGGGGTGGGTGGCCTGAAGAGGTGGAGGGCCTGAGAGGTGTTGGACCTGAGGGGGTGGAGGGCCTGAAGAGGTGGAGGGCCTGAGGAGGTGGGTGGCCTGAAGAGGTGGAGGGCCTGAGGGGGTGGGTGGCCTGAAGAGGTGGAGGGCCTGAGGGGGTGGGTGGCCTGAAGAGGTGGAGGGCCTGAGAGGTGTTGGACCTGAAGAGGTGGAGGGCCTGAGGGGGTGGGTGGCCTGAAGAGGTGGAGGGCCTGAGAGGTGTTGGACCTGAAGAGGTGGAGGGCCTGAGGGGGTGGGTGGCCTGAAGAGGTGGAGGGCCTGAGAGGTGTTGGACCTGAGGGGGTGGGTGGCCTGAAGAGGTGGAGGGCCTGAGAGGTGTTGGACCTGAGGGGGTGGGTGGCCTGAAGAGGTGGAGGGCCTGAGAGGTGTTGGACCTGAGGGGGTGGGTGGCCTGAAGAGGTGGAGGGCCTGAGGGCTACGGTTTATTGGGCTGTGTGTCCCAATATACTTATTTAGCAGAGGAATGACAACTAATAAAGGTGAGAGTATAGAAATGTGACTCCGGACATTGGTGGCTGCAGAACCGGACCTGCTCACTCCGTCCGTCCTCTCGCCGTGTCTGGTGTTGCGTTATCTCAGAGTCCTCCACGAGTGAACTCTGTACACACAAGAGCATGTGCACCTGCGGCCTTTCTGAGACACCCGCCCTCCTCTCCACATGTGTTCCTGTAGCCCCTTCCCACCTGCCCCGCTTCTAACCTGGCACCAGGCGCTCGGTGTAGTGGCCCGCCGACTCTCGCTTCAGAGGCCAGGGATGAGCCGCTGAGCATCACGCCCGCAAAAACGGAACTAATCTTTTCTCTTGTCCCGTCCGGACAATAAAACCAGAGCACCGGGAAAATGCAGGACGGAGCGCTAAAGTGAACGGACCACACAACAGGCCGCTGCTGGGCGCTAGTTACCATGGAAACCTGGTGTCAGCGCTGAGCCGCCTATGTCCTGTCCTGTGCACTGCCAGTGCCTAATGGACGGGAAGTACAATGAGAGCAGACAGGAGCGGTACCCCACGGCCATTCCTGCATGTCTCAGCCTGCTCCAGACAATTCTGTCCACAACTGAGAGACGTGAGGATCATGTGCAATAGATTTACAAGCGCCCCCAAAATAGTGGCTACACCCCATAAACAGTGCAAAGGGCATGCCAGTACTCCCACCAGGTACGGACTGGAGGTGAAATTCAGCCCTGGCATGTGAAATCACACAGGCCCATGGTGTCCCCGTCCCCAAGCTCCAGATGGGATATATTTTTAATATTACCCTGGATGGAGGAAAGCAAGATTTACTACAAGACCAATATTTCTAATGATACCCGTGGCCTGCTGGGGTAAGTGTCGGAGTCAGCGACTTTGTGCTCCGCCACAACTCAATAGTATGCCTGTCATGAGAACACTGATTCTAATAACAACATAGACAAGGCAGCCCATGACCAGACAGGCCCTTCTGGCATGTGCCAGGTGGCCGGTCCGGCCCTGACTCCCACCATTGTACCGCCTAACTTTCAGAGAGCGACAAAGTATGCGGTGAGCTGTGCACGCCATGGAAAAATTGCCCACACCACAATCCATGCCCAATTACCAATTCTTTCTCCCCGGGCAGGAGGAGATGTCAGAGGGGCGGAGGTAGTGAGTGAATACACCATACGCCTTAGACTGCAGGGTGCAGACAGACCCAAATCCGGGACTGTGTTGTATCCAGGACAGTTAGGACTAGAGATGAGCTGATGGATTCACAGGACTCCGGTCCAGTGTCCAGATCAGTGGTACCTAGCGGCTGGACAGGAGGCCGTAAATCTCTGGCGTTCTGGCTTTTGATTAGCCAGAGCTGGTGCGACATTATCTGTGTGTCCTGCTTATCTCTAGTTGGAACGTGTGGATTTATTCTTTGTTTCGTCAGTCGCAACCGCCAGAACTTTCTCATCTTTGTGTAGTTTCATTATATGACATCCGGCTTTTCGTTGTTTGTAAAGCCGTGTTCACACGGATAAATACTGTATTTTTTGCAGGTGTCTACCACAAACCACGCAATGTTCTCTGATTACTGCTGCATTTTTTTCCCTTATTTGATACGTTTTTGGTGCAGATGTGAAGCTGTGTTTCAAATGTGTTTTTTATAGTACAGAAAAGTTTTGATTCTGCACTTAAATAAGTAACTGCAGTTTTTTACATGTGTTTTTTAAAGGAAATATGTCACCCCATTTTAGCCCTATCTGCTGCGGCCACCGCCATCAGGGGCTTATCTACAGTATTCTGTAATGCTGTAGATAAGCCCCCGATGTAACCTGAAAGATAAGAAAAAAGAGTTAGATTATACTCACCACGGCGTTCGGTCCGGTCCGATGGGTGTCACTGTCCCGTCTAGCGTCTCCCATCTTGATAGGATGATGTCCTCCTCCTTGCTTCTCCCTTGGCACCTGCGCAGGCGTACTTTATATGCCCTGTTGAGGGCAGAGTAAAGTACTGCAGTGCGCAGGTGCGGGACCTCTCTGACCTTTCCCGGCGCCTGCGCACTGCAGTATTTTACTTCGCCCTTAACAGGGCAGATAAAGTGCGCCTGCGCAGGAGCCGAGGGAGAAGCAAGGAAGAGGACATCATCGTATGAAGATGGGAGGCACCGGACCGCGACACCCACCGGATCCGCCCCCCGGTGAGTATAATATAACATGTTTTTCTTATCTTTCAGGTTACATCGGGGGGCTTTTCTA
Organism: Dendrobates tinctorius; assembly: GCF_039654945.1. Taxonomy (NCBI): domain Eukaryota; kingdom Metazoa; phylum Chordata; class Amphibia; order Anura; family Dendrobatidae; genus Dendrobates; species Dendrobates tinctorius. Next base: position 6,532,865 of record NW_027361741.1, on the reverse strand, counting down.
CAGCATTACAAAATGCTGTAGATAAGCCCCTAATGGCAGTGCCGGCGGCTTATAGGCCGAAAATGGGGTGACATATTCCCTTTAAGGCTCCACATAAAAACCTCTAGAGGAAAAAAATCACCAAAACTCGCACAGTTCAGCAGCATCTTTAGACCACAGGGGGCACAATTTTCATGAAATCACATCCACTATGCTTGGACCAGAGGTGTATCTGGGAGGGACAAGTAGGGCATCCGCCCCAGGCGCAACTGGCGAGGGGAGGGCGCAGTCGGGCCTCCTAATTCAGTGGTCCAAGATATCTCCCCCGGCGGCTGCATTTTGTCGCCCCCCAGACTGGGAGACTTCCGTTCTCTAAGTTGGCTGTCAAGGTGACGGCTGACTCACAGAAGGTGCAGTGCACCAGCTCCCAGTTAACAATTGTAGTTGCGTCTTTTATATGCAAGTACAAATGAAGCTCTGACCTCCGAGTCAGGGTGATGTCAGCAGTGTGATCTGGTCATGTGATCACGCTGCTGATGTCACTCGCCGGCGTGCAAAGAACATTGGTGGTAAGTGCTCCTGTGGAGCTAAAGGCAGCAAAGATTCAGAGTAATGGGGAAGACTTCGTGTAATGGGAAGATTTGAGGATACAGTTTGGGGAGCAAAGAAGGGACAGGAGCAGACAATATGGAGAGCGGGAGAAATTTGAAGACATGGTATGAGGAGCAAGGGTAAGATGGAGGGCATGTATCAGGAAACTGGGGGGTTGGGTGCAAACAGTATGATGAATGGGGGATGGGTGCGGTAACAGTATGGTGAGTGGAGGCGAATATATAAGGGGGATGGGTGATGACACATTATGTTGAATAGAAATGGTGCGAACTCAGTATGGGGCGCAAAGAGGGGGAATGTATGCACACAGTATGTGGATTGAGTGGGGAGATGGGTGCAGACATAGTATGGTAAGTGTGGGGAGTGAGAGTGATGAAATGTGTGGAAACAGTATGGGGAGTCGGGGGATGTGTGAGGAAGCAGTATGAGGAGTTAGGGTGAAATGTGAGGAGGCTATTGAGGGGAATCGTGTGAGGAGACAGTATGGGGGGAAGTGTGAGTGGGCACAGAATAAAGATTGAGTAGTGTGGGAGTAGCTTGGGGGGACAGTGTAAGGAAACAGCCAGGAGGGGAGAGTGTGAGGAGGGGGCACAGTATAGAGACTGGGCCCTATATGAGAGGACACTGTGTGAGAGGACAATGTGAAGAGGGGCCAAGTATGGAAAGGAGAGGGCAGTGTGGAGGGCATGTACCACAACATTGACAGTGTGTGGGTTATATTTTGTGTAAGGAATATAGTGAGGAGTAATTATTTATTCAGGGGCTCAGCACAGGGCATATATAGCTGTGTGAAAAAGTGTTTGCCCCCTTCCTGATTTACTATTTTGCATGTTTGTCACACTTAAATGTTTCAGATCACCAAACAAATTTAAATATTAGACAAAGATAACACAAGTAAACAAAATGCACTTTTCAAATGAAGGTCTTTATTATTAATTGAAAAGGAAATCCAAACTTACAGGGCCCTGTGTAAAAAAAAAAAGTGATTTCTCCCCCTTAAAACATAAATTAACTGTGGTTTATCACATCTTTGGGAAGCTGAGTTCAAATTCCCTAGCCATACCCAGGCCTGATTACAGCTACACCTGTTCTCAATCAAGAAATCATTAATTAGGATCTGTCTTACAAATTGAATTAGTCCACAAGATCCTCAAAAGCTAGACATAATGCCACAATGTGGAACAAATTAAAAACAAAGTAATTGAGATCTATCAGTCTGGGAAAGGTTATAAAGCCATTTCTAAAGTTGTGGGATGCCAGTGATCCACAGTGAGAAACATTATCCACAAATGGCAAAAACATGGAACACGTGTGAACCTTCCAGGAGTGGCCTACCAACCAAAATTACCCTAAGAGCGCAGCGACAACTGTTTCAAGAGGTCATAAAAGACCCCACAACAACATCCAAAGAACTGCAGCTCCCACTTGCCTCAATTAAGGTCAGTGTTCATGACTCCATCATAAGAAAGATACTGGGGAAAAATAGCCTGCATGGCAAAGTTGCAAGACTAAAACCACTGCTGAGTAGTGTTGAGCATTCCGATACCGCAAATATCGGGTATCGGCCGATATTCGCGGTATCGGAATTCCGATACTGAGTTCCGATACTTTTTGCATATTGAATACTGGAATCGGAAGTTCCCATAATGCTATGAGCCAGTTTGATTTGATTCAGCCAATGAGAAATCCTTAGAAGTGTGGGCACATCCTGTTAGGCATGTAGGCATGTTAACTAATGGCATGGCTGTGATTGGCTGCTGAAATGATGTCATGATGCACTATAAAAGCCGCCGCCATTTTGGGTTCACTTTGCTGTGAATTCAGTTAGGGACAGGACGCTGCTCTTGTGATTCTGAGGGACAGTTAGAAATATCGATTTGCTAGATTGTGCTTTACCCAGGCTAGTTTAACAACCGATGTGAGAAGCTTTCTTTTGCCTTGCAGCGCTGTTCACAGCTGTTTGCAAGGTCTGTGTGAGTGCAGCTCACGCTGTAGTATGTCCTGCAGCCACCTCTGGTTGTAGGCCGCTCAGCGTGCGTCACTGCCTCATGCATATTTATTTTTGTTTTATTACTGCTCATTTTTCATTAATTCTCCTATTAGTGTGCATCCATCCGTATCCATCTACATTGATTGCAAACACTGTATAGGAGTAGACAGCGGAGCCTTTCTGCAGCCTTTCAGTGCTAGTGCACAGTTCTCTGCACTGTTCATGGCTGTCTGTGAGGTCTATGTGTGTGAGTGCAGCTCACGCTGTAGTGTGTTCTGCAGCCACCTCTGGTTGTAGTCCGCTCAGCATGCATCACTGCCTCATACATTGTTCTTTTTTGCTGTAGTGCTGCTTATTTTTCCTGAATTTCTCCTGTTAGTGTGCTTCCATCTGTATCCAGCTAGATTGGTTGAAAACACTATAGAGGAGCCTTTTTTCTGGCTTGTGCCCTGCAGCCCCAGCCAGGTTAGTATTACCCTATTTTTTGGAGCCTCATCTTTTGCATTGTAGGTTACCTTCCTGCATTGTAATAGCTCCAAAAAGTTTGTGATACTATCGCTTTCACATCTTTGGTCACATCCTTTTTGTTCACCAAACACTCCACTTGACAGTTGTGTAGGCCACATTAGCTCATATTAAAGTGTAGTCCACACACTTTATAAAATTAGTGTTTCTTATACCTGTTAGCAGCTGTTCAGGAATAAGCACACTAAGCCCCCCCTTAGTACTTTTCTGCCTATCTTTATCAGTCTACCAAGATGAAGAAAGCAGGGAGTAAGGCACGTGGGCGTGGAGTTTCAGCAGGGAGAGGACGTGGAGATTCTGTGCCTGCTGCGGGCACCAGTAACTCAGCATCCCCCAGTTTTACCAGGGAACAGTCCTTTATGCGCAGCTTTGTAGGACCTCGCCGTACCCCACTGCTGCGGGACGAACAAATTGAAGCGGTTGTCGGATGGATGGCAGCTAACGCATCGACTTCAATAACTTCCACATCCTCTCAGGGCCAGAGCACTGAAGAGCAACCATCTGTCTCTTCACCACCTGCCAAATTGCCCAGGCAGTCGGAGAGCCCTGGACAGGAGCCATCTCTACTTCTGTTCTCTGAATCTCTTGGCTTGGAAACGGGGCCAGCCAAGCAGCATTCTAGAATGTGAAGAAGAGGGAGTATGCAGTGATGCGCAACTGCTTTGTCCCTCTGAATCTGAAGGGGCGGGTGGGCCAGTTCCTATGGTCAGCACACCTCAGTACGCATCAGATGATGAGACTCAGGTGCCACTTTCTGGTGCGTACTGTGCTGGCGAGACTACCCAGGAGAAGCAGGTGTTTGAAGAGGGGAGTGTAGATGATGAGGTCCTTGACCCATCATGGCGTGAGGAACAGGAAGGTGGTGGGAGCAGCTCTGAGGAAGAGATTCCCCAAATGGCCAAAACAGGAGGGAGCGGGAGGGGGCAGACTTGGTTGCCTGTAGAGTCCACTTCGGCACCCATTAGGAGCATTCCTCTTCCAAAACCCTAAATGGGCGCTCCCAGGACTTGCAGTGCATGGTCCTTTTTTGACACAGTTGCAGATGACATTTGCTTTGTCAAATGCAAGCTGTGTAATCAGAAAGTCAAAAGAGGGAAAAGTGTCAGCAACCTCAATACCACAAATATGTGGAAACATGTGCGGACCAAGCACGTGGTGGAGTTACAAAGACACACTGAAGATGTAGGCCAACCTACAGCACCACCTACCACCTCTTCAGCTCGAGTTGTAGCCTCTTCCTCCAGCTCACACACAGCTGGTTCGGCTTCCTCACAGGATCGCCATGGAAGAACCTCTGGCGCTGTTGTTCAGAGACCCAGTGACATTCCACCCTCAGCATCACGTTCCCTGTCATCCTCACACTCCCAGGCCACTCTACAGCCATCGGTAGCACATGCATGGGAGAAAAGGTGGCCATACTCGGCAAACCATCCCTGAGCACAGGCTCTGAATGCTGGCATTGCAAAACTACTGGCCCTTGAAATGCTCTCATTCAGGCTGGTGGAGACTGACACCTTCCGTAACTTCATGGCATTGGCAGTCCCACAATACACCGTGCCCAGCCGCTTTTATTTTTTTATTTCAGTATGCAAGCAGTCCCTGCCCTGCAAAAGCATGTGGAGGGAAAAATTAAACATGCGCTACTAAACGCCGTCAGTAGCAAGGTCCACCTGACCACCGATGCGTGGACCAGTAACTATGGACAGGGACGATACCTTTCCCTCACTGCCCATTGGGTCAATGTTGTGGAGCCGGGTACAGATCTTGAGAGTGGCGCTGTACGTGTTCTGCCAACTCCAAGGATTGCAGGAATCCAGTATATACACATTGACTTCTCATACTCCAGTTCCTCAGAATCAGCGCTGTAGGAGCCGTCACGGTCTACCTCCACATGGACCCGTGAATGCTTACCTGTTACGACCGATATGAGCACAGCCGTGGCCAAACGTCAACAGGCCGTACTGAAATTAATTTCTTTGGGGAATTGAAGCCACACAGCGCAGGAGCTCTGGAATGCCATCAAGCAGGAGAGCGACGTGTGGTTTGTGCCAGCGAATCTCCAGCCTGGCTTGGTAGTGTGTGACAATGGCCGAAATCTGGTGGCAGCTCTGGGCCTAGGTAACCTAACTCACATCCCATGTCTGGCACATGTGCTCAACTTGGTCGTGCAGAGCTTTCTGAGGGACTATCCGGATCTTGATGCACTGCTGCACAAAGTCCGCATAGAGTGCACTCACTTGCGGCGTTCCAGCATGGCAAGATCGCGCATTGCAGCTCTGCAGCGCCGATTCAGCCTTCAGGAACATCGCATCATATGTGACCTACCCACCAGGTGGAATTCAACGTTACATATGTTGGAGCGGTTGTGTGAGCAGCAGGCAGCAGTAATGGAGTACCAGCTGCATCAGGCGCAAACAAGTCGCACTGCGCGCCGGTCACACTTCACCACCACTGAGTGGGCCTCTATGAAGGACATCTGCCATGTTTTGCTTGCCTTCGATGATTCCACGCGGATGGCGAGTGCAGATGATGCACTAGTCAGCATGACTGTCCCCTTTATCTGCCTGCTTCAAAAAACACTGCAAGCACTAAGGGAGGAGGTTTTGGAAGAGGTGGAGGATGAGGAGTCACAAATGCCATCTGCTTCTGGACAGTCTGCGCAACGTGGTTCCTCACAAAGGCCTAGGCAGGGGACACTTTGTGAGGAGGATGAGGAGGAGTCAATGGAGGAGGAAGACATCTCTCCAGAGGAGGGAAGTACACAATGCTCTAGTAGTCAGTATGTAGAGCGAGGGTGGGGTGATGCAGAGCAGGCAGAGATGACGCCTCAAGCAGGGGACAGCATTTCTTGGCCAGTTGGGAGTCTGCAGCACATGGTTGATTTCATGCTGCAGTGCCTGAGAAACGACCGCTGCATCGCCCACATTCTCAACACGGCTGATTATTGGGTGTACACCCTCCTAGATCCTCGCTACCGGGACAACTTACAAAGCCTCATAACACCGTTGAACCGGGAGCGTAAAATGCGCGAGTACCAAGACACACTGGTGCATTCCATCATGTTCTCCATTTCACCCGAGAGCAGTGCTGCTAGTGCTTTACAAAGCAGCTCTGTGCGTCGAGGCAGTGGAGGAAGCTCTGCACAAAGAGGGAGCAGAAGCAGCACCTCAGCACAAGGCAAGACCAGTATGGCCAAAATGTGGCAAAGTTTTGTGTGCCCGCCACAAATGTCTACACCAGCACAGACGGCTCCAGTCAGCAGGAGGCAACGTTTCCGTCAGATGGTGACAGACTACATGTCTTGCCCGCTCAATGTACTCCTAGACGGCTGTTCCCCCTTCAAGTTTTGGGTCTCTAAGCTGGATACCTGGCCAGAGCTTAGCCAGTATGCATTGGAGGTGCTGACTTGCCCTGCTGCTAGTGTATCATCGGAACGTGTCTTTAGTGCCGCATGTGGTGTACTAACAGACCGTCGCATGCGACTATCCTCCGATAACGTTGACCGACTTACTTTTCTGAAAATGAACAAGGCCTGGATCTCGCCTGAATTTGCCTGTCCGCTTCCAGATTAAATAATTGGTTGGCAACAGCATCCAGGTCTCCTGTTGTGTTCATGTTTCTACCACCTGAACTGTAATCCCTGGGCTCCAACATGACCAGTTGCTGCTCAGAAGTGCCGTCTGCACAGAAAAAAACACTAGCTGCTGTGTTAGTGGGGTGGGTTCAGTAATGCCAGCTGCTCCCCTGCTGTATGTACGGCAATGTCTCCTGCTCCCTGCACATTCAAACTACATCACATATTAAACTTGCTCCAATTAGGCCTCAGCCTACTCCATGATTGACCCTGGGCTCCAAAACCGCCAGTTGCTGCTCGGAAGTGCCGTCTGCACAGAGAAAAACACTAGCTCCTGTGTTAGTGGGGTTCAGTAACGTCAGCTGCTCCCCTGCTGTGTGTACGGCAATCTCTCCTGCTCCCTCCAAAATCAGACTACATAAGATTTTAAACTTGCTCCAAGTAGGTCTCAGCCTACACCATGATTGATCCTGGGCTCCAACACCGCCAGTTTTTGCTCAGAAGTGCCATCTGCACAGAAAAAAACACTAGCTCCTGTGTTAGTGGGGTTCAGTAATGCCAGCTGCTCCCCTGCTGTGTGTATGGCAATACCTCCTGCTCCCTCCACATTCACCCCACATCAGATATTAAACTTGCTCCAATTAGGCCTCAGCCTACTCCTTGATTGACCCTGGGCTCCAACACCACCAGTTGTTGCTCAGAAGTGCCGTCTGCACAGAGAAAAACACTAGCTCCTGTGTTAGTGGGGTTCAGTAAAGCCAGCTGCTCCCCTGCTGTGTGTACGGCAATATCTCCTGCTCCCTCCACATTCACCCCGCATCAGATATTAAACTTGCTCCAATTAGGCCTCAGCCTACTCCTTGATTGACCCTGGGCTCCAACACCGCCAGTTGTTGCTCAGAAGTGCTATCTGCACAGAGAAAAACACTAGCTCCTGTGTTAGTGGGGTTCAGTAATGCCAGCTGCTCCCCTGCTGTGTGTATGGCAATACCTCCTGCTCCCTCCACATTCACCCCACATCAGATATTAAACTTGCTCCAATTAGGCCTCAGCCTACTCCTTGATTGACCCTGGGCTCCAACACCACCAGTTGTTGCTCAGAAGTGCCGTCTGCACAGAGAAAAACACTAGCTCCTGTGTTAGTGGGGTTCAGTAAAGCCAGCTGCTCCCCTGCTGTGTGTACGGCAATATCTCCTGCTCCCTCCACATTCACCCCGCATCAGATATTAAACTTGCTCCAATTAGGCCTCAGCCTACTCCTTGATTGACCCTGGGCTCCAACACCGCCAGTTGTTGCTCAGAAGTGCTATCTGCACAGAGAAAAACTCTAGCTCCTGTGTTAGTGGGGTTCAGTAACGCCAGCTGCTCCCCTGCTGTGTGTCCGGCAATATCTCCTGCTCCCTCCACATTCACACTACAACATCAGATATTAAACTTGCTCCAATTAGGCCTCAGCCTACTCCTTGATTGACCCTGGGCTCCAACACCGCCAGTTGTTGCTCAGAAGTGCTATCTGCACAGAGAAAAACTCTAGCTCCTGTGTTAGTGGGGTTCAGTAATGCCAGCTGCTCCCCTGCTGTGTGTCTGGCAATATCTCCTGCTCCCTCCACATTCACACTACAATATCAGATATTAAACTTGCTCCAATTAGGCCTCAGCCTACACCATGATTGATCCTGGGCTCCAACACCGCCAGTTGTTGCTCGGAAGTGCTGTCTGAACAGAGAAAAACACTAGCTCCTGTGTAAGTGGGGTTCAGTAACGCCAGCTGCTCCCCTGCTGTGTGTCCGGCAATATCTCCTGCTCCCTCCACATTCAAACTACATAAGATTTTAAACTTGCTCCAAGTAGGCCTCAGCCTACACCATGATTGATCCTGGGCTCCAACACCGCCAATTGCTGCTCAGAAGTGCCGTCTGCACAGTCAACATATGCTCCAGTGTTATTGGGGTTCAGTAATGTCAGCTGATCCCCAGCTGTGTGTACGGCAATGTCTCCGGCTCTGTCCACACTCACACAACTAAAGATTTTAAACTTGCTGCAATTAAGACTCTTCCTCCACTCTGTTTGAACTGTAATCCCTGGGCTCCAATGCTGCCAGTTGCTGCTCAGAAGTGTCTTTGGCACAGGTAGTCCTTGGCCAGCCTGTTCCAGCACGCCAGCTGTTTCCGGGAGGTGTCAACGTCACTTTGTCACCAATACGTTGTCCTGTCGTGTTGTGGTTGGGTTAGCCGACTCTATGGTGCCTGCAGTTTAGGTGCTTCCTATGTGGTCTGCGGGTTCTGGCAATAAAGGCTGGTTCCATAGTGCCAATAGGACAAGCACCCCCTGTAGGACTGTGGGTTTTGGTAACTGCGGCCGGCTCGCAGCCTTGCAACTTTGTTTTTCATGAGTACCTACTGCTACCCATCCGGGTTCCAGCACCGTCAGCTGGTTCTCGGCAGTGCCTTTGGCTTAGGTGCCTCCATCTCGGTATCCGAGTTCCAGCGTCTGCTGGTCCTTGGTAGTGCTTTCTAGCACAGGTACCTCCTGCTTAGTAACTGGGTTCCAGTACCATCAGCTGGTCCTCGGTAGTGCCATTGGCTCTTGTAGCTTCTGCTACCCATCCGGGTTCCAGCACCGTCAGCTGGTCCTTGGTAGTTCCATTGCCTCTTTATCCTTCTGCTGCCCCTCCGGGTTCCAGCACCGTCAGCTGGTTCTCTGCAGTGCCTTTGGCTTAGGTGCCGCCATCTCGGTATCCAAGTTCCAGCAACATCTGCTGGTCGTTGGTAGTGCTTTCTAGCACAGGTACCTCCTGCTTAGTGACCGGGTTCCAGTACCGTCAGCTGGTCCTCGGTAGTGCCATTGGCTCTTGTTCCTTCTGCTGCCCCTCCGGGTTCCAGCACCGTCAGCTGGTTCTCGGCAGTGTCTTTGGCACGGGTACTCCCTCCTGCCCAGCCTGGTTCCAGCATGCCAGCTGTTTCCGGGAAGTGTCAACATCACTTTGTCACCAATACGTTGTCCTGTCGTGTTGCGGTCGGGTTAGCCGACTCTATGGTGCCTGCAGTTTAGGTGCTTCCTATGTGGGCTGCGGGTTCTGGCAATAAAGGCTGGCTCCTGTTATGAATGAGTCACCGGAGGAGGAAATAACAAAAACACAAGCTAAAGTCCAGAAAACCGGAGCTGGTAGCTAGCGGATTGCAGTCCCCTGATCCTATTCACCACAACTAACAGTAGCCGTGGGGGGTTCCTACGGTGCCCTAGACCCCTCGTCACAGCCGGAGAGCTACATAAGCCTAAAGAAAGAAAGGGGAAATCTAAACTGCCCCAGAGCAGACCCAAAACAATAGACAGCTCCCAACATGTATTGTCGTTGAAAAACAGATGAAAACACAAACGCAGACAGAAAAACAGGCTGAGCAAATGATGGGGCCCAACTAACTAGATAGGAAAGGACAGAAAAGATGCTGGCTGCAATCACGCAAAAAACCCTGCCAAAAATAAAGTCCAACACGTCTGATAGAAAAGGCCCTGAAGTCACTAGACGTCAAAATCTCTATATCAGCACTCAGGTATATTCTGAAGACAGAGCAAAGAGATCAACTGGTCAGAGACAAAAATGGAGTCCAGCCCGTCCCAACCAGGGCAGACTGAAAACAAACACTAAGTAAACAGACAAAATCTTATGGAAAAATAGCAGAGCAAAAACTTAGCTTTTAGTAGACAGGAACTAAACTGGATGCCAGAGCTCAGAGCAGAAAGGATCACCAGCAACCCAGCAGGGCGTCGGCTGCCTTATATCCACTCAGAAATTCCGGATGTCCAATCACACTCCACCTGTTCAGATGACAGGTTCTTCCCATCAATCCCCAGATCAATTTCACTACCTCCTTTCACCAGCAGAGGGAGTTCATCAGACATCAGAGGTGAAGGAGAAAATGAACTCATAACAGGTTCCATAGTGCCAATAGGACAAGCACCCCCTGTAGGACTGTGGGTTTCGGTAACTGCGGCCGGCTCGCGGCCTTGCAACTTTGTTTTTCATGGGTACCTTCTGCTAACCATCTGGGTTCCAGCACCATCAGCTGGTTCTCGGCAGTGCCTTTGCTTAGGTGCCTCCTTCTCGGTAACCGAGTTCCAGCAACATCTGCTGGTCCTTGGTAGTGCTTTCTAGCACAGGTACCTCCTGCTTAGTAACCGGGTTCCAGTACCATCAGCTGGTCCTCGGAAGTTCCATTGGCTTTTGTTCCTTCTGCTACCCATCCGGGTTCCAGTACCGTCAGCTGGTTCTCGGCAGTTCCTCAGCCTTCTTGTACCTTCTGCTACATTTCCAAGTTCAAACTTTTTGAAATGGTTTTTGGTAATCACTCTGGATCTCCCTGACGACGACCCTGAAGACCACCCCAAAGAAGACCACAAAGACGACCCTGAAGAAGATGACCGAGGACAAAGAACATGAAGGCAACCACCAAGATACAGAACAAGAGACAGAAGACCAAGAAGCAGAAGAACAAAAAAGCAGAAGAACATTAAGCATAAGACTAAAAATCAGAGCAAAAGATATTATCTAAATTATAAGCAGAAGACGACTAAGCAGTGTATGGGGGCGAGTCCGTTCCTCCTCATGGTGCCCCTGGAAAATGCCTGCTGCTGCAGGCCAAACTGAACGCGGACAAATCCTGTTGTAAATCTTTTGTGACAGGCAGAACGGCTGGTGTAATCTTCAAACTTTTATAGATAACAACTACAGGAATGCCTGTCACAAATAAGAATATGATGAAGAAGAAGAATAGGAAGAAGACGAAGAAGTAGAATATGAAGAAGAATAATAGTTGAATAAGAAGAATATGAAGAATGTAAAAAAAAAGAATAATAGGAAGAAGGTGAAGAAGAAGATGAATACGGTGAAGAAGTTGATGAAAAAGATGCTGTTGCTGCTGAGGATCATGAAGGAGAAAGTGTGGGAGAAGTAAAAAAGAAGGTGAAGAGCATGGAAGTAGTGAAACATACATATCTGACAAAATATAAAAAAGGATAACAGTCAATATCTTTACAACTCCGAACGTCTGAAAAAAAAAATATATTCCTGCTATTCCATTTGATTGGGCTAAACCTCTATGCCTTTAATGTCTCCTCCACCTCCCCCAATGCATTCTACATTATTATTAGTTGTTTTTCTTCATGTAGAATTAACCTACAAGGAAAGAAAGGGTTTATTTTAATTCCGATATTTCTATCCCATTGACTTGCATTGGTTTCCAGTATCGGAATCGGCGATAGCCGATACTTTTTGGGTATCGGTCCGATCCAGTCCGATCCGATATTTCACGATATCGGAAGGTATCGCTCAACACTACTGCTGAGCAATAAGAAAATAAAAGCTTGTCTCACTTTTGCCAGAAAACATCTTGATGAGCCCCAAAACTTTTGGGAGAATACTCTATAGACTAGAGAAAAAATTTGAAGTTTTTGGAAGGTGTACGTCCCATCTGGCGTAGAAGTAACACAGCCTTTCCGAAAAGCAAAATCATACCAACAGTAAAATGTGGTGGTAGTGTGATGGTCTGGGGCTGTTTTCCTGCTTCAGGAACTGGAAAATTCGCTGTGGTAAATGGAACCATGAATTCTGCTCATGTATGGTGCCTACAGTGAAACATGGTAGAGGCAGTATTCCTATGTGATGCTGTATCAGTGCTGCTGGTATCAGGGAGCTAAATTTCATTGATGTATCATGAATGTGAAGATGTAGTGCTCTACATTGAAAGAAAAGATACAGCCATCACTCTATGCCTTTAGTGTTGGAGTCCCTGCATGTTTTCCATCCTTTCTTTCAGGGATACCAACTCATTAACTGCTCCAGCCCGCAGTCCACATTTCCTCTACACGTCAGATCCCCGGTCACTGCACTTAGGTTGCGCGTGCTTCCGGTCTTTTAAAGAGACAATGTCTGCCATCCTAAAGTGTCTCCAGCCAGTGGCTGGAAGACACTTATTATTTAAGGTACCTCCTCCTCTTAGGAGGTAACTGAGCAATGTGTTCACTCTGCGTGTTCACTCTGAGTTCCCTATTCTAGTATATCTTTCAGTGCCTGCCTGTATACTAGCTGTACGGGCCAGCACCTGCCTTGTCTTCCACTGTGCCTGCCTGTACCAGCCAATCCTTCCCATTTTTGGCTGTTTCAGCTTCCTGCCCTTTTGGGGGTCAACTGTTGTGTGTCCAAGGTCTGTCTTAGAGTAGCACCTGGCGTCCATCTGGAGCCAAGTCTAACCACACAATCAGGGGCTCTAGCAAAGAGTCAGATGTTCACCTAGTTACGCTCTCCAGGCTCTCCTCTGTGGCACAGTGGTTGTTAGGAGTGGCGGAAGGCACTAAATAAAAAATAAAGTGCCTTCGCCACTCGGGGTCCAGCATGCGGTGGATGGAAAAACCGCTGCTAAAGAGGCAAAGCACTGTGGCGGTAATGTGCACAGGGTTTAACTGCACCCAATGCACTAAAGCAAGCTCTGTTATGATCACAGAGCTGCAAGCTTAAAGCATACAAAACCGCTGAGTCTGTTCTAGGTCACAGACTTCAGCGAAGCAGACACGGTATTAACAGTCACAGGAGTAGCGACATCAGGTCGACTCCGTCTAGACCTGTGAAATAAGTAGCAAGATGTCGCAACTGCGTACGCTCGGCAAAGCTGCTACCGCAGAGCGGCGTAAACTAAGCCGCAAGGAAAGACAGCTAAAACGCAAGCGTGATGCAGGACGCTAGCTGCTGAGATAGAAGGAGCTTGAGCGCGCTGGCGCTAGCGCTGCTACTGACTGAATCCCACACACTCACACAGATGTAATATCAGAGGGAAGGGGTTCTTAATAAGTCAGTCACCAGTCCAAGCATCCATCACCATACACACAGCAGCAGTATGAAAATACTAGCACATGGCGGAACGGTCATGCGCACTTTTTATAGCGTACGGGACCTGCCGGAAATCTCCAGGTCTCCAAAAGGAGCCAATAGGATCCGGAGCGGGACCTGAGCACCTGACTCCCGAACTCCAATGGGAGCTCGTCCAGTGAGCAAGCTCAGAAGACGGAACAAAGGACTTAGCCTCTGGAGATAAATGTGAGAATCTGGATTCCTGCATAGGCATGGTAGAAACCAGATTCCTAACATTACCCCCCCTCCTAGGACCCCCTCCTCCCTGTGCCTTCTGGGCCAACAACCTGTGCCCTAAGGTGGCGCAGGGCTCAAACTCGTCCGAAGGCGTGCTTGGTGTCTTGGTAGGTGTTACAGAGACCCGGGACACTTGAAAGGCATCAGAGGAATCAAGGTCACCCGGTTTCAGAAGGGAAACCTGGGAAATGGCGGGAGCGGGCGCTGTAGCAGAGCGCCGCCGTGAATCGGCGACCGTCACCACTCTCCGCCTAGGAAGGGTGTCCTGAACACATGAGGTGCAGGCCTGGATAAACTTTTTGATATCTCGAGCCCTATGTGGCCACCAATATGCTCCAGCCAATAGCTTTGCGACTTGCATGTGGCCCCGATGGCGGTGCGTATTGGATGCATGTGCCCAGGCAAGGACCTGAGCCCTAAGGTGAGGAGGAACAAAAGTCTCGTTGTGCGACTCAGACTCTGACCATTGCGGGGAGCTGGCTTCCGGAGAAACCGCACACACCTGGTGACAACCGCAAATGGATTCCTGGTCCGAATCTGTATTAAGATTGGTTCGAGACACTTCCATGGGCTCAGGGAGTAGAACCTCGGGCTCAGAGAGCTCCAGAGGTTCAAAAAGTTTAGGAGCTGAGACAGCTCTTCGCTTGGACTGAGCCCGCTCCATACCGCTCTCCGAAAAATGGAGGTCGATACGGGAGGAGATGGAAATTAGCTCCTCCAGAGAGGTAGGGATTTCTCTAGTGGAGAGAGCATCCTTAACATGCTCCGCTAATCCTCTCCAAAAAACAGGGATCAGTGCCTTGTCGGACCACTCCAACTCGGACGCCAGTGTCCGAAATCGGACGGCGTACTGGCTAACCGAGAGAGACCCCTGAGATAAGGCAAGCAGCTGTAGAGAGGTGTCATGGGTGACCCGGGGACCAAGAAAAACTTACCTGATGGCTGTCAGCAAGTGGGCAGCGGTCCGAATCTCGGGATCACCAGCGCCTTGCCCGACAGTAGGGATATAATAAAGGCCACGTTGGCCCGTTCTGTAGGGAATTGCGCAGCCAGCAACTCCAGGTGGATGGAGCACTGGCTGATAAACCCCCTGCAGGAGGCGCCATCCCCAGAATATTTATCGGGCAACGGGAGGCGGGTAACTGTCGGCGCAAGGGTGGACATGGACATCCGCCTGACCGCATCTGTAAGTGCCTGTACAGCAGCATCCGTGCCCTGCGAAGCTTCGAGAGCTCTCAAGGGTGGTCAAGCGAGTCTCGAGCTGTCGCACACACTGGAGGAGTTGCTGCTGTTCTGTCATCTCTAGCCAGACCCTGGCGCTAGTATTATGTTACGGCGGCGGAACACGCTTAAAAAAATATAAACGTCTTCGCCGCCCGGGGTCCACCGTGCGGCAGATGAAAAAACCGCAGCTAGAAGACACAGAGCACTGTGGCGGTAATGTGCACGGGGTTCTATATCACCCAGGTGCAATCAAGCAGTCTCTGTTAAGTGCACAGAGCTGCTACAGGAAAAATATAAAAGGAACGCTGAGTCTGTTAGTAACACAAGGACTCAGCGGCACACATGCGGTAGGCAAAAACCGGAGTAGTTAAAACGTCACTACGTCCGACACCTACCGTGGTAACAAGGGTGCTGGCGTCTCAACCGCGGATGCAGAAATAAGCTGCAACTGCAGCGCGGCGTGAACAGAGCCGCAAGCAAGGCGCTGCAAGGCCGCTGGCGCAATGCAGGACGCTTAGCTGCTGCACAAGGTATGGCTGGAGCGCGCTGGCGCTAGCGCTGCTACTGGCGGCTGCCCAATCACTCACACAATCATAATATCAGAGGAAAGGGGTTTCATAATAAGTCATCCACCAGTCCAAGCATACATTACCATACACACAGCAGCAGTATGAAAATACTAGCACTTTTTATAGCGTACGGGACCTTCCGGAAGTCTCCATAACCCTGAGCTGGACCATTGAAATCAGGAGCAGGACCTGAGCCCCTGACTCCTGAGCTCCAATGGGAGGTTGTCCCAGGAGCATGCTCAGAGTATGGAGTGAAGGACTTAACCTCCGGAGAGAGTTGCTGAAAAGCAATCTCTTCTGCAGTCTCTCCTGCCGTGGACGGATAGCAGGAGACTGCAGGATGTAAGGGTCCAGATCTCTGCATAGCCAGGGCAGAAATCTGACTCCTAACATGTATTTACAAAACTTCCATTTTCTCTATGCCTGACCTAAACTACTTCATTTTTCAGTAGGTATTAGTATATAATGAGGTGGCCTTCACCATCCATCTCCTGAAATGGGCACCATCAATGGCATTTAACGGGTCCCAAATACTTAATTACATCTCAATATGCCATATAAAGAGGCTATCAGGCATATAAAGCTTACTGGAATAATATTAAAATTATAGGCAAGGATGTGACATCTTATCAGTGGTAAAGGCACCACAAAAGAACCCAGGATGTTAAAACTCTAGGTTTTGACTCTTTGTAAACAATTGTACTTTTTAATTCCTGTATCACAACTAGACAATAAGATGCATATTTAGCCAAGAAAAATCTTACTAAAATGTGTATGTGTGTTACAGTCCAGAGGCAGCTTATTCTGAATGAGCAGAATGCTGACAACATCCTTCCTGATCACTGAGAGAACTGTTTTCTCTGTTCTTGCCCCACACTGATCTATCTGATCGGTGCTGTACTGGAGAGAATGAAACTGGGACCTGCAGGGACACTGCACGTCCTGTGAAGCTGAAGGCCCATTCAAAGCATGTGATCAGTCACATTCTTGAAAGGAATTTCAAAATGTGGTAATGTATACAGGGGTTGTGCTGATGTATATGTGTTTGTGTGTATATATATATCTGTGTGAGTGTACATAGAGAAGCTGTATGTGTTGCATATATGAGACTTTTGAGTATGGAGGAAAGCAATGTGCGTGTGTTTAGCAAACAGTGTATGTATTTATTTTACTCATTTATATAGCGCCATTAATCCCACAACTCTTTACAGACATTATTGTCACTGTCCCCGATGGGGCTCACAATCTAAATTGCCTATCAGTATGTCTTTGGAATGTGGACGGAAACCCACGCAAACACGGGGAGAACATACAAACACCTTACTCATTTATATAGCGCCATCAATTCCACTGCGCTTTACAGACATTATTGGCACTGTCCCCGATGGGGCTTACAATTAAAATTTCCTATCATTATGTCTTTGGTATGTGAGAGAAAACTCACTCAAATACGGGGAGAATATACAAACTTCTTGCAGATGTTGCCCTTTGTAGGATTTGAACTAAGGACCCCATTGTTGCACGACTAACCACTGAGCTACCGTGCCGATATAAGTAGCACATATGTGTGTGTGCATGTTTCAAAGCCGTGTTTGTTTCTGGGTAGCTGTGTTTGTGTAAGTAGAAGAGCTGTATGTGAATGTGGCAAAACTGTATATGTATACGTGTGAGAGCTGAGTGTTATATAGGAAAGGTGTGTGTGTGAACATAGGAGAGCTGTGTGTTTCTATGTAGCTGAGCTGTGTGTGTGTTGGAGAGGTGTGTGTATGTAAGACAGCTGTGTGTAACTGAAATGTGTGTATGTATGTTGCAGACATGTGTGTATGCATAGCAGAGCTTAGTGTGCATATACTGTGCATGCAGTAGTGATGTTACGTATGTGCTCCAGAGAATGCATATAAACTGCCTGCGGCAAAGGTACACATGTATAATATACATGCTGCAGAGAAATACTAACATTAGATCTCTATCCACTATATTCTTCCCTACAGCAGTAAAGTTAGTGTTATCAAATCCCCTACAAATTTACACCTGTGGGAAATGTTAAATAGTTGCAAAAGTTTTTATTCTATATTTTTACAAAGTAAACCTGGGGGTGCGTTTAAAATTAAGGTGTGTCTAATAGAAAACTTTGAAACTTTACATAAATTAATAGCAAAATGTTTACATTACACCTATCAAAAAACAGCCTCCTCCATTTCCCCTCAAGCTGTCCTATCCATCACCAAGATAGGTGCGCTTTCTGCCATTTAAGTAGAAGTAATCTTCAAACAATTTGCTTCTAATTTAGATAAAGTAGCTGGAAGGTATGTCATGGAAACTCTACATGTGAGGTCAGCCTATTAAACACTAGTTGCAATATGTATTGTTACGGCGGCGGAACATGCTTAAAAAAACATAAATAAACGTGTTCGCCGCCCGGGGTCCACCGTGCGGCAGATGGAAAAACCGCAGCTAGAAGATACAGAGCACTGTGGCGGTAATGTGCACGGGGTTCTATATCACCCAGGTGCAATCAAGCAGTCTCTGTTAAGTGCACAGAGCTGCTACAGGAAAAATAGAAAAGGAACGCTGAGACTGTTAGTAACACAAGGACTCAGCGGCACACATGCGGTAGGCAAAAACCGGAGTAGTTAAAACGTCACTACGTCCGACATTTACCGTGGTAACAACTGCAGCGCGGAGTGAACAGAGCCGCAAGCAAGGCGCTGCAAGGACCCTGGCGCAATGCAGGACGCTTAGCTGCTGCACAAGGTATGGCTGGAGCGCGCTGGCGCTAGCGCTGCTACTGGCGGCTGCCCAATCACTCACAATCGTAATATCAGAGGGAAGGGGTTTCATAATAAGTCATCCACTAGTCCAAGCATACATTACCATACACACAGCAGCAGTATGAAAATACTAGCGCATGGCTGAACGGCCATGCGCACTTTTTATAGCGTACGGGACCTTCCGGAAGTCTCCATAACCCTGAGCTGGACCAATGGAATCAGGAGCAGGACCTGAGCACCTGACTCCTGAGCTCCAATGGGAGGTTGTCCCAGGAGCATGCTCAGAGTATGGAGTGAAGGACTTAGCCTCCGGAGAGAGTTGCTGAAAAGCAATCTCTTCTGCAATCTCTCCTGCCGTGGACGGATAGCAGGAGACTGAAGGATGTAAGGGTCCAGATCTCTGCATAGCCAGGGCAGAAATCTGACTCCTAACATGTATTTACAAAACTTCCATTTTCTCTATGCCTGACCTAAACTACTTCATTTTTCAGTAGGTATTAGTATATAATGAGGTGGCCTTCACCATCCATCTCCTGAAATGGGCACCATCAATGGCATTTAACGGGTCCCAAATACTTAATTACATCTCAATATGCCATATAAAGAGGCTATCAGGCATATAAAGCTTACTGGAATAATATTAAAATTATAGGCAAGGATGTGACATCTTATCAGTGGTAAAGGCACCACAAAAGAACCCAGGATGTTAAAACTCTAGGTTTTGACTCTTTGTAAACAATTGTACTTTTTAATTCCTGTATCACAACTAGACAATAAGATGCATATTTAGCCAAGAAAAATCTTACTAAAATGTGTATGTGTGTTACAGTCCAGAGGCAGCTTATTCTGAATGAGCAGAATGCTGACAACATCCTTCCTGATCACTGAGAGAACTGTTTTCTCTGTTCTTGCCCCACACTGATCTATCTGATCGGTGCTGTACTGGAGAGAATGAAACTGGGACCTGCAGGGACACTGCACGTCCTGTGTAGCTGAAGGCCCATTCAAAGCATGTGATCAGTCACATTCTTGAAAGGAATTTCAAAATGTGGTATTGTATACAGGGGTTGTGCTGATGTATATGTGTTTGTGTGTATATATATATATCTGTGTGAGTGTACATAGAGAAGCTGTATGTGTTGCATATATGAGACTTTTGAGTATGGAGGAAAGCAATGTGCGTGTGTTTAGCAAACAGTGTATGTATTTATTTTACTCATTTATATAGCGCCATTAATCCCACAACGCTTTACAGACATTATTGTCACTGTCCCCGATGGGGCTCACAATCTAAATTGCCTATCAGTATGTCTTTGGAATGTGGACGGAAACCCACGCAAACACGGGGAGAACATACAAACACCTTACTCATTTATATAGCGCCATCAATTCCACTGCGCTTTACAGACATTATTGGCACTGTCCCCGATGGGGCTTACAATTAAAATTTCCTATCATTATGTCTTTGGTATGTGAGAGAAAACTCACTCAAATACGGGGAGAATATACAAACTTCTTGCAGATGTTGCCCTTTGTAGGATTTGAACTAAGGACCCCATCGTTGCACGACTAACCACTGAGCTACTGTGCCGATGTAAGTAGCACATATGTGTGTGTGCATGTTTCAAAGCCGTGTTTGTTTTTGGGTAGCTGTGTTTGTGTAAGTAGAAGAGCTGTATGTGAATGTGGCAAAACTGTATATGTGTACGTGTGAGAGCTAAGTGTTATATAGGAAAGGTGTGTGTGTGAACATAGGAGAGCTGTGTGTTTCTATGTAGCTGAGCTGTGTGTGTGTTGGAGAGGTGTGTGTATGTAAGACAGCTGTGTGTAACTGAAATGTGTGTATGTATGTTGCAGACATGTGTGTATGCATAGCAGAGCTTAGTGTGCATATACTGTGCATGCAGTAGTGATGTTACGTATGTGCTCCAGAGAATGCATATAAACTGCCTGCGGCAAAGGTACACATGTATAATATACATGCTGCAGAGAAATACTAACATTAGATCTCTATCCACTATATTCTTCCCTACAGCAGTAAAGTTAGTGTTATCAAATCCCCTACAAATTTACACCTGTGGGAAATGTTAAATAGTTGCAAAAGTTTTTATTCTATATTTTTACTAAGTAAACCTGGGGGTGCGTTTAAAATTAAGGTGTGTCTAATAGAAAACTTTGAAACTTTACATAAATTAATAGCAAAATGTTTACATTACACCTATCAAAAAACAGCCTCCTCCATTTCCCCTCAAGCTGTCCTATCCATCACCAAGATAGGTGCGCTTTCTGCCATTTAAGTAGAAGTAATCTTCAAACAATTTGCTTCTAATTTAGATAAAGTAGCTGGAAGGTATGTCATGGAAACTCTACATGTGAGGTCAGCCTATTAAACACTAGTTGCAATATGTATTGTTATGGCGGCGGAACACGCTTAAAAAAACATAAATAAACGTGTTCGCCGCCCGGGGTCCACCGTGCGGCAGATGGAAAAACCGCAGCTAGAAGACAGAGAGCACTGTGGCGGTAATGTGCACGGGGTTCTACATCACACAGGTGCAATCAAGCAGTCTCTGTTAAGTGCACAGAGCTGCTACAGGAAAAATAGAAAAGGAACGCTGAGCCTGTTAGTAACACAGGGACTCAGCGGCACACATGCGGTAGGCAAAAACCGGAGTAGTTAAAACGTCACTACGTCCGACACCTAACGTGGTAACAAGTGTGCTGGCGTCGCAACCGCAGAAATATGCTGCAACTTCAGCGCGGTGTGAACAGAGCCGCAAGCAAGGCGCTGCAAGGACGCTGGCGCAATGCAGGACGCTTAGATGCTGCACAAGGTATGGCTGGATTGCACTGGCGCTAGCGCTGCTACTGGCGGCTGCCCAATCTCTCACACAATCGTAATATCAGAGGGAAGGGGTTTCATAATAAGTCATCCACCAGTCCAAGCATACATTACCATACAAACAGCAGCAGTATGAAAATACTAGCGCATGGCTGAACAGCCATGCACACTTTTTATAGCGTACGGGACCTTCCGGAAGTCTCCATAACCCTGAGCTGGACCAATGGAATCAGGAGCAGGACCTGAGCACCTGACTCCTGAGCTCCAATGGGAGGTTGTCCCAGGAGCATGCTCAGAGTATGGAGTGAAGGACTTAGCCTCCGGAGAGCGTTGCTGAAAAGCAATCTCTTCTGCAATCTCTCCTGCTGTGGACGGATAGCAGGAGACTGCAGGATGTAAGGGTCCAGATCTCTGCATAGCCAGGGCAGAAATCTGACTCCTAACATGTATTTACAAAACTTCCATTTTCTCTATGCCTGACCTAAACTACTTCATTTTTCAGTAGGTATTAGTATATAATGAGGTGGCCTTCACCATCCATCTCCTGAAATGGGCAACATCAATGGCATTTAACGGGTCCCAAGTACTTAATTACATCTCAATATGCCATATTTCCCATTTCAGGAGATGGATGGTGAAGGCCACCTCATTATATACTAATACCTACTGAAAAATAAAGTACTTTAGGTCAGGCATAGAGAAAATGGAAGTTTTGTAAATACATATTACAACTAGCACATATGTGTGTGTGCATGTTTCCAAGCCGTGTTTGTTTTTGGGTAGCTGTGTTTGTGTAAGTAGAAGAGATGTATGTGAATGTGGCAAAACTGTATATGTGTACGTGTGAGAGCTGAGTGTTATATAGGAAAGGTGTGTGTGTGAACATAGGAGAGCTGTGTGTTTATATGTAGCTGAGCTGTATGTGTGTTGGAGAGGTGTGTGTATGTAAGACAGCTGTGTGTAACTGAAATGTGTGTATGTATGTTGCAGACATGTGTGTATGCATAGCAGAGCTTAGTGTGCATATACTGTGCATGCAGTAGTGATGTTACGTATGTGCTCCAGAGAATGCATATAAACGGTCTGCGGCAAAGGTACACATGTATAATATACATGCTGCAGAGAAATAGTAACATTAGATCTCTATCCACTATATTCTTCCCTACAGCAGTAAAGTTAGTGTTATCAAATCCCCTACAAATTTACACCTGAGGGAAATTTTAATTGGTTGCAAAAGTTTTTATCCTATATTTTTACTAAGTTAACCTGGGGGTGTGTTTAAAATTAAGGTGTGTCTAATAGTTAGAAAACTTTGAAACTTTACATAAATTAATAGCAAAATGTTTACATTACACCTATCAAAAAACAGCCTCCTCCATATCCCCTCAAGCTGTCCTATCCATCACCAAGATAGGTGCGCTTTCTGCCATTTAGGTAGAAGTAATCTTCAAACAATTTGCTTCTAATTTTGATAAAGTAGCTGGAAGTTATGTCATGGAAACTTTACATGTGAGGTCAGCCTATTAAACACTAGTTGTAATATGTATTGTTACGGCGACGGAACACGCTTAAAAAATATAAATAAACGTGTTCGCTGCCCGGGGTCCACCGTGCGGCAGATGGAAAAACCGCAGCTAGAAGACACAGAGCACTGTGGCGGTAATGTGCACGGGGTTCTATATCACCCAGGTGCAATCAAGCAGTCTCTGTTAAGTGCACAGAGCTGCTACAGGAAAAATAGAAAAGGAACGCTGAGACTG
The DNA here is from genome assembly GCF_039654945.1 of Dendrobates tinctorius. Taxonomy (NCBI): domain Eukaryota; kingdom Metazoa; phylum Chordata; class Amphibia; order Anura; family Dendrobatidae; genus Dendrobates; species Dendrobates tinctorius. The sequence continues at coordinate 6,509,881 of NW_027361741.1, read as the reverse complement.
TTAGTAACACAAGGACTCAGCGGCACACATGCGGTAGGCAAAAACCGGAGTAGTTAAAACGTCACTACGTCCGACATCTACCGTGGTAACAACTGCAGCGCGGAGTGAACAGAGCCGCAAGCAAGGCGCTGCAAGGACGCTGGCGCAATGTAGGACGCTTAGCTGCTGCACAAGGTATGGCTGGAGCGCGCTGGCGCTAGCGCTGCTACTGGCGGCTGCCCAATCTCTCACACAATCGTAATATCAGAGGGAAGGGGTTTCATAATAAGTCATCCATCAGTCCAAGCATACATTACCATACACACAGCAGCAGTATGAAAATACTAGCGCATGGCTGAACAGCCATGCACACTTTTTATAGCGTACGGGACCTTCCGGAAGTCTCCATAACCCTGAGCTGGACCAATGGAATCAGGAGCAGGACCTGAGCACCTGACTCCTGAGCTCCAATGGGAGGTTGTCCCAGGAGCATGCTCAGAGTATGGAGTGAAGGACTTAGCCTCCGGAGAGCGTTGCTGAAAAGCAATCTCTTCTGCAATCTCTCCTGCTGTGGATGGATAGCAGGAGACTGCAGGATGTAAGGGTCCAGATCTCTGCATAGCCAGGGCAGAAATCTGACTCCTAACATGTATTTACAAAACTTCCATTTTCTCTATGCCTGACCTAAACTACTTCATTTTTCAGTAGGTATTAGTATATAATGAGGTGGCCTTCACCATCCATCTCCTGAAATGGGCAACATCAATGGCATTTAACGGGTCCCAAGTACTTAATTACGTCTCAATATGCCATATTTCCCATTTCAGGAGATGGATGGTGAAGGCCACCTCATTATATACTAAAACCTACTGAAAAATAAAGTACTTTAGGTCAGGCATAGAGAAAATGGAAGTTTTGTAAATACATATTACAACTAGCACATATGTGTGTGTGCATGTTTCAAAGCCGTGTTTGTTTTTGGGTAGCTGTGTTTGTGTAAGTAGAAGAGATGTATGTGAATGTGGCAAAACTGTATATGTGTACGTGTGAGAGCTGAGTGTTATATAGGAAAGGTGTGTGTGTGAACATAGGAGAGCTGTGTGTTTATATGTAGCTGAGCTGTGTGTGTGTTGGAGAGGTGTGTGTATGTAAGACAGCTGTGTGTAACTGAAATGTGTGTATGTATGTTGCAGACATGTGTATGCATAGCAGAGCTTAGTGTGCATATACTGTGCATGCAGTAGTGATGTTACGTATGTGCTCCAGAGAATGCATATAAACTGTCTGCGGCAAAGGTACACATGTATAATATACATGCTGCAGAGAAATAGTAACATTAGATCTCTATCCACTATATTCTTCCCTACAGCAGTAAAGTTAGTGTTATCAAATCCCCTACAAATTTACACCTGTGGGAAATTTTAATTGGTTGCAAAAGTTTTTATCCTATATTTTTACTAAGTGAACCTGGGGGTGTGTTTAAAATTAAGGTGTGTCTAATAGTTAGAAAACTTTGAAACTTTACATAAATTAATAGCAAAATGTTTACATTACACCTATCAAAAAACAGCCTCCTCCATATCCCCTCAAGCTGTCCTATCCATCACCAAGATAGGTGCGCTTTCTGCCATTTAGGTAGAAGTAATCTTCAAACAATTTGCTTCTAATTTTGATAAAGTAGCTGGAAGTTATGTCATGGAAACTCTACATGTGAGGTCAGCCTATTAAACACTAGTTGTAATATGTATTGTTACGGCGACGGAACACGCTTAAAAAATATAAATAAACGTGTTCGCTGCCCGGGGTCCACCGTGCGGCAGATGGAAAAACCGCAGCTAGAAGACACAGAGCACTGTGGCGGTAATGTGCACGGGGTTCTATATCACCCAGGTGCAATCAAGCAGTCTCTGTTAAGTGCACAGAGCTGCTACAGGAAAAATAGAAAAGGAACGCTGAGACTGTTAGTAACACAGGGACTCAGCGGCACACATGCGGTAGGCAAAAACCGGAATAGTTAAAACGTCACTACGTCCGACACCTAACGTGGTAACAAGTGTGCTGGCGTCGCAACCGCAAAAATATGCTGCAACTGCAGCGCGGCGTGAACAGAGCCGCAAGCAAGGCGCTGCAAGGACGCTGGCGCAATGCAGGACGCTTAGATGCTGCACAAGTTATGGCTGGATTGCACTGGCGCTAGCGCTGCTACTGGCGGCTGCCCAATCTCTCACACAATCGTAATATCAGAGGGAAGGGGTTTCATAATAAGTCATCCACCAGTCCAAGCATACATTACCATACACACAGCAGCAGTATGAAAATACTAGCGCATGGCTCAACAGCCATGCACACTTTTTATAGCGTACGGGACCTTCCGGAAGTCTCCATAACCCTGAGCTGGACCAATGGAATCAGGAGTAGGACCTGAGCACCTGACTCCTGAGCTCCAATGGGAGGTTGTCCCAGGAGCATGCTCAGAGTATGGAGTGAAGGACTTAGCCTCCGGAGAGAGTTGCTGAAAAGCAATCTCTTCTGCAATCTCTCCTGCTGTGGACGGATAGCAGGAGACTGCAGGATGTAAGGGTCCAGATCTCTGCATAGCCAGGGCAGAAATCTGACTCCTAACATGTATTTACAAAACTTCCATTTTCTCTATGCCTGACCTAAACTACTTCATTTTTCAGTAGGTATTAGTATATAATGAGGTGGCCTTCACCATCCATCTCCTGAAATGGGCACCATCAATGGCATTTAACGGGTCCCAAATACTTAATTACATCTCAATATGCCATATAAAGAGGCTATCAGGCATATAAAGCTTACTGGAATAATATTAAAATTATAGGCAAGGATGTGACATCTTATCAGTGGTAAAGGCACCACAAAAGAACCCAGGATGTTAAAACTCTAGGTTTTGACTCTTTGTAAACAATTGTACTTTTTAATTCCTGTATCACAACTAGACAATAAGATGCATATTTAGCCAAGAAAAATCTTACTAAAATGTGTATGTGTGTTACAGTCCAGAGGCAGCTTATTCTGAATGAGCAGAATGCTGACAACATCCTTCCTGATCACTGAGAGAACTGTTTTCTCTGTTCTTGCCCCACACTGATCTATCTGATCGGTGCTGTACTGGAGAGAATGAAACTGGGACCTGCAGGGACACTGCACGTCCTGTGTAGCAGAAGGCCCATTCAAAGCATGTGATCAGTCACATTCTTGAAAGGAATTTCAAAATGTGGTAATGTATACAGGGGTTGCGCTGATGTATATGTGTTTGTGTGTATATATATATATATGTGTGAGTGTACATAGAGAAGCTGTATGTGTTGCATATATGAGACTTTTGAGTATGGAGGAAAGCAATGTGCGTGTGTTTAGCAAACAGTGTATGTATTTATTTTACTCATTTATATAGCGCCATTAATCCCACAACGCTTTACAGACATTATTGTCACTGTCCCCGATGGGGCTCACAATCTAAATTGCCTATCAGTATGTCTTTGGAATGTGGACGGAAACCCACGCAAACACGGGGAGAACATACAAACACCTTACTCATTTATATAGCGCCATTAATTCCACTGCGCTTTACAGACATTATTGGCACTGTCCCCGATGGGGCTTACAATTTAAATTTCCTATCATTATGTCTTTGGTATGTGAGAGAAAACTCACTCAAATACGGGGAGAATATACAAACTTCTTGCAGATGTTGCCCTTTGTAGGATTTGAACTAAGGACCCCATCGTTGCACGACTAACCACTGAGCTACCGTGCCGATGTAAGTAGCACATATGTGTGTGTGCATGTTTCAAAGCCGTGTTTGTTTTTGGGTAGCTGTGTTTGTGTAAGTAGAAGAGCTGTATGTGAATGTGGCAAAACTGTATATGTGTACGTGTGAGAGCTGAGTGTTATATAGGAAAGGTGTGTGTGTGAACATAGGAGAGCTGTGTGTTTATATGTAGCTGAGCTGTGTGTGTGTTGGAGAGGTGTGTGTATGTAAGACAGCTGTGTGTAACTGAAATGTGTGTATGTTTATGCAGACATGTGTGTATGCATAGCAGAGCTTAGTGTGCATATACTGTGCATGCAGTAGTGATGTTACGTATGTGCTCCAGAGAATGCATATAAACAGTCTGCGGCAAAGGTACACATGTATAATATACATGCTGCAGAAAAATACTAACATTAGATCTCTATCCACTATATTCTTCCCTACAGCAGTAAAGTTAGTGTTATCAAATCCCCTACAAATTTACACCTGTGGGAAATGTTAAATAGTTGCAAAAGTTTTTATTCTATATTTTTACTAAGTAAACCTGGGGGTGCGTTTAAAATTAAGGTGTGTCTAATAGAAAACTTTGAAACTTTACATAAATTAATAGCAAAATGTTTACATTACACCTATCAAAAAACAGCCTCCTCCATTTCCCCTCAAGCTGTCCTATCCATCACCAAGATAGGTGCGCTTTCTGCCATTTAAGTAGAAGTAATCTTCAAACAATTTGCTTCTAATTTAGATAAAGTAGCTGGAAGGTATGTCATGGAAACTCTACATGTGAGGTCAGCCTATTAAACACTAGTTGCAATATGTATTGTTACGGCGGCGGAACACGCTTAAAAAAACATAAATAAACGTGTTCGCCGCCCGGGGTCCACCGTGCGGCAGATGGAAAAACCGCAGCTAGAAGACACAGAGCACTGTGGCGGTAATGTGCACGGGGTTCTATATCACACAGGTGCAATCAAGCAGTCTCTGTTAAGTGCACAGAGCTGCTACAGGAAAAATAGAAAAGGAACGCTGAGCCTGTTAGTAACACAGGGACTCAGCGGCACACATGCGGTAGGCAAAAACCGGAGTAGTTAAAACGTCACTACGTCCGACACCTAACGTGGTAACAAGTGTGCTGGCGTCGCAACCGCAAAAATATGCTGCAACTGCAGCGCGGCGTGAACAGAGCCGCAAGCAAGGCGCTGCAAGGACGCTGGCGCAATGCAGGACGCTTAGATTCTGCACAAGGTATGGCTGGATTGCACTGGCGCTAGCGCTGCTACTGGCGGCTGCCCAATCTCTCACACAATCGTAATATCAGAGGGAAGGGGTTTCATAATAAGTCATCCACCAGTCCAAGCATACATTACCATACACACAGCAGCAGTATGAAAATATTAGCGCATGGCTGAACAGCCATGCACACTTTTTATAGCGTACGGGACCTTCCGGAAGTCTCCATAACCCTGAGCTGGACCAATGGAATCAGGAGCAGGAACTGAGCACCTGACTCCTGAGCTCCAATGGGAGGTTGTCCCAGGAGCATGCTCAGAGTATGGAGTGAAGGACTTAGCCTCCGGAGAGCGTTGCTGAAAAGCAATCTCTTCTGCAATCTCTCCTGCTGTGGACGGATAGCAGGAGACTGCAGGATGTAAGGGTCCAGATCTCTGCATAGCCAGGGCAGAAATCTGACTCCTAACATGTATTTACAAAACTTCCATTTTCTCTATGCCTGACCTAAACTACTTCATTTTTCAGTAGGTATTAGTATATAATGAGGTGGCCTTCACCATCCATCTCCTGAAATGGGCAACATCAATGGCATTTAACGGGTCCCAAGTACTTAATTACATCTCAATATGCCATATTTCCCATTTCAGGAGATGGATGGTGAAGGCCACCTCATTATATACTAATACCTACTGAAAAATAAAGTACTTTAGGTCAGGCATAGAGAAAATGGAAGTTTTGTAAATACATATTACAACTAGCACATATGTGTGTGTGCATGTTTCAAAGCCGTGTTTGTTTTTGGGTAGCTGTGTTTGTGTAAGTAGAAGAGATGTATGTGAATGTGGCAAAACTGTATATGTGTACGTGTGAGAGCTGAGTGTTATATAGGAAAGGTGTGTGTGTGAACATAGGAGAGCTGTGTGTTTATATGTAGCTGAGCTGTATGTGTGTTGGAGAGGTGTGTGTATGTAAGACAGCTGTGTGTAACTGAAATGTGTGTATGTATGTTGCAGACATGTGTGTATGCATAGCAGAGCTTAGTGTGCATATACTGTGCATGCAGTAGTGATGTTACGTGTGTGCTCCAGAGAATGCATATAAACGGTCTGCGGCAAAGGTACACATGTATAATATACATGCTGCAGAGAAATAGTAACATTAGATCTCTATCCACTATATTCTTCCCTACAGCAGTAAAGTTAGTGTTATCAAATCCCCTACAAATTTACACCTGAGGGAAATTTTAATTGGTTGCAAAAGTTTTTATCCTATATTTTTACTAAGTGAACCTGGGGGTGTGTTTAAAATTAAGGTGTGTCTAATAGTTAGAAAACTTTGAAACTTTACATAAATTAATAGCAAAATGTTTACATTACACCTATCAAAAAACAGCCTCCTCCATATCCCCTCAAGCTGTCCAATCCATCACCAAGATAGGTGCGCTTTCTGCCATTTAGGTAGAAGTAATCTTCAAACAATTTGCTTCTAATTTAGATAAAGTAGCTGGAAGTTATGTCATGGAAACTCTACATGTGAGGTCAGCCTATTAAACACTAGTTGTAATATGTATTGTTACGGCGACGGAACACGCTTAAAAAATATAAATAAACGTGTTCGCCGCCCGGGGTCCACCGTGCGGCAGATGGAAAAACCGCAGCTAGAAGATACAGAGCACTGTGGAGGTAATGGGCACGGGGTTCTATATCACCCAGTTGCAATCAAGCAGTCTCTGTTAAGTGCACAGAGCTGCTACAGGAAAAATAGAAAAGGAACGCTGAGACTGTTAGTAACACAAGGACTCAGCGGCACACATGCGGTAGGCAAAAACCGGAGTAGTTAAAACGTCACTACGTCCGACATCTACCGTGGTAACAACTGCAGCGCGGAGTGAACAGAGCCGCAAGCAAGGCGCTGCAAGGACGCTGGCGCAATGCAGGACGCTTAGCTGCTGCACAAGGTATGGCTGGAGTGCGCTGGCGCTAGCGCTGCTACTGGCGGCTGCCCAATCACTCACACAATCGTAATATCAGAGGGAAGGGGTTTCATAATAAGTCATCCACCAGTCCAAGCATACATTACCATACACACAGCAGCAGTATGAAAATACTAGCGCATGGCTGAACAGCCATGCACACTTTTTATAGCGTACGGGACCTTCCGGAAGTCTCCATAACCCTGAGCTGGACCAATGGAATCAGGAGCAGGACCTGAGCACCTGACTCCTGAGCTCCAATGGGAGGTTGTCCCAGGAGCATGCTCAGAGTATGGAGTGAAGGACTTAGCCTCCGGAGAGCGTTGCTGAAAAGCAATCTCTTCTGCAATCTCTCCTGCTGTGGACGGATAGCAGGAGACTGCAGGATGTAAGGGTCCAGATCTCTGCATAGCCAGGGCAGAATTCTGACTCCTAACATGTATTTACAAAACTTCCATTTTCTCTATGCCTGACCTAAACTACTTCATTTTTCAGTAGGTATTAGTATATAATGAGGTGGCCTTCACCATCCATCTCCTGAAATGGGCAACATCAATGGCATTTAACGGGTCCCAAGTACTTAATTACATCTCAATATGCCATATTTCCCATTTCAGGAGATGGATGGTGAAGGCCACCTCATTATATACTAATACCTACTGAAAAATAAAGTACTTTAGGTCAGGCATAGAGAAAATGGAAGTTTTGTAAATACATATTACAACTAGCACATATGTGTGTGTGCATGTTTCCAAGCCGTGTTTGTTTTTGGGTAGCTGTGTTTGTGTAAGTAGAAGAGATGTATGTGAATGTGGCAAAACTGTATATGTGTACGTGTGAGAGCTGAGTGTTATATAGGAAAGGTGTGTGTGTGAACATAGGAGAGCTGTGTGTTTATATGTAGCTGAGCTGTGTGTGTGTTGGAGAGGTGTGTGTATGTAAGACAGCTGTGTGTAACTGAAATGTGTGTATGTATGTTGCAGACATGTGTGTATGCATAGCAGAGCTTAGTGTGCATATACTGTGCATGCAGTAGTGATGTTACGTATGTGCTCCAGAGAATGCATATAAACGGTCTGCGGCAAAGGTACACATGTGTAATATACATGCTGCAGAGAAATAGTAACATTAGATCTCTATCCACTATATTCTTCCCTACAGCAGTAAAGTTAGTGTTATCAAATCCCCTACAAATTTACACCTGTGGGAAATTTTAATTGGTTGCAAAAGTTTTTATCCTATATTTTTACTAAGTGAACCTGGGGGTGTGTTTAAAATTAAGGTGTGTCTAATAGTTAGAAAACTTTGAAACTTTACATAAATTAATAGCAAAATGTTTACATTACACCTATCAAAAAACAGCCTCCTCCATATCCCCTCAAGCTGTCCTATCCATCACCAAGATAGGTGCGCTTTCTGCCATTTAGGTAGAAGTAATCTTCAAACAATTTGCTTCTAATTTTGATAAAGTAGCTGGAAGTTATGTCATGGAAACTCTACATGTGAGGTCAGCCTATTAAACACTAGTTTTAATATGTATTGTTACGGCGACGGAACACGCTTAAAAAATATAAATAAAAGTGTTCGCTGCCCGGGGTCCACCGTGCGGCAGATGGAAAAACCGCAGCTAGAAGACACAGAGCACTGTGGCGGTAATGTGCACGGGGTTCTATATCACCCAGGTGCAATCAAGCAGTCTCTGTTAAGTGCACAGAGCTGCTACAGGAAAAATAGAAAAGGAACCCTGAGACTGTTAGTAACACAAGGACTCAGCGGCACACATGCGGTAGGCAAAAACCGGAGTAGTTAAAACGTCACTACGTCCGACATCTACCGTGGTAACAACTGCAGCGCGGAGTGAACAGAGCCGCAAGCAAGGCGCTGCAAGGACGCTGGCGCAATGCAGGATGCTTAGCTGCTGCACAAGGTATGGCTGGAGCGCGCTGGCGCTAGCGCTGCTACTGGCGGCTGCCCAATCACTCACACAATCGTAATATCAGAGGGAAGGGGTTTCATAATAAGTCATCCACCAGTCCAAGCATACATTACCATACACACAGCAGCAGTATGAAAATACTAGCGCATGGCTGAACGGCCATGCGCACTTTTTATAGCGTACGGGACCTTCCGGAAGTCTCCATAACCCTGAGCTGGACCAATGGAATCAGGAGTAGGACCTGAGCACCTGACTCCTGAGCTCCAATGGGAGGTTGTCCCAGGAGCATGCTCAGAGTATGGAGTGAAGGACTTAGCCTCCGGAGAGAGTTGCTAAAAAGCAATCTCTTCTGCAATCTCTCCTGCCGTGGACGGATAGCAGGAGACTGAAGGATGTAAGGGTCCAGATCTCTGCATAGCCAGGGCAGAAATCTGACTCCTAACATGTATTTACAAAACTTCCATTTTCTCTATACCTGACCTAAACTACTTAATTTTTCAGTAGGTATTAGTATATAATGAGGTGGCCTTCACCATCCATCTCCTGAAATGGGCACCATCAATGGCATTTAACGGGTCCCAAATACTTAATTACATCTCAATATGCCATATAAAGAGGCTATCAGGCATATAAAGCTTACTGGAATAATATTAAAATTATAGGCAAGGATGTGACATCTTATCAGTGGTAAAGGCACCACAAAAGAACCCAGGATGTTAAAACTCTAGGTTTTGACTCTTTGTAAACAATTGTACTTTTTAATTCCTGTATCACAACTAGACAATAAGATGCATATTTAGCCAAGAAAAATCTTACTAAAATGTGTATGTGTGTTACAGTCCAGAGGCAGCTTATTCTGAATGAGCAGAATGCTGACAACATCCTTCCTGATCACTGAGAGAACTGTTTTCTCTGTTCTTGCCCCACACTGATCTATCTGATTGGTGCTGTACTGGAGAGAATGAAACTGGGACCTGCAGGGACACTGCACGTCCTGTGTAGCTGAAGGCCCATTCAAAGCATGTGATCAGTCACATTCTTGAAAGGAATTTCAAAATGTGGTAATGTATACAGGGGTTGCGCTGATGTATATGTGTTTGTGTGTATATATATATATATATGTGTGAGTGTACATAGAGAAGCTGTATGTGTTGCATATATGAGACTTTTGAGTATGGAGGAAAGCAATGTGCGTGTGTTTAGCAAACAGTGTATGTATTTATTTTACTCATTTATATAGCGCCATTAATCCCACAACGCTTTACAGACATTATTGTCACTGTCCCCGATGGGGCTCACAATCTAAATTGCCTATCAGTATGTCTTTGGAATGTGGACGGAAACCCACGCAAACACGGGGAGAACATACAAACACCTTACTCATTTATATAGCGCCATTAATTCCACTGCGCTTTACAGACATTATTGGCACTGTCCCCGATGGGGCTTACAATTTAAATTTCCTATCATTATGTCTTTGGTATGTGAGAGAAAACTCACTCAAATACGGGGAGAATATACAAACTTCTTGCAGATGTTGCCCTTTGTAGGATTTGAACTAAGGACCCCATCGTTGCACGACTAACCACTGAGCTACCGTGCCGATGTAAGTAGCACATATGTGTGTGTGCATGTTTCAAAGCCGTGTTTGTTTTTGGGTAGCTGTGTTTGTGTAAGTAGAAGAGCTGTATGTGAATGTGGCAAAACTGTATATGTGTACGTGTGAGAGCTGAGTGTTATATAGGAAAGGTGTGTGTGTGAACATAGGAGAGCTGTGTGTTTATATGTAGCTGAGCTGTGTGTGTGTTGGAGAGGTGTGTGTATGTAAGACAGCTGTGTGTAACTGAAATGTGTGTATGTATGTTGCAGACATGTGTGTATGCATAGCAGAGCTTAGTGTGCATATACTGTGCATGCAGTAGTGATGTTACGTATGTGCTCCAGAGAATGCATATAAACTGCCTGCGGCAAAGGTACACATGTATAATATACATGCTGCAGAGAAATACTAACATTAGATCTCTATCCACTATATTCTTCCCTACAGCAGTAAAGTTAGTGTTATCAAATCCCCTACAAATTTACACCTGTGGGAAATGTTAAATAGTTGCAAAAGTTTTTATTCTATATTTTTACTAAGTAAACCTGGGGGTGCGTTTAAAATTAAGGTGTGTCTAATAGAAAACTTTGAAACTTTACATAAATTAATAGCAAAATGTTTACATTACACCTATCAAAAAACAGCCTCCTCCATTTCCCCTCAAGCTGTCCTATCCATCACCAAGATAGGTGCGCTTTCTGCCATTTAAGTAGAAGTAATCTTCAAACAATTTGCTTCTAATTTAGATAAAGTAGCTGGAAGGTATGTCATGGAAACTCTACATGTGAGGTCAGCCTATTAAACACTAGTTGCAATATGTATTGTTACGGCGGCGGAACACGCTTAAAAAAACATAAATAAACGTGTTCGCCGCCCGGGGTCCACCGTGCGGCAGATGGAAAAACCGCAGCTAGAAGACACAGAGCACTGTGGCGGTAATGTGCACGGGGTTCTATATCACACAGGTGCAATCAAGCAGTCTCTGTTAAGTGCACAGAGCTGCTACAGGAAAAATAGAAAAGGAACGCTGAGCCTGTTAGTAACACAGGGACTCAGCGGCACACATGCGGTAGGCAAAAACCGGAGTAGTTAAAACGTCACTACGTCCGACACCTAACGTGGTAACAAGTGTGCTGGCGTCGCAACCGCAAAAATATGCTGCAACTGCAGCGCGGCGTGAACAGAGCCGCAAGCAAGGCGCTGCAAGGACGCTGGCGCAATGCAGGACGCTTAGATGCTGCACAAGGTATGGCTGGATTGCACTGGCGCTAGCGCTGCTACTGGCGGCTGCCCAATCTCTCACACAATCGTAATATCAGAGGGAAGGGGTTTCATAATAAGTCATCCACCAGTCCAAGCATACATTACCATACACACAGCAGCAGTATGAAAATACTAGCGCATGGCTGAACAGCCATGCACACTTTTTATAGCGTACGGGACCTTCCGGAAGTCTCCATAACCCTGAGCTGGACCAATGGAATCAGGAGCAGGACCTGAGCACCTGACTCCTGAGCTCCAATGGGAGGTTGTCCCAGGAGCATGCTCAGAGTATGGAGTGAAGGACTTAGCCTCCGGAGAGCGTTGCTGAAAAGCAATCTCTTCTGCAATCTCTCCTGCTGTGGACGGATAGCAGGAGACTGCAGGATGTAAGGGTCCAGATCTCTGCATAGCCAGGGCAGAAATCTGACTCCTAACATGTATTTACAAAACTTCCATTTTCTCTATGCCTGACCTAAACTACTTCATTTTTCAGTAGGTATTAGTATATAATGAGGTGGCCTTCACCATCCATCTCCTGAAATGGGCAACATCAATGGCATTTAACGGGTCCCAAGTACTTAATTACATCTCAATATGCCATATTTCCCATTTCAGGAGATGGATGGTGAAGGCCACCTCATTATATACTAATACCTACTGAAAAATAAAGTACTTTAGGTCAGGCATAGAGAAAATGGAAGTTTTGTAAATACATATTACAACTAGCACATATGTGTGTGTGCATGTTTCCAAGCCGTGTTTGTTTTTGGGTAGCTGTGTTTGTGTAAGTAGAAGAGATGTATGTGAATGTGGCAAAACTGTATATGTGTACGTGTGAGAGCTGAGTGTTATATAGGAAAGGTGTGTGTGTGAACATAGGAGAGCTGTGTGTTTATATGTAGCTGAGCTGTGTGTGTGTTGGAGAGGTGTGTGTATGTAAGACAGCTGTGTGTAACTGAAATGTGTGTATGTATGTTGCAGACATGTGTATGCATAGCAGAGCTTAGTGTGCATATACTGTGCATGCAGTAGTGATGTTACGTATGTGCTCCAGAGAATGCATATAAACGGTCTGCGGCAAAGGTACACATGTATAATATACATGCTGCAGAGAAATAGTAACATTAGATCTCTATCCACTATATTCTTCCCTACAGCAGTAAAGTTAGTGTTATCAAATCCCCTACAAATTTACACCTGTGGGAAATTTTAATTGGTTGCAAAAGTTTTTATCCTATATTTTTACTAAGTGAACCTGGGGGTGTGTTTAAAATTAAGGTGTGTCTAATAGTTAGAAAACTTTGAAACTTTACATAAATTAATAGCAAAATGTTTACATTACACCTATCAAAAAACAGCCTCCTCCATATCCCCTCAAGCTGTCCTATCCATCACCAAGATAGGTGCGCTTTCTGCCATTTAGGTAGAAGTAATCTTCAAACAATTTGCTTCTAATTTTGATAAAGTAGCTGGAAGTTATGTCATGGAAACTTTACATGTGAGGTCAGCCTATTAAACACTAGTTGTAATATGTATTGTTACGGCGACGGAACACGCTTAAAAAATATAAATAAACGTGTTCGCTGCCCGGGGTCCACCGTGCGGCAGATGGAAAAACCGCAGCTAGAAGACACAGAGCACTGTGGCGGTAATGTGCACGGGGTTCTATATCACCCAGGTGCAATCAAGCAGTCTCTGTTAAGTGCACAGAGCTGCTACAGGAAAAATAGAAAAGGAACGCTGAGACTGTTAGTAACACAGGGACTCAGCGGCACACATGCGGTAGGCAAAAACCGGAGTAGTTAAAACGTCACTACGTCCGACACCTAACGTGGTAACAAGTGTGCTGGCGTCGCAACCGCAAAAATATGCTGCAACTGCAGCGCGGCGTGAACAGAGCCGCAAGCAAGGCGCTGCAAGGACGCTGGCGCAATGCAGGACGCTTAGATGCTGCACAAGGTATGGCTGGATTGCACTGGCGCTAGCGCTGCTACTGGCGGCTGCCCAATCTCTCACACAATCGTAATATCAGTGGGAAGGGGTTTCATAATAAGTCATCCACCAGTCCAAGCATACATTACCATACACACAGCAGCAGTATGAAAATACTAGCGCATGGCTGAACAGCCATGCACACTTTTTATAGAGTACGGGACCTTCCGGAAGTCTCCATAACCCTGAGCTGGACCAATGGAATCAGGAGCAGGACCTGAGCACCTGACTCCTGAGCTCCAATGGGAGGTTGTCCCAGGAGCATGCTCAGAGTATGGAGTGAAGGACTTAGCCTCCGGAGAGCGTTGCTGAAAAGCAATCTCTTCTGCAACCTCTCCTGCTGTGGATGGATAGCAGGAGACTGCAGGATGTAAGGGTCCAGATCTCTGCATAGCCAGGGCAGAAATCTGACTCCTAACATGTATTTACAAAACTTCCATTTTCTCTATGCCTGACCTAAACTACTTCATTTTTCAGTAGGTATTAGTATATAATGAGGTGGCCTTCACCATCCATCTCCTGAAATGGGCAACATCAATGGCATTTAACGGGTCCCAAGTACTTAATTACATCTCAATATGCCATATTTCCCATTTCAGGAGATGGATGGTGAAGGCCACCTCATTATATACTAATACCTACTGAAAAATAAAGTACTTTAGGTCAGGCATAGAGAAAATGGAAGTTTTGTAAATACATATTACAACTAGCACATATGTGTGTGTGCATGTTTCAAAGCCGTGTTTGTTTTTGGGTAGCTGTGTTTGTGTAAGTAGAAGAGATGTATGTGAATGTGGCAAAACTGTATATGTGTACGTGTGAGAGCTGAGTGTTATATAGGAAAGGTGTGTGTGTGTGAACATAGGAGAGCTGTGTGTTTATATGTAGCTGAGCTGTGTGTGTGTTGGAGAGGTGTGTGTATGTAAGACAGCTGTGTGTAACTGAAATGTGTGTATGTATGTTGCAGACATGTGTGTATGCATAGCAGAGCTTAGTGTGCATATACTGTGCATGCAGTAGTGATGTTACGTATGTGCTCCAGAGAATGCATATAAACAGCCTGCGGCAAAGGTACACATGTATAATATACATGCTGCAGAGAAATAGTAACATTAGATCTCTATCCACTATATTCTTCCCTACAGCAGTAAAGTTAGTGTTATCAAATCCCCTACAAATTTACACCTGTGGGAAATTTTAATTGGTTGCAAAAGTTTTTATCCTATATTTTTACTAAGTGAACCTGGGGGTGTGTTTAAAATTAAGGTGTGTCTAATAGTTAGAAAACTTTGAAACTTTACATAAATTAATAGCAAAATGTTTACATTACACCTATCAAAAAACAGCCTCCTACATATCCCCTCAAGCTGCCCTATCCATCACCAAGATAGGTGAGCTTTCTGCCATTTAGGTAGAAGTAATCTTCAAACAATTTGCTTCTAATTTTGATAAAGTAGCTGGAAGTTATGTCATGGAAACTCTACATGTGAGGTCAGCCTATTAAACACTAGTTGTAATATGTATTGTTACGGCGACGGAACACGCTTAAAAAATATAAATAAACGTGTTCGCTGCCCGGGGTCCACCGTGCGGCAGATGGAAAAACCGCAGCTAGAAGACACAGAGCACTGTGGCGGTAATGTGCACGGGGTTCTATATCACCCAGGTGCAATCAAGCAGTCTCTGTTAAGTGCACAGAGCTGCTACAGGAAAAATAGAAAAGGAACGCTGAGACTGTTAGTAACACAGGGCCTCAGCGGCACACATGCGGTAGGCAAAAACCGGAGTAGTTAAAACGTCACTACGTCCGACACCTAACGTGGTAACAAGTGTGCTGGCGTCGCAACCGCAAAAATATGCTGCAACTGCAGCGCGGCGTGAACAGAGCCGCAAGCAAGGCGCTGCAAGGACGCTGGCGCAATGCAGGACGCTTAGATGCTGCACAAGGTATGGCTGTATTGCACTGGCGCTAGCGCTGCTACTGGCGGATGCCCAATCTCTCACACAATCGTAATATCAGAGGGAAGGGGTTTCATAATAAGTCATCCACCAGTCCAAGCATACATTACCATACACACAGCAGCAGTATGAAAATACTAGCGCATGGCTGAACAGCCATGCACACTTTTTATAGCGTACGGGACCTTCCGGAAGTCTCCATAACCCTGAGCTGGACCAATGGAATCAGGAGTAGGACCTGAGCACCTGACTCCTGAGCTCCAATGGGAGGTTGTCCCAGGAGCATGCTCAGAGTATGGAGTGAAGGACTTAGCCTCCGGAGAGAGTTGCTGAAAAGCAATCTCTTCTGCAATCTCTCCTGCTGTGGACGGATAGCAGGAGACTGCAGGATGTAAGGGTCCAGATCTCTGCATAGCCAGGGCAGAAATCTGACTCCTAACATGTATTTACAAAACTTCCATTTTCTCTATGCCTGACCTAAACTACTTCATTTTTCAGTAGGTATTAGTATATAATGAGGTGGCCTTCACCATCCATCTCCTGAAATGGGCACCATCAATGGCATTTAACGGGTCCCAAATACTTAATTACATCTCAATATGCCATATAAAGAGGCTATCAGGCATATAAAGCTTACTGGAATAATATTAAAATTATAGGCAAGGATGTGACATCTTATCAGTGGTAAAGACACCACAAAAGAACCCAGGATGTTAAAACTCTAGGTTTTGACTCTTTGTAAACAATTGTACTTTTTAATTCCTGTATCACAACTAGACAATAAGATGCATATTTAGCCAAGAAACATCTTACTAAAATGTGTATGTGTGTTACAGTCCAGAGGCAGCTTATTCTGAATGAGCAGAATGCTGACATCCTTCCTGATCACTGAGAGAACTGTTTTCTCTGTACTTGCCCCACACTGATCTATCTGATCGGTGCTGTACTGGAGAGAATGAAACTGGGACCTGCAGGGACACTGCACGTCCTGTGTAGCTGAAGGCCCATTCAAAGCATGTGATCAGTCACATTCTTGAAAGGAATTTCAAAATGTGGTAATGTATACAGGGGTTGCGCTGATGTATATGTGTTTGTGTGTATATATATATATATGTGTGAGTGTACATAGAGAAGCTGTATGTGTTGCATATATGAGACTTTTGAGTATGGAGGAAAGCAATGTGCGTGTGTTTAGCAAACAGTGTATGTATTTATTTTACTCATTTATATAGCGCCATTAATCCCACAACGCTTTACAGACATTATTGTCACTGTCCCCGATGGGGCTCACAATCTAAATTGCCTATCAGTATGTCTTTGGAATGTGGACGGAAACCCACGCAAACACGGGGAGAACATACAAACACCTTACTCATTTATATAGCGCCATTAATTCCACTGCGCTTTACAGACATTATTGGCACTGTCCCCGATGGGGCTTACAATTTAAATTTCCTATCATTATGTCTTTGGTATGTGAGAGAAAACTCACTCAAATATGGGGAGAATATACAAACTTCTTGCAGATGTTGCCCTTTGTAGGATTTGAACTAAGGACCCCATCGTTGCACAACTAACCACTGAGCTACCGTGCCGATGTAAGTAGCACATATGTGTGTGTGCATGTTTCAAAGCCGTGTTTGTTTTTGGGTAGCTGTGTTTGTGTAAGTAGAAGAGCTGTATGTGAATGTGGCAAAACTGTATATGTGTACGTGTGAGAGCTGAGTGTTATATAGGAAAGGTGTGTGTGTGAACATAGGAGAGCTGTGTGTTTATATGTAGCTGAGCTGTGTGTGTGTTGGAGAGGTGTGTGTATGTAAGACAGCTGTGTGTAACTGAAATGTGTGTATGTTTTTGCAGACATGTGTGTATGCATAGCAGAGCTTAGTGTGCATATACTGTGCATGCAGTAGTGATGTTACGTATGTGCTCCAGAGAATGCATATAAACAGCCTGCGGCAAAGGTACACATGTATAATATACATGCTGCAGAGAAATACTAACATTAGATCTCTATCCACTATATTCTTCCCTACAGCAGTAAAGTTAGTGTTATCAAATCCCCTACAAATTTACACCTGTGGGAAATGTTAAATAGTTGCAAAAGTTTTTATTCTATATTTTTACTAAGTAAACCTGGGGGTGCGTTTAAAATTAAGGTGTGTCTAATAGAAAACTTTGAAACTTTACATAAATTAATAGCAAAATGTTTACATTACACCTATCAAAAAACAGCCTCCTCCATTTCCCCTCAAGCTGTCCTATCCATCACCAAGATAGGTGCGCTTTCTGCCATTTAAGTAGAAGTAATCTTCAAACAATTTGCTTCTAATTTAGATAAAGTAGCTGGAAGGTATGTCATGGAAACTCTACATGTGAGGTCAGCCTATTAAACACTAGTTGCAATATGTATTGTTACGGCGGCGGAACACGCTTAAAAAAACATAAATAAACGTGTTCGCCGCCCGGGGTCCACCGTGCGGCAGATGGAAAAACCGCAGCTAGAAGACACAGAGCACTGTGGCGGTAATGTGCACGGGGTTCTATATCACACAGGTGCAATCAAGCAGTCTCTGTTAAGTGCACAGAGCTGCTACAGGAAAAATAGAAAAGGAACGCTGAGCCTGTTAGTAACACAGGGACTCAGCGGCACACATGCGGTAGGCAAAAACCGGAGTAGTTAAAATGTCACTACGTCCGACACCTAACGTGGTAACAAGTGTGCTGGCGTCGCAACCGCAAAAATATGCTGCAACTGCAGCGAGGCGTGAACAGAGCCGCAAGCAAGGCGCTGCAAGGACGCTGGCGCAATGCAGGACGCTTAGATGCTGCACAAGGTATGGCTGGATTGCACTGGCGCTAGCGCTGCTACTGGCGGCTGCCCAATCTCTCACACAATCGTAATATCAGAGGGAAGGGGTTTCATAATAAGTCATCCACCAGTCCAAGCATACATTACCATACACACAGCAGCAGTATGAAAATACTAGCGCATGGCTGAACAGCCATGCACACTTTTTATAGCGTACGGGACCTTCCGGAAGTCTCCATAACCCTGAGCTGGACCAATGGAATCAGGAGCAGGACCTGAGCACCTGACTCCTGAGCTCCAATGGGAGGTTGTCCCAGGAGCATGCTCAGAGTATGGAGTGAAGGACTTAGCCTCCGGAGAGCGTTGCTGAAAAGCAATCTCTTCTGCAATCTCTCCTGCTGTGGACGGATAGCAGGAGACTGCAGGATGTAAGGGTCCAGATCTCTGCATAGCCAGGTCAGAAATCTGACTCCTAACATGTATTTACAAAACTTCCATTTTCTCTATGCCTGACCTAAACTACTTCATTTTTCAGTAGGTATTAGTATATAATGAGGTGGCCTTCACCATCCATCTCCTGAAATGGGCAACATCAATGGCATTTAACGGGTCCCAAGTACTTAATTACATCTCAATATGCCATATTTCCCATTTCAGGAGATGGATGGTGAAGGCCACCTCATTATATACTAATACCTACTGAAAAATAAAGTACTTTAGGTCAGGCATAGAGAAAATGGAAGTTTTGTAAATACATATTACAACTAGCACATATGTGTGTGTGCATGTTTCAAAGCCGTGTTTGTTTTTGGGTAGCTGTGTTTGTGTAAGTAGAAGAGATGTATGTGAATGTGGCAAAACTGTATATGTGTACGTGTGAGAGCTGAGTGTTATATAGGAAAGGTGTGTGTGCGAACATAGGAGAGCTGTGTGTTTATATGTAGCTGAGCTGTGTGTGTGTTGGAGAGGTGTGTGTATGTAAGACAGCTGTGTGTAACTGAAATGTGTATGTATGTTGCAGACATGTGTGTATGCATAGCAGAGCTTAGTGTGCATATACTGTGCATGCAGTAGTGATGTTACGTATTTGCTCCAGAGAATGCATATAAACTGTCTGCGGCAAAGGTACACATGTATAATATACATGCTGCAGAGAAATAGTAACATTAGATCTCTATCCACTATATTCTTCCCTACAGCAGTAAAGTTAGTGTTATCAAATCCCCTACAAATTTACACCTGAGGGAAATTTTAATTGGTTGCAAAAGTTTTTATCCTATATTTTTACTAAGTGAACCTGGGGGTGTGTTTAAAATTAAGGTGTGTCTAATAGTTAGAAAACTTTGAAACTTTACATAAATTAATAGCAAAATGTTTACATTACACCTATCAAAAAACAGCCTCCTCCATATCCCCTCAAGCTGTCCTATCCATCACCAAGATAGGTGCGCTTTCTGCCATTTAGGTAGAAGTAATCTTCAAACAATTTGCTTCTAATTTAGATAAAGTAGCTGGAAGTTATGTCATGGAAACTCTACATGTGAGGTCAGCCTATTAAACACTAGTTGTAATATGTATTGTTACGGCGACGGAACACGCTTAAAAAATATAAATAAACGTGTTCGCCGCCCGGGGTCCACCGTGCGGCAGATGGAAAAACCGCAGCTAGAAGATACAGAGCACTGTGGCGGTAATGTGCACGGGGTTCTATATCACCCAGTTGCAATCAAGCAGTCTCTGTTAAGTGCACAGAGCTGCTACAGGAAAAATAGAAAAGGAACGCTGAGACTGTTAGTAACACAAGGACTCAGCGGCACACATGCGGTAGGCAAAAACCGGAGTAGTTAAAACGTCACTACGTCCGACATCTACCGTGGTAACAACTGCAGCGCGGAGTGAACAGAGCCGCAAGCAAGGCGCTGCAAGGACGCTGGCGCAATGCAGGACGCTTAGCTGCTGCACAAGGTATGGCTGGAGCGCGCTGGCGCTAGCGCTGCTACTGGCGGCTGCCCAATCACTCACACAATCGTAATATCAGAGGGAAGGGGTTTCATAATAAGTCATCCACCAGTCCAAGCATACATTACCATACACACAGCAGCAGTATGAAAATACTAGCGCATGGCTGAACAGCCATGCACACTTTTTATAGCGTACGGGACCTTCCGGAAGTCTCCATAACCCTGAACTGGACCAATGGAATCAGGAGCAGGACCTGAGCACCTGACTCCTGAGCTCCAATGGGAGGTTGTCCCAGGAGCATGCTCAGAGTATGGAGTGAAGGACTTAGCCTCCGGAGAGCGTTGCTGAAAAGCAATCTCTTCTGCAATCTCTCCTGCTGTGGACGGATAGCAGGAGACTGCAGGATGTAAGGGTCCAGATCTCTGCATAGCCAGGGCAGAAAACTGACTCCTAACATGTATTTACAAAACTTCCATTTTCTCTATGCCTGACCTAAACTACTTCATTTTTCAGTAGGTATTAGTATATAATGAGGTGGCCTTCACCATCCATCTCCTGAAATGGGCAACATCAATGGCATTTAACGGGTCCCAAGTACTTAATTACATCTCAATATGCCATATTTCCCATTTCAGGAGATGGATGGTGAAGGCCACCTCATTATATACTAATACCTACTGAAAAATAAAGTACTTTAGGTCAGGCATAGAGAAAATGGAAGTTTTGTAAATACATATTACAACTAGCACATATGTGTGTGTGCATGTTTCCAAGCCGTGTTTGTTTTTGGGTAGCTGTGTTTGTGTAAGTAGAAGAGATGTATGTGAATGTGGCAAAACTGTATATTTGTACGTGTGAGAGCTGAGTGTTAGGAAAGGTGTGTGTGTGAACATAGGAGAGCTGTGTGTTTATATGTAGCTGAGCTGTGTGTGTGTTGGAGAGGTGTGTGTATGTAAGACAGCTGTGTGTAACTGAAATGTGTGTATGTATGTTGCAGACATGTGTGTATGCATAGCAGAGCTTAGTGTGCATATACTGTGCATGCAGTAGTGATGTTACGTATGTGCTCCAGAGAATGCATATAAACTGTCTGCGGCAAAGGTACACATGTATAATATACATGCTGCAGAGAAATAGTAACATTAGATCTCTATCCACTATATTCTTCCCTACAGGAGTAAAGTTAGTGTTATCAAATCCCCTACAAATTTACACCTGAGGGAAATTTTAATTGGTTGCAAAAGTTTTTATCCTATATTTTTACTAAGTGAACCTGGGGGTGTGTTTAAAATTAAGGTGTGTCTAATAGTTAGAAAACTTTGAAACTTTACATAAATTAATAGCAAAATGTTTACATTACACCTATCAAAAAACAGCCTCCTCCATATCCCCTCAAGCTGTCCTATCCATCACCAAGATAGGTGCGCTTTCTGCCATTTAGGTAGAAGTAATCTTCAAACAATTTGCTTCTAATTTAGATAAAGTAGCTGGAAGTTATGTCATGGAAACTCTACATGTGAGGTCAGCCTATTAAACACTAGTTGTAATATGTATTGTTACGGCGACGGAACACGCTTAAAAAATATAAATAAACGTGTTCGCCGCTCGGGGTCCACCGTGCGGCAGATGGGAAAACCGCAGCTAGAAGATACAGAGCACTGTGGCGGTAATGTGCACGGGGTTCTATATCACCCAGTTGCAATCAAGCAGTCTCTGTTAAGTGCACAGAGCTGCTACAGGAAAAATAGAAAAGGAACGCTGAGACTGTTAGTAACACAAGGACTCAGCGGCACACATGCGGTAGGCAAAAACCGGAGTAGTTAAAACGTCACTACGTCCGACATCTACCGTGGTAACAACTGCAGCGCGGAGTGAACAGAGCCGCAAGCAAGGCGCTGCAAGGACGCTGGCGCAATGCAGGACGCTTAGCTGTTGCACAAGGTATGGCTGGAGGGCGCTGGCGCTAGCGCTGCTACTGGCGGCTGCCCAATCACTCACACAATCGTAATATCAGAGGGAAGGGGTTTCATAATAAGTCATCCACCAGTCCAAGCATACATTACCATACACACGGCAGCAGTATGAAAATACTAGCGCATGGCTGAACAGCCATGCACACTTTTTATAGCGTACGGGACCTTCCGGAAGTCTCCATAACCCTGAGCTGGACCAATGGAATCAGGAGCAGGACCTGAGCACCTGACTCCTGAGCTCCAATGGGAGGTTGTCCCAGGAGCATGCTCAGAGTATGGAGTGAAGGACTTAGCCTCCGGAGAGCGTTGCTGAAAAGCAATCTCTTCTGCAATCTCTCCTGCTGTGGACGGATAGCAGGAGACTGCAGGATGTAAGGGTCCAGATCTCTGCATAGCCAGGGCAGAAATCTGACTCCTAACATGTATTTACAAAACTTCCATTTTCTCTATGCCTGACCTAAACTACTTCATTTTTCAGTAGGTATTAGTATATAATGAGGTGGCCTTCACCATCCATCTCCTGAAATGGGCAACATCAATGGCATTTAACGGGTCCCAAGTACTTAATTACGTCTCAATATGCCATATTTCCCATTTCAGGAGATGGATGGTGAAGGCCACCTCATTATATACTAATACCTACTGAAAAATAAAGTACTTTAGGTCAGGCATAGAGAAAATGGAAGTTTTGTAAATACATATTACAACTAGCACATATGTGTGTGTGCATGTTTCCAAGCCGTGTTTGTTTTTGGGTAGCTGTGTTTGTGTAAGTAGAAGAGATGTATGTGAATGTGGCAAAACTGTATATGTGTACGTGTGAGAGCTGAGTGTTATATAGGAAAGGTGTGTGTGTGAACATAGGAGAGCTGTGTGTTTATATGTAGCTGAGCTGTGTGTGTTGGAGAGGTGTGTGTATGTAAGACAGCTGTGTGTAACTGAAATGTGTGTATGTATGTTGCAGACATGTGTGTATGCATAGCAGAGCTTAGTGTGCATATACTGTGCATGCAGTAGTGATGTTACGTATGTGCTCCAGAGAATGCATATAAACTGTCTGCGGCAAAGGTACACATGTATAATATACATGCTGCAGAGAAATAGTAACATTAGATCTCTATCCACTATATTCTTCCCTACAGCAGTAAAGTTAGTGTTATCAAATCCCCTACAAATTTACACCTGTGGGAAATTTTAATTGGTTGCAAAAGTTTTTATCCTATATTTTTACTAAGTGAACCTGGGGGTGTGTTTAAAATTAAGGTGTGTCTAATAGTTAGAAAACTTTGAAACTTTACATAAATTAATAGCAAAATGTTTACATTACACCTATCAAAAACAGCCTCCTCCATATCCCCTCAAGCTGTCCTATCCATCACCAAGATAGGTGCGCTTTCTGCCATTTAGGTAGAAGTAATCTTCAAACAATTTGCTTCTAATTTTGATAAAGTAGCTGGAAGTTATGTCATGGAAACTTTACATGTGAGGTCAGCCTATTAAACACTAGTTGTAATATGTATTGTTACGGCGACGGAACACGCTTAAAAAATATAAATAAACGTGTTCGCTGCCCGGGGTCCACCGTGCGGCAGATGGAAAAACCGCAGCTAGAAGACACAGAGCACTGTGGCGGTAATGTGCACGGGGTTCTATATCACCCAGGTGCAATCAAGCAGTCTCTGTTAAGTGCACAGAGCTGCTACAGGAAAAATAGAAAAGGAACGCTGAGACTGTTAGTAACACAGGGACTCAGCGGCACACATGCGGTAGGCAAAAACGGGAGTAGTTAAAACGTCACTACGTCCGACACCTAACGTGGTAACAAGTGTGCTGGCGTCGCAACCGCAAAAATATGCTGCAACTGCAGCGCGGCGTGAACAGAGCCGCAAGCAAGGCGCTGCAAGGACGCTGGCGCAATGCAGGACGCTTAGATGCTGCACAAGGTATGGCTGGATTGCACTGGCGCTAGCGCTGCTACTGGCGGCTGCCCAATCTCTCACACAATCGTAATATCAGAGGGAAGGGGTTTCATAATAAGTCATCCACCAGTCCAAGCATACATTACCATACGCACAGCAGCAGTATGAAAATACTAGCGCATGGCTGAACAGCCATGCACACTTTTTATAGCGTACGGGACCTTCCGGAAGTGTCCATAACCCTGAGCTGGACCAATGGAATCAGGAGCAGGACCTGAGCACCTGACTCCTGAGCTCCAATGGGAGGTTGTCCCAGGAGCATGCTCAGAGTATGGAGTGAAGGACTTAGCCTCCGGAGAGCGTTGCTGAAAAGCAATCTCTTCTGCAATCTCTCCTGCTGTGGATGGATAGCAGGAGACTGCAGGATGTAAGGGTCCAGATCTCTGCATAGCCAGGGCAGAAATCTGACTCCTAACATGTATTTACAATATGAAAATTATAATCCTTAAGGGTTCTCAAATCAAACTCATATACCAATCCCTAAAACAATACTTTATTATTTAAAAACCACAGATGTGGTACACACCGGAAAAATGTGACAGTAATAGAAAAATAAGTGTTCAAAATTAAACCCACACTAGGGTAACCCCTACGAGTCCCTATTAGGTAACTATGCTGTACCCTGCCTGGCTGCGGAGGTTGGCACCCTAAGGGGGGAACGTTGTGGCGCCCCCGCTCACGATGGCTATCCCTGGGGGCCCTGATAAACCCTACAGCCACTAGTGGTCCCTTCTACCCAATGTAAGGGAACCCCTCGTTCTAGACAGAGATCAGACCTGCTCTATAGAGGACCCTGTGTCCCAAAAAGAGAGGTTAAAAACAAATTAGAACACACATGGCAAAAAGTGGCATATTTGAAGTCCCACAGAAAGATACAGGCAAACTTCAAGGCAGACCAGTGGGGTATCTCAGTTCAGATCATGCCTAATTCTTATATACACAATAGGGAGAGGCATCTTTTACAGAAATCGATGTAGAAATAGCTGAAAGATGCCATCAATAGTCTCCCACTCATGAAAAATTTATATGGGAAACGCAGAGCTGCAGCAGCGGTACTTATCTGCGTTTTTCGCCACCTGCCATCAATTTATGAATGCCTCAAACAAATTAGAACACACATGGCATCGAGTGGCATATTGAAGTCCCACAAAAAGATACAGACAAACTTCAAGGCAGCCCAGTGGGGTATCTCAATTCAGATGATGCCTAGTTCTTATATACACAACAAGGAGAGGCATCCCTTACAAAAATCAATATAGAAATAGCTAAAAGATGCCATCAATGGTCTCCCCTTATTGAAAATATATGGGAAACGCAGAGCTGCAACAGCGGTACTTATCTGCGTTTTTCGCCACCTGCCATCAATTTATGAATGCCTCAACGCGTTTCGCCTTCCAGGGCTCATCAGGAGGCCCGATGCTACGATATTTGGTGTCCAATATAGGTGCACATAGCTTACCGATATTCCATAAGTCTCCACTCTTATAATCTGCCGCGCAGAGCCTAAGCTCCGCCCACTGCAATCCCATTGCCTCTTGCAACACCACCCATTTTCTGCTGCCCCAATCGGTTACCAGATCTCTGATGCACCGTCATGCTAACCAATCACGTGTCCTCACACACAGGGTTCCCCATAGCCAGGATGACAGGGGAGCTATGGGGAACCCTGTGTGTGAGGACACGTGATTGGTTAGCATGACGGTGCATCAGAGATCTGGTAACCGATTGGGGCAGCAGAAAATGGGTGGTGTTGCAAGAGGCAATGGGATTGCAGTGGGCGGAGCTTAGGCTCTGCGCGGCAGATTATAAGAGTGGAGACTTATGGAATATCGGTAAGCTATGTGCACCTATATTGGACACCAAATATCGTAGCATCGGGCCTCCTGATGAGCCCTGGAAGGCGAAACGCGTTGAGGCATTCATAAATTGATGGCAGGTGGCGAAAAACGCAGATAAGTACCGCTGTTGCAGCTCTGCGTTTCCCATATATTTTCAATAAGGGGAGACCATTGATGGCATCTTTTAGCTATTTCTATATTGATTTTTGTAAGGGATGCCTCTCCTTGTTGTGTATATAAGAACTAGGCATCATCTGAATTGAGATACCCCACTGGGCTGCCTTGAAGTTTGTCTGTATCTTTTTGTGGGACTTCAATATGCCACTCGATGCCATGTGTGTTCTAATTTGTTTGAGGCATTCATAAATTGATGGCAGGTGGCGAAAAACGCAGATAAGTACCGCTGCTGCAGCTCTGCGTTTCCCATATAAATTTTTCATGAGTGGGAGACTATTGATGGCATCTTTCAGCTATTTCTACATCGATTTCTGTAAAAGATGCCTCTCCCTATTGTGTATATAAGAATTAGGCATGATCTGAACTGAGATACCCCACTGGTCTGCCTTGAAGTTTGCCTGTATCTTTCTGTGGGACTTCAAATATGCCACTTTTTGCCATGTGTGTTCTAATTTGTTTTTAACCTCTCTTTTTGGGACACAGGGTCCTCTATAGAGCAGGTCTGATCTCTGTCTAGAACGAGGGGTTCCCTTACATTGGGTAGAAGGGACCACTAGTGGCTGTAGGGTTTATCAGGGCCCCCAGGGATAGCCATCGTGAGCGGGGGCGCCACAACGTTCCCCCCTTAGGGTGCCAACCTCCGCAGCCAGGCAGGGTACAGCATAGTTACCTAATAGGGACTCGTAGGGGTTACCCTAGTGTGGGTTTAATTTTGAACACTTATTTTTCTATTACTGTCACATTTTTCCGGTGTGTACCACATCTGTGGTTTTTAAATAATAAAGTATTGTTTTAGGGATTGATATATGAGTCCTAACATGTATTTACAAAACTTCCATTTTCTCTATGCCTGACCTAAACTACTTCATTTTTCAGTAGGTATTAGTATATAATGAGGTGGCCTTCACCATCCATCTCCTGAAATGGGCAACATCAATGGCATTTAACGGGTCCCAAGTACTTAATTACGTCTCAATATGCCATATTTCCCATTTCAGGAGATGGATGGTGAAGGCCACCTCATTATATACTAATACCTACTGAAAAATAAAGTACTTTAGGTCAGGCATAGAGAAAATGGAAGTTTTGTAAATACATATTACAACTAGCACATATGTGTGTGTGCATGTTTCAAAGCCGTGTTTGTTTTTGGGTAGCTGTGTTTGTGTAAGTAGAAGAGATGTATGTGAATGTGGCAAAACTGTATATGTGTACGTGTGAGAGCTGAGTGTTATATAGGAAAGGTGTGTGTGTGAACATAGGAGAGCTGTGTGTTTATATGTAGCTGAGCTGTGTGTGTGTTGGAGAGGTGTGTGTATGTAAGACAGCTGTGTGTAACTGAAATGTGTGTATGTATGTTGCAGACATGTGTATGCATAGCAGAGCTTAGTGTGCATATACTGTGCATGCAGTAGTGATGTTACGTATGTGCTCCAGAGAATGCATATAAACTGTCTGCGGCAAAGGTACACATGTATAATATACATGCTGCAGAGAAATAGTAACATTAGATCTCTATCCACTATATTCTTCCCTACAGCAGTAAAGTTAGTGTTATCAAATCCCCTACAAATTTACACCTGTGGGAAATTTTAATTGGTTGCAAAAGTTTTTATCCTATATTTTTACTAAGTGAACCTGGGGGTGTGTTTAAAATTAAGGTGTGTCTAATAGTTAGAAAACTTTGAAACTTTACATAAATTAATAGCAAAATGTTTACATTACACCTATCAAAAAAAGCCTCCTCCATATCCCCTCAAGCTGTCCTATCCATCACCAAGATAGGTGCGCTTTCTGCCATTTAGGTAGAAGTAATCTTCAAACAATTTGCTTCTAATTTTGATAAAGTAGCTGGAAGTTATGTCATGGAAACTCTACATGTGAGGTCAGCCTATTAAACACTAGTTGTAATATGTATTGTTACGGCGACGGAACACGCTTAAAAAATATAAATAAACGTGTTCGCTGCCCGGGGTCCACCGTGCGGCAGATGGAAAAACCGCAGCTAGAAGACACAGAGCACTGTGGCGGTAATGTGCACGGGGTTCTATATCACCCAGGTGCAATCAAGCAGTCTCTGTTAAGTGCACAGAGCTGCTACAGGAAAAATAGAAAAGGAACGCTGAGACTGTTAGTAACACAGGGACTCAGCGGCACACATGCGGTAGGCAAAAACCGGAATAGTTAAAACGTCACTACGTCCGACACCTAACGTGGTAACAAGTGTGCTGGCGTCGCAACCGCAAAAATATGCTGCAACTGCAGCGCGGCGTGAACAGAGCCGCAAGCAAGGCTCTGCAAGGACGCTGGCGCAATGCAGGACGCTTAGATGCTGCACAAGTTATGGCTGGATTGCACTGGCGCTAGCGCTGCTACTGGCGGCTGCCCAATCTCTCACACAATCGTAATATCAGAGGGAAGGGGTTTCATAATAAGTCATCCACCAGTCCAAGCATACATTACCATACACACAGCAGCAGTATGAAAATACTAGCGCATGGCTGAACAGCCATGCACACTTTTTATAGCGTACGGGACCTTCCGGAAGTCTCCATAACCCTGAGCTGGACCAATGGAATCAGGAGTAGGACCTGAGCACCTGACTCCTGAGCTCCAATGGGAGGTTGTCCCAGGAGCATGCTCAGAGTATGGAGTGAAGGACTTAGCCTCCGGAGAGAGTTGCTGAAAAGCAATCTCTTCTGCAATCTCTCCTGCTGTGGACGGATAGCAGGAGACTGCAGGATGTAAGGGTCCAGATCTCTGCATAGCCAGGGCAGAAATCTGACTCCTAACATGTATTTACAAAACTTCCATTTTCTCTATGCCTGACCTAAACTACTTCATTTTTCAGTAGGTATTAGTATATAATGAGGTGGCCTTCACCATCCATCTCCTGAAATGGGCACCATCAATGGCATTTAACGGGTCCCAAATACTTAATTACATCTCAATATGCCATATAAAGAGGCTATCAGGCATATAAAGCTTACTGGAATAATATTAAAATTATAGGCAAGGATGTGACATCTTATCAGTGGTAAAGGCACCACAAAAGAACCCAGGATGTTAAAACTCTAGGTTTTGACTCTTTGTAAACAATTGTACTTTTTAATTCCTGTATCACAACTAGACAATAAGATGCATATTTAGCCAAGAAAAATCTTACTAAAATGTGTATGTGTGTTACAGTCCAGAGGCAGCTTATTCTGAATGAGCAGAATGCTGACAACATCCTTCCTGATCACTGAGAGAACTGTTTTCTCTGTTCTTGCCCCACACTGATCTATCTGATCGGTGCTGTACTGGAGAGAATGAAACTGGGACCTGCAGGGACACTGCACGTCCTGTGTAGCAGAAGGCCCATTCAAAGCATGTGATCAGTCACATTCTTGAAAGGAATTTCAAAATGTGGTAATGTATACAGGGGTTGCGCTGATGTATATGTGTTTGTGTGTATATATATATATATGTGTGAGTGTACATAGAGAAGCTGTATGTGTTGCATATATGAGACTTTTGAGTATGGAGGAAAGCAATGTGCGTGTGTTTAGCAAACAGTGTATGTATTTATTTTACTCATTTATATAGCGCCATTAATCCCACAACGCTTTACAGACATTATTGTCACTGTCCCCGATGGGGCTCACAATCTAAATTGCCTATCAGTATGTCTTTGGAATGTGGACGGAAACCCACGCAAACACGGGGAGAACATACAAACACCTTACTCATTTATATAGCGCCATTAATTCCACTGCGCTTTACAGACATTATTGGCACTGTCCCCGATGGGGCTTACAATTTAAATTTCCTATCATTATGTCTTTGGTATGTGAGAGAAAACTCACTCAAATACGGGGAGAATATACAAACTTCTTGCAGATGTTGCCCTTTGTAGGATTTGAACTAAGGACCCCATCGTTGCACGACTAACCACTGAGCTACCGTGCCGATGTAAGTAGCACATATGTGTGTGTGCATGTTTCAAAGCCGTGTTTGTTTTTGGGTAGCTGTGTTTGTGTAAGTAGAAGAGCTGTATTTGAATGTGGCAAAACTGTATATGTGTACGTGTGAGAGCTGAGTGTTATATAGGAAAGGTGTGTGTGTGAACATAGGAGAGCTGTGTGTTTATATGTAGCTGAGCTGTGTGTGTGTTGGAGAGGTGTGTGTATGTAAGACAGCTGTGTGTAACTGAAATGTGTGTATGTTTATGCAGACATGTGTGTATGCATAGCAGAGCTTAGTGTGCATATACTGTGCATGCAGTAGTGATGTTACGTATGTGCTCCAGAGAATGCATATAAACAGCCTGCGGCAAAGGTACACATGTATAATATACATGCTGCAGAGAAATACTAACATTAGATCTCTATCCACTATATTCTTCCCTACAGCAGTAAAGTTAGTGTTATCAAATCCCCTACAAATTTACACCTGTGGGAAATGTTAAATAGTTGCAAAAGTTTTTATTCTATATTTTTACTAAGTAAACCTGGGGGTGCGTTTAAAATTAAGGTGTGTCTAATAGAAAACTTTGAAACTTTACATAAATTAATAGCAAAATGTTTACATTACACCTATCAAAAAACAGCCTCCTCCATTTCCCCTCAAGCTGTCCTATCCATCACCAAGATAGGTGCGCTTTCTGCCATTTAAGTAGAAGTAATCTTCAAACAATTTGCTTCTAATTTAGATAAAGTAGCTGGAAGGTATGTCATGGAAACTCTACATGTGAGGTCAGCCTATTAAACACTAGTTGCAATATGTATTGTTACGGCGGCGGAACACGCTTAAAAAAACATAAATAAACGTGTTCGCCGCCCGGGGTCCACCGTGCGGCAGATGGAAAAACCGCAGCTAGAAGACACAGAGCACTGTGGCGGTAATGTGCACGGGGTTCTATATCACACAGGTGCAATCAAGCAGTCTCTGTTAAGTGCACAGAGCTGCTACAGGAAAAATAGAAAAGGAACGCTGAGCCTGTTAGTAACACAGGGACTCAGCGGCACACATGCGGTAGGCAAAAACCGGAGTAGTTAAAACGTCACTACGTCCGACACCTAACGTGGTAACAAGTGTGCTGGCGTCGCAACCGCAAAAATATGCTGCAACTGCAGCGCGGCGTGAACAGAGCCGCAAGCAAGGCGCTGCAAGGACGCTGGCGCAATGCAGGACGCTTAGATGCTGCACAAGGTATGGCTGGATTGCACTGGCGCTAGCGCTGCTACTGGCGGCTGCCCAATCTCTCACACAATCGTAATATCAGAGGGACGGGGTTTCATAATAAGTCATCCACCAGTCCAAGCATACATTACCATACACACAGCAGCAGTATGAAAATACTAGCGCATGGCTGAACAGCCATGCACACTTTTTATAGCGTACGGGACCTTCCGGAAGTCTCCATAACCCTGAGCTGGACCAATGGAATCAGGAGCAGGACCTGAGCACCTGACTCCTGAGCTCCAATGGGAGGTTGTCCCAGGAGCATGCTCAGAGTATGGAGTGAAGGACTTAGCCTCCGGAGAGCGTTGCTGAAAAGCAATCTCTTCTGCAATCTCTCCTGCTGTGGACGGATAGCAGGAGACTGCAGGATGTAAGGGTCCAGATCTCTGCATAGCCAGGGCAGAAATCTGACTCCTAACATGTATTTACAAAACTTCCATTTTCTCTATGCCTGACCTAAACTACTTCATTTTTCAGTAGGTATTAGTATATAATGAGGTGGCCTTCACCATCCATCTCCTGAAATGGGCAACATCAATGGCATTTAACGGGTCCCAAGTACTTAATTACATCTCAATATGCCATATTTCCCATTTCAGGAGATGGATGGTGAAGGCCACCTCATTATATACTAATACCTACTGAAAAATAAAGTACTTTAGGTCAGGCATAGAGAAAATGGAAGTTTTGTAAATACATATTACAACTAGCACATATGTGTGTGTGCATGTTTCCAAGCCGTGTTTGTTTTTGGGTAGCTGTTTGTGTAAGTAGAAGAGATGTATGTGAATGTGGCAAAACTGTATATGTGTACGTGTGAGAGCTGAGTGTTATATAGGAAAGGTGTGTGTGTGAACATAGGAGAGCTGTGTGTTTATATGTAGCTGAGCTGTGTGTGTTGGAGAGGTGTGTGTATGTAAGACAGCTGTGTGTAACTGAAATGTGTGTATGTATGTTGCAGACATGTGTGTATGCATAGCAGAGCTTAGTGTGCATATACTGTGCATGCAGTAGTGATGTTACGTATGTGCTCCAGAGAATGCATATAAACTGTCTGCGGCAAAGGTACACATGTATAATATACATGCTGCAGAGAAATAGTAACATTAGATCTCTATCCACTATATTCTTCCTTACAGCAGTAAAGTTAGTGTTATCAAATCCCCTACAAATTTACACCTGAGGGAAATTTTAATTGGTTGCAAAAGTTTTTATCCTATATTTTTACTAAGTGAACCTGGGGGTGTGTTTAAAATTAAGGTGTGTCTAATAGTTAGAAAACTTTGAAACTTTACATAAATTAATAGCAAAATGTTTACATTACACCTATCAAAAAACAGCCTCCTCCATTTCCCCTCAAGCTGTCCTATCCATCACCAAGATAGGTGCGCTTTCTGCCATTTAAGTAGAAGTAATCTTCAAACAATTTGCTTCTAACTTAGATAAAGTAGCTGGAAGGTATGTCATGGAAACTCTACATGTGAGGTCAGCCTATTAAACACTAGTTGCAATATGTATTGTTACGGCGGCGGAACACGCTTAAAAAAACATAAATAAACGTGTTCGCCGCCCGGGGGCCACCGTGCGGCAGATGGAAAAACCGCAACTAGAAGACACAGAGCACTGTGGCGGTAATGTGCACGGGGTTCTATATCACACAGGTGCCAGACCTAAACTACTTCATTTTTCTGTAGGTATTAGTATATAATGAGGTGGCCTTCACCATCCATCTCCTGAAATGGGCACCATCAATGGCATTTAACGGGTCCCAAGTACTTAATTACATCTCAGTATGCCATATAAAGAGGCTATCAGGCATATAAAGCTTACTGGAATAATATTAAAATTATAGGCAAGGATGTGACATCATATCAGTGGTAAAGGCACCACAAAAGAACCCAGGATGTTAAAACTCTAGGTTTTGATTCTTTGTAAATAATTGTACTTTTTAATTCCTGTATCACAACTAGACAATAAGACGCATATTTAGCAAAGAAAAATCTTACTAAAAAGTGTATGTGTGTTACAGTCCAGAGGCAGCTTATTCTGAATCAGCAGAATGCTGACAACATCCTTCCTGATCACTGAGAGAACTGTTTTCTCTGTTCTTTCCCCCCACTGATCTATCTGATCGGTGCTGTACTGGAGAGAATGAAACTGGGACCTGCAGGGACACTGCACGTCCTGTGTAGCTGAAGGCCCTTTCACAGCATGTGATCACATTCTTGAAAGGAATTTCAAATTGTGGTAATGTATACAGTGGTTGTGTTGATATATATATTTGAGTGAGTGTACATAGAGGAGCTGTATGTGTTGCATATGAGTTTTTTGTGTATGGAGGAAAGCTATGTTCGAGTGTTTAGCAAACAGTGTATGTATTTATTTTACTCATTTAAATAGCGCCATTAAATCCACAGCGCTTTATAGACATTATTGTCACTTTCCCCGATTGGGCTCACAATCTAAATCCCCTATCAATATGTCTTTGGAATGTGGGAGGAAACCCTCACAAACACGGGAAGAACATACAAACAGATCTCGGCGGGCGCATTCTGTAATGCTGTAGATAAGCCTCTGATGTAAACTGAAAGATAAGAAAAACGAGTTAGATTATACTCACCGTAGGGGGGGGCGGTCCGATGCGGTCCGGGTCCGATGGGTATCACGGTCCGGCACCTCCTATCTTCTAGCGATGACGTCCTTCTCCTTGCTTCATGCCGCGCTCCTGCGCAGGCGTACTGATCTGCCCTGTTGAGGACAGACCAGAGTACTGCAGTGCGCAGGCGCCGGACTTCTCTGACCCTTCCCGGGGCCTGCGCACTGCAGTTCTCTGCTTTGCCCTCAACAGGGCAGATCAGTACGCCTGTGCAGGAGCGTGGCATGAAGCAAGGAGGAGGACATCATCGCTAGAAGATAGGAGGTGCCGGACCCGGACCCCGACACCCATCGGACCCGGATTGTTCCCCCCCGGTGAGTATAATCTAACTCGTTTTTCTTATCTTTCAGGTTACATCAGGGGCTTATCTACAGCAGTACAGAATGCTCTAGATAAGCCCCTGATAGTGGTGGCCACATCTCATAGGGCAAAAAATAGGTGATAGATTCCCTTTAATCAATGTATGCAGCATGGAGAGAAATCAGATCTCAACATCAGGTAAATGAGCTCATATATGTATGTGTATATATGTAGATAGGATGATAGATGCTGAACAGAATGGTTATCCATGACACATACAGTAATACACTGCACCATAGTCGCATACACTTATTATAAACTGCACACGTTATATACACATATCTATATACTTACACCACGCATACTGTGTCTAAGTAGACAGCACATCTACACTACACATACATCCATCACATGTACACTATGGATCACATCAGTAGTTTTAAGAGAAAACCAGGAGTGAAACCTAAACAGATGAAACCTATTTTGGAGCGATCTGCACCTCTGTGGTGTTTTGCACACACTCCAGGTTTTGGCTTACAAATTCCAAAACCAGGCCATAATCTCTATGTGTGAAAGTGGCCCCAGGATGGCAGCCGTAATGGGATAGTGCTTTTATCATTTCTCCCACAGTCCCTGCAGCTTCAGCCGCACAGTAAACAGATATGATCCCGGGTGAGGGGTAAAACCTGCTGCAATGCTTGTATACTGCAGTACGGCGGCCTATGTACGGGGGTCCAATAAAGTTATACGTCAGGGAAGACAGTGGAGGGAGGAATACGAAAACGGGTCAATGGTACTTATCCGTCACTTAGTAAATCCAAATCTTCCATCTGTGGCCTGGAGAAACCTCTGGTCTTGTTTGGACACAACTGCCGGGGAGACGACTGCTCTGCTCCAGTGATCGGCTGCAACTGGTGCGGCTGGTGGATGGAGCTGTGTCATAAGGCAGAAGGCGATGATGTCATAAAGAGAAGGCGATGATGTCATAGGAGAAGAAAGAATCCCAGGACTAGCACAGCAATTTCTCCTACAGAAATGTATTATGATCACTGCATTGAAAATATTGTAATAATATATTTTATAATTTGGAATATTTATTTAGAGGTGCAATTACTGAACATACATTTCAGTAGGCCAACATTTTGGATTTTAAAATCATTTTTCAAGCTGGTGTTATAAAGTATTCTAATTCACTGAGATGACTTTTGGGTTTTCATTGGCTGTAAGCCAAAATCCTCAACATTAACAGAAATAAACCCATGAAATAGATCACTCGGTGTGTAATGGCTCTATATAATATACGAGTTTCACTTTGTGTATTGAAGAACTGAAATAACTTTTTGATGTTATTCTAATTTTGTGAGAAGCACCTGTACACTTATTATAAACTGCACACGTCATATACACATACCTATACACTAACACTACACTTACACTACACATACTGTGTGTAAAAGGACAGCACATCTACACTACACATGTACGTCCATCACAAGTACACTATGGATCACATCAGTATTTTTAAGAGAAAACCAGGAGTGAAACCTAAACAGATGGAACCTATTTTGGAGCGATCAGCACCTTTGTTGTGTTTTGAACACACTCCTGGTTTTGGCTTACAAATGCCAAAACACAAATCCAGGCCATAATCTGTGTGTGTGAATGTGTCCCCAGGATGGCGGGAAGACAGCGGAGGGAGGAATACAGAAACGGATCACTGATACTTATCCATCACTTAGTAAATCCCAATCTTCCATCTGTGGCCTGGAGAAACCTCTGGTCTTGTTTGGACACAACTGCCGGGGAGACGACTGCTCTGCTCCAGCGATCGGCTGCAACTGGTGCGACTGGCGATGGAACTGTGTCATAAGAGAGAAGGCGATGATGTCATAAAGAGAAGGCGATGATGTCATAAGAGAAGAGAGAATTCCAGGATGAGCACAGCAATTTCTCCTACAGAAGTACATTATGTTCACTGCATTGAAAACATCTTAATTGTTTGTGACCTGTAATAAATATTTATTTAGAGGCTTCTTTCTGATAGAACCACCCCAAACATCACAACACAGGATGAGCCCCATAAACACTGCAATTGTGCACAGGGTAGACTCTAGAAATATGGACATCCTGGTACTAACGGCGACATGACGGCTACCAGCAGTCACTAGTACTAGTAGAGGGAGCGCAGGGGCGAGCAGCAGAAAGCCGAACATTATATGTCCTGTGTATTAACTTACCGGGCGGTAGAGGGCGCGATTTAAAAAAATAAAAAAGTAAAGGGCTGTCATGTGCCAGCGTCGCCATCAGGATCCTCCATCCGGCACCAGCCAAGAGATGGCCGCAGCGCAGGCGGTCCCTAACACTGCTCCCTGACCCCGGCCATCGATACCTCCCTGCTCTGTCAGCGCCGCCCAGGACAGAAACTAAGGAGCTCCCCTTGTTACCTCAGCAGGACGCAGGCTACTTCTAGCCATTGCAGGCCGGTGTCACTGCATGGCACTGGCCAGCGTCAGCTGTGAGTAGAGACAGACGAGGAGATGGAGGCTGTGGTGGTCCCGGAGCCTGGATTAGGGAAGTTGCAAAAGTTTTTATCCTATATTTTTACTAAGTAAACCTGGGGGGTGTTTAAAATTAACGTGTGTCTAATAGTTAGAAAACTTTGAAATTTTACATAAATTAATAGCAAAATGTTTACATTACACCTATCAAAAAAAAGCCTCCTCCATAGCCCCTCAAGCTGTCCTATCCATCACCAAGATAGGTGCGCTTTCTGCCATTTAGGTAGAAGTAATCTTCAAACAATTTGCTTCTAATTTAGATAAAGTAGATGGAAGGTATGTCATGGAAACTTTACATGTGAGGTCAGCCTATTAAACACTAGTTGTAATATGTATTGTTACGGCGGCGGAACACGCTTAAAAAAATATAAATAAACGTGTTCGCCGCCCGGGGTCCAACGTGCGGCAGATGGAAAAACCGCAGCTAGAAGACACAGAGCACTGTGGCGGTAATGTGCACGGGATTCTATATCACCCAGGTGCAATCAAGCAGTCTCTGTTAAGTGCACAGAGCTGCTACAGGAAAAATACAAAAGGAACGCTGAGCCTGTTAGTAAAACGGGGACTCAGAGGCACACATGCGGTAGGCAAAAACCGAAGTAGTTAAAACGTCACTATGTCCGACACCTACCGTGGTAACAAGTGTGCTGGCGTCGCAACCGCGGACACAGAAATAAGCTGCAACTGCAGCGCGGCGTGAACAGAGCCGCAAGCAAGGCGCTGCAAGGACGCTGGCGCAATGCAGGATGCTTAGCTGCTGCACAAGGTATGGCTGGAGAGCGCTGGCGCTAGCGCTGCTACTGGCGGCTGCCCAATCACTCACACAATCGTAATATCAGAGGGAAGGGGTTTCATAATAAGTCAGCCACCAGTCCAAGCATACATTACCATACACACAGCAGCAGTATGAAAATACTAGCGCATGGCTGAACAGCCATGCGCACTTTTTATAGCGTACGGGACCTTCCGGAAGTCTACATAACCCTGAGCTGGACCAATGGAATCAGGAGCAGGACCTGAGCACCCGACTCCTGAGCTCCAATGGGAGGTTGTCCCAGGAGCATGCTCAGAGTATGGAGTGAAGGACTTAGCCTCCGGAGAGAGTTGCTGAAAAGCAATCTCTTCTGCAATCTCTCCTGCTGTGGACGGATAGCAGGAGACTGAAGGATGTAAGGGTCCAGAACTCTGCATAGCCAGGGCAGAAATCTGACTCCTAACATTACCCCCCTCCTAGGGCCCCCCTCCTCTGAACCTTCCGATCCGCCAGCCTGTGCTTGACAGTGGTACAGGCCTCAGACTCGTCAAAAGACGAGTCTGATGTGCCGGTAGGTGAAACCGAAAACCGGGATATACGGATGGAATCAGCGGAGGCCAGGTCGCCAGGACTCAGGAGGGACACCCAGGAGATAATGGGAGCGGGAGTTTTAGGAGGACGCCGCCGTGTATCGACGGCCGTCGCCACACTCCGCTCGGGAAAACTATCCCGGGCACATAAAGTGCATGCCCGAATGAATTTTTTTACGTCCTGAGGCCTGTGCGGCCACCAATACGATCCGGCCAGAGACTTCGTGGTCTGCATATAGCCACGGTGGCCGTCCGCATTGGGCGCGTGTGCCCACGCGAGAATTT
Source organism: Dendrobates tinctorius (assembly GCF_039654945.1). Classification (NCBI taxonomy): domain Eukaryota; kingdom Metazoa; phylum Chordata; class Amphibia; order Anura; family Dendrobatidae; genus Dendrobates; species Dendrobates tinctorius. The sequence goes on along the minus strand of NW_027361741.1, from coordinate 6,471,062 downwards.
TAGACCGCTGGCGAGGGGGAACAAAAGTCTCGCCTACCGACTCACAGTCAGACCATTGCGGGGGGCTGTCTTCCTGGGAAGCAGCATGTAGGTGGTGGCAACCGCATATGGACCCGTGAGCCGGAGGTGTCTCTGAAATGGCGCTTGACACTTCCATGGGCTCGGGAGGTAGAACCTCTGGCTCGGCCAGCTCCAGAGCCTCAAAAAGGTAGGGAGACGGGGTACCTCTCCGCTTGGAGTGAGCTCGCTCCATACCGCGCTCCGAAAAACGGAGATCGATACGGGAGGAGATGGAAATTAGATCGTCCAGAGAGGTAGGGATTTCTCTAGTGGAGAGAGCATCCTTAACATGCCCCTCTAATACTCTCCAAAAAACAGGGATCAGTGCCTTGTCGGACCACTCCAACTCGGACGCCAGTGTCCGAAATCGGACGGCATACTGGCTAACCGAGAGAGACCCCTGAAACAAGGCAAGCAGCTGTAGAGAGGTGTCATGGGTGACCCGGGGACCAATAAAAACTTACCTGATGGCTGTCAGCAAGTGGGCAGAGGTCCGAATCTCGGGATCACCCCGCTCCCATAAAGGCGTAGCCCATTCCAGCGCCTTGCCCGACAGTAGGGATATAATAAAGGCCACCTTGGCCCGTTCTGTAGGGAATTGCGCAGCCAGCAACTCCAGGTGGATGGAGCACTGGCTGATAAACCCCCTGCAGGAGGCGCCATCCCCAGAATATTTATCGGGCAACGGAAGGCGGGTAACTGTCGGTGCAAGGGTGGACATGGACATCTGCCCGACCGCATCTGTAAGTGCCTGTACAGCAGCATCCGTGGCCTGCGAAGCTGCGAGAGCTCTCTCAAGGGTGGTCAAGTGAGTCTCCAGCTGTCGTACACACTGGAGGAGTTGCTGCTGTTCTGTCATCTCTAGCCAGACCCTGGCGCTAGTATTATGTTACGGCGGCGGAAAAAGCTTAAAAAATATAAACGTGTTCGCCGCTCGGGGTCCACCGTGCGGCAGATGGAAAAACCGCAGCTAGAAGATACAGAGCACTGTGGCGGTAATGTGCACGGGGTTCTATATCACCCAGGTGCAATCAAGCAGTCTCTGTTAAGTGCACAGAGCTGCTACAAGAAAAATAGAAAAGGAACGCTGAGCCTGTTAGTAACACAGGGACTCAGCGGCACACATGCGGTAGGCAAAAACCGGAGTAGTTAAAACGTCACTACGTCCGACATCTACCGTGGTAACAACTGCAGCGCGGAGTGAACAGAGCCGCAAGCAAGGCGCTGCAAGGACGCTGGCGCAATGCAGGACGCTTAGCTGCTGCACAAGGTATGGCTGGAGCGCGCTGGCGCTAGCGCTGCTACTGGCGGCTGGCCAATCACTCACACAATCGTAATATTAGAGGGAAGGGGTTTCATAATAAGTCATCCACCAGTCCAAGCATACATTACCATACACACAGCAGCAGTATGAAAATACTAGCGCATGGCTGAACAGCCATGCGCACTTTTTATAGCGTACGGGACCTTCAGGAAGTCTCCATAACCCTGAGCTGGACCAATGGAATCAGGAGCAGGACCTGAGCACCTGACTCCTGAGCTCCAATGGGAGGTTGTCCCAGGAGCATGCTCAGAGTATGGAGTGAAGGACTTAACCTCCGGAGAGAGTTGCTGAAAAGCAATCTCTTCTGCAATCTCTCCTGCCGTGGATGGATAGCAGGAGACTGCATGATGTAAGGGTCCAGATCTCTGCATAGCCAGGGCAGAAATCTGACTCCTAACATGTATTTACAAAACTTCCATTTTCTCTATGCCTGACCTAAACTACTTCATTTTTCAGTAGGTATTAGTATATAATGAGGTGGCCTTCACCATCCATTTCCTGAAATGGGCAACATCAATGGCATTTAACGGGTCCCAAGTACTTAATTACATCTCAATATGCCATATTTCCCATTTCAGGAGATGGATGGTGAAGGCCACCTCATTATATACTAATACCTACAGAAAAATATAGTTTAGGTCAGGCATAGAGAAAATGGAAGTTTTGTAAATACATATTACAACTAGCACATATGTGTGTGTGCATGTTTCAAAGCCGTGTTTGTTTTTGGGTAGCTGTGTTTGTGTAAGTAGAAGAGATGTATGTGAATGTGGCAAAACTGTATATGTGTACGTGTGAGAGCTGAGTGTTATATAGGAAAGGTGTGTGTGTGAACATAGGAGAGCTGTGTGTTTATATGTAGCTGAGCTGTGTGTGTGTTGGAGAGGTGTGTGTATGTAAGACAGCTGTGTGTAACTGAAATGTGTGTATGTATGTTGCAGACATGTGTGTATGCATAGCAGAGCTTAGTGTGCATATACTGTGCATGCAGTAGTGATGTTACGTATGTGCTCCAGAGAATGCATATAAACCGTCTGCGGCAAAGGTACACATGTATAATATACATGCTGCAGAGAAATAGTAACATTAGATCTCTATCCACTATATTCTTCCCTACAGCAGTAAAGTTAGTGTTATCAAATCCCCTACAAATTTACACCTGTGGGAAATTTTAATTGGTTGCAAAAGTTTTTATCCTATATTTTTACTAAGTGAACCTGGGGGTGTGTTTAAAATTAAGGTGTGTCTAATAGTTAGAAAACTTTGAAACTTTACATAAATTAATAGCAAAATGTTTACATTACACCTATCAAAAAACAGCCTCCTCCATATCCCCTCAAGCTGTCCTATCCATCACCAAGATAGGTGCGCTTTCTGCCATTTAGGTAGAAGTAATCTTCAAACAATTTGCTTCTAATTTAGATAAAGTAGCTGGAAGTTATGTCATGGAAACTCTACATGGGAAGTCAGCCTATTAAACACTAGTTGTAATATGGATTCACAAAACTTCCATTTTCTCTATGCCTGACCTATACTACTTCATTTTTCAGTAGGTATTAGTATATAATGAGGTGGCCTTCACCATCCATCTCCTGAAATGGGCACCATCAATGGCATTTAACGGGTCCCAAGTACTTAATTACAGTTGTGGCCAAAAGTATTGACACCCCTGCAATTCTGTCAGATAATACTCAGTTTCTTCCTGAAAATGATTGCAAACACAAATTCTTTGTTATTATCATCTTCATTTAATTTGTCTTAAATGGAAAAACACAAAAAGAACTGTCCTAAAGCCAAATTGGATATAATTCCACACAAAACATAAAAAAAGAGGGTGGACAAAAGTATTGGCACTGTTCGAAAAATCATGTGATGCTTCTCTAATTTGTGTAATTAACAGCACCTGTAACTTACCTGTGGCACCTAACAGGTGTTGGCAATAACTAAATCACACTTGCAGCCAGTTGACATGGATTAAAGTTGACTCAACCTCTGTCCTGTGTCCTTGTGTGTACCACATTGAGCATGGAGAAAAGAAAGAAGACCAAAAAACTGTCTGAGGACTTGAGAAACCAAATTGTGAGGAAGCATGAGCAATCTCAAGGCTACAAGTCCATCTCCAAAGACCTGAATGTTCCTGTGTCTACCGTGCGCAGTGTCGTCAAGAAGTTTAAAGCCCATGGCACTGTGGCTAACCTCCATAGATGTGGACGGAAAAGAAAAATTGACAAGAGATTTCAACGCAAGATTGTGCGGATGTTGGATAAAGAACCTCGACTAACATCCAAACAAGTTCAAGCTGCCCTGCAGTCCGAGGGTACAACAGTGTCAACCCGTGCTATCCATCGGCGTCTGAATGAAAAGGGACTGTATGGTAGGACACCCAGGAAGACCCCACTTCTTACCCCAAGACATAAAAAAGCCAGGCTGGAGTTTGCCAAAACTTACCTGAAAAAGCCTAAAACGTTTTGGAAGAATGTTCTCTGGTCAGATGAGACAAAAGTAGTGCTTTTTGGGCAAAGGCATCAACATAGAGTTTACAGGAGAAAAAAAGAGGCATTCAAAGAAAAGAACATGGTCCCTACAGTCAAACATGGCGGCGTGTTATGAATGAGTCACCGTAGGAGGCAGACACAAAAATAGCAGCTAAGTCCAGAAAACCGGAGAAGTTGGCAACTATCAGATTGCAAACCCCTGAACCTAACAACACAACTAGCAGTAGCCGTGGGGGGTTCCTACGGTGCCCTAGACCCCTCGATCACAGCCGGAGAAACTAAATAGCCTAAAGACAGAAAAGGAAAACTAAACTGCCCCAGAGCAGACCCCAAAGTAAAAGGCAGCCCCCAACATATAATGACGGTGAAGCAAGATGAAAAAACACACACACAGATAGAAAGATAGGCTGAGCAAACAATGGGGCCCAAACTCACTAAAATAGGACAGGATAGGATAGGAGCTGTCTGCAATCTGCAAAAACCCTGAAAAGACAAAGCCAACAGGCTGATATGGAAAAAGGCCCTGAAGCAGCTAGGCTTCAAAAACTATATCAGCACTCAGGTATTTTCTGAAGACAGAGCTAAAGGAATTCAGATCACCCCAGCAGGGAATGACAGAAATCCAGCAAAAACAAAAACAACGTACAAATGCAAACGGAAGAGCAGAAAACTTAGCTTTTGGAGAGCAGGAATTCAGACTGGTATCCAAGGATCCACAGAGAAATCACCCGCAGAGCAGACGGGCGTGGACAGCCTTATATCCAGTCAGAAACTCCACTCAGCCAATCATCATCAATAGACCCAGATGCCTGATAATCAGGCTTACTATCTTTCTTTACTAGAAGAGGGAGTTCATCGGGCCTCAGTGGTAAAGGGGAAAATGAACTCACAACAGTACCTCCCCCTTGAGGAGGGGTCACCGAACCCTCAACCACGCCACCAGGGCGATCAGGGTGAGCCCGATGAAAGGCACGCACCAATCTTTTGGCATGAATATCAGAGGCAGAGACCCAGGAATTATCCTCCTGACCATAACCCTTCCATTTAACCAAATACTGGAGTCTCCGTCTAGCCAGACGGGAATCCAGTACCTTCTCTACCTCATATTCCATGTTACCTTCAACCAATACAGGGTCTGGAGGTGCCACCCCAGGAACAACAGGTTCAACAAACCTCTTCAACAAAGACTTATGGAACACATTATGGATTTTAAATGTGACAGGAAGAGCCAAACGAAAAGAGACTGGATTAATAATCTCCAAATTCTTGTAAGGTCCAATAAATCTAGGCTTAAACTTAGGAGAAGCCACCTTCATAGCAATATTTTTTGATGATAACCACACCATATCACCAACCTTAAACTGGGGACCAATGGTCCTATGTCGGTTGGAAAACCGCTGGGCCTTTTCCTGGGAGAGAGATAACTTATCCACCACTTGGTCCCAGATCTGGTGCATTCTCTCCACCACAGTGTCAACACCTGGGCAGGCAGAGGGCTCCACCTGCCCTGAAGAAAATCGAGGATGAAACCCAAAGTTACAAAAAAAAGGTGACATCAAAGTGGCAGAACTAGCTCTATTATTTAAAGCAAATTCGGCCAAGGGCAAAAATGAAACCCAATCATCCTGATCAGCGGAAATAAAACATCTCAAATATGACTCCAAGGTCTGGTTTGTTCTCTCTGTCTGCCCATTGGTTTGAGGGTGAAAAGCAGAGGAGAAGGACAACTGAATTCCCAGCTTGGAACAGAAAGTTCTCCAAAATCTAGACACAAACTGAACCCCTCTGTCAGATACAATGTTCTCAGGAATCCCGTGCAAGCGAACCACCTGTTGCAAAAACAGGGGTACCAACTCAGAGGAAGACGGCAACTTAGGGAGTGGTACAAGATGGACCATCTTAGAGAATCTATCACAAATCAGCCAAATAACAGTCATTCTCTGAGAGACAGGCATATCAGAGATAAAATCCATTGAAATATGGGTCCATGGCCTCTTGGGGACAGGCAAAGGCATCAACAACCCACTAGAGCGAGAACACGATTTAGACCGGGAGCAAGTCCCACAGGACTGCACAAAATTCCTGACTTCACGAGACAAGGAGTGCCACCAAAAAGACCGACTCACCAAATCTCTAGTACCAAAAATACCTGGATGACCAGCCAAAGCAGAGCAATGAACTTCAGACATCACTCTCCTCTTCCACTGGTCAGGAACATACAACTTTCCACTGGGACGATGCTCAGGTTTGTCCTCCTGGAACTCTTCCAGAGCACGTCTCAAATCGGGTGAGATGGCAGAAAGAACTACCCCTTCGCCTAAGATGGTAGCAGGTTTGGTCACCACAGGAGAATCAGCAAAGAAGCTCCTAGAGAGGGCGTCTGCCTTGACATTCTTAGTTCCAGGAAGAAAAGAAACCACAAAATCAAAACGTGTAAAAAACAAGGCCCACCTAGCCTGTCTAGGGTTCAAGCGCTTAGCCGACTCTAGGTAAATCAAATTCTTGTGGTCAGTGAGGACCACGATTTGATGCTTAGCTCCCTCCAACCAATGTCTCCACTCCTCAAATGCCCATTTCATGGCCAACAGTTCCCGATTCCCCACATCATAGTTACGTTCAGATGGAGAGAACTTTCGGGAAAAGAAAGCACAGGGATTCATTTTAGATGTTACAGGATCCTTTTGGGACAAAACAGCTCCTGCACCAATCTCAGAAGCATCCACCTCTACCTGGAACGGAAGTGAGACATCAGGTTGCCGCAAAACCGGGGCGGAGGTGAATCTTCGCTTCAGCTCCTGAAAGGAAGAAACAGCTTCTGGAGACCAACTCAACACATCAGCACCCTTCTTAGTCAAATCAGTCAATGGCTTGGCAATACTAGAAAATTTTGCTATAAATTTCCGATAAAAATTAGCAAAACCCAAAAACTTCTGAAGGGCCTTCAAAGAAGTGGGCTGAACCCAATCGTGAATGGCCTGTACCTTGGCCGGGTCCATTTCAATAGTTGACGGAGACAAAATAAATCCCAAAAAAGAAATCCTCTGTACTCCAAAAAGGCATTTAGATCCTTTGACATACAGGGAATTCTCCCTCAAGATCCGGAACACAGTCCGAATATGTTCCACATGAGAATCCCAATCCTTGGAGAAGATCAAAATATCATCCAGATAGATAATCAAAAATTTATCGACAAAATCTCGGAAAATATCGTTCATGAAGCACTGGAAAACAGAAGGGGCATTAGTGAGCCCAAAAGGCATCACCAGGTACTCAAAATGTCCCTCCGGAGTATTAAACTCCGTCTTCCATTCATCCCCATGCTTAATGCGAATAAGATTATACGCCCCCCTGAGGTCAAGCTTGGTAAACCAACAAGCACCTTTAACTCTAGAGAATAGATCCGAAATCAGGGGTAACGGATACTGATATTTAACAGTAAATTTGTTGAGGGCACGATAATCAATACAAGGTCTTAATGATCCATCTTTTTTGGCTACAAAAAAAAAAACGGCACCTAAGGGTGACGAGGATGGTCTAATATGACCCTTCTCCAACGCCTCCTTAATATAGGATCGCATAGCCCCGTGCTCGGGTACAGATAAATTGAAGAGCCGACCCTTGGGGAATTTACACCCCGGGCTCAGTTCAATAGCACAGTCATAACTTCTATGAGGAGGCAGAGACGCAGACTCATTCTCACTAAATACATCATAAAAGTCCGCCAAATAATCAGGAACATCATGCGACTGAGGAGAGGTGGAAAACACCGGAGCCTCACTAAAGGCACACCGACAACCCCAACTCACCACAGACACAGATTTCCAATCCAAAACTGGATTATGAATTTGCAACCAGGGAAACCCCAGAACAATGGTATCATGCAGATTATGCAACACCAAAAATCTGCAATTTTCTTGATGGTCTGGGGCGACCCGCATTACCACCTGGGTCCAAAACTGAGGTTTATTTTTTGCCAAAGGAGTAGCATCAATCCCCCTCAAAGGAATAGGCGTCTGCAGAGGTGTCATCGGAAATCCACAACGTTTAGCAAAATCCAAGTCCATTAGGTTTAGAGCTGCTCCCGAATCCACAAAAGCCTTGGCGGAAAATGTGGACAGGGAGCAGATCAGAGTAATAGCCAGAAGAAACTTAGGTTGAACACCACCAACAGAAAACGTGTGTGCAAAGCGTTTCTCTCGTTTAGGACAGACAGAAATAATATGCGAGGCATCTCCACAGAAAAAACACAACTTATTACGCCTTCTGAACTCCTGACGCTGCTCTCTGGACAAAACACTATCACATTGCATAGGCTCAGACACTCGTTCAACAAGTGGCAACACCACTCGTGCAGTTTTGCGTTCGCGCAAACGCCGATCAATCTGAATGGCTAATGACATAGAATCGTCAAGACCAGAGGGAACAGGAAATCCCACCATAGTATCTTTTACGGCTTCTGACAAACCCTTCCGAAAGACAGCCAAGGCATTATCATTCCAGGTAGTAAGTACAGCCCACTTTTGGAATTTTTGACAGTACGACTCTGCAGAATCTTGACCCTGGTTCAATGCCAGCAGGGTCTTTTCAGCCTGATCAATGGCATTAGGTTCGTCATACAACAACCCCAAGGCTTGAAAAAATGCATTCACACTAGTCAGAATAGGATCATCAGGTTTCAAAGAAAACGCCCAATCCTGGGGATCGCCACGCAGCAAAGAGATGACAATTTTAACCTGCTGCGCGGAGCTCCCCGACGAGTTAGGCTTCAAGGCAAAAAATAATTTACAATTATTTTTGAAATTCAAAAATTTAGACCGATCCCCAAAAAATACATCAGGTGTGGGAATCTTTGGTTCAGCAGTATGAGAATGAGCAAGGTAGGCGGAAATTCCCCGCACTTCCGCAGCGAGCTGCTCCACACGATCAGACAATTGCTTTATCTCCATTGAGAGAAAAAAAAATCCCCCTACGGCCTCAGAGATATAGAGGAAAAAATATACACACTTTTTTTTTTTTTTTTTTACAATTCTTTCCTGCTATTGAGTACCCTAGGATCTGCGGTTCGGCGGGTGATTCTGTTATGAATGAGTCACCGTAGGAGGCAGACACAAAAATAGCAGCTAAGTCCAGAAAACCAGAGAAGTTGGCAACTATCAGATTGCAGACCCCTGAACCTAACAACACAACTAGCAGTAGCCGTGGGGGGTTCCTACGGTGCCCTAGACCCCTCGATCACAGCCGGAGAAACTAAATAGCCTAAAGACAGAAAAGGAAAACTAAACTGCCCCAGAGCAGACCCCAAAGTAAAAGGCAGCCCCCAACATATAATGACGGTGAAGCAAGATAAAAAAACACACACACAGATAGAAAGATAGGCTGAGCAAACAATGGGGCCCAAACTCACTAAAATAGGACAGGATAGGATAGGAGCTGTCTGCAATCTGCAAAAACCCTGAAAAGACAAAGCCAACAGGCTGATATGGAAAAAGGCCCTGAAGCAGCTAGGCTTCAAAAACTATATCAGCACTCAGGTATTTTCTGAAGACAGAGCTAAAGGAATTCAGATCACCCCAGCAGGGAATGACAGAAATCCAGCAAAAACAAAAACAACGTACAAATGCAAACGGAAGAGCAGAAAACTTAGCTTTTGGAGAGCAGGAATTCAGACTGGTATCCAAGGATCCACAGAGAAATCACCCGCAGAGCAGACGGGCGTGAACAGCCTTATATCCAGTCAGAAACTCCACTCAGCCAATCATCATCATTAGACCCAGATGCCTGATAATCAGGCTCACTATCTTTCTTTACTAGAAGAGGGAGTTCATCGGGCCTCAGTGGTAAAGGGGAAAATGAACTCACAACAGCGGCGGTTCCCTGATGTTTTGGGGTTGCTTTGCTGCCTCTGGCACTGGACTGCTTGACCGTGTGCATGGCATTATGAAGTCAGAAGACTACCAACAAATTTTGCAGCATAATGTAGGGTCCAGTGTGAGAAAGCTGGGTCTCCCTCAGAGGTCATGGGTCTTCCAGCAGGACAATGACCCAAAGCACACTTCAAAAAGCACTAGAAAATGGTTTGAGAGAAAGCACTGGAGACTTCTAAGGTGGCCAGCAATGAGTCCAGACCTGAATCCCATAGAACACCTGTGGAGAGATCTAAAAATGGCAGTTTGGAGAAGGCACCCGTCAAATATCAGGGACCTGGAGCAGTTTGCCAAAGAAGAATGGTCTAAAATTCCAGCAGAGCATTGTAAGAAACTCATTGATGGTTACCGGAAACGGTTGGTCGCAGTTATTTTGGCTAAAGGTTGTGCAACCAAGTATTAGGCTGAGGGTGCCAATACTTTTGTCTGGCCCATTTTTGGAGTTTTGTGTGAAATGATCAATATTTTGCTTCATTCTCTTCTGTGTTTTTTTCATTTAAGACAAATTAAATGAAGATAATAATACCAAAGAATTTGTGTTTGCAATCATTTTCAGGAAGAAACTGAGTATTATCTGACAGAATTGCAGGGGTGTCAATACTTTTGGCCACAACTGTACATCTCAATAAGCCATATAAAGAGGCTGTCAGGCATAAAAAAGTTTACTGGAATAATATTAAAATTATAGGCAAGGATGTGACAAAAGAACCCAGGATGCTAAAATTTTGGGTTTTGATTCTTTGTAAATAATTGTACTTTTTAGCTCCTGTATCACAATTAGACAACAAGACGCATATTTAGCAAAGAAAAATCTTACTAAAATTTGTATGTGTGTTACAGTCCAGAGGCAGCTTATTCAGAATGAGCAGAATGCTGACAACATCCTTCCTGATCACTGAGAGAACTGTTTTCTCTGTTCTTGCCCCACACTGATCTATCTGATCGGTGCTGTACTGGAGAGAATGAAACTGGCACCTGTAGGGATACTGCATGTCCTGTGTAGCTGAAGGCCCTTTCACAGCATGTGATCAGTCACAATCTTGAAAGGAATTTCAAAATGTGGTAATGTATACAGGGGTTGTGTTGATGTATATGTGTGTGTGTATATCTACATATATATATATATAAATATATATCTGTGTGAGTGTACATAGAGGAGCTGTATGTGTTGCTTATATGAGTTTTTGTGTATGGAGGAAAGCTATGTGCGAGTGTTTAGCAAACAGTGAATGTATTTATTTTACTCATTTATATAGCGCCATTAATTCCACAGCGCTTTACAGACATTATTGGCACTGTCCCCGATGGGGCTCACAATCTAAATTCCCTATCAGTATGCATTTGGAATGTGGGAGGAAACCCACGCAAACACGGGGAGAACTTTCAAACTCCTTACTCATTTATATAGCGCCATTAATTCCACAGCGCTTTACAGACATTATTGGCACTGTCCCCGATGGGGCTTACAATTTAACTTTCCTATCAGTATGTCTTTGGTATGTAGGAGGAAACCCACGCAAATACGGGGAGAATATACAAACTCCTTGCAGATGTTGTCCTTGGTGGGATTTGAACTAAGGACCCCATCGCTGAAGGACTAACCACTGAGCTATCGTGCTGATGTAAGTAGCACATATGTGTGTGTGCATGTTTCAAAGCCGTGTTTGTTTTTGGGTAGCTGTGTTTGTGTAAGTAGAAGAGCTGCAATTGAATGTGCAAAAACTGTATATGTGTATGTGTGAGAGCTGAGTGTTATATAGGAAAGGTGTGTGTGTGTGAACATAGAAGAGCTGTGTGTTTATATGTAGCCGAGCTGTGTGTGTGTTGGAGAGGTGTGTGTATGTAAGACAGCTACGTGTAACTGAAATGTGTGTATGTATGTTGCAGACATGTGTGTATGCATAGCAGAGCTTAGTGTGCATATACTGTGCATGCAGTAGTGATGTTACGTATGTGCTCCAGAGAATGCATATAAACTGCCTGCGGCAAAGGTACACATGTATAATATACATGCTGCAGAGAAATACTAACAATAGATCTCCATCCACTATATTCTTCCCTACAGCAGTAAAGTTAGTGTTATCAAATCCCCTACAAATTTACAACTGTGGGAAATTTTAATTGGTTGCAAAAGTTTTTATCCTATATTTTTACTAAGCAAACCTGGGGGTGTGTTTAAAATTAAGGTGTGTCTAATAGTTAGAAAACTTTGAAACTTTACATAAATTAATAGCAAAATGTTTACATTACACCTATCAAAAAACAGCCTCCTCCATATCCCCTCAAGCTGTCCTATCCATCACCAAGATAGGTGCGCTTTCTGCCATTTAGGTAGAAGTAATCTTCAAACAATTTGCTTCTAATTTTGATAAAGTAGCTGGAAGTTATGTCATGGAAACTCTACATGTGAGGTCAGCCTATTAAACACTAGTTGTAATATGTATTGTTACGGTGACGGAACACGCTTAAAAAATATAAATAAACGTGTTCGCTGCCCGGGGTCCACCGTGCGGCAGATGGAAAAACCGCAGCTAGAAGACACAGAGCACTGTGGCGGTAATGTGCACGGGGTTCTATATCACCCAGGTGCAATCAAGCAGTCTCTGTTAAGTGCACAGAGCTGCTACAGGAAAAATAGAAAAGGAACGCTGAGACTGTTAGTAACACAAGGACTCAGCGGCACACATGCGGTAGGCAAAAACCGGAGTAGTTAAAACGTCACTACGTCCGACATCTACCGTGGTAACAACTGCAGCGCGGAGTGAACAGAGCCGCAAGCAAGGCGCTGCAAGGACGCTGGTGCAATGTAGGACGCTTAGCTGCTGCACAAGGTATGGCTGGAGCGCGCTGGCGCTAGCGCTGCTACTGGCGGCTGCCCAATCACTCACACAATCGTAATATCAGAGGGAAGGGGTTTCATAATAAGTCATCCACCAGTCCAAGCATACATTACCATACACACAGCAGCAGTATGAAAATACTAGCGCATGGCTGAACGGCCATGCGCACTTTTTATAGCGTACGGGACCTTCCGGAAGTCTCCATAACCCTGAGCTGGACCAATGGAATCAGGAGTAGGACCTGAGCACCTGACTCCTGAGCTCCAATGGGAGGTTGTCCCAGGAGCATGCTCAGAGTATGGAGTGAAGGACTTAGCCTCCGGAGAGAGTTGCTGAAAAGCAATCTCTTCTGCAATCTCTCCTGCCGTGGACGGATAGCAGGAGACTGAAGGATGTAAGGGTCCAGATCTCTGCATAGCCAGGGCAGAAATCTGACTCCTAACATGTATTTACAAAACTTCCATTTTCTCTATGCCTGACCTAAACTACTTCATTTTTCAGTAGGTATTAGTATATAATGAGGTGGCCTTCACCATCCATCTCCTGAAATGGGCAACATCAATGGCATTTAACGGGTCCCAAGTACTTAATTACATCTCAATATGCCATATTTCCCATTTCAGGAGATGGATGGTGAAGGCCACCTCATTATATACTAATACCTACTGAGAAATAAAGTACTTTAGGTCAGGCATAGAGAAAATGGAAGTTTTGTAAATACATATTACAACTAGCACATATGTGTGTGTGCATGTTTCAAAGCCGTGTTTGTTTTTGGGTAGCTGTGTTTGTGTAAGTAGAAGAGATGTATGTGAATGTGGCAAAACTGTATATGTGTACGTGTGAGAGCTGAGTGTTATATAGGAAAGGTGTGTGTGTGAACATAGGAGAGCTGTGTGTTTATATGTAGCTGAGCTGTGTGTGTGTTGGAGAGATGTGTGTATGTAAGACAGCTGTGTGTAACTGAAATGTGTGTATGTATGTTGCAGACATGTGTGTATGCATAGCAAAGCTTAGAGTGCATATACTGTGCATGCAGTAGTGATGTTACGTATGTGCTCCAGAGAATGCATATAAACGGTCTGCGGCAAAGGTACACATGTATAATATACATGCTGCAGAGAAATAGTAACGTTAGATCTCTATCCACTATATTCTTCCCTACAGCAGTAAAGTTAGTGTTATCAAATCCCCTACAAATTTACACCTGTGGGAAATTTTAATTGGTTGCAAAAGTTTTTATCCTATATTTTTACTAAGTGAACCTGGGGGTGTGTTTAAAATTAAGGTGTGTCTAATCGTTAGAAAACTTTGAAACTTTACATAAATTAATAGCAAAATGTTTACATTACACCTATCAAAAAACAGCCTCCTCCATATCCCCTCAAGCTGTCCTATCCATCACCAAGATAGGTGCGCTTTCTGCCATTTAGGTAGAAGTAATCTTCAAACAATTTGCTTCTAATTTTGATAAAGTAGCTGGAAGTTATGTCATGGAAACTCTACATGTGAGGTCAGCCTATTAAACACTAGTTGTAATATGTATTGTTACGGCGACGGAACACGCTTAAAAAATATAAATAAACGTGTTCGCTGCCCGGGGTCCACCGTGCGGCAGATGGAAAAACCGCAGATAGAAGACACAGAGCACTGTGGCGGTAATGTGCACGGGGTTCTATATCACCCAGGTGCAATCAAGCAGTCTCTGTTAAGTGCACAGAGCTGCTACAGGAAAAATAGAAAAGGAACGCTGAGACTGTTAGTAACACAAGGACTCAGCGGCACACATGCGGTAGGCAAAAACCGGAGTAGTTAAAACGTCACTACGTCCGACATCTACCGTGGTAACAACTGCAGCGCGGAGTGAACAGAGCCGCAAGCAAGGCGCTGCAAGGACGCTGGCGCAATGCAGGACGCTTAGCTGCTGCACAAGGTATGGCTGGAGCGCGCTGGCGCTAGCGCTGCTACTGGCGGCTGCCCAATCACTCACACAATCGTAATATCAGAGGGAAGGGGTTTCATAATAAGTCATCCACCAGTCCAAGCATACATTACCATACACACAGCAGCAGTATGAAAATACTAGCGCATGGCTGAACGGCCATGCGCACTTTTTATAGCGTACGGGACCTTCCGGAAGTCTCCATAACCCTGAGCTGGACCAATGGAATCAGGAGTAGGACCTGAGCACCTGACTCCTGAGCTCCAATGGAAGGTTGTCCCAGGAGCATGCTCAGAGTATGGAGTGAAGGACTTAGCCTCCGGAGAGAGTTGCTGAAAAGCAATCTCTTCTGCAATCTCTCCTGCCGTGGACGGATAGCAGGAGACTGAAGGATGTAAGGGTCCAGATCTCTGCATAGCCAGGGCAGAAATCTGACTCCTAACATGTATTTACAAAACTTCCATTTTCTCTATGCCTGACCTAAACTACTTCATTTTTCAGTAGGTATTAGTATATAATGAGGTGGCCTTCACCATCCATCTCCTGAAATGGGCAACATCAATGGCATTTAACGGGTCCCAAGTACTTAATTACATCTCAATATGCCATATTTCCCATTTCAGGAGATGGATGGTGAAGGCCACCTCATTATATACTAATACCTACTGAAAAATAAAGTACTTTAGGTCAGGCATAGAGGAAATGGAAGTTTTGTAAATACATATTACAACTAGCACATATGTGTGTGTGCATGTTTCAAAGCTGTGTTTGTTTTTGGGTAGCTGTGTTTGTGTAAGTAGAAGAGATGTATGTGAATGTGGCAAAACTGTATATGTGTACGTGTGAGAGCTGAGTGTTATATAGGAAAGGTGTGTGTGTGAACATAGGAGAGCTGTGTGTTTATATGTAGCTGAGCTGTGTGTGTGTTGGAGAGGTGTGTGTATGTAAGACAGCTGTGTGTAACTGAAATGTGTGTATGTATGTTGCAGACATGTGTGTATGCATAGCAGAGCTTAGTGTGCATATACTGTGCATGCAGTAGTGATGTTACGTATGTGCTCCAGAGAATGCATATAAACGGTCTGCGGTAAAGGTACACATGTATAATATACATGCTGCAGAGAAATAGTAACATTAGATCTCTATCCACTATATTCTTCCCTACAGCAGTAAAGTTAGTGTTATCAAATCCCCTACAAATTTACACCTGTGGGAAATTTTAATTGGTTGCAAAAGTTTTTATCCTATATTTTTACTAAGTGAACCTGGGGGTGTGTTTAAAATTAAGGTGTGTCTAATCGTTAGAAAACTTTGAAACTTTACATAAATTAATAGCAAAATGTTTACATTACACCTATCAAAAAACAGCCTCCTCCATATCCCCTCAAGCTGTCCTATCCATCACCAAGATAGGTGCGCTTTCTGCCATTTAGGTAGAAGTAATCTTCAAACAATTTGCTTCTAATTTTGATAAAGTAGCTGGAAGTTATGTCATGGAAACTCTACATGTGAGGTCAGCCTATTAAACACTAGTTGTAATATGTATTGTTACGGTGACGGAACACGCTTAAAAAATATAAATAAACGTGTTCGCTGCCCGGGGTCCACCGTGCGGCAGATGGAAAAACCGCAGCTAGAAGACACAGAGCACTGTGGCGGTAATGTGCACGGGGTTCTATATCACCCAGGTGCAATCAAGCAGTCTCTGTTAAGTGCACAGAGCTGCTACAGGAAAAATAGAAAAGGAACGCTGAGACTGTTAGTAACACAAGGACTCAGCGGCACACATGCGGTAGGCAAAAACCGGAGTAGTTAAAACGTCACTACGTCCGACATCTACCGTGGTAACAACTGCAGCGCGGAGTGAACAGAGCCGCAAGCAAGGCGCTGCAAGGACGCTGGTGCAATGTAGGACGCTTAGCTGCTGCACAAGGTATGGCTGGAGCGCGCTGGCGCTAGCGCTGCTACTGGCGGCTGCCCAATCACTCACACAATCGTAATATCAGAGGGAAGGGGTTTCATAATAAGTCATCCACCAGTCCAAGCATACATTACCATACACACAGCAGCAGTATGAAAATTCTAGCGCATGGCTGAACGGCCATGCGCACTTTTTATAGCGTACGGGACCTTCCGGAAGTCTCCATAACCCTGAGCTGGACCAATGGAATCAGGAGTAGGACCTGAGCACCTGACTCCTGAGCTCCAATGGGAGGTTGTCCCAGGAGCATGCTCAGAGTATGGAGTGAAGGACTTAGCCTCCGGAGAGAGTTGCTGAAAAGCAATCTCTTCTGCAATCTCTCCTGCCGTGGACGGATAGCAGGAGACTGAAGGATGTAAGGGTCCAGATCTCTGCATAGCCAGGGCAGAAATCTGACTCCTAACATGTATTTACAAAACTTCCATTTTCTCTATGCCTGACCTAAACTACTTCATTTTTCAGTAGGTATTAGTATATAATGAGGTGGCCTTCACCATCCATCTCCTGAAATGGGCACCATCAATGGCATTTAACGGGTCCCAAATACTTAATTACATCTCAATATGCCATATAAAGAGGCTATCAGGCATATAAAGCTTACTGGAATAATATTAAAATTATAGGCAAGGATGTGACATCTTATCAGTGGTAAAGGCACCACAAAAGAACCCAGGATGTTAAAACTCTAGGTTTTGACTCTTTGTAAACAATTGTACTTTTTAATTCCTGTATCACAACTAGACAATAAGATGCATATTTAGCCAAGAAAAATCTTACTAAAATGTGTATGTGTGTTACAGTCCAGAGGCAGCTTATTCTGAATGAGCAGAATGCTGACAACATCCTTCCTGATCACTGAGAGAACTGTTTTCTCTGTTCTTGCCCCACACTGATCTATCTGATTGGTGCTGTACTGGAGAGAATGAAACTGGGACCTGCAGGGACACTGCACGTCCTGTGTAGCTGAAGGCCCATTCAAAGCATGTGATCAGTCACATTCTTGAAATGAATTTCAAAATGTGGTAATGTATACAGGGGTTGCGCTGATGTATATGTGTTTGTGTGTATATATATATGTGTGAGTGTACATAGAGAAGCTGTATGTGTTGCATATATGAGACTTTTGAGTATGGAGGAAAGCAATGTGCGTGTGTTTAGCAAACAGTGTATGTATTTATTTTACTCATTTATATAGCGCCATTAATCCCACAACGCTTTACAGACATTATTGTCACTGTCCCCGATGGGGCTCACAATCTAAATTGCCTATCAGTATGTCTTTGGAATGTGGACGGAAACCCACGCAAACACGGAGAGAACATACAAACACCTTACTCATTTATATAGCGCCACTAATTCCACTGCGCTTTACAGACATTATTGGCACTGTCCCCGATGGGGCTTACAATTTAAATTTCCTATCATTATGTCTTTGGTATGTGAGAGAAAACTCACTCAAATACGGGGAGAATATACAAACTTCTTGCAGATGTTGCCCTTTGTAGGATTTGAACTAAGGACCCCATCGTTGCACGACTAACCACTGAGCTACCGTGCCGATGTAAGTAGCGCATATGTGTGTGTGCATGTTTCAAAGCCGTGTTTGTTTTTGGGTAGCTGTGTTTGTGTAAGTAGAAGAGCTGTATGTGAATGTGGCAAAACTGTATATGTGTACGTGTGAGAGCTGAGTGTTATATAGGAAAGGTGTGTGTGTGAACATAGGAGAGCTGTGTGTTTATATGTAGCTGAGCTGTGTGTGTGTTGGAGAGGTGTGTGTATGTAAGACAGCTGTGTGTAACTGAAATGTGTGTATGTATGTTGCAGACGTGTGTATGCATAGCAAAGCTTAGTGTGCATATACTGTGCATGCAGTAGTGATGTTACGTATGTGCTCCAGAGAATGCATATAAACTGCCTGCGGCAAAGGTACACATGTATAATATACATGCTGCAGAGAAATACTAACATTAGATCTCTATCCACTATATTCTTCCCTACAGCAGTAAAGTTAGTGTTATCAAATCCCCTACAAATTTACACCTGTGGGAAATGTTAAATAGTTGCAAAAGTTTTTATTCTATATTTTTACTAAGTAAACCTGGGGGTGCGTTTAAAATTAACGTGTGTCTAATAGAAAACTTTGAAACTTTACATAAATTAATAGCAAAATGTTTACATTACACCAATCAAAAAACAGCCTCCTCCATTTCCCCTCAAGCTGTCCTATCCATCACCAAGATAGGTGCGCTTTCTGCCATTTAAGTAGAAGTAATCTTCAAACAATTTGCTTCTAATTTAGATAAAGTAGCTGGAAGGTATGTCATGGAAACTCTACATGTGAGGTCAGCCTATTAAACACTAGTTGCAATATGTATTGTTACGGCGGCGGAACACGCTTAAAAAAACATAAATAAACGTGTTCGCCGCCCGGGGTCCACCGTGCGGCAGATGGAAAAACCGCAGCTAGAAGACACAGAGCACTGTGGCGGTAATGTGCACGGGGTTCTATATCACACAGGTGCAATCAAGCAGTCTCTGTTAAGTGCACAGAGCTGCTACAGGAAAAATAGAAAAGGAACGCTGAGCCTGTTAGTAACACAGGGACTCAGCGGCACACATGCGGTAGGCAAAAACCGGAGTAGTTAAAACGTCACTACGTCCGACACCTAACGTGGTAACAAGTGTGCTGGCGTCGCAACCGCAAAAATATGCTGCAACTGCAGCGCGGCGTGAACAGAGCCGCAAGCAAGGCGCTGCAAGGACGCTGGCGCTATGCAGGACGCTTAGATGCTGCACAAGGTATGGCTGGATTGCACTGGCGCTAGCGCTGCTACTGGCGGCTGCCCAATCTCTCACACAATCGTAATATCAGAGGGAAGGGGTTTCATAATAAGTCATCCACCAGTCCAAGCATACATTACCATACACACAGCAGCAGTATGAAAATACTAGCGCATGGCTGAACAGCCATGCACACTTTTTATAGCGTACGGGACCTTCCGGAAGTCTCCATAACCCTGAGCTGGACCAATGGAATCAGGAGCAGGACCTGAGCACCTGACTCCTGAGCTCCAATGGGAGGTTGTCCCAGGAGCATGCTCAGAGTATGGAGTGAAGGACTTAGCCTCCGGAGAGCGTTGCTGAAAAGCAATCTCTTCTGCAATCTCTCCTGCTGTGGACGGATAGCAGGAGACTGCAGGATGTAAGGGTCCAGATCTCTGCATAGCCAGGGCAGAAATCTGACTCCTAACATGTATTTACAAAACTTCCATTTTCTCTATGCCTGACCTAAACTACTTCATTTTTCAGTAGGTATTAGTATATAATGAGGTGGCCTTCACCATCCATCTCCTGAAATGGGCAACATCAATGGCATTTAACGGGTCCCAAGTACTTAATTACATCTCAATATGCCATATTTCCCATTTCAGGAGATGGATGGTGAAGGCCACCTCATTATATACTAATACCTACTGAAAAATAAAGTACTTTAGGTCAGGCATAGAGAAAATGGAAGTTTTGTAAATACATATTACAACTAGCACATATGTGTGTGTGCATGTTTCAAAGCCGTGTTTGTTTTTGGGTAGCTGTGTTTGTGTAAGTAGAAGAGATGTATGTGAATGTGGCAAAACTGTATATGTGTACGTGTGAGAGCTGAGTGTTATATAGAAAAGGTGTGTGTGTGAACATAGGAGAGCTGTGTGTTTATATGTAGCTGAGCTGTGTGTGTGTTGGAGAGGTGTGTGTATGTAAGACAGCTGCGTGTAACTGAAATGTGTGTATGTATGTTGCAGACATGTGTGTATGCATAGCAGAGCTTAGTGTGCATATACTGTGCATGCAGTAGTGATGTTACGTATGTGCTCCAGAGAATGCATATAAACGGTCTGCGGCAAAGGTACACATGTATAATATACATGCTGCAGAGAAATAGTAACATTAGATCTCCATCCACTATATTCTTCCCTACAGCAGTAAAGTTAGTGTTATCAAATCCCCTACAAATTTACACCTGTGGGAAATTTTAATTGGTTGCAAAAGTTTTTTCCTATATTTTTACTAAGTGAACCTGGGGGTGTGTTTAAAATTAAGGTGTGTCTAATAGTTAGAAAACTTTGAAACTTTACATAAATTAATAGCAAAATGTTTACATTACACCTATCAAAAAACAGCCTCCTCCATATCCCCTCAAGCTGTCCTATCCATCACCAAGATAGGTGCGCTTTCTGCCATTTAGGTAGAAGTAATCTTCAAACAATTTGCTTCTAATTTTGATAAAGTAGCTGGAAGTTATGTCATGGAAACTCTACATGTGAGGTCAGCCTATTAAACACTAGTTGTAATATGTATTGTTACGGTGACGGAACACGCTTAAAAAATATAAATAAACGTGTTCGCTGCCCGGGGTCCACCGTGCGGCAGATGGAAAAACCGCAGCTAGAAGACACAGAGCACTGTGGCGGTAATGTGCACGGGGTTCTATATCACCCAGGTGCAATCAAGCAGTCTCTGTTAAGTGCACAGAGCTGCTACAGGAAAAATAGAAAAGGAACGCTGAGACTGTTAGTAACACAAGGACTCAGCGGCACACATGCGGTAGGCAAAAACCGGAGTAGTTAAAACGTCACTACGTCCGACATCTACCGTGGTAACAACTGCAGCGCGGAGTGAACAGAGCCGCAAGCAAGGCGCTGCAAGGACGCTGGTGCAATGTAGGACGCTTAGCTGCTGCACAAGGTATGGCTGGAGCGCGCTGGCGCTAGCGCTGCTACTGGCGGCTGCCCAATCACTCACACAATCGTAATATCAGAGGGAAGGGGTTTCATAATAAGTCATCCACCAGTCCAAGCATACATTACCATACACACAGCAGCAGTATGAAAATACTAGCGCATGGCTGAACGGCCATGCGCACTTTTTATAGCGTACGGGACCTTCCGGAAGTCTCCATAACCCTGAGCTGGACCAATGGAATCAGGAGTAGGACCTGAGCACCTGACTCCTGAGCTCCAATGGGAGGTTGTCCCAGGAGCATGCTCAGAGTATGGAGTGAAGGACTTAGCCTCCGGAGAGAGTTGCTGAAAAGCAATCTCTTCTGCAATCTCTCCTGCCGTGGACGGATAGCAGGAGACTGAAGGATGTAAGGGTCCAGATCTCTGCATAGCCAGGGCAGAAATCTGACTCCTAACATGTATTTACAAAACTTCCATTTTCTCTATGCCTGACCTAAACTACTTCATTTTTCAGTAGGTATTAGTATATAATGAGGTGGCCTTCACCATCCATCTCCTGAAATGGGCAACATCAATGGCATTTAACGGGTCCCAAGTACTTAATTACATCTCAATATGCCATATTTCCCATTTCAGGAGATGGATGGTGAAGGCCACCTCATTATATACTAATACCTACTGAGAAATAAAGTACTTTAGGTCAGGCATAGAGAAAATGGAAGTTTTGTAAATACATATTACAACTAGCACATATGTGTGTGTGCATGTTTCAAAGCCGTGTTTGTTTTTGGGTAGCTGTGTTTGTGTAAGTAGAAGAGATGTATGTGAATGTGGCAAAACTGTATATGTGTACGTGTGAGAGCTGAGTGTTATATAGGAAAGGTGTGTGTGTGAACATAGGAGAGCTGTGTGTTTATATGTAGCTGAGCTGTGTGTGTGTTGGAGAGATGTGTGTATGTAAGACAGCTGTGTGTAACTGAAATGTGTGTATGTATGTTGCAGACATGTGTGTATGCATAGCAAAGCTTAGAGTGCATATACTGTGCATGCAGTAGTGATGTTACGTATGTGCTCCAGAGAATGCATATAAACGGTCTGCGGCAAAGGTACACATGTATAATATACATGCTGCAGAGAAATAGTAACGTTAGATCTCTATCCACTATATTCTTCCCTACAGCAGTAAAGTTAGTGTTATCAAATCCCCTACAAATTTACACCTGTGGGAAATTTTAATTGGTTGCAAAAGTTTTTATCCTATATTTTTACTAAGTGAACCTGGGGGTGTGTTTAAAATTAAGGTGTGTCTAATCGTTAGAAAACTTTGAAACTTTACATAAATTAATAGCAAAATGTTTACATTACACCTATCAAAAAACAGCCTCCTCCATATCCCCTCAAGCTGTCCTATCCATCACCAAGATAGGTGCGCTTTCTGCCATTTAGGTAGAAGTAATCTTCAAACAATTTGCTTCTAATTTTGATAAAGTAGCTGGAAGTTATGTCATGGAAACTCTACATGTGAGGTCAGCCTATTAAACACTAGTTGTAATATGTATTGTTACGGCGACGGAACACGCTTAAAAAATATAAATAAACGTGTTCGCTGCCCGGGGTCCACCGTGCGGCAGATGGAAAAACCGCAGATAGAAGACACAGAGCACTGTGGCGGTAATGTGCACGGGGTTCTATATCACCCAGGTGCAATCAAGCAGTCTCTGTTAAGTGCACAGAGCTGCTACAGGAAAAATAGAAAAGGAACGCTGAGACTGTTAGTAACACAAGGACTCAGCGGCACACATGCGGTAGGCAAAAACCGGAGTAGTTAAAACGTCACTACGTCCGACATCTACCGTGGTAACAACTGCAGCGCGGAGTGAACAGAGCCGCAAGCAAGGCGCTGCAAGGACGCTGGCGCAATGCAGGACGCTTAGCTGCTGCACAAGGTATGGCTGGAGCGCGCTGGCGCTAGCGCTGCTACTGGCGGCTGCCCAATCACTCACACAATCGTAATATCAGAGGGAAGGGGTTTCATAATAAGTCATCCACCAGTCCAAGCATACATTACCATACACACAGCAGCAGTATGAAAATACTAGCGCATGGCTGAACGGCCATGCGCACTTTTTATAGCGTACGGGACCTTCCGGAAGTCTCCATAACCCTGAGCTGGACCAATGGAATCAGGAGTAGGACCTGAGCACCTGACTCCTGAGCTCCAATGGAAGGTTGTCCCAGGAGCATGCTCAGAGTATGGAGTGAAGGACTTAGCCTCCGGAGAGAGTTGCTGAAAAGCAATCTCTTCTGCAATCTCTCCTGCCGTGGACGGATAGCAGGAGACTGAAGGATGTAAGGGTCCAGATCTCTGCATAGCCAGGGCAGAAATCTGACTCCTAACATGTATTTACAAAACTTCCATTTTCTCTATGCCTGACCTAAACTACTTCATTTTTCAGTAGGTATTAGTATATAATGAGGTGGCCTTCACCATCCATCTCCTGAAATGGGCAACATCAATGGCATTTAACGGGTCCCAAGTACTTAATTACATCTCAATATGCCATATTTCCCATTTCAGGAGATGGATGGTGAAGGCCACCTCATTATATACTAATACCTACTGAAAAATAAAGTACTTTAGGTCAGGCATAGAGGAAATGGAAGTTTTGTAAATACATATTACAACTAGCACATATGTGTGTGTGCATGTTTCAAAGCCGTGTTTGTTTTTGGGTAGCTGTGTTTGTGTAAGTAGAAGAGATGTATGTGAATGTGGCAAAACTGTATATGTGTACGTGTGAGAGCTGAGTGTTATATAGGAAAGGTGTGTGTGTGAACATAGGAGAGCTGTGTGTTTATATGTAGCTGAGCTGTGTGTGTGTTGGAGAGGTGTGTGTATGTAAGACAGCTGTGTGTAACTGAAATGTGTGTATGTATGTTGCAGACATGTGTGTATGCATAGCAGAGCTTAGTGTGCATATACTGTGCATGCAGTAGTGATGTTACGTATGTGCTCCAGAGAATGCATATAAACGGTCTGCGGTAAAGGTACACATGTATAATATACATGCTGCAGAGAAATAGTAACATTAGATCTCTATCCACTATATTCTTCCCTACAGCAGTAAAGTTAGTGTTATCAAATCCCCTACAAATTTACACCTGTGGGAAATTTTAATTGGTTGCAAAAGTTTTTATCCTATATTTTTACTAAGTGAACCTGGGGGTGTGTTTAAAATTAAGGTGTGTCTAATCGTTAGAAAACTTTGAAACTTTACATAAATTAATAGCAAAATGTTTACATTACACCTATCAAAAAACAGCCTCCTCCATATCCCCTCAAGCTGTCCTATCCATCACCAAGATAGGTGCGCTTTCTGCCATTTAGGTAGAAGTAATCTTCAAACAATTTGCTTCTAATTTTGATAAAGTAGCTGGAAGTTATGTCATGGAAACTCTACATGTGAGGTCAGCCTATTAAACACTAGTTGTAATATGTATTGTTACGGTGACGGAACACGCTTAAAAAATATAAATAAACGTGTTCGCTGCCCGGGGTCCACCGTGCGGCAGATGGAAAAACCGCAGCTAGAAGACACAGAGCACTGTGGCGGTAATGTGCACGGGGTTCTATATCACCCAGGTGCAATCAAGCAGTCTCTGTTAAGTGCACAGAGCTGCTACAGGAAAAATAGAAAAGGAACGCTGAGACTGTTAGTAACACAAGGACTCAGCGGCACACATGCGGTAGGCAAAAACCGGAGTAGTTAAAACGTCACTACGTCCGACATCTACCGTGGTAACAACTGCAGCGCGGAGTGAACAGAGCCGCAAGCAAGGCGCTGCAAGGACGCTGGTGCAATGTAGGACGCTTAGCTGCTGCACAAGGTATGGCTGGAGCGCGCTGGCGCTAGCGCTGCTACTGGCGGCTGCCCAATCACTCACACAATCGTAATATCAGAGGGAAGGGGTTTCATAATAAGTCATCCACCAGTCCAAGCATACATTACCATACACACAGCAGCAGTATGAAAATTCTAGCGCATGGCTGAACGGCCATGCGCACTTTTTATAGCGTACGGGACCTTCCGGAAGTCTCCATAACCCTGAGCTGGACCAATGGAATCAGGAGTA
The DNA here is from genome assembly GCF_039654945.1 of Dendrobates tinctorius. Lineage (NCBI taxonomy): Eukaryota > Metazoa > Chordata > Amphibia > Anura > Dendrobatidae > Dendrobates > Dendrobates tinctorius. Next base: position 6,445,626 of record NW_027361741.1, on the reverse strand, counting down.
GGACCTGAGCACCTGACTCCTGAGCTCCAATGGGAGGTTGTCCCAGGAGCATGCTCAGAGTATGGAGTGAAGGACTTAGCCTCCGGAGAGAGTTGCTGAAAAGCAATCTCTTCTGCAATCTCTCCTGCCGTGGACGGATAGCAGGAGACTGAAGGATGTAAGGGTCCAGATCTCTGCATAGCCAGGGCAGAAATCTGACTCCTAACATGTATTTACAAAACTTCCATTTTCTCTATGCCTGACCTAAACTACTTCATTTTTCAGTAGGTATTAGTATATAATGAGGTGGCCTTCACCATCCATCTCCTGAAATGGGCACCATCAATGGCATTTAACGGGTCCCAAATACTTAATTACATCTCAATATGCCATATAAAGAGGCTATCAGGCATATAAAGCTTACTGGAATAATATTAAAATTATAGGCAAGGATGTGACATCTTATCAGTGGTAAAGGCACCACAAAAGAACCCAGGATGTTAAAACTCTAGGTTTTGACTCTTTGTAAACAATTGTACTTTTTAATTCCTGTATCACAACTAGACAATAAGATGCATATTTAGCCAAGAAAAATCTTACTAAAATGTGTATGTGTGTTACAGTCCAGAGGCAGCTTATTCTGAATGAGCAGAATGCTGACAACATCCTTCCTGATCACTGAGAGAACTGTTTTCTCTGTTCTTGCCCCACACTGATCTATCTGATTGGTGCTGTACTGGAGAGAATGAAACTGGGACCTGCAGGGACACTGCACGTCCTGTGTAGCTGAAGGCCCATTCAAAGCATGTGATCAGTCACATTCTTGAAAGGAATTTCAAAATGTGGTAATGTATACAGGGGTTGCGCTGATGTATATGTGTTTGTGTGTATATATATATGTGTGAGTGTACATAGAGAAGCTGTATGTGTTGCATATATGAGACTTTTGAGTATGGAGGAAAGCAATGTGCGTGTGTTTAGCAAACAGTGTATGTATTTATTTTACTCATTTATATAGCGCCATTAATCCCACAACGCTTTACAGACATTATTGTCACTGTCCCCGATGGGGCTCACAATCTAAATTGCCTATCAGTATGTCTTTGGAATGTGGACGGAAACCCACGCAAACACGGAGAGAACATACAAACACCTTACTCATTTATATAGCGCCACTAATTCCACTGCGCTTTACAGACATTATTGGCACTGTCCCCGATGGGGCTTACAATTTAAATTTCCTATCATTATGTCTTTGGTATGTGAGAGAAAACTCACTCAAATACGGGGAGAATATACAAACTTCTTGCAGATGTTGCCCTTTGTAGGATTTGAACTAAGGACCCCATCGTTGCACGACTAACCACTGAGCTACCGTGCCGATGTAAGTAGCGCATATGTGTGTGTGCATGTTTCAAAGCCGTGTTTGTTTTTGGGTAGCTGTGTTTGTGTAAGTAGAAGAGCTGTATGTGAATGTGGCAAAACTGTATATGTGTACGTGTGAGAGCTGAGTGTTATATAGGAAAGGTGTGTGTGTGAACATAGGAGAGCTGTGTGTTTATATGTAGCTGAGCTGTGTGTGTGTTGGAGAGGTGTGTGTATGTAAGACAGCTGTGTGTAACTGAAATGTGTGTATGTATGTTGCAGACGTGTGTATGCATAGCAAAGCTTAGTGTGCATATACTGTGCATGCAGTAGTGATGTTACGTATGTGCTCCAGAGAATGCATATAAACTGCCTGCGGCAAAGGTACACATGTATAATATACATGCTGCAGAGAAATACTAACATTAGATCTCTATCCACTATATTCTTCCCTACAGCAGTAAAGTTAGTGTTATCAAATCCCCTACAAATTTACACCTGTGGGAAATGTTAAATAGTTGCAAAAGTTTTTATTCTATATTTTTACTAAGTAAACCTGGGGGTGCGTTTAAAATTAACGTGTGTCTAATAGAAAACTTTGAAACTTTACATAAATTAATAGCAAAATGTTTACATTACACCAATCAAAAAACAGCCTCCTCCATTTCCCCTCAAGCTGTCCTATCCATCACCAAGATAGGTGCGCTTTCTGCCATTTAAGTAGAAGTAATCTTCAAACAATTTGCTTCTAATTTAGATAAAGTAGCTGGAAGGTATGTCATGGAAACTCTACATGTGAGGTCAGCCTATTAAACACTAGTTGCAATATGTATTGTTACGGCGGCGGAACACGCTTAAAAAAACATAAATAAACGTGTTCGCCGCCCGGGGTCCACCGTGCGGCAGATGGAAAAACCGCAGCTAGAAGACACAGAGCACTGTGGCGGTAATGTGCACGGGGTTCTATATCACACAGGTGCAATCAAGCAGTCTCTGTTAAGTGCACAGAGCTGCTACAGGAAAAATAGAAAAGGAACGCTGAGCCTGTTAGTAACACAGGGACTCAGCGGCACACATGCGGTAGGCAAAAACCGGAGTAGTTAAAACGTCACTACGTCCGACACCTAACGTGGTAACAAGTGTGCTGGCGTCGCAACCGCAAAAATATGCTGCAACTGCAGCGCGGCGTGAACAGAGCCGCAAGCAAGGCGCTGCAAGGACGCTGGCGCTATGCAGGACGCTTAGATGCTGCACAAGGTATGGCTGGATTGCACTGGCGCTAGCGCTGCTACTGGCGGCTGCCCAATCTCTCACACAATCGTAATATCAGAGGGAAGGGGTTTCATAATAAGTCATCCACCAGTCCAAGCATACATTACCATACACACAGCAGCAGTATGAAAATACTAGCGCATGGCTGAACAGCCATGCACACTTTTTATAGCGTACGGGACCTTCCGGAAGTCTCCATAACCCTGAGCTGGACCAATGGAATCAGGAGCAGGACCTGAGCACCTGACTCCTGAGCTCCAATGGGAGGTTGTCCCAGGAGCATGCTCAGAGTATGGAGTGACTTAGCCTCCGGAGAGCGTTGCTGAAAAGCAATCTCTTCTGCAATCTCTCCTGCTGTGGACGGATAGCAGGAGACTGCAGGATGTAAGGGTCCAGATCTCTGCATAGCCAGGGCAGAAATCTGACTCCTAACATGTATTTACAAAACTTCCATTTTCTCTATGCCTGACCTAAACTACTTCATTTTTCAGTAGGTATTAGTATATAATGAGGTGGCCTTCACCATCCATCTCCTGAAATGGGCAACATCAATGGCATTTAACGGGTCCCAAGTACTTAATTACATCTCAATATGCCATATTTCCCATTTCAGGAGATGGATGGTGAAGGCCACCTCATTATATACTAATACCTACTGAAAAATAAAGTACTTTAGGTCAGGCATAGAGAAAATGGAAGTTTTGTAAATACATATTACAACTAGCACATATGTGTGTGTGCATGTTTCAAAGCCGTGTTTGTTTTTGGGTAGCTGTGTTTGTGTAAGTAGAAGAGATGTATGTGAATGTGGCAAAACTGTATATGTGTACGTGTGAGAGCTGAGTGTTATATAGAAAAGGTGTGTGTGTGAACATAGGAGAGCTGTGTGTTTATATGTAGCTGAGCTGTGTGTGTGTTGGAGAGGTGTGTGTATGTAAGACAGCTGCGTGTAACTGAAATGTGTGTATGTATGTTGCAGACATGTGTGTATGCATAGCAGAGCTTAGTGTGCATATACTGTGCATGCAGTAGTGATGTTACGTATGTGCTCCAGAGAATGCATATAAACGGTCTGCGGCAAAGGTACACATGTATAATATACATGCTGCAGAGAAATAGTAACATTAGATCTCCATCCACTATATTCTTCCCTACAGCAGTAAAGTTAGTGTTATCAAATCCCCTACAAATTTACACCTGTGGGAAATTTTAATTGGTTGCAAAAGTTTTTTCCTATATTTTTACTAAGTGAACCTGGGGGTGTGTTTAAAATTAAGGTGTGTCTAATAGTTAGAAAACTTTGAAACTTTACATAAATTAATAGCAAAATGTTTACATTACACCTATCAAAAAACAGCCTCCTCCATATCCCCTCAAGCTGTCCTATCCATCACCAAGATAGGTGCGCTTTCTGCCATTTAGGTAGAAGTAATCTTCAAACAATTTGCTTCTAATTTTGATAAAGTAGCTGGAAGTTATGTCATGGAAACTCTACATGTGAGGTCAGCCTATTAAACACTAGTTGTAATATGTATTGTTACGGTGACGGAACACGCTTAAAAAATATAAATAAACGTGTTCGCTGCCCGGGGTCCACCGTGCGGCAGATGGAAAAACCGCAGCTAGAAGACACAGAGCACTGTGGCGGTAATGTGCACGGGGTTCTATATCACCCAGGTGCAATCAAGCAGTCTCTGTTAAGTGCACAGAGCTGCTACAGGAAAAATAGAAAAGGAACGCTGAGACTGTTAGTAACACAAGGACTCAGCGGCACACATGCGGTAGGCAAAAACCGGAGTAGTTAAAACGTCACTACGTCCGACATCTACCGTGGTAACAACTGCAGCGCGGAGTGAACAGAGCCGCAAGCAAGGCGCTGCAAGGACGCTGGTGCAATGTAGGACGCTTAGCTGCTGCACAAGGTATGGCTGGAGCGCGCTGGCGCTAGCGCTGCTACTGGCGGCTGCCCAATCACTCACACAATCGTAATATCAGAGGGAAGGGGTTTCATAATAAGTCATCCACCAGTCCAAGCATACATTACCATACACACAGCAGCAGTATGAAAATACTAGCGCATGGCTGAACGGCCATGCGCACTTTTTATAGCGTACGGGACCTTCCGGAAGTCTCCATAACCCTGAGCTGGACCAATGGAATCAGGAGTAGGACCTGAGCACCTGACTCCTGAGCTCCAATGGGAGGTTGTCCCAGGAGCATGCTCAGAGTATGGAGTGAAGGACTTAGCCTCCGGAGAGAGTTGCTGAAAAGCAATCTCTTCTGCAATCTCTCCTGCCGTGGACGGATAGCAGGAGACTGAAGGATGTAAGGGTCCAGATCTCTGCATAGCCAGGGCAGAAATCTGACTCCTAACATGTATTTACAAAACTTCCATTTTCTCTATGCCTGACCTAAACTACTTCATTTTTCAGTAGGTATTAGTATATAATGAGGTGGCCTTCACCATCCATCTCCTGAAATGGGCACCATCAATGGCATTTAACGGGTCCCAAATACTTAATTACATCTCAATATGCCATATAAAGAGGCTATCAGGCATATAAAGCTTACTGGAATAATATTAAAATTATAGGCAAGGATGTGACATCTTATCAGTGGTAAAGGCACCACAAAAGAACCCAGGATGTTAAAACTCTAGGTTTTGACTCTTTGTAAACAATTGTACTTTTTAATTCCTGTATCACAACTAGACAATAAGATGCATATTTAGCCAAGAAAAATCTTACTAAAATGTGTATGTGTGTTACAGTCCAGAGGCAGCTTATTCTGAATGAGCAGAATGCTGACAACATCCTTCCTGATCACTGAGAGAACTGTTTTCTCTGTTCTTGCCCCACACTGATCTATCTGATCGGTGCTGTACTGGAGAGAATGAAACTGGGACCTGCAGGGACACTGCACGTCCTGTGTAGCTGAAGGCCCATTCAAAGCATGTGATCAGTCACATTCTTGAAAGGAATTTCAAAATGTGGTAATGTATACAGGGGTTGCGCTGATGTATATGTGTTTGTGTGTATATATATATATGTGTGAGTGTACATAGAGAAGCTGTATGTGTTGCATATATGAGACTTTTGAGTATGGAGGAAAGCAATGTGCGTGTGTTTAGCAAACAGTGTATATATTTATTTTACTCATTTATATAGCGCCATTAATCCCACAACGCTTTACAGACATTATTGTCACTGTCCCCGATGGGGCTCACAATCTAAATTGCCTATCAGTATGTCTTTGGAATGTGGACGGAAACCCACGCAAACACGGGGAGAACATACAAACACCTTACTCATTTATATAGCGCCACTAATTCCACTGCGCTTTACAGACATTATTGGCACTGTCCCCGATGGGGCTTACAATTTAAATTTCCTATCATTATGTCTTTGGTATGTGAGAGAAAACTCACTCAAATACGGGGAGAATATACAAACTTCTTGCAGATGTTGCCCTTTGTAGGATTTGAACTAAGGACCCCATCGTTGCACGACTAACCACTGAGCTACCGTGCCGATGTAAGTAGCGCATATGTGTGTGTGCATGTTTCAAAGCCGTGTTTGTTTTTGGGTAGCTGTGTTTGTGTAAGTAGAAGAGCTGTATGTGAATGTGGCAAAACTGTATATGTGTACGTGTGAGAGCCGAGTGTTATATAGGAAAGGTGTGTGTGTGAACATAGGAGAGCTGTGTGTTTATATGTAGCTGAGCTGTGTGTGTGTTGGAGAGGTGTGTGTATGTAAGACAGCTGTGTGTAACTGAAATGTGTGTATGTATGTTGCAGACATGTGTGTATGCATAGCAGAGCTTAGTGTGCATATACTGTGCATGCAGTAGTGATGTTACGTATGTGCTCCAGAGAATGCATATAAACTGTCTGCGGCAAAGGTACACATGTATAATATACATGCTGCAGAGAAATAGTAACATTAGATCTCTATCCACTATATTCTTCCCTACAGCAGTAAAGTTAGTGTTATCAAATCCCCTACAAATTTACACCTGAGGGAAATTTTAATTGGTTGCAAAAGTTTTTATCCTATATTTTTACTAAGTGAACCTGGGGGTGTGTTTAAAATTAAGGTGTGTCTAATAGTTAGAAAACTTTGAAACTTTACATAAATTAATAGCAAAATGTTTACATTACACCTATCAAAAAACAGCCTCCTCCATATCCCCTCAAGCTGTCCTATCCATCACCAAGATAGGTGCGCTTTCTGCCATTTAGGTAGAAGTAATCTTCAAACAATTTGCTTCTAATTTAGATAAAGTAGCTGGAAGTTATGTCATGGAAACTCTACATGTGAGGTCAGCCTATTAAACACTAGTTGTAATATGTATTGTTACGGCGACGGAACACGCTTAAAAAATATAAATAAACGTGTTCGCCGCCCGGGGTCCACCGTGCGGCAGATGGAAAAACCGCAGCTAGAAGATACAGAGCACTGTGGCGGTAATGTGCACGGGGTTCTATATCACCCAGTTGCAATCAAGCAGTCTCTGTTAAGTGCACAGAGCTGCTACAGGAAAAATAGAAAAGGAACGCTGAGACTGTTAGTAACACAAGGACTCAGCGGCACACATGCGGTAGGCAAAAACCGGAGTAGTTAAAACGTCACTACGTCCGACATCTACCGTGGTAACAACTGCAGCGCGGAGTGAACAGAGCCGCAAGCAAGGCGCTGCAAGGACGCTGGCGCAATGCAGGACGCTTAGCTGCTGCACAAGGTATGGCTAGAGCGCGCTGGCGCTAGCGCTGCTACTGGCGGCTGCCCAATCACTCACACAATCGTAATATCAGAGGGAAGGGGTTTCATAATAAGTCATCCACCAGTCCAAGCATACATTACCATACACACAGCAGCAGTATGAAAATACTAGCGCATGGCTGAACAGCCATGCACACTTTTTATAGCGTACGGGACCTTCCGGAAGTCTCCATAACCCTGAGCTGGACCAATGGAATCAGGAGCAGGACCTGAGCACCTGACTCCTGAGCTCCAATGGGAGGTTGTCCCAGGAGCATGCTCAGAGTATGGAGTGAAGGACTTAGCCTCCGGAGAGCGTTGCTGAAAAGCAATCTCTTCTGCAATCTCTCCTGCTGTGGACGGATAGCAGGAGACTGCAGGATGTAAGGGTCCAGATCTCTGCATAGCCAGGGCAGAAATCTGACTCCTAACATGTATTTACAAAACTTCCATTTTCTCTATGCCTGACCTAAACTACTTCATTTTTCAGTAGGTATTAGTATATAATGAGGTGGCCTTCACCATCCATCTCCTGAAATGGGCAACATCAATGGCATTTAACGGGTCCCAAGTACTTAATTACATCTCAATATGCCATATTTCCCATTTCAGGAGATGAATGGTGAAGGCCACCTCATTATATACTAATACCTACTGAAAAATAAAGTACTTTAGGTCAGGCATAGAGAAAATGGAAGTTTTGTAAATACATATTACAACTAGCACATATGTGTGTGTGCATGCTTCCAAGCCGTGTTTGTTTTTGGGTAGCTGTGTTTGTGTAAGTAGAAGAGATGTATGTGAATGTGGCAAAACTGTATATGTGTACGTGTGAGAGCTGAGTGTTATATAGGAAAGGTGTGTGTGTGAACATAGGAGAGCTGTGTGTTTATATGTAGCTGAGCTGTGTGTGTGTTGGAGAGGTGTGTGTATGTAAGACAGCTGTGTGTAACTGAAATGTGTGTATGTATGTTGCAGACGTGTGTATGCATAGCAGAGCTTAGTGTGCATATACTGTGCATGCAGTAGTGATGTTACGTATGTGCTCCAGAGAATGCATATAAACGGTCTGCGGCAAAGGTACACATGTATAATATACATGCTGCAGAGAAATAGTAACATTAGATCTCTATCCACTATATTCTTCCCTACAGCAGTAAAGTTAGTGTTATCAAATCCCCTACAAATTTACACCTGAGGGAAATTTTAATTGGTTGCAAAAGTTTTTATCCTATATTTTTACTAAGTGAACCTGGGGGTGTGTTTAAAATTAAGGTGTGTCTAATAGTTAGAAAACTTTGAAACTTTACATAAATTAATAGCAAAATGTTTACATTACACCTATCAAAAAACAGCCTCCTCCATATCCCCTCAAGCTGTTCTATCCATCACCAAGATAGGTGCGCTTTCTGCCATTTAGGTAGAAGTAATCTTCAAACAATTTGCTTCTAATTTAGATAAAGTAGCTGGAAGTTATGTCATGGAAACTCTACATGTGAGGTCAGCCTATTAAACACTAGTTGTAATATGTATTGTTACGGCGACGGAACACGCTTAAAAAATATAAATAAACGTGTTCGCCGCCCGGGGTCCACCGTGCGGCAGATGGAAAAACCGCAGCTAGAAGATACAGAGCACTGTGGCGGTAATGTGCACGGGGTTCTATATCACCCAGTTGCAATCAAGCAGTCTCTGTTAAGTGCACAGAGCTGCTACAGGAAAAATAGAAAAGGAACGCTGAGACTGTTAGTAACACAAGGACTCAGCGGCACACATGCGGTAGGCAAAAACCGGAGTAGTTAAAACGTCACTACGTCCGACATCTACCGTGGTAACAACTGCAGCGCGGAGTGAACAGAGCCGCAAGCAAGGCGCTGCAAGGACGCTGGCGCAATGCAGGACGCTTAGCTGCTGCACAAGGTATGGCTGGAGCGCGCTGGCGCTAGCGCTGCTACTGGCGGCTGCCCAATCACTCACACAATCGTAATATCAGAGGGAAGGGGTTTCATAATAAGTCATCCACCAGTCCAAGCACACATTACCATACACACAGCAGCAGTATGAAAATACTAGCGCATGGCTGAACGGCCATGCGCACTTTTTATAGCGTACGGGACCTTCCGGAAGTCTCCATAACCCTGAGCTGGACCAATGGAATCAGGAGTAGGACCTGAGCACCTGACTCCTGAGCTCCAATGGGAGGTTGTCCCAGGAGCATGCTCAGAGTATGGAGTGAAGGACTTAGCCTCCGGAGAGAGTTGCTGAAAAGCAATCTCTTCTGCAATCTCTCCTGCCGTGGATGGATAGCAGAAGACTGAAGGATGTAAGGGTCCAGATCTCTGCATAGCCAGGGCAGAAATCTGACTCCTAACATGTATTTACAAAACTTCCATTTTCTCTATGCCTGACCTAAACTACTTCATTTTTCAGTAGGTATTAGTATATAATGAGGTGGCCTTCACCATCCATCTCCTGAAATGGGCACCATCAATGGCATTTAACGGGTCCCAAATACTTAATTACATCTCAATATGCCATATAAAGAGGCTATCAGGCATATAAAGCTTACTGGAATAATATTAAAATTATCGGCAAGGATGTGACATCTTATCAGTGGTAAAGGCACCACAAAAGAACCCAGGATGTTAAAACTCTAGGTTTTGACTCTTTGTAAACAATTGTACTTTTTAATTCCTGTATCACAACTAGACAATAAGATGCATATTTAGCCAAGAAAAATCTTACTAAAATGTGTATGTGTGTTACAGTCCAGAGGCAGCTTATTCTGAATGAGCAGAATGCTGACAACATCCTTCCTGATCACTGAGAGAACTGTTTTCTCTGTTCTTGCCCCACACTGATCTATCTGATTGGTGCTGTACTGGAGAGAATGAAACTGGGACCTGCAGGGACACTGCACGTCCTGTGTAGCTGAAGGCCCATTCAAAGCATGTGATCAGTCACATTCTTGAAAGGAATTTCAAAATGTGGTAATGTATACAGGGGTTGCGCTGATGTATATGTGTTTGTGTGTATATATATATATGTGTGAGTGTACATAGAGAAGCTGTATGTGTTGCATATATGAGACTTTTGAGTATGGAGGAAAGCAATGTGCGTGTGTTTAGCAAACAGTGTATGTATTTATTTTACTCATTTATATAGCGCCATTAATCCCACAACGCTTTACAGACATTATTGTCACTGTCCCCGATGGGGCTCACAATCTAAATTGCCTATCAGTATGTCTTTGGAATGTGGACGGAAACCCACGCAAACACGGGGAGAACATACAAACACCTTACTCATTTATATAGCGCCATTAATTCCACTGCGCTTTACAGACATTATTGGCACTGTCCCCGATGGGGCTTACAATTTAAATTTCCTATCATTATGTCTTTGGTATGTGAGAGAAAACTCACTCAAATACGGGGAGAATATACAAACTTCTTGCAGATGTTGCCCTTTGTAGGATTTGAACTAAGGACACCATCGTTGCACGACTAACCACTGAGCTACCGTGCCGATGTAAGTAGCACATATGTGTGTGTGCATGTTTCAAAGCCGTGTTTGTTTTTGGGTAGCTGTGTTTGTGTAAGTAGAAGAGCTGTATGTGAATGTGGCAAAACTGTATATGTGTACGTGTGAGAGCTGAGTGTTATATAGGAAAGGTGTGTGTGTGAACATAGGAGAGCTGTGTGTTTATATGTAGCTGAGCTGTGTGTGTGTTGGAGAGGTGTGTGTATGTAAGACAGCTGTGTGTAACTGAAATGTGTGTATGTATGTTGCAGACATGTGTGTATGCATAGCAGAGCTTAGTGTGCATATACTGTGCATGCAGTAGTGATGTTACGTATGTGCTATAGAGAATGCATATAAACTGCCTGCGGCAAAGGTACACATGTATAATATACATGCTGCAGAGAAATACTAACATTAGATCTCTATCCACTATATTCTTCCCTACAGCAGTAAAGTTAGTGTTATCAAATCCCCTACAAATTTACACCTGTGGGAAATGTTAAATAGTTGCAAAAGTTTTTATTCTATATTTTTACTAAGTAAACCTGGGGGTGCGTTTAAAATTAAGGTGTGTCTAATAGAAAACTTTGAAACTTTACATAAATTAATAGCAAAATGTTTACATTACACCTATCAAAAAACAGCCTCCTCCATTTCCCCTCAAGCTGTCCTATCCATCACCAAGATAGGTGCGCTTTCTGCCATTTAAGTAGAAGTAATCTTCAAACAATTTGCTTCTAATTTAGATAAAGTAGCTGGAAGGTATGTCATGGAAACTCTACATGTGAGGTCAGCCTATTAAACACTAGTTGCAATATGTATTGTTACGGCGGCGGAACACGCTTAAAAAAACATAAATAAACGTGTTCGCCGCCCGGGGTCCACCGTGCGGCAGATGGAAAAACCGCAGCTAGAAGACACAGAGCACTGTGGCGGTAATGTGCACGGGGTTCTATATCACACAGGTGCAATCAAGCAGTCTCTGTTAAGTGCACAGAGCTGCTACAGGAAAAATAGAAAAGGAACGCTGAGCCTGTTAGTAACACAGGGACTCAGCGGCACACATGCGGTAGGCAAAAACCGGAGTAGTTAAAACGTCACTACGTCCGACACCTAACGTGGTAACACGTGTGCTGGCGTCGCAACCGCAAAAATATGCTGCAACTGCAGCGCGGCGTGAACAGAGCCGCAAGCAAGGCGCTGCAAGGACGCTGGCGCAATGCAGGACGCTTAGATGCTGCACAAGGTATGGCTGGATTGCACTGGCGCTAGCGCTGCTACTGGCGGCTGCCCAATCTCTCACACAATCGTAATATCAGAGGGAAGGGGTTTCATAATAAGTCATCCACCAGTCCAAGCATACATTACCATACACACAGCAGCAGTATGAAAATACTAGCGCATGGCTGAACAGCCATGCACACTTTTTATAGCGTACGGGACCTTCCGGAAGTCTCCATAACCCTGAGCTGGACCAATGGAATCAGGAGCAGGACCTGAGCACCTGACTCCTGAGCTCCAATGGGAGGTTGTCCCAGGAGCATGCTCAGAGTATGGAGTGAAGGACTTAGCCTCCGGAGAGCGTTGCTGAAAAGCAATCTCTTCTGCAATCTCTCCTGCTGTGGACGGATAGCAGGAGACTGCAGGATGTAAGGGTCCAGATCTCTGCATAGCCAGGGCAGAAATCTGACTCCTAACATGTATTTACAAAACTTCCATTTTCTCTATGCCTGACCTAAACTACTTCATTTTTCAGTAGGTATTAGTATATAATGAGGTGGCCTTCACCATCCATCTCCTGAAATGGGCAACATCAATGGCATTTAACGGGTCCCAAGTACTTAATTACATCTCAATATGCCATATTTCCCATTTCAGGAGATGGATGGTGAAGGCCACCTCATTATATACTAATACCTACTGAAAAATAAAGTACTTTAGGTCAGGCATAGAGAAAATGGAAGTTTTGTAAATACATATTACAACTAGCACATATGTGTGTGTGCATGTTTCAAAGCCGTGTTTGTTTTTGGGTAGCTGTGTTTGTGTAAGTAGAAGAGATGTATGTGAATGTGGCAAAACTGTATATGTGTACGTGTGAGAGCTGAGTGTTATATAGGAAAGGTGTGTGTGTGAACATAGGAGAGCTGTGTGTTTATATGTAGCTGAGCTGTGTGTGTGTTGGAGAGGTGTGTGTATGTAAGACAGCTGTGTGTAACTGAAATGTGTGTATGTATGTTGCAGACATGTGTGTATGCATAGCAGAGCTTAGTGTGCATATACTGTGCATGCAGTAGTGATGTTACGTATGTGCTCCAGAGAATGCATATAAACTGTCTGCGGCAAAGGTACACATGTATAATATACATGCTGCAGAGAAATAGTAACATTAGATCTCTATCCACTATATTCTTCCCTACAGCAGTAAAGTTAGTGTTATCAAATCCCCTACAAATTTACACCTGAGGGAAATTTTAATTGGTTGCAAAAGTTTTTATCCTATATTTTTACTAAGTGAACCTGGGGGTGTGTTTAAAATTAAGGTGTGTCTAATAGTTAGAAAACTTTGAAACTTTACATAAATTAATAGCAAAATGTTTACATTACACCTATCAAAAAACAGCCTCCTCCATATCCCCTCAAGCTGTCCTATCCATCACCAAGATAGGTGCGCTTTCTGCCATTTAGGTAGAAGTAATCTTCAAACAATTTGCTTCTAATTTAGATAAAGTAGCTGGAAGTTATGTCATGGAAACTCTACATGTGAGGTCAGCCTATTAAACACTAGTTGTAATATGTATTGTTACGGCGACGGAACACGCTTAAAAAATATAAATAAACGTGTTCACCGCCTGGGGACCACCGTGCGGTAGATGGAAAAACCGCAGCTAGAAGATACAGAGCACTGTGGCGGTAATGTGCACGGGGTTCTATATCACCCAGTTGCAATCAAGCAGTCTCTGTTAAGTGCACAGAGCTGCTACAGGAAAAATAGAAAAGGAACGCTGAGACTGTTAGTAACACAAGGACTCAGCGGCACACATGCGGTAGGCAAAAACCGGAGTAGTTAAAACGTCACTACGTCCGACATCTACCATGGTAACAACTGCAGCGCGGAGTGAACAGAGCCGCAAGCAAGGCGCTGCAAGGACGCTGGCGCAATGCAGGACGCTTAGCTGCTGCACAAGGTATGTCTGGAGCGCGCTGGCGCTAGCGCTGCTACTGGCGGCTGCCCAATCACTCACACAATCGTAATATCAGAGGGAAGGGGTTTCATAATAAGTCATCCACCAGTCCAAGCATACATTACCATACACACAGCAGCAGTATGAAAATACTAGCGCATGGCTGAACAGCCATGCACACTTTTTATAGCGTACGGGACCTTCCGGAAGTCTCCATAACCCTGAGCTGGACCAATGGAATCAGGAGCAGGACCTGAGCACCTGACTCCTGAGCTCCAATGGGAGGTTGTCCCAGGAGCATGCTCAGAGTATGGAGTGAAGGACTTAGCCTCCGGAGAGCGTTGCTGAAAACCAATCTCTTCTGCAATCTCTCCTTCTGTGGACGGATAGCAGGAGACTGCAGGATGTAAGGGTCCAGATCTCTGCATAGTCAGGGCAGAAATCTGACTCCTAACATGTATTTACAAAACTTCCATTTTCTCTATGCCTGACCTAAACTACTTCATTTTTCAGTAGGTATTAGTATATAATGAGGTGGCCTTCACCATCCATCTCCTGAAATGGGCAACATCAATGGCATTTAACGGATCCCAAGTACTTAATTACATCTCAATATGCCATATTTCCCATTTCAGGAGATGGATGGTGAAGGCCACCTCATTATATACTAATACCTACTGAAAAATAAAGTACTTTAGGTCAGGCATAGAGAAAATGGAAGTTTTGTAAATACATATTACAACTAGCACATATGTGTGTGTGCATGTTTCAAAGCCGTGTTTGTTTTTGGGTAGCTGTGTTTGTGTAAGTAGAAGAGATGTATGTGAATGTGGCAAAACTGTATATGTGTACGTGTGAGAGCTGAGTGTTATATAGGAAAGGTGTGTGTGTGAACATAGGAGAGCTGTGTGTTTATATGTAGCTGAGCTGTGTGTGTGTTGGAGAGGTGTGTGTATGTAAGACAGCTGTGTGTAACTGAAATTTGTGTATGTATGTTGCAGACATGTGTATGCATAGCAGAGCTTAGTGTGCATATACTGTGCATGCAGTAGTGATGTTACGTATGTGCTCCAGAGAATGCATATAAACGGTCTGCGGCAAAGGTACACATGTATAATATACATGCTGCAGAGAAATAGTAACATTAGATCTCTATCCACTATATTCTTCCCTACAGCAGTAAAGTTAGTGTTATCAAATCCCCTACAAATTTACACCTGTGGGAAATTTTAATTGGTTGCAAAAGTTTGTATCCTATATTTTTACTAAGTGAACCTGGGGGTGTGTTTAAAATTAAGGTGTGTCTAATAGTTAGAAAACTTTGAAACTTTACATAAATTAATAGCAAAATGTTTACATTACACCTATCAAAAAACAGCCTCCTCCATATCCCCTCAAGCTGTCCTATCCATCACCAAGATAGGTGCGCTTTCTGCCATTTAGGTAGAAGTAATCTTCAAACAATTTGCTTCTAATTTTGATAAAGTAGCTGGAAGTTATGTCATGGAAACTTTACATGTGAGGTCAGCCTATTAAACACTAGTTGTAATATGTATTGTTACGGCGACGGAACACGCTTAAAAAATCTAAATAAACGTGTTCGCTGCCCGGGGTCCACCGTGCGGCAGATGGAAAAACCGCAGCTAGAAGACACAGAGCACTGTGGCGGTAATGTGCACGGGGTTCTATATCACCCAGGTGCAATCAAGCAGTCTCTGTTAAGTGCACGGAGCTGCTACAGGAAAAATAGAAAAGGAACGCTGAGACTGTTAGTAACACAAGGACTCAGCGGCACACATGCGGTAGGCAAAAACCGGAGTAGTTAAAACGTCACTACGTCCGACATCTACCGTGGTAACAACTGCAGCGCGGAGTGAACAGAGCCGCAAGCAAGGCGCTGCAAGGACGCTGGCGCAATGCAGGACGCTTAGCTGCTGCACAAGGTATGGCTGGAGCGCGCTGGCGCTAGCGCTGCTACTGGCGGCTGCCCAATCACTCACACAATCGTAATATCAGAGGGAAGGGGTTTCATAAGTCATCCACCAGTCCAAGCATACATTACCATACACACAGCAGCAGTATGAAAATACTAGCGCATGGCTGAACAGCCATGCACACTTTTTATAGCGTACGGGACCTTCCGGAAGTCTCCATAACCCTGAGCTGGACCAATGGAATCAGGAGCAGGACCTGAGCACCTGACTCCTAAGCTCCAATGGGAGGTTGTCCCAGGAGCATGCTCAGAGTATGGAGTGAAGGACTTAGCCTCCGGAGAGCGTTGCTGAAAAGCAATCTCTTCTGCAATCTCTCCTGCTGTGAACGGATAGCAGGAGACTGCAGGATGTAAGGGTCCAGATCTCTGCATAGCCAGGGCAGAAATCTGACTCCTAACATGTATTTACAAAACTTCCATTTTCTCTATGCCTGACCTAAACTACTTCATTTTTCAGTAGGTATTAGTATATAATGAGGTGGCCTTCACCATCCATCTCCTGAAATGGGCAACATCAATGGCATTTAACGGGTCCCAAGTACTTAATTACATCTCAATATGCCATATTTCCCATTTCAGGAGATGGATGGTGAAGGCCACCTCATTATATACTAATAGCTACTGAAAAATAAAGTACTTTAGGTCAGGCATAGAGAAAATGGAAGTTTTGTAAATACATATTACAACTAGCACATATGTGTGTGTGCATGTTTCAAAGCCGTGTTTGTTTTTGGGTAGCTGTGTTTGTGTAAGTAGAAGAGATGTATGTGAATGTGGCAAAACTGTATATGTGTACGTGTGAGAGCTGAGTGTTATATAGGAAAGGTGTGTGTGTGAACATAGGAGAGCTGTGTGTTTATATGTAGCTGAGCTGTGTGTGTGTTGGAGAGGTGTGTGTATGTAAGACAGCTGTGTGTAACTGAAATGTGTGTATGTATGTTGCAGACATGTGTGTATGCATAGCAGAGCTTAGTGTGCATATACTGTGCATGCAGTAGTGATGTTACGTATGTGCTCCAGAGAATGCATATAAACTGTCTGCGGCAAAGGTACACATGTATAATATACATGCTGCAGAGAAATAGTAACATTAGATCTCTATCCACTATATTCTTCCCTACAGCAGTAAAGTTAGTGTTATCAAATCCCCTACAAATTTACACCTGTGGGAAATTTTAATTGGTTGCAAAAGTTTTTATCCTATATTTTTACTAAGTGAACCTGGGGGTGTGTTTAAAATTAAGGTGTGTCTAATAGTTAGAAAACTTTGAAACTTTACATAAATTAATAGCAAAATGTTTACATTACACCTATCAAAAAACAGCCTCCTCCATATCCCCTCAAGCTGTCCTATCCATCACCAAGATAGGTGCGCTTTCTGCCATTTAGGTAGAAGTAATCTTCAAACAATTTGCTTCTAATTTTGATAAAGTAGCTGGAAGTTATGTCATGGAAACTTTACATGTGAGGTCAGCCTATTAAACACTAGTTGTAATATGTATTGTTACGGCGACGGAACACGCTTAAAAAATATAAATAAACGTGTTCGCTGCCCGGGGTCCACCGTGCGGCAGATGGAAAAACCGCAGCTAGAAGACACAGAGCACTGTGGCGGTAATGTGCACGGGGTTCTATATCACCCAGGTGCAATCAAGCAGTCTCTGTTAAGTGCACAGAGCTGCTACAGGAAAAATAGAAAAGGAACGCTGAGACTGTTAGTAACACAGGGACTCAGCGGCACACATGCGGTAGGCAAAAACCGGAGTAGTTAAAACGTCACTACGTCCGACACCTAACGTGGTAACAAGTGTGCTGGCGTCGCAACCGCAAAAATATGCTGCAACTGCAGCGCGGCGTGAACAGAGCCGCAAGCAAGGCGCTGCAAGGACGCTGGCGCAATGCAGGACGCTTAGATGCTGCACAAGGTATGGCTGGATTGCACTGGCGCTAGCGCTGCTACTGGCGGCTGCCCAATCTCTCACACAATCGTAATATCAGAGGGAAGGGGTTTCATAATAAGTCATCCACCAGTCCAAGCATACATTACCATACAAACAGCAGCAGTATGAAAATACTAGCGCATGGCTGAACAGCCATGCACACTTTTTATAGCGTACGGGACCTTCCGGAAGTCTCCATAACCCTGAGCTGGACCAATGGAATCAGGAGCAGGACCTTAGCACCTGACTCCTGAGCTCCAATGGGAGGTTGTCCCAGGAGCATGCTCAGAGTATGGAGTGAAGGACTTAGCCTCCGGAGAGCGTTGCTGAAAAGCAATCTCTTCTGCAATCTCTCCTGCTGTGGACGGATAGCAGGAGACTGCAGGATGTAAGGGTCCAGATCTCTGCATAGCCAGGGCAGAATTCTGACTCCTAACATGTATTTACAAAACTTCCATTTTCTCTATGCCTGACCTAAACTACTTCATTTTTCAGTAGGTATTAGTATATAATGAGGTGGCCTTCACCATCCATCTCCTGAAATGGGCAACATCAATGGCATTTAACGGGTCCCAAGTACTTAATTACATCTCAATATGCCATATTTCCCATTTCAGGAGATGGATGGTGAAGGCCACCTCATTATATACTAATACCTACTGAAAAATAAAGTACTTTAGGTCAGGCATAGAGAAAATGGAAGTTTTGTAAATACATATTACAACTAGCACATATGTGTGTGTGCATGTTTCCAAGCCGTGTTTGTTTTTGGGTAGCTGTGTTTGTGTAAGTAGAAGAGATGTATGTGAATGTGGCAAAACTGTATATGTGTACGTGTGAGAGCTGAGTGTTATATAGGAAAGGTGTGTGTGTGAACATAGGAGAGCTGTGTGTTTATATGTAGCTGAGCTGTGTGTGTGTTGGAGAGGTGTGTGTATGTAAGACAGCTGTGTGTAACTGAAATGTGTGTATGTATGTTGCAGACATGTGTGTATGCATAGCAGAGCTTAGTGTGCATATACTGTGCATGCAGTAGTGATGTTACGTATGTGCTCCAGAGAATGCATATAAACGGTCTGCGGCAAAGGTACACATGTATAATATACATGCTGCAGAGAAATAGTAACATTAGATCTCTATCCACTATATTCTTCCCTACAGCAGTAAAGTTAGTGTTATCAAATCCCCTACAAATTTACACCTGTGGGAAATTTTAATTGGTTGCAAAAGTTTTTATCCTATATTTTTACTAAGTGAACCTGGGGGTGTGTTTAAAATTAAGGTGTGTCTAATAGTTAGAAAACTTTGAAACTTTACATAAATTAATAGCAAAATGTTTACATTACACCTATCAAAAAACAGCCTCCTCCATATCCCCTCAAGCTGTCCTATCCATCACCAAGATAGGTGCGCTTTCTGCCATTTAGGTAGAAGTAATCTTCAAACAATTTGCTTCTAATTTTGATAAAGTAGCTGGAAGTTATGTCATGGAAACTCTACATGTGAGGTCAGCCTATTAAACACTAGTTTTAATATGTATTGTTACGGCGACGGAACACGCTTAAAAAATATAAATAAAAGTGTTCGCTGCCCGGGGTCCACCGTGCGGCAGATGGAAAAACCGCAGCTAGAAGACACAGAGCACTGTGGCGGTAATGTGCACGGGGTTCTATATCACCCAGGTGCAATCAAGCAGTCTCTGTTAAGTGCACAGAGCTGCTACAGGAAAAATAGAAAAGGAACGCTGAGACTGTTAGTAACACAAGGACTCAGCGGCACACATGTGGTAGGCAAAAACCGGAGTAGTTAAAACGTCACTACGTCCGACATCTACCGTGGTAACAACTGCAGCGCGGAGTGAACAGAGCCGCAAGCAAGGCGCTGCAAGGACGCTGGCGCAATGCAGGACGCTTAGCTGCTGCACAAGGTATGGCTGGAGCGCGCTGGCGCTAGCGCTGCTACTGGCGGCTGCCCAATCACTCACACAATCGTAATATCAGAGGGAAGGGGTTTCATAATAAGTCATCCACCAGTCCAAGCATACATTACCATACACACAGCAGCAGTATGAAAATACTAGCGCATGGCTGAACGGCCATGCGCACTTTTTATAGCGTACGGGACCTTCCGGAAGTCTCCATAACCCTGAGCTGGACCAATGGAATCAGGAGTAGGACCTGAGCACCTGACTCCTGAGCTCCAATGGGAGGTTGTCCCAGGAGCATGCTCAGAGTATGGAGTGAAGGACTTAGCCTCCGGAGAGAGTTGCTAAAAAGCAATCTCTTCTGCAATCTCTCCTGCCGTGGACGGATAGCAGGAGACTGAAGGATGTAAGGGTCCAGATCTCTGCATAGCCAGGGCAGAAATCTGACTCCTAACATGTATTTACAAAACTTCCATTTTCTCTATGCCTGACCTAAACTACTTCATTTTTCAGTAGGTATTAGTATATAATGAGGTGGCCTTCACCATCCATCTCCTGAAATGGGCACCATCAATGGCATTTAACGGGTCCCAAATACTTAATTACATCTCAATATGCCATATAAAGAGGCTATCAGGCATATAAAGCTTACTGGAATAATATTAAAATTATAGGCAAGGATGTGACATCTTATCAGTGGTAAAGGCACCACAAAAGAACCCAGGATGTTAAAACTCTAGGTTTTGACTCTTTGTAAACAATTGTACTTTTTAATTCCTGTATCACAACTAGACAATAAGATGCATATTTAGCCAAGAAAAATCTTACTAAAATGTGTATGTGTGTTACAGTCCAGAGGCAGCTTATTCTGAATGAGCAGAATGCTGACAACATCCTTCCTGATCACTGAGAGAACTGTTTTCTCTGTTCTTGCCCCACACTGATCTATCTGATTGGTGCTGTACTGGAGAGAATGAAACTGGGACCTGCAGGGACACTGCACGTCCTGTGTAGCTGAAGGCCCATTCAAAGCATGTGATCAGTCACATTCTTGAAAGGAATTTCAAAATGTGGTAATGTATACAGGGGTTGCGCTGATGTATATGTGTTTGTGTGTATATATATATATGTGTGAGTGTACATAGAGAAGCTGTATGTGTTGCATATATGAGACTTTTGAGTATGGAGGAAAGCAATGTGCGTGTGTTTAGCAAACAGTGTATGTATTTATTTTACTCATTTATATAGCGCCATTAATCCCACAACGCTTTACAGACATTATTGTCACTGTTCCCGATGGGGCTCACAATCTAAATTGCCTATCAGTATGTCTTTGGAATGTGGACGGAAACCCACGCAAACACGGGGAGAACATACAAACACCTTACTCATTTATATAGCTCCATTAATTCCACTGCGCTTTACAGACATTATTGGCACTGTCCCCGATGGGGCTTACAATTTAAATTTCCTATCATTATGTCTTTGGTATGTGAGAGAAAACTCACTCAAATACGGGGAGAATATACAAACTTCTTGCAGATGTTGCCCTTTGTAGGATTTGAACTAAGGACCCCATCGTTGCACGACTAACCACTGAGCTACCGTGCCGATGTAAGTAGCACATATGTGTGTGTGCATGTTTCAAACCCGTGTTTGTTTTTGGGTAGCTGTGTTTGTGTAAGTAGAAGAGCTGTATGTGAATGTGGCAAAACTGTATATGTGTACGTGTGAGAGCTGAGTGTTATATAGGAAAGGTGTGTGTGTGAACATAGGAGAGCTGTGTGTTTATATGTAGCTGAGCTGTGTGTGTGTTGGAGAGGTGTGTGTATGTAAGACAGCTGTGTGTAACTGAAATGTGTGTATGTATGTTGCAGACATGTGTGTATGCATAGCAGAGCTTAGTGTGCATATACTGTGCATGCAGTAGTGATGTTACGTATGTGCTCCAGAGAATGCATATAAACTGCCTGCGGCAAAGGTACACATGTATAATATACATGCTGCAGAGAAATACTAACATTAGATCTCTATCCACTATATTCTTCCCTACAGCAGTAAAGTTAGTGTTATCAAATCCCCTACAAATTTACACCTGTGGGAAATGTTAAATAGTTGCAAAAGTTTTTATTCTATATTTTTACTAAGTAAACCTGGGGGTGCGTTTAAAATTAAGGTGTGTCTAATAGAAAACTTTGAAACTTTACATAAATTAATAGCAAAATGTTTACATTACACCTATCAAAAAACAGCCTCCTCCATTTCCCCTCAAGCTGTCCTATCCATCACCAAGATAGGTGCGCTTTCTGCCATTTAAGTAGAAGTAATCTTCAAACAATTTGCTTCTAATTTAGATAAAGTAGCTGGAAGGTATGTCATGGAAACTCTACATGTGAGGTCAGCCTATTAAACACTAGTTGCAATATGTATTGTTACGGCGGTGGAACACGCTTAAAAAAACATAAATAAACGTGTTCGCCGCCCGGGGTCCACCGTGCGGCAGATGGAAAAACCGCAGCTAGAAGACACAGAGCACTGTGGCGGTAATGTGCACGGGGTTCTATATCACACAGGTGCAATCAAGCAGTCTCTGTTAAGTGCACAGAGCTGCTACAGGAAAAATAGAAAAGGAACGCTGAGCCTGTTAGTAACACAGGGACTCAGCGGCACACATGCGGTAGGCAAAAACCGGAGTAGTTAAAACGTCACTACGTCCGACACCTAACGTGGTAACAAGTGTGCTGGCGTCGCAACCGCAAAAATATGCTGCAACTGCAGCGCGGCGTGAACAGAGCCGCAAGCAAGGCGCTGCAAGGACGCTGGCGCAATGCAGGACGCTTAGATGCTGCACAAGGTATGGCTGGATTGCACTGGCGCTAGCGCTGCTACTGGCGGCTGCCCAATCTCTCACACAATCGTAATATCAGAGGGAAGGGGTTTCATAATAAGTCATCCACCAGTCCAAGCATACATTACCATACACACAGCAGCAGTATGAAAATACTAGCGCATGGCTGAACAGCCATGCACACTTTTTATAGCGTACGGGACCTTCCGGAAGTCTCCATAACCCTGAGCTGGACCAATGGAATCAGGAGCAGGACCTGAGCACCTGACTCCTGAGCTCCAATGGGAGGTTGTCCCAGGAGCATGCTCAGAGTATGGAGTGAAGGACTTAGCCTCCGGAGAGCGTTGCTGAAAAGCAATCTCTTCTGCAATCTCTCCTGCTGTGGACGGATAGCAGGAGACTGCAGGATGTAAGGGTCCAGATCTCTGCATAGCCAGGGCAGAAATCTGACTCCTAACATGTATTTACAAAACTTCCATTTTCTCTATGCCTGACCTAAACTACTTCATTTTTCAGTAGGTATTAGTATATAATGAGGTGGCCTTCACCATCCATCTCCTGAAATGGGCAACATCAATGGCATTTAACGGGTCCCAAGTACTTAATTACATCTCAATATGCCATATTTCCCATTCCAGGAGATGGATGGTGAAGGCCACCTCATTATATACTAATACCTACTGAAAAATAAAGTACTTTAGGTCAGGCATAGAGAAAATGGAAGTTTTGTAAATACATATTACAACTAGCACATATGTGTGTGTGCATGTTTCCAAGCCGTGTTTGTTTTTGGGTAGCTGTGTTTGTGTAAGTAGAAGAGATGTATGTGAATGTGGCAAAACTGTATATGTGTACGTGTGAGAGCTGAGTGTTATATAGGAAAGGTGTGTGTGTGAACATAGGAGAGCTGTGTGTTTATATGTAGCTGAGCTGTGTGTGTGTTGGAGAGGTGTGTGTATGTAAGACAGCTGTGTGTAACTGAAATGTGTGTATGTATGTTGCAGACATGTGTATGCATAGCAGAGCTTAGTGTGCATATACTGTGCATGCAGTAGTGATGTTACGTATGTGCTCCAGAGAATGCATATAAACGGTCTGCGGCAAAGGTACACATGTATAATATACATGCTGCAGAGAAATAGTAACATTAGATCTCTATCCACTATATTCTTCCCTACAGCAGTAAAGTTAGTGTTATCAAATCCCCTACAAATTTACACCTGTGGGAAATTTTAATTGGTTGCAAAAGTTTTTATCCTATATTTTTACTAAGTGAACCTGGGGGTGTGTTTAAAATTAAGGTGTGTCTAATAGTTAGAAAACTTTGAAACTTTACATAAATTAATAGCAAAATGTTTACATTACACCTATCAAAAAACAGCCTCCTCCATATCCCCTCAAGCTGTCCTATCCATCACCAAGATAGGTGCGCTTTCTGCCATTTAGGTAGAAGTAATCTTCAAACAATTTGCTTCTAATTTTGATAAAGTAGCTGGAAGTTATGTCATGGAAACTTTACATGTGAGGTCAGCCTATTAAACACTAGTTGTAATATGTATTGTTACGGCGACGGAACACGCTTAAAAAATATAAATAAACGTGTTCGCTGCCCGGGGTCCACCGTGCGGCAGATGGAAAAACCGCAGCTAGAAGACACAGAGCACTGTGGCGGTAATGTGCACGGGGTTCTATATCACCCAGGTGCAATCAAGCAGTCTCTGTTAAGTGCACAGAGCTGCTACAGGAAAAATAGAAAAGGAACGCTGAGACTGTTAGTAACACAGGGACTCAGCGGCACACATGCGGTAGGCAAAAACCGGAGTAGTTAAAACGTCACTACGTCCGACACCTAACGTGGTAACAAGTGTGCTGGCGTCGCAACCGCAAAAATATGCTGCAACTGCAGCGCGGCGTGAACAGAGCCGCAAGCAAGGCGCTGCAAGGACGCTGGCGCAATGCAGGACGCTTAGATGCTGCACAAGGTATGGCTGGATTGCACTGGCGCTAGCGCTGCTACTGGCGGCTGCCCAATCTCTCACACAATCGTAATATCAGTGGGAAGGGGTTTCATAATAAGTCATCCACCAGTCCAAGCATACATTACCATACACACAGCAGCAGTATGAAAATACTAGCGCATGGCTGAACAGCCATGCACACTTTTTATAGAGTACGGGACCTTCCGGAAGTCTCCATAACCCTGAGCTGGACCAATGGAATCAGGAGCAGGACCTGAGCACCTGACTCCTGAGCTCCAATGGGAGGTTGTCCCAGGAGCATGCTCAGAGTATGGAGTGAAGGACTTAGCCTCCGGAGAGCGTTGCTGAAAAGCAATCTCTTCTGCAACCTCTCCTGCTGTGGATGGATAGCAGGAGACTGCAGGATGTAAGGGTCCAGATCTCTGCATAGCCAGGGCAGAAATCTGACTCCTAACATGTATTTACAAAACTTCCATTTTCTCTATGCCTGACCTAAACTACTTCATTTTTCAGTAGGTATTAGTATATAATGAGGTGGCCTTCACCATCCATCTCCTGAAATGGGCAACATCAATGGCATTTAACGGGTCCCAAGTACTTAATTACATCTCAATATGCCATATTTCCCATTTCAGGAGATGGATGGTGAAGGCCACCTCATTATATACTAATACCTACTGAAAAATAAAGTACTTTAGGTCAGGCATAGAGAAAATGGAAGTTTTGTAAATACATATTACAACTAGCACATATGTGTGTGTGCATGTTTCAAAGCCGTGTTTGTTTTTGGGTAGCTGTGTTTGTGTAAGTAGAAGAGATGTATGTGAATGTGGCAAAACTGTATATGTGTACGTGTGAGAGCTGAGTGTTATATAGGAAAGGTGTGTGTGAACATAGGAGAGCTGTGTGTTTATATGTAGCTGAGCTGTGTGTGTGTTGGAGAGGTGTGTGTATGTAAGACAGCTGTGTGTAACTGAAATGTGTGTATGTATGTTGCAGACATGTGTGAATGCATAGCAGAGCTTAGTGTGCATATACTGTGCATGCAGTAGTGATGTTACGTATGTGCTCCAGAGAATGCATATAAACAGCCTGCGGCAAAGGTACACATGTATAATATACATGCTGCAGAGAAATAGTAACATTAGATCTCTATCCACTATATTCTTCCCTACAGCAGTAAAGTTAGTGTTATCAAATCCCCTACAAATTTACACCTGTGGGAAATTTTAATTGGTTGCAAAAGTTTTTATCCTATATTTTTACTAAGTGAACCTGGGGGTGTGTTTAAAATTAAGGTGTGTCTAATAGTTAGAAAACTTTGAAACTTTACATAAATTAATAGCAAAATGTTTACATTACACCTATCAAAAAAAGCCTCCTCCATATCCCCTCAAGCTGTCCTATCCATCACCAAGATAGGTGCGCTTTCTGCC
Organism: Dendrobates tinctorius; assembly: GCF_039654945.1. Classification (NCBI taxonomy): domain Eukaryota; kingdom Metazoa; phylum Chordata; class Amphibia; order Anura; family Dendrobatidae; genus Dendrobates; species Dendrobates tinctorius. The sequence continues at coordinate 6,419,420 of NW_027361741.1, read as the reverse complement.
ATTTAGGTAGAAGTAATCTTCAAACAATTTGCTTCTAATTTTGATAAAGTAGCTGGAAGTTATGTCATGGAAACTCTACATGTGAGGTCAGCCTATTAAACACTAGTTGTAATATGTATTGTTACGGCGACGGAACACGCTTAAAAAATATAAATAAACGTGTTCGCTGCCCGGGGTCCACCGTGCGGCAGATGGAAAAACCGCAGCTAGAAGACACAGAGCACTGTGGCGGTAATGTGCACGGGGTTCTATATCACCCAGGTGCAATCAAGCAGTCTCTGTTAAGTGCACAGAGCTGCTACAGGAAAAATAGAAAAGGAACGCTGAGACTGTTAGTAACACAGGGCCTCAGCGGCACACATGCGGTAGGCAAAAACCGGAGTAGTTAAAACGTCACTACGTCCGACACCTAACGTGGTAACAAGTGTGCTGGCGTCGCAACCGCAAAAATATGCTCAAACTGCAGCGCGGCGTGAACAGAGCCGCAAGCAAGGCGCTGCAAGGACGCTGGCGCAATGCAGGACGCTTAGATGCTGCACAAGGTATGGCTGTATTGCACTGGCGCTAGCGCTGCTACTGGCGGCTGCCCAATCTCTCACACAATCGTAATATCAGAGGGAAGGGGTTTCATAATAAGTCATCCACCAGTCCAAGCATACATTACCATACACACAGCAGCAGTATGAAAATACTAGCGCATGGCTGAACAGCCATGCACACTTTTTATAGCGTACGGGACCTTCCGGAAGTCTCCATAACCCTGAGCTGGACCAATGGAATCAGGAGTAGGACCTGAGCACCTGACTCCTGAGCTCCAATGGGAGGTTGTCCCAGGAGCATGCTCAGAGTATGGAGTGAAGGACTTAGCCTCCGGAGAGAGTTGCTGAAAAGCAATCTCTTCTGCAATCTCTCCTGCTGTGGACGGATAGCAGGAGACTGCAGGATGTAAGGGTCCAGATCTCTGCATAGCCAGGGCAGAAATCTGACTCCTAACATGTATTTACAAAACTTCCATTTTCTCTATGCCTGACCTAAACTACTTCATTTTTCAGTAGGTATTAGTATATAATGAGGTGGCCTTCTCCATCCATCTCCTGAAATGGGCACCATCAATGGCATTTAACGGGTCCCAAATACTTAATTACATCTCAATATGCCATATAAAGAGGCTATCAGGCATATAAAGCTTACTGGAATAATATTAAAATTATAGGCAAGGATGTGACATCTTATCAGTGGTAAAGGCACCACAAAAGAACCCAGGATGTTAAAACTCTAGGTTTTGACTCTTTGTAAACAATTGTACTTTTTAATTCCTGTATCACAACTAGACAATAAGATGCATATTTAGCCAAGAAACATCTTACTAAAATGTGTATGTGTGTTACAGTCCAGAGGCAGCTTATTCTGAATGAGCAGAATGCTGACATCCTTCCTGATCACTGAGAGAACTGTTTTCTCTGTTCTTGCCCCACACTGATCTATCTGATCGGTGCTGTACTGGAGAGAATGAAACTGGGACCTGCAGGGACACTGCACGTCCTGTGTAGCTGAAGGCCCATTCAAAGCATGTGATCAGTCACATTCTTGAAAGGAATTTCAAAATGTGGTAATGTATACAGGGGTTGCGCTGATGTATATGTGTTTGTGTGTATATATATATGTGTGAGTGTACATAGAGAAGCTGTATGTGTTGCATATATGAGACTTTTGAGTATGGAGGAAAGCAATGTGCGTGTGTTTAGCAAACAGTGTATGTATTTATTTTACTCATTTATATAGCGCCATTAATCCCACAACGCTTTACAGACATTATTGTCACTGTCCCCGATGGGGCTCACAATCTAAATTGCCTATCAGTATGTCTTTGGAATGTGGACGGAAACCCACGCAAACACGGGGAGAACATACAAACACCTTACTCATTTATATAGCGCCATTAATTCCACTGCGCTTTACAGACATTATTGGCACTGTCCCCGATGGGGCTTACAATTTAAATTTCCTATCATTATGTCTTTGGTATGTGAGAGAAAACTCACTCAAATACGGGGAGAATATACAAACTTCTTGCAGATGTTGCCCTTTGTAGGATTTGAACTAAGGACCCCATCGTTGCACGACTAACCACTGAGCTACCGTGCCGATGTAAGTAGCACATATGTGTGTGTGCATGTTTCAAAGCTGTGTTTGTTTTTGGGTAGCTGTGTTTGTGTAAGTAGAAGAGCTGTATGTGAATGTGGCAAAACTGTATATGTGTACGTGTGAGAGCTGAGTGTTATATAGGAAAGGTGTGTGTGTGAACATAGGAGAGCTGTGTGTTTATATGTAGCTGAGCTGTGTGTGTGTTGGAGAGGTGTGTGTATGTAAGACAGCTGTGTGTAACTGAAATGTGTGTATGTATGTTGCAGACATGTGTGTATGCATAGCAGAGCTTAGTGTGCATATACTGTGCATGCAGTAGTGATGTTACGTATGTGCTCCAGAGAATGCATATAAACTGCCTGCGGCAAAGGTACACATGTATAATATACATGCTGCAGAGAAATACTAACATTAGATCTCTATCCACTATATTCTTCCCTACAGCAGTAAAGTTAGTGTTATCAAATCCCCTACAAATTTACACCTGTGGGAAATGTTAAATAGTTGCAAAAGTTTTTATTCTATATTTTTACTAAGTAAACCTGGGGGTGCGTTTAAAATTAAGGTGTGTCTAATAGAAAACTTTGAAACTTTACATAAATTAATAGCAAAATGTTTACATTACACCTATCAAAAAACAGCCTCCTCCATTTCCCCTCAAGCTGTCCTATCCATCACCAAGATAGGTGCGCTTTCTGCCATTTAAGTAGAAGTAATCTTCAAACAATTTGCTTCTAATTTAGATAAAGTAGCTGGAAGGTATGTCATGGAAACTCTACATGTGAGGTCAGCCTATTAAACACTAGTTGCAATATGTATTGTTACGGCGGCGGAACACGCTTAAAAAAACATAAATAAACGTGTTCGCCGCCCGGGGTCCACCGTGCGGCAGATGGAAAAACCGCAGCTAGAAGACACAGAGCACTGTGGCGGTAATGTGCACGGGGTTCTATATCACACAGGTGCAATCAAGCAGTCTCTGTTAAGTGCACAGAGCTGCTACAGGAAAAATAGAAAAGGAACGCTGAGCCTGTTAGTAACACAGGGACTCAGCGGCACACATGCGGTAGGCAAAAACCGGAGTAGTTAAAACGTCACTACGTCCGACACCTAACGTGGTAACAAGTGTGCTGGCGTCGCAACCGCAAAAATATGCTGCAACTGCAGCGCGGCGTGAACAGAGCCGCAAGCAAGGCGCTGCAAGGACGCTGGCGCAATGCAGGACGCTTAGATGCTGCACAAGGTATGGCTGGATTGCACTGGCGCTAGCGCTGCTACTGGCGGCTGCCCAATCTCTCACACAATCGTAATATCAGAGGGAAGGGGTTTCATAATAAGTCATCCACCAGTCCAAGCATACATTACCATACACACAGCAGCAGTATGAAAATACTAGCGCATGGCTGAACAGCCATGCACACTTTTTATAGCGTACGGGACCTTCCGGAAGTCTCCATAACCCTGAGCTGGACCAATGGAATCAGGAGCAGGACCTGAGCACCTGACTCCTGAGCTCCAATGGGAGGTTGTCCCAGGAGCATGCTCAGAGTATGGAGTGAAGGACTTAGCCTCCGGAGAGCGTTGCTGAAAAGCAATCTCTTCTGCAATCTCTCCTGCTGTGGACGGATAGCAGGAGACTGCAGGATGTAAGGGTCCAGATCTCTGCATAGCCAGGGCAGAAATCTGACTCCTAACATGTATTTACAAAACTTCCATTTTCTCTATGCCTGACCTAAACTACTTCATTTTTCAGTAGGTATTAGTATATAATGAGGTGGCCTTCACCATCCATCTCCTGAAATGGGCAACATCAATGGCATTTAACGGGTCCCAAGTACTTAATTACATCTCAATATGCCATATTTCCCATTTCAGGAGATGGATGGTGAAGGCCACCTCATTATATACTAATACCTACTGAAAAATAAAGTACTTTAGGTCAGGCATAGAGAAAATGGAAGTTTTGTAAATACATATTACAACTAGCACATATGTGTGTGTGCATGTTTCCAAGCCGTGTTTGTTTTTGGGTAGCTGTTTGTGTAAGTAGAAGAGATGTATGTGAATGTGGCAAAACTGTATATGTGTACGTGTGAGAGCTGAGTGTTATATAGGAAAGGTGTGTGTGTGAACATAGGAGAGCTGTGTGTTTATATGTAGCTGAGCTGTGTGTGTTGGAGAGGTGTGTGTATGTAAGACAGCTGTGTGTAACTGAAATGTGTGTATGTATGTTGCAGACATGTGTGTATGCATAGCAGAGCTTAGTGTGCATATACTGTGCATGCAGTAGTGATGTTACGTATGTGCTCCAGAGAATGCATATAAACTGTCTGCGGCAAAGGTACACATGTATAATATACGTGCTGCAGAGAAATAGTAACATTAGATCTCTATCCACTATATTCTTCCCTACAGCAGTAAAGTTAGTGTTATCAAATCCCCTACAAATTTACACCTGAGGGAAATTTTAATTGGTTGCAAAAGTTTTTATCCTATATTTTTACTAAGTGAACCTGGGGGTGTGTTTAAAATTAAGGTGTGTCTAATAGTTAGAAAACTTTGAAACTTTACATAAATTAATAGCAAAATGTTTACATTACACCTATCAAAAAACAGCCTCCTCCATTTCCCCTCAAGCTGTCCTATCCATCACCAAGATAGGTGCGCTTTCTGCCATTTAAGTAGAAGTAATCTTCAAACAATTTGCTTCTAACTTAGATAAAGTAGCTGGAAGGTATGTCATGGAAACTCTACATGTGAGGTCAGCCTATTAAACACTAGTTGCAATATGTATTGTTACGGCGGCGGAACACGCTTAAAAAAACATAAATAAACGTGTTCGCCGCCCGGGGGCCACCGTGCGGCAGATGGAAAAACCGCAGCTAGAAGACACAGAGCACTGTGGCGGTAATGTGCACGGGGTTCTATATCACACAGGTGCCAGACCTAAACTACTTCATTTTTCTGTAGGTATTAGTATATAATGAGGTGGCCTTCACCATCCATCTCCTGAAATGGGCACCATCAATGGCATTTAACGGGTCCCAAGTACTTAATTACATCTCAGTATGCCATATAAAGAGGCTATCAGGCATATAAAGCTTACTGGAATAATATTAAAATTATAGGCAAGGATGTGACATCATATCAGTGGTAAAGGCACCACAAAAGAACCCAGGATGTTAAAACTCTAGGTTTTGATTCTTTGTAAATAATTGTACTTTTTAATTGCTGTATCACAACTAGACAATAAGACGCATATTTAGCAAAGAAAAATCTTACTAAAAAGTGTATGTGTGTTACAGTCCAGAGGCAGCTTATTCTGAATCAGCAGAATGCTGACAACATCCTTCCTGATCACTGAGAGAACTGTTTTCTCTGTTCTTTCCCCCCACTGATCTATCTGATCGGTGCTGTACTGGAGAGAATGAAACTGGGACCTGCAGGGACACTGCACGTCCTGTGTAGCTGAAGGCCCTTTCACAGCATGTGATCACATTCTTGAAAGGAATTTCAAATTGTGGTAATGTATACAGTGGTTGTGTTGATATATATATTTGAGTGAGTGTACATAGAGGAGCTGTATGTGTTGCATATGAGTTTTTTGTGTATGGAGGAAAGCTATGTTCGAGTGTTTAGCAAACAGTGTATGTATTTATTTTACTCATTTAAATAGCGCCATTAAATCCACAGCGCTTTATAGACATTATTGTCACTTTCCCCGATTGGGCTCACAATCTAAATCCCCTATCAATATGTCTTTGGAATGTGGGAGGAAACCCTCACAAACACGGGAAGAACATACAAACAGATCTCGGCGGGCGCATTCTGTAATGCTGTAGATAAGCCTCTGATGTAAACTGAAAGATAAGAAAAACGAGTTAGATTATACTCACCGTAGGGGGGGGCGGTCCGATGCGGTCCGGGTCCGATGGGTATCACGGTCCGGCACCTCCTATCTTCTAGCGATGACGTCCTTCTCCTTGCTTCATGCCGCGCTCCTGCGCAGGCGTACTGATCTGCCCTGTTGAGGACAGACCAGAGTACTGCAGTGCGCAGGCGCCGGACTTCTCTGACCCTTCCCGGGGCCTGCGCACTGCAGTTCTCTGCTTTGCCCTCAACAGGGCAGATCAGTACGCCTGTGCAGGAGCGTGGCATGAAGCAAGGAGGAGGACATCATCGCTAGAAGATAGGAGGTGCCGGACCCGGACCCCGACACCCATCGGACCCGGATTGTTCCCCCCCGGTGAGTATAATCTAACTCGTTTTTCTTATCTTTCAGGTTACATCAGGGGCTTATCTACAGCAGTACAGAATGCTCTAGATAAGCCCCTGATAGTGGTGGCCACATCTCATAGGGCAAAAAATAGGTGATAGATTCCCTTTAATCAATGTATGCAGCATGGAGAGAAATCAGATCTCAACATCAGGTAAATGAGCTCATATATGTATGTGTATATATGTAGATAGGATGATAGATGCTGAACAGAATGGTTATCCATGACACATACAGTAATACACTGCACCATAGTCGCATACACTTATTATAAACTGCACACGTTATATACACATATCTATATACTTACACCACGCATACTGTGTCTAAGTAGACAGCACATCTACACTACACATACATCCATCACATGTACACTATGGATCACATCAGTAGTTTTAAGAGAAAACCAGGAGTGAAACCTAAACAGATGAAACCTATTTTGGAGCGATCTGCACCTCTGTGGTGTTTTGCACACACTCCAGGTTTTGGCTTACAAATTCCAAAACCAGGCCATAATCTCTATGTGTGAAAGTGGCCCCAGGATGGCAGCCGTAATGGGATAGTGCTTTTATCATTTCTCCCACAGTCCCTGCAGCTTCAGCCGCACAGTAAACAGATATGATCCCGGGTGAGGGGTAAAACCTGCTGCAATGCTTGTATACTGCAGTACGGCGGCCTATGTACGGGGGTCCAATAAAGTTATACGTCAGGGAAGACAGTGGAGGGAGGAATACGAAAACGGGTCAATGGTACTTATCCGTCACTTAGTAAATCCAAATCTTCCATCTGTGGCCTGGAGAAACCTCTGGTCTTGTTTGGACACAACTGCCGGGGAGACGACTGCTCTGCTCCAGTGATCGGCTGCAACTGGTGCGGCTGGTGGATGGAGCTGTGTCATAAGGCAGAAGGCGATGATGTCATAAAGAGAAGGCGATGATGTCATAAGAGAAGAAAGAATCCCAGGACTAGCACAGCAATTTCTCCTACAGAAATGTATTATGATCACTGCATTGAAAATATTGTAATAATATATTTTATAATTTGGAATATTTATTTAGAGGTGCAATTACTGAACATACATTTCAGTAGGCCAACATTTTGGATTTTAAAATCATTTTTCAAGCTGGTGTTATAAAGTATTCTAATTCACTGAGATGACTTTTGGGTTTTCATTGGCTGTAAGCCAAAATCCTCAACATTAACAGAAATAAACCCATGAAATAGATCACTCGGTGTGTAATGGCTCTATATAATATACGAGTTTCACTTTGTGTATTGAAGAACTGAAATAACTTTTTGATGTTATTCTAATTTTGTGAGAAGCAGCTGTACACTTATTATAAACTGCACACGTCATATACACATACCTATACACTAACACTACACTTACACTACACATACTGTGTGTAAAAGGACAGCACATCTACACTACACATGTACGTCCATCACAAGTACACTATGGATCACATCAGTATTTTTAAGAGAAAACCAGGAGTGAAACCTAAACAGATGGAACCTATTTTGGAGCGATCAGCACCTTTGTTGTGTTTTGAACACACTCCTGGTTTTGGCTTACAAATGCCAAAACACAAATCCAGGCCATAATCTGTGTGTGTGAATGTGTCCCCAGGATGGCGGGAAGACAGCGGAGGGAGGAATACAGAAACGGATCACTGATACTTATCCATCACTTAGTAAATCCCAATCTTCCATCTGTGGCCTGGAGAAACCTCTGGTCTTGTTTGGACACAACTGCCGGGGAGACGACTGCTCTGCTCCAGCGATCGGCTGCAACTGGTGCGACTGGCGATGGAACTGTGTCATAAGAGAGAAGGCGATGATGTCATAAAGAGAAGGCGATGATGTCATAAGAGAAGAGAGAATTCCATGACGAGCACAGCAATTTCTCCTACAGAAGTACATTATGTTCACTGCATTGAAAACATCTTAATTGTTTGTGACCTGTAATAAATATTTATTTAGAGGCTTCTTTCTGATAGAACCACCCCAAACATCACAACACAGGATGAGCCCCAGAAACACTGCAATTGTGCACAGGGTAGACTCTAGAAATATGGACATCCTGGTACTAACGGCGACATGACGGCTACCAGCAGTCACTAGTACTAGTAGAGGGAGCGCAGGGGCGAGCAGCAGAAAGCCGAACATTATATGTCCTGTGTATTAACTTACCGGGCGGTAGAGGGCGCGATTTAAAAAAATAAAAAAGTAAAGGGCTGTCATGTGCCAGCGTCGCCATCAGGATCCTCCATCCGGCACCAGCCAAGAGATGGCCGCAGCGCAGGCGGTCCCTAACACTGCTCCCTGACCCCGGCCATCGATACCTCCCTGCTCTGTCAGCGCCGCCCAGGACAGAAACTAAGGAGCTCCCCTTGTTACCTCAGCAGGACGCAGGCTACTTCTAGCCATTGCAGGCCGGTGTCACTGCATGGCACTGGCCAGCGTCAGCTGTGAGTAGAGACAGACGAGGAGATGGAGGCTGTGGTGGTCCCGGAGCCTGGATTAGGGAAGTTGCAAAAGTTTTTATCCTATATTTTTACTAAGTAAACCTGGGGGGTGTTTAAAATTAACGTGTGTCTAATAGTTAGAAAACTTTGAAATTTTACATAAATTAATAGCAAAATGTTTACATTACACCTATCAAAAAAAAGCCTCCTCCATATCCCCTCAAGCTGTCCTATCCATCACCAAGATAGGTGCGCTTTCTGCCATTTAGGTAGAAGTAATCTTCAAACAATTTGCTTCTAATTTAGATAAAGTAGCTGGAAGGTATGTCATGGAAACTTTACATGTGAGGTCAGCCTATTAAACACTAGTTGTAATATGTATTGTTACGGCGGCGGAACACGCTTAAAAAAATATAAATAAACGTGTTCGCCGCCCGGGGTCCAACGTGCGGCAGATGGAAAAACCGCAGCTACAAGACACAGAGCACTGTGGCGGTAATGTGCACGGGATTCTATATCACCCAGGTGCAATCAAGCAGTCTCTGTTAAGTGCACAGAGCTGCTACAGGAAAAATACAAAAGGAACGCTGAGCCTGTTAGTAAAACGGGGACTCAGAGGCACACATGCGGTAGGCAAAAACCGAAGTAGTTAAAACGTCACTATGTCCGACACCTACCGTGGTAACAAGTGTGCTGGCGTCGCAACCGCGGACACAGAAATAAGCTGCAACTGCAGCGCGGCGTGAACAGAGCCGCAAGCAAGGCGCTGCAAGGACGCTGGCGCAATGCAGGACGCTTAGCTGCTGCACAAGGTATGGCTGGAGCGCGCTGGCGCTAGCGCTGCTACTGGCGGCTGCCCAATCACTCACACAATCGTAATATCAGAGGGAAGGGGTTTCATAATAAGTCAGCCACCAGTCCAAGCATACATTACCATACACACAGCAGCAGTATGAAAATACTAGCGCATGGCTGAACAGCCATGCGCACTTTTTATAGCGTACGGGACCTTCCGGAAGTCTACATAACCCTGAGCTGGACCAATGGAATCAGGAGCAGGACCTGAGCACCTGACTCCTGAGCTCCAATGGGAGGTTGTCCCAGGAGCATGCTCAGAGTATGGAGTGAAGGACTTAGCCTCCGGAGAGAGTTGCTGAAAAGCAATCTCTTCTGCAATCTCTCCTGCCGTGGACGGATAGCAGGAGACTGAAGGATGTAAGGGTCCAGAACTCTGCATAGCCAGGGCAGAAATCTGACTCCTAACATTACCCCCCTCCTAGGGCCCCCCTCCTCTGAACCTTCCGATCCGCCAGCCTGTGCTTGACAGTGGTACAGGCCTCAGACTCGTCAAAAGACGAGTCTGATGTGCCGGTAGGTGAAACCGAAAACCGGGATATACGGATGGAATCAGCGGAGGCCAGGTCGCCAGGACTCAGGAGGGACACCCAGGAGATAATGGGAGCGGGAGTTTTAGGAGGACGCCGCCGTGTATCGACGGCCGTCGCCACACTCCGCTCGGGAAAACTATCCCGGGCACATAAAGTGCATGCCCGAATGAATTTTTTTACGTCCTGAGGCCTGTGCGGCCACCAATACGATCCGGCCAGAGACTTCGTGGTCTGCATATAGCCACGGTGGCCGTCCGCATTGGGCGCGTGTGCCCACGCGAGAATTTTAGACCGCTGGCGAGGGGGAACAAAAGTCTCGCCTACCGACTCACAGTCAGACCATTGCGGGGGGCTGTCTTCCTGGGAAGCAGCATGTAGGTGGTGGCAACCGCATATGGACCCGTGAGCCGGAGGTGTCTCTGAAATGGCGCTTGACACTTCCATGGGCTCGGGAGGTAGAACCTCTGGCTCGGCCAGCTCCAGAGCCTCAAAAAGGTAGGGAGACGGGGTACCTCTCCGCTTGGAGTGAGCTCGCTCCATACCGCGCTCCGAAAAACGGAGATCGATACGGGAGGAGATGGAAATTAGATCGTCCAGAGAGGTAGGGATTTCTCTAGTGGAGAGAGCATCCTTAACATGCCCCTCTAATACTCTCCAAAAAACAGGGATCAGTGCCTTGTCGGACCACTCCAACTCGGACGCCAGTGTCCGAAATCGGACGGCATACTGGCTAACCGAGAGAGACCCCTGAAACAAGGCAAGCAGCTGTAGAGAGGTGTCATGGGTGACCCGGGGACCAATAAAAACTTACCTGATGGCTGTTAGCAAGTGGGCAGAGGTCCGAATCTCGGGATCACCCCGCTCCCATAAAGGCGTAGCCCATTCCAGCGCCTTGCCCGACAGTAGGGATATAATAAAGGCCACCTTGGCCCGTTCTGTAGGGAATTGCGCAGCCAGCAACTCCAGGTGGATGGAGCACTGGCTGATAAACCCCCTGCAGGAGGCGCCATCCCCAGAATATTTATCGGGCAACGGAAGGCGGGTAACTGTCGGTGCAAGGGTGGACATGGACATCTGCCCGACCGCATCTGTAAGTGCCTGTACAGCAGCATCCGTGGCCTGCGAAGCTGCGAGAGCTCTCTCAAGGGTGGTCAAGTGAGTCTCCAGCTGTCGTACACACTGGAGGAGTTGCTGCTGTTCTGTCATCTCTAGCCAGACCCTGGCGCTAGTATTATGTTACGGCGGCGGAAAAAGCTTAAAAAATATAAACGTGTTCGCCGCTCGGGGTCCACCGTGCGGCAGATGGAAAAACCGTAGCTAGAAGATACAGAGCACTGTGGCGGTAATGTGCACGGGGTTCTATATCACCCAGGTGCAATCAAGCAGTCTCTGTTAAGTGCACAGAGCTGCTACAGGAAAAATAGAAAAGGAACGCTGAGACTGTTAGTAACACAAGGACTCAGCGGCACACATGCGGTAGGCAAAAACCGGAGTAGTGAAAACGTCACTACGTCCGACATCTACCGTGGTAACAACTGCAGCGCGGAGTGAACAGAGCCGCAAGCAAGGCGCTGCAAGGACGCTGGCGCAATGCAGGACGCTTAGCTGCTGCACAAGGTATGGCTGGAGTGCGCTGGCGCTAGCGCTGCTACTGGCGGCTGCCCAATCACTCACACAATCGTAATATCAGAGGGAAGGGGTTTCATAATAAGTCATCCACCAGTCCAAGCATACATTACCATACACACAGCAGCAGTATGAAAATACTAGCGCATGGCTGAACAGCCATGCACACTTTTTATAGCGTACGGGACCTTCCGGAAGTCTCCATAACCCTGAGCTGGACCAATGGAATCAGGAGCAGGACCTGAGCACCTGACTCCTGAGCTCCAATGGGAGGTTGTCCCAGGAGCATGCTCAGAGTATGGAGTGAAGGACTTAGCCTCCGGAGAGCGTTGCTGAAAAGCAATCTCTTCTGCAATCTCTCCTGCTGTGGACGGATAGCAGGAGACTGCAGGATGTAAGGGTCCAGATCTCTGCATAGCCAGGGCAGAATTCTGACTCCTAACATGTATTTACAAAACTTCCATTTTCTCTATGCCTGACCTAAACTACTTCATTTTTCAGTAGGTATTAGTATATAATGAGGTGGCCTTCACCATCCATCTCCTGAAATGGGCAACATCAATGGCATTTAACGGGTCCCAAGTACTTAATTACATCTCAATATGCCATATTTCCCATTTCAGGAGATGGATGGTGAAGGCCACCTCATTATATACTAATACCTACTGAAAAATAAAGTACTTTAGGTCAGGCATAGAGAAAATGGAAGTTTTGTAAATACATATTACAACTAGCACATATGTGTGTGTGCATGTTTCCAAGCCGTGTTTGTTTTTGGGTAGCTGTGTTTGTGTAAGTAGAAGAGATGTATGTGAATGTGGCAAAACTGTATATGTGTACGTGTGAGAGCTGAGTGTTATATAGGAAAGGTGTGTGTGTGAACATAGGAGAGCTGTGTGTTTATATGTAGCTGAGCTGTGTGTGTGTTGGAGAGGTGTGTGTATGTAAGACAGCTGTGTGTAACTGAAATGTGTGTATGTATGTTGCAGACATGTGTGTATGCATAGCAGAGCTTAGTGTGCATATACTGTGCATGCAGTAGTGATGTTACGTATGTGCTCCAGAGAATGCATATAAACGGTCTGCGGCAAAGGTACACATGTATAATATACATGCTGCAGAGAAATAGTAACATTAGATCTCTATCCACTATATTCTTCCCTACAGCAGTAAAGTTAGTGTTATCAAATCCCCTACAAATTTACACCTGTGGGAAATTTTAATTGGTTGCAAAAGTTTTTATCCTATATTTTTACTAAGTGAACCTGGGGGTGTGTTTAAAATTAAGGTGTGTCTAATAGTTAGAAAACTTTGAAACTTTACATAAATTAATAGCAAAATGTTTACATTACACCTATCAAAAAACAGCCTCCTCCATATCCCCTCAAGCTGTCCTATCCATCACCAAGATAGGTGCGCTTTCTGCCATTTAGGTAGAAGTAATCTTCAAACAATTTGCTTCTAATTTAGATAAAGTAGCTGGAAGTTATGTCATGGAAACTCTACATGGGAAGTCAGCCTATTAAACACTAGTTGTAATATGGATTCACAAAACTTCCATTTTCTCTATGCCTGACCTATACTACTTCATTTTTCAGTAGGTATTAGTATATAATGAGGTGGCCTTCACCATCCATCTCCTGAAATGGGCACCATCAATGGCATTTAACGGGTCCCAAGTACTTAATTACAGTTGTGGCCAAAAGTATTGACACCCCTGCAATTCTGTCAGATAATACTCAGTTTCTTCCTGAAAATGATTGCAAACACAAATTCTTTGTTATTATCATCTTCATTTAATTTGTCTTAAATGGAAAAACACAAAAAGAACTGTCCTAAAGCCAAATTGGATATAATTCCACACAAAACATAAAAAAAGAGGGTGGACAAAAGTATTGGCACTGTTCGAAAAATCATGTGATGCTTCTCTAATTTGTGTAATTAACAGCACCTGTAACTTACCTGTGGCACCTAACAGGTGTTGGCAATAACTAAATCACACTTGCAGCCAGTTGACATGGATTAAAGTTGACTCAACCTCTGTCCTGTGTCCTTGTGTGTACCACATTGAGCATGGAGAAAAGAAAGAAGACCAAAAAACTGTCTGAGGACTTGAGAAACCAAATTGTGAGGAAGCATGAGCAATCTCAAGGCTACAAGTCCATCTCCAAAGACCTGAATGTTCCTGTGTCTACCGTGCGCAGTGTCGTCAAGAAGTTTAAAGCCCATGGCACTGTGGCTAACCTCCATAGATGTGGACGGAAAAGAAAAATTGACAAGAGATTTCAACGCAAGATTGTGCGGATGTTGGATAAAGAACCTCGACTAACATCCAAACAAGTTCAAGCTGCCCTGCAGTCCGAGGGTACAACAGTGTCAACCCGTGCTATCCATCGGCGTCTGAATGAAAAGGGACTGTATGGTAGGACACCCAGGAAGACCCCACTTCTTACCCCAAGACATAAAAAAGCCAGGCTGGAGTTTGCCAAAACTTACCTGAAAAAGCCTAAAACATTTTGGAAGAATGTTCTCTGGTCAGATGAGACAAAAGTAGTGCTTTTTGGGCAAAGGCATCAACATAGAGTTTACAGGAGAAAAAAAGAGGCATTCAAAGAAAAGAACATGGTCCCTACAGTCAAACATGGCGGCGTGTTATGAATGAGTCACCGTAGGAGGCAGACACAAAAATAGCAGCTAAGTCCAGAAAACCGGAGAAGTTGGCAACTATCAGATTGCAAACCCCTGAACCTAACAACACAACTAGCAGTAGCCGTGGGGGGTTCCTACGGTGCCCTAGACCCCTCGATCACAGCCGGAGAAACTAAATAGCCTAAAGACAGAAAAGGAAAACTAAACTGCCCCAGAGCAGACCCCAAAGTAAAAGGCAGCCCCCAACATATAATGACGGTGAAGCAAGATGAAAAAACACACACACAGATAGAAAGATAGGCTGAGCAAACAATGGGGCCCAAACTCACTAAAATAGGACAGGATAGGATAGGAGCTGTCTGCAATCTGCAAAAACCCTGAAAAGACAAAGCCAACAGGCTGATATGGAAAAAGGCCCTGAAGCAGCTAGGCTTCAAAAACTATATCAGCACTCAGGTATTTTCTGAAGACAGAGCTAAAGGAATTCAGATCACCCCAGCAGGGAATGACAGAAATCCAGCAAAAACAAAAACAACGTACAAATGCAAACGGAAGAGCAGAAAACTTAGCTTTTGGAGAGCAGGAATTCAGACTGGTATCCAAGGATCCACAGAGAAATCACCCGCAGAGCAGACGGGCGTGGACAGCCTTATATCCAGTCAGAAACTCCACTCAGCCAATCATCATCAATAGACCCAGATGCCTGATAATCAGGCTTACTATCTTTCTTTACTAGAAGAGGGAGTTCATCGGGCCTCAGTGGTAAAGGGGAAAATGAACTCACAACAGTACCTCCCCCTTGAGGAGGGGTCACCGAACCCTCAACCACGCCACCAGGGCGATCAGGGTGAGCCCGATGAAAGGCACGCACCAATCTTTTGGCATGAATATCAGAGGCAGAGACCCAGGAATTATCCTCCTGACCATAACCCTTCCATTTAACCAAATACTGGAGTCTCCGTCTAGCCAGACGGGAATCCAGTACCTTCTCTACCTCATATTCCATGTTACCTTCAACCAATACAGGGTCTGGAGGTGCCACCCCAGGAACAACAGGTTCAACAAACCTCTTCAACAAAGACTTATGGAACACATTATGGATTTTAAATGTGACAGGAAGAGCCAAACGAAAAGAGACTGGATTAATAATCTCCAAATTCTTGTAAGGTCCAATAAATCTAGGCTTAAACTTAGGAGAAGCCACCTTCATAGCAATATTTTTTGATGATAACCACACCATATCACCAACCTTAAACTGGGGACCAATGGTCCTATGTCGGTTGGAAAACCGCTGGGCCTTTTCCTGGGAGAGAGATAACTTATCCACCACTTGGTCCCAGATCTGGTGCATTCTCTCCACCACAGTGTCAACACCTGGGCAGGCAGAGGGCTCCACCTGCCCTGAAGAAAATCGAGGATGAAACCCAAAGTTACAAAAAAAAGTGACATCAAAGTGGCAGAACTAGCTCTATTATTTAAAGCAAATTCGGCCAAGGGCAAAAATGAAACCCAATCATCCTGATCAGCGGAAATAAAACATCTCAAATATGACTCCAAGGTCTGGTTTGTTCTCTCTGTCTGCCCATTGGTTTGAGGGTGAAAAGCAGAGGAGAAGGACAACTGAATTCCCAGCTTGGAACAGAAAGTTCTCCAAAATCTAGACACAAACTGAACCCCTCTGTCAGATACAATGTTCTCAGGAATCCCGTGCAAGCGAACCACCTGTTGCAAAAACAGGGGTACCAACTCAGAGGAAGACGGCAACTTAGGGAGTGGTACAAGATGGACCATCTTAGAGAATCTATCACAAATCAGCCAAATAACAGTCATTCTCTGAGAGACAGGCATATCAGAGATAAAATCCATTGAAATATGGGTCCATGGCCTCTTGGGGACAGGCAAAGGCATCAACAACCCACTAGAGCGAGAACACGATTTAGACCGGGAGCAAGTCCCACAGGACTGCACAAAATTCCTGACTTCACGAGACAAGGAGTGCCACCAAAAAGACCGACTCACCAAATCTCTAGTACCAAAAATACCTGGATGACCAGCCAAAGCAGAGCAATGAACTTCAGACATCACTCTCCTCTTCCACTGGTCAGGAACATACAACTTTCCACTGGGACGACGCTCAGGTTTGTCCTCCTGGAACTCTTCCAGAGCACGTCTCAAATCGGGTGAGATGGCAGAAAGAACTACCCCTTCGCCTAAGATGGTAGCAGGTTTGGTCACCACAGGAGAATCAGCAAAGAAGCTCCTAGAGAGGGCGTCTGCCTTGACATTCTTAGTTCCAGGAAGAAAAGAAACCACAAAATCAAAACGTGTAAAAAACAAGGCCCACCTAGCCTGTCTAGGGTTCAAGCGCTTAGCCGACTCTAGGTAAATCAAATTCTTGTGGTCAGTGAGGACCACGATTTGATGCTTAGCTCCCTCCAACCAATGTCTCCACTCCTCAAATGCCCATTTCATGGCCAACAGTTCCCGATTCCCCACATCATAGTTACGTTCAGATGGAGAGAACTTTCGGGAAAAGAAAGCACAGGGATTCATTTTAGATGTTACAGGATCCTTTTGGGACAAAACAGCTCCTGCACCAATCTCAGAAGCATCCACCTCTACCTGGAACGGAAGTGAGACATCAGGTTGCCGCAAAACCGGGGCGGAGGTGAATCTTCGCTTCAGCTCCTGAAAGGAAGAAACAGCTTCTGGAGACCAACTCAACACATCAGCACCCTTCTTAGTCAAATCAGTCAATGGCTTGGCAATACTAGAAAATTTTGCTATAAATTTCCGATAAAAATTAGCAAAACCCAAAAACTTCTGAAGGGCCTTCAAAGAAGTGGGCTGAACCCAATCGTGAATGGCCTGTACCTTGGCCGGGTCCATTTCAATAGTTGACGGAGACAAAATAAATCCCAAAAAAGAAATCCTCTGTACTCCAAAAAGGCATTTAGATCCTTTGACATACAGGGAATTCTCCCTCAAGATCCGGAACACAGTCCGAATATGTTCCACATGAGAATCCCAATCCTTGGAGAAGATCAAAATATCATCCAGATAGATAATCAAAAATTTATCGACAAAATCTCGGAAAATATCGTTCATGAAGCACTGGAAAACAGAAGGGGCATTAGTGAGCCCAAAAGGCATCACCAGGTACTCAAAATGTCCCTCCGGAGTATTAAACTCCGTCTTCCATTCATCCCCATGCTTAATGCGAATAAGATTATACGCCCCCCTGAGGTCAAGCTTGGTAAACCAACAAGCACCTTTAACTCTAGAGAATAGATCCGAAATCAGGGGTAACGGATACTGATATTTAACAGTAATTTTGTTGAGGGCACGATAATCAATACAAGGTCTTAATGATCCATCTTTTTTGGCTACAAAAAAAAAAACGGCACCTAAGGGTGACGAGGATGGTCTAATATGACCCTTCTCCAACGCCTCCTTAATATAGGATCGCATAGCCCCGTGCTCGGGTACAGATAAATTGAAGAGCCGACCCTTGGGGAATTTACACCCCGGGCTCAGTTCAATAGCACAGTCATAACTTCTATGAGGAGGCAGAGACGCAGACTCATTCTCACTAAATACATCATAAAAGTCCGCCAAATAATCAGGAACATCATGCGACTGAGGAGAGGTGGAAAACACCGGAGCCTCACTAAAGGCACACCGACAACCCCAACTCACCACAGACACAGATTTCCAATCCAAAACTGGATTATGAATTTGCAACCAGGGAAACCCCAGAACAATGGTATCATGCAGATTATGCAACACCAAAAATCTGCAATTTTCTTGATGGTCTGGGGCGACCCGCATTACCACCTGGGTCCAAAACTGAGGTTTATTTTTTGCCAAAGGAGTAGCATCAATCCCCCTCAAAGGAATAGGCGTCTGCAGAGGTGTCATCGGAAATCCACAACGTTTAGCAAAATCCAAGTCCATTAGGTTTAGAGCTGCTCCCGAATCCACAAAAGCCTTGGCGGAAAATGTGGACAGGGAGCAGATCAGAGTAATAGCCAGAAGAAACTTAGGTTGAACACCACCAACAGAAAACGTGTGTGCAAAGCGTTTCTCTCGTTTAGGACAGACAGAAATAATATGCGAGGCATCTCCACAGAAAAAACACAACTTATTACGCCTTCTGAACTCCTGTGCTGCTCTCTGGACAAAACACTATCACATTGCATAGGCTCAGACACTCGTTCAACAAGTGGCAACACCACTCGTGCAGTTTTGCGTTCGCGCAAACGCCGATCAATCTGAATGGCTAATGACATAGAATCGTCAAGACCAGAGGGAACAGGAAATCCCACCATAGTATCTTTTACGGCTTCTGACAAACCCTTCCGAAAGACAGCCAAGGCATTATCATTCCAGGTAGTAAGTACAGCCCACTTTTGGAATTTTTGACAGTACGACTCTGCAGAATCTTGACCCTGGTTCAATGCCAGCAGGGTCTTTTCAGCCTGATCAATGGCATTAGGTTCGTCATACAACAACCCCAAGGCTTGAAAAAATGCGTTCACACTAGTCAGAATAGGATCATCAGGTTTCAAAGAAAACGCCCAATCCTGGGGATCGCCACGCAGCAAAGAGATGACAATTTTAACCTGCTGCGCGGAGCTCCCCGACGAGTTAGGCTTCAAGGCAAAAAATAATTTACAATTATTTTTGAAATTCAAAAATTTAGACCGATCCCCAAAAAATACATCAGGTGTGGGAATCTTTGGTTCAGCAGTATGAGAATGAGCAAGGTAGGCGGAAATTCCCCGCACTTCCGCAGCGAGCTGCTCCACACGATCAGACAATTGCTTTATCTCCATTGAGAGAAAAAAAAATCCCCCTACGGCCTCAGAGATATAGAGGAAAAAATATACACACTTTTTTTTTTTTTTTTTACAATTCTTTCCTGCTATTGAGTACCCTAGGATCTGCGGTTCGGCGGGTGATTCTGTTATGAATGAGTCACCGTAGGAGGCAGACACAAAAATAGCAGCTAAGTCCAGAAAACCAGAGAAGTTGGCAACTATCAGATTGCAGACCCCTGAACCTAACAACACAACTAGCAGTAGCCGTGGGGGGTTCCTACGGTGCCCTAGACCCCTCGATCACAGCCGGAGAAACTAAATAGCCTAAAGACAGAAAAGGAAAACTAAACTGCCCCAGAGCAGACCCCAAAGTAAAAGGCAGCCCCCAACATATAATGACGGTGAAGCAAGATAAAAAAACACACACACAGATAGAAAGATAGGCTGAGCAAACAATGGGGCCCAAACTCACTAAAATAGGACAGGATAGGATAGGAGCTGTCTGCAATCTGCAAAAACCCTGAAAAGACAAAGCCAACAGGCTGATATGGAAAAAGGCCCTGAAGCAGCTAGGCTTCAAAAACTATATCAGCACTCAGGTATTTTCTGAAGACAGAGCTAAAGGAATTCAGATCACCCCAGCAGGGAATGACAGAAATCCAGCAAAAACAAAAACAACGTACAAATGCAAACGGAAGAGCAGAAAACTTAGCTTTTGGAGAGCAGGAATTCAGACTGGTATCCAAGGATCCACAGAGAAATCACCCGCAGAGCAGACGGGCGTGGACAGCCTTATATCCAGTCAGAAACTCCACTCAGCCAATCATCATCATTAGACCCAGATGCCTGATAATCAGGCTCACTATCTTTCTTTACTAGAAGAGGGAGTTCATCGGGCCTCAGTGGTAAAGGGGAAAATGAACTCACAACAGCGGCGGTTCCCTGATGTTTTGGGGTTGCTTTGCTGCCTCTGGCACTGGACTGCTTGACCGTGTGCATGGCATTATGAAGTCAGAAGACTACCAACAAATTTTGCAGCATAATGTAGGGTCCAGTGTGAGAAAGCTGGGTCTCCCTCAGAGGTCATGGGTCTTCCAGCAGGACAATGACCCAAAGCACACTTCAAAAAGCACTAGAAAATGGTTTGAGAGAAAGCACTGGAGACTTCTAAGGTGGCCAGCAATGAGTCCAGACCTGAATCCCATAGAACACCTGTGGAGAGATCTAAAAATGGCAGTTTGGAGAAGGCACCTGTCAAATATCAGGGACCTGGAGCAGTTTGCCAAAGAAGAATGGTCTAAAATTCCAGCAGAGCATTGTAAGAAACTCATTGATGGTTACCGGAAACGGTTGGTCGCAGTTATTTTGGCTAAAGGTTGTGCAACCAAGTATTAGGCTGAGGGTGCCAATACTTTTGTCTGGCCCATTTTTGGAGTTTTGTGCGAAATGATCAATATTTTGCTTCATTCTCTTCTGTGTTTTTTTCATTTAAGACAAATTAAATGAAGATAATAATACCAAAGAATTTGTGTTTGCAATCATTTTCAGGAAGAAACTGAGTATTATCTGACAGAATTGCAGGGGTGTCAATACTTTTGGCCACAACTGTACATCTCAATAAGCCATATAAAGAGGCTGTCAGGCATAAAAAAGTTTACTGGAATAATATTAAAATTATAGGCAAGGATGTGACAAAAGAACCCAGGATGCTAAAATTTTGGGTTTTGATTCTTTGTAAATAATTGTACTTTTTAGCTCCTGTATCACAATTAGACAACAAGACGCATATTTAGCAAAGAAAAATCTTACTAAAATTTGTATGTGTGTTACAGTCCAGAGGCAGCTTATTCAGAATGAGCAGAATGCTGACAACATCCTTCCTGATCACTGAGAGAACTGTTTTCTCTGTTCTTGCCCCACACTGATCTATCTGATCGGTGCTGTACTGGAGAGAATGAAACTGGCACCTGTAGGGATACTGCATGTCCTGTGTAGCTGAAGGCCCTTTCACAGCATGTGATCAGTCACAATCTTGAAAGGAATTTCAAAATGTGGTAATGTATACAGGGGTTGTGTTGATGTATATGTGTGTGTGTATATCTACATATATATATATATAAATATATATCTGTGTGAGTGTACATAGAGGAGCTGTATGTGTTGCTTATATGAGTTTTTGTGTATGGAGGAAAGCTATGTGCGAGTGTTTAGCAAACAGTGAATGTATTTATTTTACTCATTTATATAGCGCCATTAATTCCACAGCGCTTTACAGACATTATTGGCACTGTCCCCGATGGGGCTCACAATCTAAATTCCCTATCAGTATGCATTTGGAATGTGGGAGGAAACCCACGCAAACACGGGGAGAACTTTCAAACTCCTTACTCATTTATATAGCGCCATTAATTCCACAGCGCTTTACAGACATTATTGGCACTGTCCCCGATGGGGCTTACAATTTAACTTTCCTATCAGTATGTCTTTGGTATGTAGGAGGAAACCCACGCAAATACGGGGAGAATATACAAACTCCTTGCAGATGTTGTCCTTGGTGGGATTTGAACTAAGGACCCCATCGCTGAAGGACTAACCACTGAGCTATCGTGCTGATGTAAGTAGCACATATGTGTGTGTGCATGTTTCAAAGCCGTGTTTGTTTTTGGGTAGCTGTGTTTGTGTAAGTAGAAGAGCTGCAATTGAATGTGCAAAAACTGTATATGTGTATGTGTGAGAGCTGAGTGTTATATAGGAAAGGTGTGTGTGTGTGAACATAGAAGAGCTGTGTGTTTATATGTAGCCGAGCTGTGTGTGTGTTGGAGAGGTGTGTGTATGTAAGACAGCTGCGTGTAACTGAAATGTGTGTATGTATGTTGCAGACATGTGTGTATGCATAGCAGAGCTTAGTGTGCATATACTGTGCATGCAGTAGTGATGTTACGTATGTGCTCCAGAGAATGCATATAAACTGCCTGCGGCAAAGGTACACATGTATAATATACATGCTGCAGAGAAATACTAACAATAGATCTCCATCCACTATATTCTTCCCTACAGCAGTAAAGTTAGTGTTATCAAATCCCCTACAAATTTACACCTGTGGGAAATTTTAATTGGTTGCAAAAGTTTTTATCCTATATTTTTACTAAGCAAACCTGGGGGTGTGTTTAAAATTAAGGTGTGTCTAATAGTTAGAAAACTTTGAAACTTTACATAAATTAATAGCAAAATGTTTACATTACACCTATCAAAAAACAGCCTCCTCCATATCCCCTCAAGCTGTCCTATCCATCACCAAGATAGGTGCGCTTTCTGCCATTTAGGTAGAAGTAATCTTCAAACAATTTGCTTCTAATTTTGATAAAGTAGCTGGAAGTTATGTCATGGAAACTCTACATGTGAGGTCAGCCTATTAAACACTAGTTGTAATATGTATTGTTACGGTGACGGAACACGCTTAAAAAATATAAATAAACGTGTTCGCTGCCCGGGGTCCACCGTGCGGCAGATGGAAAAACCGCAGCTAGAAGACACAGAGCACTGTGGCGGTAATGTGCACGGGGTTCTATATCACCCAGGTGCAATCAAGCAGTCTCTGTTAAGTGCACAGAGCTGCTACAGGAAAAATAGAAAAGGAACGCTGAGACTGTTAGTAACACAAGGACTCAGCGGCACACATGCGGTAGGCAAAAACCGGAGTAGTTAAAACGTCACTACGTCCGACATCTACCGTGGTAACAACTGCAGCGCGGAGTGAACAGAGCCGCAAGCAAGGCGCTGCAAGGACGCTGGTGCAATGTAGGACGCTTAGCTGCTGCACAAGGTATGGCTGGAGCGCGCTGGCGCTAGCGCTGCTACTGGCGGCTGCCCAATCACTCACACAATCGTAATATCAGAGGGAAGGGGTTTCATAATAAGTCATCCACCAGTCCAAGCATACATTACCATACACACAGCAGCAGTATGAAAATACTAGCGCATGGCTGAACGGCCATGCGCACTTTTTATAGCGTACGGGACCTTCCGGAAGTCTCCATAACCCTGAGCTGGACCAATGGAATCAGGAGTAGGACCTGAGCACCTGACTCCTGAGCTCCAATGGGAGGTTGTCCCAGGAGCATGCTCAGAGTATGGAGTGAAGGACTTAGCCTCCGGAGAGAGTTGCTGAAAAGCAATCTCTTCTGCAATCTCTCCTGCCGTGGACAGATAGCAGGAGACTGAAGGATGTAAGGGTCCAGATCTCTGCATAGCCAGGGCAGAAATCTGACTCCTAACATGTATTTACAAAACTTCCATTTTCTCTATGCCTGACCTAAACTACTTCATTTTTCAGTAGGTATTAGTATATAATGAGGTGGCCTTCACCATCCATCTCCTGAAATGGGCAACATCAATGGCATTTAACGGGTCCCAAGTACTTAATTACATCTCAATATGCCATATTTCCCATTTCAGGAGATGGATGGTGAAGGCCACCTCATTATATACTAATACCTACTGAGAAATAAAGTACTTTAGGTCAGGCATAGAGAAAATGGAAGTTTTGTAAATACATATTACAACTAGCACATATGTGTGTGTGCATGTTTCAAAGCCGTGTTTGTTTTTGGGTAGCTGTGTTTGTGTAAGTAGAAGAGATGTATGTGAATGTGGCAAAACTGTATATGTGTATGTGTGAGAGCTGAGTGTTATATAGGAAAGGTGTGTGTGTGAACATAGGAGAGCTGTGTGTTTATATGTAGCTGAGCTGTGTGTGTGTTGGAGAGGTGTGTGTATGTAAGACAGCTGTGTGTAACTGAAATGTGTGTATGTATGTTGCAGACATGTGTGTATGCATAGCAAAGCTTAGAGTGCATATACTGTGCATGCAGTAGTGATGTTACGTATGTGCTCCAGAGAATGCATATAAACGGTCTGCGGCAAAGGTACACATGTATAATATACATGCTGCAGAGAAATAGTAACATTAGATCTCTATCCACTATATTCTTCCCTACAGCAGTAAAGTTAGTGTTATCAAATCCCCTACAAATTTACACCTGTGGGAAATTTTAATTGGTTGCAAAAGTTTTTATCCTATATTTTTACTAAGTGAACCTGGGGGTGTGTTTAAAATTAAGGTGTGTCTAATCGTTAGAAAACTTTGAAACTTTACATAAATTAATAGCAAAATGTTTACATTACACCTATCAAAAAACAGCCTCCTCCATATCCCCTCAAGCTGTTATATCCATCACCAAGATAGGTGCGCTTTCTGCCATTTAGGTAGAAGTAATCTTCAAACAATTTGCTTCTAATTTTGATAAAGTAGCTGGAAGTTATGTCATGGAAACTCTACATGTGAGGTCAGCCTATTAAACACTAGTTGTAATATGTATTGTTACGGCGACGGAACACGCTTAAAAAATATAAATAACCGTGTTCGCTGCCCGGGGTCCACCGTGCGGCAGATGGAAAAACCGCAGCTAGAAGACACAGAGCACTGTGGCGGTAATGTGCACGGGGTTCTATATCACCCAGGTGCAATCAAGCAGTCTCTGTTAAGTGCACAGAGCTGCTACAGGAAAAATAGAAAAGGAACGCTGAGACTGTTAGTAACACAAGGACTCAGCGGCACACATGCGGTAGGCAAAAACCGGAGTAGTTAAAACGTCACTACGTCCGACATCTACCGTGGTAACAACTGCAGCGCGGAGTGAACAGAGCCGCAAGCAAGGCGCTGCAAGGACGCTGGCGCAATGCAGGACGCTTAGCTGCTGCACAAGGTATGGCTGGAGCGCGCTGGCGCTAGCGCTGCTACTGGCGGCTGCCCAATCACTCACACAATCGTAATATCAGAGGGAAGGGGTTTAATAATAAGTCATCCACCAGTCCAAGCATACATTACCATACACATAGCAGCAGTATGAAAATACTAGCGCATGGCTGAACGGCCATGCGCACTTTTTATAGCGTACGGGACCTTCCGGAAGTCTCCATAACCCTGAGCTGGACCAATGGAATCAGGAGTAGGACCTGAGCACCTGACTCCTGAGCTCCAATGGGAGGTTGTCCCAGGAGCATGCTCAGAGTATGGAGTGAAGGACTTAGCCTCCGGAGAGAGTTGCTGAAAAGCAATCTCTTCTGCAATCTCTCCTGCCGTGGACGGATAGCAGGAGACTGAAGGATGTAAGGGTCCAGATCTCTGCATAGCCAGGGCAGAAATCTGACTCCTAACATGTATTTACAAAACTTCCATTTTCTCTATGCCTGACCTAAACTACTTCATTTTTCAGTAGGTATTAGTATATAATGAGGTGGCCTTCACCATCCATCTCCTGAAATGGGCAACATCAATGGCATTTAACGGGTCCCAAGTACTTAATTACATCTCAATATGCCATATTTCCCATTTCAGGAGATGGATGGTGAAGGCCACCTCATTATATACTAATACCTACTGAAAAATAAAGTACTTTAGGTCAGGCATAGAGAAAATGGAAGTTTTGTAAATACATATTACAACTAGCACATATGTGTGTGTGCATGTTTCAAAGCCGTGTTTGTTTTTGGGTAGCTGTGTTTGTGTAAGTAGAAGAGATGTATGTGAATGTGGCAAAACTGTATATGTGTACGTGTGAGAGCTGAGTGTTATATAGAAAAGGTGTGTGTGTGAACATAGGAGAGCTGTGTGTTTATATGTAGCTGAGCTGTGTGTGTGTTGGAGAGGTGTGTGTATGTAAGACAGCTGCGTGTAACTGAAATGTGTGTATGTATGTTGCAGACATGTATGTATGCATAGCAGAGCTTAGTGTGCATATACTGTGCATGCAGTAGTGATGTTACGTATGTGCTCCAGAGAATGCATATAAACGGTCTGCGGCAAAGGTACACATGTATAATATACATGCTGCAGAGAAATAGTAACATTAGATCTCTATCCACTATATTCTTCCCTACAGCAGTAAAGTTAGTGTTATCAAATCCCCTACAAATTTACACCTGTGGGAAATTTTAATTGGTTGCAAAAGTTTTTATCCTATATTTTTACTAAGTGAACCTGGGGGTGTGTTTAAAATTAAGGTGTGTCTAATAGTTAGAAAACTTTGAAACTTTACATAAATTAATAGCAAAATGTTTACATTACACCTATCAAAAAACAGCCTCCTCCATATCCCCTCAAGCTGTCCTATCCATCACCAAGATAGGTGCGCTTTCTGCCATTTAGGTAGAAGTAATCTTCAAACAATTTGCTTCTAATTTTGATAAAGTAGCTGGAAGTTATGTCATGGAAACTCTACATGTGAGGTCAGCCTATTAAACACTAGTTGTAATATGTATTGTTACGGCGACGGAACACGCTTAAAAAATATAAATAAACGTGTTCGCTGCCCGGGGTCCACCATGCGGCAGATGGAAAAACCGCAGCTAGAAGACACAGAGCACTGTGGCGGTAATGTGCACGGGGTTCTATATCACCCAGGTGCAATCAAGCAGTCTCTGTTAAGTGCACAGAGCTGCTACAGGAAAAATAGAAAAGGAACGCTGAGACTGTTAGTAACACAAGGACTCAGCGGCACACATGCGGTAGGCAAAAACCGGAGTAGTTAAAACGTCACTACGTCCGACATCTACCGTGGTAACAACTGCAGCGCGGAGTGAACAGAGCCGCAAGCAAGGCGCTGCAAGGACGCTGGCGCAATGTAGGATGCTTAGCTGCTGCACAAGGTATGGCTGGAGCACGCTGGCGCTAGCGCTGCTACTGGCGGCTGCCCAATCACTCACACAATCATAATATCAGAGGGAAGGGGTTTCATAATAAGTCATCCACCAGTCCAAGCATACATTACCATACACACAGCAGCAGTATGAAAATACTAGCGCATGGCTGAACGGCCATGCGCACTTTTTATAGCGTACGGGACCTTCCAGAAGTCTTTATAACCCTGAGCTGGACCAATGGAATCAGGAGTAGGACCTGAGCACCTGACTCCTGAGCTCCAATGGGAGGTTGTCCCAGGAGCATGCTCAGAGTATGGAGTGAAGGACTTAGCCTCCGGAGAGAGTTGCTGAAAAGCAATCTCTTCTGCAATCCCTCCTGCCGTGGACGGATAGCAGGAGACTGAAGGATGTAAGGGTCCAGATCTCTGCATAGCCAGGGCAGAAATCTGACTCCTAACATGTATTTACAAAACTTCCATTTTCTCTATGCCTGACCTAAACTACTTCATTTTTCAGTAGGTATTAGTATATAATGAGGTGGCCTTCACCATCCATCTCCTGAAATGGGCAACATCAATGGCATTTAACGGGTCCCAAGTACTTAATTACATCTCAATATGCCATATTTCCCATTTCAGGAGATGGATGGTGAATGCCACCTCATTATATACTAATACCTACTGAAAAATAAAGTACTTTAGGTCAGGCATAGAGAAAATGGAAGTTTTGTAAATACATATTACAACTAGCACATATGTGTGTGTGCATGTTTCAAAGCCGTGTTTGTTTTTGGGTAGCTGTGTTTGTGTAAGTAGAAGAGATGTATGTGAATGTGGCAAAACTGTATATGTGTACGTGTGAGAGCTGAGTGTTATATAGAAAAGGTGTGTGTGTGAACATAGGAGAGCTGTGTGTTTATATGTAGCTGAGCTGTGTGTGTGTTGGAGAGGTGTGTGTATGTAAGACAGCTGCGTGTAACTGAAATGTGTGTATGTATGTTGCAGACATGTATGTATGCATAGCAGAGCTTAGTGTGCATATACTGTGCATGCAGTAGTGATGTTACGTATGTGCTCCAGAGAATGCATATAAACGGTCTGCGGCAAAGGTACACATGTATAATATACATGCTGCAGAGAAATAGTAACATTAGATCTCTATCCACTATATTCTTCCCTACAGCAGTAAAGTTAGTGTTATCAAATCCCCTACAAATTTACACCTGTGGGAAATTTTAATTGGTTGCAAAAGTTTTTTCCTATATTTTTACTAAGTGAACCTGGGGGTGTGTTTAAAATTAAGGTGTGTCTAATAGTTAGAAAACTTTGAAACTTTACATAAATTAATAGCAAAATGTTTACATTACACCTATCAAAAAACAGCCTCCTCCATATCCCCTCAAGCTGTCCTATCCATCACCAAGATAGGTGCGCTTTCTGCCATTTAGGTAGAAGTAATCTTCAAACAATTTGCTTCTAATTTTGATAAAGTAGCTGGAAGTTATGTCATGGAAACTCTACATGTGAGGTCAGCCTATTAAACACTAGTTGTAATATGTATTGTTACGGTGACGGAACACGCTTAAAAAATATAAATAAACGTGTTCGCTGCCCGGGGTCCACCGTGCGGCAGATGGAAAAACCGCAGCTAGAAGACACAGAGCACTGTGGCGGTAATGTGCACGGGGTTCTATATCACCCAGGTGCAATCAAGCAGTCTCTGTTAAGTGCACAGAGCTGCTACAGGAAAAATAGAAAAGGAACGCTGAGACTGTTAGTAACACAAGGACTCAGCGGCACACATGCGGTAGGCAAAAACCGGAGTAGTTAAAACGTCACTACGTCCGACATCTACCGTGGTAACAACTGCAGCGCGGAGTGAACAGAGCCGCAAGCAAGGCGCTGCAAGGACGCTGGCGCAATGTAGGACGCTTAGCTGCTGCACAAGGTATGGCTGGAGCGCGCTGGCGCTAGCGCTGCTACTGGCGGCTGCCCAATCACTCACACAATCGTAATATCAGAGGGAAGGGGTTTCATAATAAGTCATCCACCAGTCCAAGCATACATTACCATACACACAGCAGCAGTATGAAAATTCTAGCGCATGGCTGAACGGCCATGCGCACTTTTTATAGCGTACGGGACCTTCCGGAAGTCTCCATAACCCTGAGCTGGACCAATGGAATCAGGAGTAGGACCTGAGCACCTGACTCCTGAGCTCCAATGGGAGGTAGTCCCAGGAGCATGCTCAGAGTATGGAGTGAAGGACTTAGCCTCCGGAGAGAGTTGCTGAAAAGCAATCTCTTCTGCAATCTCTCCTGCCGTGGACGGATAGCAGGAGACTGAAGGATGTAAGGGTCCAGATCTCTGCATAGCCAGGGCAGAAATCTGACTCCTAACATGTATTTACAAAACTTCCATTTTCTCTATGCCTGACCTAAACTACTTCATTTTTCAGTAGGTATTAGTATATAATGAGGTGGCCTTCACCATCCATCTCCTGAAATGGGCACCATCAATGGCATTTAACGGGTCCCAAATACTTAATTACATCTCAATATGCCATATAAAGAGGCTATCAGGCATATAAAGCTTACTGGAATAATATTAAAATTATAGGCAAGGATGTGACATCTTATCAGTGGTAAAGGCACCACAAAAGAACCCAGGATGTTAAAACTCTAGGTTTTGACTCTTTGTAAACAATTGTACTTTTTAATTCCTGTATCACAACTAGACAATAAGATGCATATTTAGCCAAGAAAAATCTTACTAAAATGTGTATGTGTGTTACAGTCCAGAGGCAGCTTATTCTGAATGAGCAGAATGCTGACAACATCCTTCCTGATCACTGAGAGAACTGTTTTCTCTGTTCTTGCCCCACACTGATCTATCTGATCGGTGCTGTACTGGAGAGAATGAAACTGGGACCTGCAGGGACACTGCACGTCCTGTGTAGCTGAAGGCCCATTCAAAGCATGTGATCAGTCACATTCTTGAAAGGAATTTCAAAATGTGGTAATGTATACAGGGGTTGCGCTGATGTATATGTGTTTGTGTGTATATATATATGTGTGAGTGTACATAGAGAAGCTGTATGTGTTGCATAAATGAGACTTTTGAGTATGGAGGAAAGCAATGTGCGTGTGTTTAGCAAACAGTATATGTATTTATTTTACTCATTCATATAGCGCCATTAATCCCACAACGCTTTACAGACATTATTGTCACTGTCCCCGATGGGGCTCACAATCTAAATTGCCTATCAGTATGTCTTTGGAATGTGGACGGAAACCCACGCAAACACGGGGAGAACATACAAACACCTTACTCATTTATATAGCGCCACTAATTCCACTGCGCTTTACAGACATTATTGGCACTGTCCCCGATGGGGCTTACAATTTAAATTTCCTATCATGTCTTTGGTATGTGAGAGAAAACTCACTCAAATACGGGGAGAATATACAAACTTCTTGCAGATGTTGCCCTTTGTAGGATTTGAATTAAGGACCCCATCGTTGCACGACTAACCACTGAGCTACCGTGCCGATGTAAGTAGCGCATATGTGTGTGTGCATGTTTCAAAGCCGTGTTTGTTTTTGGGTAGCTGTGTTTGTGTAAGTAGAAGAGCTGTATGTGAATGTGGCAAAACTGTATATGTGTACGTGTGAGAGCTGAGTGTTATATAGGAAAGGTGTGTGTGTGAACATAGGAGAGCTGTGTGTTTATATGTAGCTGAGCTGTGTGTGTGTTGGAGAGGTGTGTGTATGTAAGACAGCTGTGTGTAACTGAAATGTGTGTATGTATGTTGCAGACGTGTGTATGCATAGCAGAGCTTAGTGTGCATATACTGTGCATGCAGTAGTGATGTTACGTATGTGCTCCAGAGAATGCATATAAACTGCCTGCGGCAAAGGTACACATGTATAATATACATGCTGCAGAGAAATACTAACATTAGATCTCTATCCACTATATTCTTCCCTACAGCAGTAAAGTTAGTGTTATCAAATCCCCTACAAATTTACACCTGTGGGAAATGTTAAATAGTTGCAAAAGTTTTTATTCTATATCTTTACTAAGTAAACCTGGGGGTGCGTTTAAAATTAACGTGTGTCTAATAGAAAACTTTGAAACTTTACATAAATTAATAGCAAAATGTTTACATTACACCTATCAAAAAACAGCCTCCTCCATTTCCCCTCAAGCTGTCCTATCCATCACCAAGATAGGTGCGCTTTCTGCCATTTAAGTAGAAGTAATCTTCAAACAATTTGCTTCTAATTTAGATAAAGTAGCTGGAAGGTATGTCATGGAAACTCTACATGTGAGGTCAGCCTATTAAACACTAGTTGCAATATGTATTGTTACGGCGGCGGAACACGCTTAAAAAAACATAAATAAACGTGTTCGCCGCCCGGGGTCCACCGTGCGGCAGATGGAAAAACCGCAGCTAGAAGACACAGAGCACTGTGGCGGTAATGTGCACGGGGTTCTATATCACACAGGTGCAATCAAGCAGTCTCTGTTAAGTGCACAGAGCTGCTACAGGAAAAATAGAAAAGGAACGCTGAGCCTGTTAGTAACACAGGGACTCAGCGGCACACATGCGGTAGGCAAAAACCGGAGTAGTTAAAACGTCACTACGTCCGACACCTAACGTGGTAACAAGTGTGCTGGCGTCGCAACCGCAAAAATATGCTGCAACTGCAGCGCGGCGTGAACAGAGCCGCAAGCAAGGCGCTGCAAGGACGCTGGCGCTATGCAGGACGCTTAGATGCTGCACAAGGTATGGCTGGATTGCACTGGCGCTAGCGCTGCTACTGGCGGCTGCCCAATCTCTCACACAATCGTAATATCAGAGGGAAGGGGTTTCATAATAAGTCATCCACCAGTCCAAGCATACATTACCATACACACAGCAGCAGTATGAAAATACTAGCGCATGGCTGAACAGCCATGCACA
Source organism: Dendrobates tinctorius (assembly GCF_039654945.1). NCBI lineage: Eukaryota > Metazoa > Chordata > Amphibia > Anura > Dendrobatidae > Dendrobates > Dendrobates tinctorius. Next base: position 6,387,376 of record NW_027361741.1, on the reverse strand, counting down.
CTTTTTATAGCGTACGGGACCTTCCGGAAGTCTCCATAACCCTGAGCTGGACCAATGGAATCAGGAGCAGGACCTGAGCACCTGACTCCTGAGCTCCAATGGGAGGTTGTCCCAGGAGCATGCTCAGAGTATGGAGTGAAGGACTTAGCCTCCGGAGAGCGTTGCTGAAAAGCAATCTCTTCTGCAATCTCTCCTGCTGTGGACGGATAGCAGGAGACTGCAGGATGTAAGGGTCCAGATCTCTGCATAGCCAGGGCAGAAATCTGACTCCTAACATGTATTTACAAAACTTCCATTTTCTCTATGCCTGACCTAAACTACTTCATTTTTCAGTAGGTATTAGTATATAATGAGGTGGCCTTCACCATCCATCTCCTGAAATGGGCAACATCAATGGCATTTAACGGGTCCCAAGTACTTAATTACATCTCAATATGCCATATTTCCCATTTCAGGAGATGGATGGTGAAGGCCACCTCATTATATACTAATACCTACTGAAAAATAAAGTACTTTAGGTCAGGCATAGAGAAAATGGAAGTTTTGTAAATACATATTACAACTAGCACATATGTGTGTGTGCATGTTTCCAAGCCGTGTTTGTTTTTGGGTAGCTGTGTTTGTGTAAGTAGAAGAGATGTATGTGAATGTGGCAAAACTGTATATGTGTACGTGTGAGAGCTGAGTGTTATATAGGAAAGGTGTGTGTGTGAACATAGGAGAGCTGTGTGTTTATATGTAGCTGAGCTGTGTGTGTGTTGGAGAGGTGTGTGTATGTAAGACAGCTGTGTGTAACTGAAATGTGTGTATGTATGTTGCAGACATGTGTGTATGCATAGCAGAGCTTAGTGTGCATATACTGTGCATGCAGTAGTGATGTTACGTATGTGCTCCAGAGAATGCATATAAACGGTCTGCGGCAAAGGTACACATGTATAATATACATGCTGCAGAGAAATAGTAACATTAGATCTCTATCCACTATATTCTTCCCTACAGCAGTAAAGTTAGTGTTATCAAATCCCCTACAAATTTACACCTGTGGGAAATTTTAATTGGTTGCAAAAGTTTTTATCCTATATTTTTACTAAGTGAACCTGGGGGTGTGTTTAAAATTAAGGTGTGTCTAATAGTTAGAAAACTTTGAAACTTTACATAAATTAATAGCAAAATGTTTACATTACACCTATCAAAAAACAGCCTCCTCCATATCCCCTCAAGCTGTCCTATCCATCACCAAGATAGGTGCGCTTTCTGCCATTTAGGTAGAAGTAATCTTCAAACAATTTGCTTCTAATTTAGATAAAGTAGCTGGAAGTTATGTCATGGAAACTCTACATGGGAAGTCAGCCTATTAAACACTAGTTGTAATATGGATTCACAAAACTTCCATTTTCTCTATGCCTGACCTATACTACTTCATTTTTCAGTAGGTATTAGTATATAATGAGGTGGCCTTCACCATCCATCTCCTGAAATGGGCACCATCAATGGCATTTAACGGGTCCCAAGTACTTAATTACAGTTGTGGCCAAAAGTATTGACACCCCTGCAATTCTGTCAGATAATACTCAGTTTCTTCCTGAAAATGATTGCAAACACAAATTCTTTGTTATTATCATCTTCATTTAATTTGTCTTAAATGGAAAAACACAAAAAGAACTGTCCTAAAGCCAAATTGGATATAATTCCACACAAAACATAAAAAAAGAGGGTGGACAAAAGTATTGGCACTGTTCGAAAAATCATGTGATGCTTCTCTAATTTGTGTAATTAACAGCACCTGTAACTTACCTGTGGCACCTAACAGGTGTTGGCAATAACTAAATCACACTTGCAGCCAGTTGACATGGATTAAAGTTGACTCAACCTCTGTCCTGTGTCCTTGTGTGTACCACATTGAGCATGGAGAAAAGAAAGAAGACCAAAAAACTGTCTGAGGACTTGAGAAACCAAATTGTGAGGAAGCATGAGCAATCTCAAGGCTACAAGTCCATCTCCAAAGACCTGAATGTTCCTGTGTCTACCGTGCGCAGTGTCGTCAAGAAGTTTAAAGCCCATGGCACTGTGGCTAACCTCCATAGATGTGGACGGAAAAGAAAAATTGACAAGAGATTTCAACGCAAGATTGTGCGGATGTTGGATAAAGAACCTCGACTAACATCCAAACAAGTTCAAGCTGCCCTGCAGTCCGAGGGTACAACAGTGTCAACCCGTGCTATCCATCGGCGTCTGAATGAAAAGGGACTGTATGGTAGGACACCCAGGAAGACCCCACTTCTTACCCCAAGACATAAAAAAGCCAGGCTGGAGTTTGCCAAAACTTACCTGAAAAAGCCTAAAACATTTTGGAAGAATGTTCTCTGGTCAGATGAGACAAAAGTAGTGCTTTTTGGGCAAAGGCATCAACATAGAGTTTACAGGAGAAAAAAAGAGGCATTCAAAGAAAAGAACATGGTCCCTACAGTCAAACATGGCGGCGTGTTATGAATGAGTCACCGTAGGAGGCAGACACAAAAATAGCAGCTAAGTCCAGAAAACCGGAGAAGTTGGCAACTATCAGATTGCAAACCCCTGAACCTAACAACACAACTAGCAGTAGCCGTGGGGGGTTCCTACGGTGCCCTAGACCCCTCGATCACAGCCGGAGAAACTAAATAGCCTAAAGACAGAAAAGGAAAACTAAACTGCCCCAGAGCAGACCCCAAAGTAAAAGGCAGCCCCCAACATATAATGACGGTGAAGCAAGATGAAAAAACACACACACAGATAGAAAGATAGGCTGAGCAAACAATGGGGCCCAAACTCACTAAAATAGGACAGGATAGGATAGGAGCTGTCTGCAATCTGCAAAAACCCTGAAAAGACAAAGCCAACAGGCTGATATGGAAAAAGGCCCTGAAGCAGCTAGGCTTCAAAAACTATATCAGCACTCAGGTATTTTCTGAAGACAGAGCTAAAGGAATTCAGATCACCCCAGCAGGGAATGACAGAAATCCAGCAAAAACAAAAACAACGTACAAATGCAAACGGAAGAGCAGAAAACTTAGCTTTTGGAGAGCAGGAATTCAGACTGGTATCCAAGGATCCACAGAGAAATCACCCGCAGAGCAGACGGGCGTGGACAGCCTTATATCCAGTCAGAAACTCCACTCAGCCAATCATCATCAATAGACCCAGATGCCTGATAATCAGGCTTACTATCTTTCTTTACTAGAAGAGGGAGTTCATCGGGCCTCAGTGGTAAAGGGGAAAATGAACTCACAACAGTACCTCCCCCTTGAGGAGGGGTCACCGAACCCTCAACCACGCCACCAGGGCGATCAGGGTGAGCCCGATGAAAGGCACGCACCAATCTTTTGGCATGAATATCAGAGGCAGAGACCCAGGAATTATCCTCCTGACCATAACCCTTCCATTTAACCAAATACTGGAGTCTCCGTCTAGCCAGACGGGAATCCAGTACCTTCTCTACCTCATATTCCATGTTACCTTCAACCAATACAGGGTCTGGAGGTGCCACCCCAGGAACAACAGGTTCAACAAACCTCTTCAACAAAGACTTATGGAACACATTATGGATTTTAAATGTGACAGGAAGAGCCAAACGAAAAGAGACTGGATTAATAATCTCCAAATTCTTGTAAGGTCCAATAAATCTAGGCTTAAACTTAGGAGAAGCCACCTTCATAGCAATATTTTTTGATGATAACCACACCATATCACCAACCTTAAACTGGGGACCAATGGTCCTATGTCGGTTGGAAAACCGCTGGGCCTTTTCCTGGGAGAGAGATAACTTATCCACCACTTGGTCCCAGATCTGGTGCATTCTCTCCACCACAGTGTCAACACCTGGGCAGGCAGAGGGCTCCACCTGCCCTGAAGAAAATCGAGGATGAAACCCAAAGTTACAAAAAAAAGTGACATCAAAGTGGCAGAACTAGCTCTATTATTTAAAGCAAATTCGGCCAAGGGCAAAAATGAAACCCAATCATCCTGATCAGCGGAAATAAAACATCTCAAATATGACTCCAAGGTCTGGTTTGTTCTCTCTGTCTGCCCATTGGTTTGAGGGTGAAAAGCAGAGGAGAAGGACAACTGAATTCCCAGCTTGGAACAGAAAGTTCTCCAAAATCTAGACACAAACTGAACCCCTCTGTCAGATACAATGTTCTCAGGAATCCCGTGCAAGCGAACCACCTGTTGCAAAAACAGGGGTACCAACTCAGAGGAAGACGGCAACTTAGGGAGTGGTACAAGATGGACCATCTTAGAGAATCTATCACAAATCAGCCAAATAACAGTCATTCTCTGAGAGACAGGCATATCAGAGATAAAATCCATTGAAATATGGGTCCATGGCCTCTTGGGGACAGGCAAAGGCATCAACAACCCACTAGAGCGAGAACACGATTTAGACCGGGAGCAAGTCCCACAGGACTGCACAAAATTCCTGACTTCACGAGACAAGGAGTGCCACCAAAAAGACCGACTCACCAAATCTCTAGTACCAAAAATACCTGGATGACCAGCCAAAGCAGAGCAATGAACTTCAGACATCACTCTCCTCTTCCACTGGTCAGGAACATACAACTTTCCACTGGGACGACGCTCAGGTTTGTCCTCCTGGAACTCTTCCAGAGCACGTCTCAAATCGGGTGAGATGGCAGAAAGAACTACCCCTTCGCCTAAGATGGTAGCAGGTTTGGTCACCACAGGAGAATCAGCAAAGAAGCTCCTAGAGAGGGCGTCTGCCTTGACATTCTTAGTTCCAGGAAGAAAAGAAACCACAAAATCAAAACGTGTAAAAAACAAGGCCCACCTAGCCTGTCTAGGGTTCAAGCGCTTAGCCGACTCTAGGTAAATCAAATTCTTGTGGTCAGTGAGGACCACGATTTGATGCTTAGCTCCCTCCAACCAATGTCTCCACTCCTCAAATGCCCATTTCATGGCCAACAGTTCCCGATTCCCCACATCATAGTTACGTTCAGATGGAGAGAACTTTCGGGAAAAGAAAGCACAGGGATTCATTTTAGATGTTACAGGATCCTTTTGGGACAAAACAGCTCCTGCACCAATCTCAGAAGCATCCACCTCTACCTGGAACGGAAGTGAGACATCAGGTTGCCGCAAAACCGGGGCGGAGGTGAATCTTCGCTTCAGCTCCTGAAAGGAAGAAACAGCTTCTGGAGACCAACTCAACACATCAGCACCCTTCTTAGTCAAATCAGTCAATGGCTTGGCAATACTAGAAAATTTTGCTATAAATTTCCGATAAAAATTAGCAAAACCCAAAAACTTCTGAAGGGCCTTCAAAGAAGTGGGCTGAACCCAATCGTGAATGGCCTGTACCTTGGCCGGGTCCATTTCAATAGTTGACGGAGACAAAATAAATCCCAAAAAAGAAATCCTCTGTACTCCAAAAAGGCATTTAGATCCTTTGACATACAGGGAATTCTCCCTCAAGATCCGGAACACAGTCCGAATATGTTCCACATGAGAATCCCAATCCTTGGAGAAGATCAAAATATCATCCAGATAGATAATCAAAAATTTATCGACAAAATCTCGGAAAATATCGTTCATGAAGCACTGGAAAACAGAAGGGGCATTAGTGAGCCCAAAAGGCATCACCAGGTACTCAAAATGTCCCTCCGGAGTATTAAACTCCGTCTTCCATTCATCCCCATGCTTAATGCGAATAAGATTATACGCCCCCCTGAGGTCAAGCTTGGTAAACCAACAAGCACCTTTAACTCTAGAGAATAGATCCGAAATCAGGGGTAACGGATACTGATATTTAACAGTAATTTTGTTGAGGGCACGATAATCAATACAAGGTCTTAATGATCCATCTTTTTTGGCTACAAAAAAAAAACGGCACCTAAGGGTGACGAGGATGGTCTAATATGACCCTTCTCCAACGCCTCCTTAATATAGGATCGCATAGCCCCGTGCTCGGGTACAGATAAATTGAAGAGCCGACCCTTGGGGAATTTACACCCCGGGCTCAGTTCAATAGCACAGTCATAACTTCTATGAGGAGGCAGAGACGCAGACTCATTCTCACTAAATACATCATAAAAGTCCGCCAAATAATCAGGAACATCATGCGACTGAGGAGAGGTGGAAAACACCGGAGCCTCACTAAAGGCACACCGACAACCCCAACTCACCACAGACACAGATTTCCAATCCAAAACTGGATTATGAATTTGCAACCAGGGAAACCCCAGAACAATGGTATCATGCAGATTATGCAACACCAAAAATCTGCAATTTTCTTGATGGTCTGGGGCGACCCGCATTACCACCTGGGTCCAAAACTGAGGTTTATTTTTTGCCAAAGGAGTAGCATCAATCCCCCTCAAAGGAATAGGCGTCTGCAGAGGTGTCATCGGAAATCCACAACGTTTAGCAAAATCCAAGTCCATTAGGTTTAGAGCTGCTCCCGAATCCACAAAAGCCTTGGCGGAAAATGTGGACAGGGAGCAGATCAGAGTAATAGCCAGAAGAAACTTAGGTTGAACACCACCAACAGAAAACGTGTGTGCAAAGCGTTTCTCTCGTTTAGGACAGACAGAAATAATATGCGAGGCATCTCCACAGAAAAAACACAACTTATTACGCCTTCTGAACTCCTGACGCTGCTCTCTGGACAAAACACTATCACATTGCATAGGCTCAGACACTCGTTCAACAAGTGGCAACACCACTCGTGCAGTTTTGCGTTCGCGCAAACGCCGATCAATCTGAATGGCTAATGACATAGAATCGTCAAGACCAGAGGGAACAGGAAATCCCACCATAGTATCTTTTACGGCTTCTGACAAACCCTTCCGAAAGACAGCCAAGGCATTATCATTCCAGGTAGTAAGTACAGCCCACTTTTGGAATTTTTGACAGTACGACTCTGCAGAATCTTGACCCTGGTTCAATGCCAGCAGGGTCTTTTCAGCCTGATCAATGGCATTAGGTTCGTCATACAACAACCCCAAGGCTTGAAAAAATGCGTTCACACTAGTCAGAATAGGATCATCAGGTTTCAAAGAAAACGCCCAATCCTGGGGATCGCCACGCAGCAAAGAGATGACAATTTTAACCTGCTGCGCGGAGCTCCCCGACGAGTTAGGCTTCAAGGCAAAAAATAATTTACAATTATTTTTGAAATTCAAAAATTTAGACCGATCCCCAAAAAATACATCAGGTGTGGGAATCTTTGGTTCAGCAGTATGAGAATGAGCAAGGTAGGCGGAAATTCCCCGCACTTCCGCAGCGAGCTGCTCCACACGATCAGACAATTGCTTTATCTCCATTGAGAGAAAAAAAAATCCCCCTACGGCCTCAGAGATATAGAGGAAAAAATATACACACTTTTTTTTTTTTTTTTTACAATTCTTTCCTGCTATTGAGTACCCTAGGATCTGCGGTTCGGCGGGTGATTCTGTTATGAATGAGTCACCGTAGGAGGCAGACACAAAAATAGCAGCTAAGTCCAGAAAACCAGAGAAGTTGGCAACTATCAGATTGCAGACCCCTGAACCTAACAACACAACTAGCAGTAGCCGTGGGGGGTTCCTACGGTGCCCTAGACCCCTCGATCACAGCCGGAGAAACTAAATAGCCTAAAGACAGAAAAGGAAAACTAAACTGCCCCAGAGCAGACCCCAAAGTAAAAGGCAGCCCCCAACATATAATGACGGTGAAGCAAGATAAAAAAACACACACACAGATAGAAAGATAGGCTGAGCAAACAATGGGGCCCAAACTCACTAAAATAGGACAGGATAGGATAGGAGCTGTCTGCAATCTGCAAAAACCCTGAAAAGACAAAGCCAACAGGCTGATATGGAAAAAGGCCCTGAAGCAGCTAGGCTTCAAAAACTATATCAGCACTCAGGTATTTTCTGAAGACAGAGCTAAAGGAATTCAGATCACCCCAGCAGGGAATGACAGAAATCCAGCAAAAACAAAAACAACGTACAAATGCAAACGGAAGAGCAGAAAACTTAGCTTTTGGAGAGCAGGAATTCAGACTGGTATCCAAGGATCCACAGAGAAATCACCCGCAGAGCAGACGGGCGTGGACAGCCTTATATCCAGTCAGAAACTCCACTCAGCCAATCATCATCATTAGACCCAGATGCCTGATAATAAGGCTCACTATCTTTCTTTACTAGAAGAGGGAGTTCATCGGGCCTCAGTGGTAAAGGGGAAAATGAACTCACAACAGCGGCGGTTCCCTGATGTTTTGGGGTTGCTTTGCTGCCTCTGGCACTGGACTGCTTGACCGTGTGCATGGGATTATGAAGTCAGAAGACTACCAACAAATTTTGCAGCATAATGTAGGGTCCAGTGTGAGAAAGCTGGGTCTCCCTCAGAGGTCATGGGTCTTCCAGCAGGACAATGACCCAAAGCACACTTCAAAAAGCACTAGAAAATGGTTTGAGAGAAAGCACTGGAGACTTCTAAGGTGGCCAGCAATGAGTCCAGACCTGAATCCCATAGAACACCTGTGGAGAGATCTAAAAATGGCAGTTTGGAGAAGGCACCCGTCAAATATCAGGGACCTGGAGCAGTTTGCCAAAGAAGAATGGTCTAAAATTCCAGCAGAGCATTGTAAGAAACTCATTGATGGTTACCGGAAACGGTTGGTCGCAGTTATTTTGGCTAAAGGTTGTGCAACCAAGTATTAGGCTGAGGGTGCCAATACTTTTGTCTGGCCCATTTTTGGAGTTTTGTGTGAAATGATCAATATTTTGCTTCATTCTCTTCTGTGTTTTTTTCATTTAAGACAAATTAAATGAAGATAATAATACCAAAGAATTTGTGTTTGCAATCATTTTCAGGAAGAAACTGAGTATTATCTGACAGAATTGCAGGGGTGTCAATACTTTTGGCCACAACTGTACATCTCAATAAGCCATATAAAGAGGCTGTCAGGCATAAAAAAGTTTACTGGAATAATATTAAAATTATAGGCAAGGATGTGACAAAAGAACCCAGGATGCTAAAATTTTGGGTTTTGATTCTTTGTAAATAATTGTACTTTTTAGCTCCTGTATCACAATTAGACAACAAGACGCATATTTAGCAAAGAAAAATCTTACTAAAATTTGTATGTGTGTTACAGTCCAGAGGCAGCTTATTCAGAATGAGCAGAATGCTGACAACATCCTTCCTGATCACTGAGAGAACTGTTTTCTCTGTTCTTGCCCCACACTGATCTATCTGATCGGTGCTGTACTGGAGAGAATGAAACTGGCACCTGTAGGGATACTGCATGTCCTGTGTAGCTGAAGGCCCTTTCACAGCATGTGATCAGTCACAATCTTGAAAGGAATTTCAAAATGTGGTAATGTATACAGGGGTTGTGTTGATGTATATGTGTGTGTGTATATCTACATATATATATATATAAATATATATCTGTGTGAGTGTACATAGAGGAGCTGTATGTGTTGCTTATATGAGTTTTTGTGTATGGAGGAAAGCTATGTGCGAGTGTTTAGCAAACAGTGAATGTATTTATTTTACTCATTTATATAGCGCCATTAATTCCACAGCGCTTTACAGACATTATTGGCACTGTCCCCGATGGGGCTCACAATCTAAATTCCCTATCAGTATGCATTTGGAATGTGGGAGGAAACCCACGCAAACACGGGGAGAACTTTCAAACTCCTTACTCATTTATATAGCGCCATTAATTCCACAGCGCTTTACAGACATTATTGGCACTGTCCCCGATGGGGCTTACAATTTAACTTTCCTATCAGTATGTCTTTGGTATGTAGGAGGAAACCCACGCAAATACGGGGAGAATATACAAACTCCTTGCAGATGTTGTCCTTGGTGGGATTTGAACTAAGGACCCCATCGCTGAAGGACTAACCACTGAGCTATCGTGCTGATGTAAGTAGCACATATGTGTGTGTGCATGTTTCAAAGCCGTGTTTGTTTTTGGGTAGCTGTGTTTGTGTAAGTAGAAGAGCTGCAATTGAATGTGCAAAAACTGTATATGTGTATGTGTGAGAGCTGAGTGTTATATAGGAAAGGTGTGTGTGTGTGAACATAGAAGAGCTGTGTGTTTATATGTAGCCGAGCTGTGTGTGTGTTGGAGAGGTGTGTGTATGTAAGACAGCTGCGTGTAACTGAAATGTGTGTATGTATGTTGCAGACATGTGTGTATGCATAGCAGAGCTTAGTGTGCATATACTGTGCATGCAGTAGTGATGTTACGTATGTGCTCCAGAGAATGCATATAAACTGCCTGCGGCAAAGGTACACATGTATAATATACATGCTGCAGAGAAATACTAACAATAGATCTCCATCCACTATATTCTTCCCTACAGCAGTAAAGTTAGTGTTATCAAATCCCCTACAAATTTACACCTGTGGGAAATTTTAATTGGTTGCAAAAGTTTTTATCCTATATTTTTACTAAGCAAACCTGGGGGTGTGTTTAAAATTAAGGTGTGTCTAATAGTTAGAAAACTTTGAAACTTTACATAAATTAATAGCAAAATGTTTACATTACACCTATCAAAAAACAGCCTCCTCCATATCCCCTCAAGCTGTCCTATCCATCACCAAGATAGGTGCGCTTTCTGCCATTTAGGTAGAAGTAATCTTCAAACAATTTGCTTCTAATTTTGATAAAGTAGCTGGAAGTTATGTCATGGAAACTCTACATGTGAGGTCAGCCTATTAAACACTAGTTGTAATATGTATTGTTACGGTGACGGAACACGCTTAAAAAATATAAATAAACGTGTTCGCTGCCCGGGGTCCACCGTGCGGCAGATGGAAAAACCGCAGCTAGAAGACACAGAGCACTGTGGCGGTAATGTGCACGGGGTTCTATATCACCCAGGTGCAATCAAGCAGTCTCTGTTAAGTGCACAGAGCTGCTACAGGAAAAATAGAAAAGGAACGCTGAGACTGTTAGTAACACAAGGACTCAGCGGCACACATGCGGTAGGCAAAAACCGGAGTAGTTAAAACGTCACTACGTCCGACATCTACCGTGGTAACAACTGCAGCGCGGAGTGAACAGAGCCGCAAGCAAGGCGCTGCAAGGACGCTGGTGCAATGTAGGACGCTTAGCTGCTGCACAAGGTATGGCTGGAGCGCGCTGGCGCTAGCGCTGCTACTGGCGGCTGCCCAATCACTCACACAATCGTAATATCAGAGGGAAGGGGTTTCATAATAAGTCATCCACCAGTCCAAGCATACATTACCATACACACAGCAGCAGTATGAAAATACTAGCGCATGGCTGAACGGCCATGCGCACTTTTTATAGCGTACGGGACCTTCCGGAAGTCTCCATAACCCTGAGCTGGACCAATGGAATCAGGAGTAGGACCTGAGCACCTGACTCCTGAGCTCCAATGGGAGGTTGTCCCAGGAGCATGCTCAGAGTATGGAGTGAAGGACTTAGCCTCCGGAGAGAGTTGCTGAAAAGCAATCTCTTCTGCAATCTCTCCTGCCGTGGACAGATAGCAGGAGACTGAAGGATGTAAGGGTTCAGATCTCTGCATAGCCAGGGCAGAAATCTGACTCCTAACATGTATTTACAAAACTTCCATTTTCTCTATGCCTGACCTAAACTACTTCATTTTTCAGTAGGTATTAGTATATAATGAGGTGGCCTTCACCATCCATCTCCTGAAATGGGCAACATCAATGGCATTTAACGGGTCCCAAGTACTTAATTACATCTCAATATGCCATATTTCCCATTTCAGGAGATGGATGGTGAAGGCCACCTCATTATATACTAATACCTACTGAGAAATAAAGTACTTTAGGTCAGGCATAGAGAAAATGGAAGTTTTGTAAATACATATTACAACTAGCACATATGTGTGTGTGCATGTTTCAAAGCCGTGTTTGTTTTTGGGTAGCTGTGTTTGTGTAAGTAGAAGAGATGTATGTGAATGTGGCAAAACTGTATATGTGTATGTGTGAGAGCTGAGTGTTATATAGGAAAGGTGTGTGTGTGAACATAGGAGAGCTGTGTGTTTATATGTAGCTGAGCTGTGTGTGTGTTGGAGAGGTGTGTGTATGTAAGACAGCTGTGTGTAACTGAAATGTGTGTATGTATGTTGCAGACATGTGTGTATGCATAGCAAAGCTTAGAGTGCATATACTGTGCATGCAGTAGTGATGTTACGTATGTGCTCCAGAGAATGCATATAAACGGTCTGCGGCAAAGGTACACATGTATAATATACATGCTGCAGAGAAATAGTAACATTAGATCTCTATCCACTATATTCTTCCCTACAGCAGTAAAGTTAGTGTTATCAAATCCCCTACAAATTTACACCTGTGGGAAATTTTAATTGGTTGCAAAAGTTTTTATCCTATATTTTTACTAAGTGAACCTGGGGGTGTGTTTAAAGTTAAGGTGTGTCTAATCGTTAGAAAACTTTGAAACTTTACATAAATTAATAGCAAAATGTTTACATTACACCTATCAAAAAACAGCCTCCTCCATATCCCCTCAAGCTGTCCTATCCATCACCAAGATAGGTGCGCTTTCTGCCATTTAGGTAGAAGTAATCTTCAAACAATTTGCTTCTAATTTTGATAAAGTAGCTGGAAGTTATGTCATGGAAACTCTACATGTGAGGTCAGCCTATTAAACACTAGTTGTAATATGTATTGTTACGGCGACGGAACACGCTTAAAAAATATAAATAACCGTGTTCGCTGCCCGGGGTCCACCGTGCGGCAGATGGAAAAACCGCAGCTAGAAGACACAGAGCACTGTGGCGGTAATGTGCACGGGGTTCTATATCACCCAGGTGCAATCAAGCAGTCTCTGTTAAGTGCACAGAGCTGCTACAGGAAAAATAGAAAAGGAACGCTGAGACTGTTAGTAACACAAGGACTCAGCGGCACACATGCGGTAGGCAAAAACCGGAGTAGTTAAAACGTCACTACGTCCGACATCTACCGTGGTAACAACTGCAGCGCGGAGTGAACAGAGCCGCAAGCAAGGCGCTGCAAGGACGCTGGCGCAATGCAGGACGCTTAGCTGCTGCACAAGGTATGGCTGGAGCGCGCTGGCGCTAGCGCTGCTACTGGCGGCTGCCCAATCACTCACACAATCGTAATATCAGAGGGAAGGGGTTTCATAATAAGTCATCCACCAGTCCAAGCATACATTACCATACACATAGCAGCAGTATGAAAATACTAGCGCATGGCTGAACGGCCATGCGCACTTTTTATAGCGTACGGGACCTTCCGGAAGTCTCCATAACCCTGAGCTGGACCAATGGAATCAGGAGTAGGACCTGAGCACCTGACTCCTGAGCTCCAATGGGAGGTTGTCCCAGGAGCATGCTCAGAGTATGGAGTGAAGGACTTAGCCTCCGGAGAGAGTTGCTGAAAAGCAATCTCTTCTGCAATCTCTCCTGCCGTGGACGGATAGCAGGAGACTGAAGGATGTAAGGGTCCAGATCTCTGCATAGCCAGGGCAGAAATCTGACTCCTAACATGTATTTACAAAACTTCCATTTTCTCTATGCCTGACCTAAACTACTTCATTTTTCAGTAGGTATTAGTATATAATGAGGTGGCCTTCACCATCCATCTCCTGAAATGGGCAACATCAATGGCATTTAACGGGTCCCAAGTACTTAATTACATCTCAATATGCCATATTTCCCATTTCAGGAGATGGATGGTGAAGGCCACCTCATTATATACTAATACCTACTGAAAAATAAAGTACTTTAGGTCAGGCATAGAGAAAATGGAAGTTTTGTAAATACATATTACAACTAGCACATATGTGTGTGTGCATGTTTCAAAGCCGTGTTTGTTTTTGGGTAGCTGTGTTTGTGTAAGTAGAAGAGATGTATGTGAATGTGGCAAAACTGTATATGTGTACGTGTGAGAGCTGAGTGTTATATAGGAAAGGTGTGTGTGTGAACATAGGAGAGCTGTGTGTTTATATGTAGCTGAGCTGTGTGTGTGTTGGAGAGGTGTGTGTATGTAAGACAGCTGTGTGTAACTGAAATGTGTGTATGTATGTTGCAGACATGTGTGTATGCATAGCAGAGCTTAGTGTGCATATACTGTGCATGCAGTAGTGATGTTACGTATGTGCTCCAGAGAATGCATATAAACGGTCTGCGGCAAAGGTACACATGTATAATATACATGCTGCAGAGAAATAGTAACATTAGATCTCTATCCACTATATTCTTCCCTACAGCAGTAAAGTTAGTGTTATCAAATCCCCTACAAATTTACACCTGTGGGAAATTTTAATTGGTTGCAAAAGTTTTTATCCTATATTTTTACTAAGTGAACCTGGGGGTGTGTTTAAAATTAAGGTGTGTCTAATAGTTAGAAAACTTTGAAACTTTACATAAATTAATAGCAAAATGTTTACATTACACCTATCAAAAAACAGCCTCCTCCATATCCCCTCAAGCTGTCCTATCCATCACCAAGATAGGTGCGCTTTCTGCCATTTAGGTAGAAGTAATCTTCAAACAATTTGCTTCTAATTTTGATAAAGTAGCTGGAAGTTATGTCATGGAAACTCTACATGTGAGGTCAGCCTATTAAACACTAGTTGTAATATGTATTGTTACGGCGACGGAACACGCTTAAAAAATATAAATAAACGTGTTCGCTGCCCGGGGTCCACCGTGCGGCAGATGGAAAAACCGCAGCTAGAAGACACAGAGCACTGTGGCGGTAATGTGCACGGGGTTCTATATCACCCAGGTGCAATCAAGCAGTCTCTGTTAAGTGCACAGAGCTGCTACAGGAAAAATAGAAAAGGAACGCTGAGACTGTTAGTAACACAAGGACTCAGCGGCACACATGCGGTAGGCAAAAACCGGAGTAGTTAAAACGTCACTACGTCCGACATCTACCGTGGTAACAACTGCAGCGCGGAGTGAACAGAGCCGCAAGCAAGGCGCTGCAAGGACGCTGGCGCAATGTAGGATGCTTAGCTGCTGCACAAGGTATGGCTGGAGCGAGCTGGCGCTAGCGCTGCTACTGGCGGCTGCCCAATCACTCACACAATCGTAATATCAGAGGGAAGGGGTTTCATAATAAGTCATCCACCAGTCCAAGCATACATTACCATACACACAGCAGCAGTATGAAAATACTAGCGCATGGCTGAACGGCCATGCGCACTTTTTATAGCGTACGGGACCTTCCAGAAGTCTTTATAACCCTGAGCTGGACCAATGGAATCAGGAGTAGGACCTGAGCACCTGACTCCTGAGCTCCAATGGGAGGTTGTCCCAGGAGCATGCTCAGAGTATGGAGTGAAGGACTTAGCCTCCGGAGAGAGTTGCTGAAAAGCAATCTCTTCTGCAATCCCTCCTGCCGTGGACGGATAGCAGGAGACTGAAGGATGTAAGGGTCCAGATCTCTGCATAGCCAGGGCAGAAATCTGACTCCTAACATGTATTTACAAAACTTCCATTTTCTCTATGCCTGACCTAAACTACTTCATTTTTCAGTAGGTATTAGTATATAATGAGGTGGCCTTCACCATCCATCTCCTGAAATGGGCAACATCAATGGCATTTAACGGGTCCCAAATACTTAATTACATCTCAATATGCCATATTTCCCATTTCAGGAGATGGATGGTGAATGCCACCTCATTATATACTAATACCTACTGAAAAATAAAGTACTTTAGGTCAGGCATAGAGAAAATGGAAGTTTTGTAAATACATATTACAACTAGCACATATGTGTGTGTGCATGTTTCAAAGCCGTGTTTGTTTTTGGGTAGCTGTGTTTGTGTAAGTAGAAGAGATGTATGTGAATGTGGCAAAACTGTATATGTGTACGTGTGAGAGCTGAGTGTTATATAGAAAAGGTGTGTGTGTGAACATAGGAGAGCTGTGTGTTTATATGTAGCTGAGCTGTGTGTGTGTTGGAGAGGTGTGTGTATGTAAGACAGCTGCGTGTAACTGAAATGTGTGTATGTATGTTGCAGACATGTATGTATGCATAGCAGAGCTTAGTGTGCATATACTGTGCATGCAGTAGTGATGTTACGTATGTGCTCCAGAGAATGCATATAAACGGTCTGCGGCAAAGGTACACATGTATAATATACATGCTGCAGAGAAATAGTAACATTAGATCTCTATCCACTATATTCTTCCCTACAGCAGTAAAGTTAGTGTTATCAAATCCCCTACAAATTTACACCTGTGGGAAATTTTAATTGGTTGCAAAAGTTTTTATCCTATATTTTTACTAAGTGAACCTGGGGGTGTGTTTAAAATTAAGGTGTGTCTAATAGTTAGAAAACTTTGAAACTTTACATAAATTAATAGCAAAATGTTTACATTACACCTATCAAAAAACAGCCTCCTCCATATCCCCTCAAGCTGTCCTATCCATCACCAAGATAGGTGCGCTTTCTGCCATTTAGGTAGAAGTAATCTTCAAACAATTTGCTTCTAATTTTGATAAAGTAGCTGGAAGTTATGTCATGGAAACTCTACATGTGAGGTCAGCCTATTAAACACTAGTTGTAATATGTATTGTTACGGCGACGGAACACGCTTAAAAAATATAAATAAACGTGTTCGCTGCCCGGGGTCCACCGTGCGGCAGATGGAAAAACCGCAGCTAGAAGACACAGAGCACTGTGGCGGTAATGTGCACGGGGTTCTATATCACCCAGGTGCAATCAAGCAGTCT
This sequence comes from Dendrobates tinctorius, assembly GCF_039654945.1. Lineage (NCBI taxonomy): Eukaryota > Metazoa > Chordata > Amphibia > Anura > Dendrobatidae > Dendrobates > Dendrobates tinctorius. The sequence goes on along the minus strand of NW_027361741.1, from coordinate 6,370,651 downwards.
CTGTTAAGTGCACAGAGCTGCTACAGGAAAAATAGAAAAGGAACGCTGAGACTGTTAGTAACACAAGGACTCAGCGGCACACATGCGGTAGGCAAAAACCGGAGTAGTTAAAACGTCACTACGTCCGACATCTACCGTGGTAACAACTGCAGCGCGGAGTGAACAGAGCCGCAAGCAAGGCGCTGCAAGGACGCTGGCGCAATGCAGGACGCTTAGCAGCTGCACAAGGTATGGCTGGAGCGCGCTGGCGCTAGCGCTGCTACTGGCGGCTGCCCAATCACTCACACAATCGTAATATCAGAGGGAAGGGGTTTCATAATAAGTCATCCACCAGTCCAAGCATACATTACCATACACATAGCAGCAGTATGAAAATACTAGCGCATGGCTGAACGGCCATGCGCACTTTTTATAGCGTACGGGACCTTCCGGAAGTCTCCATAACCCTGAGCTGGACCAATGGAATCAGGAGTAGGACCTGAGCACCTGACTCCTGAGCTCCAATGGGAGGTTGTCCCAGGAGCATGCTCAGAGTATGGAGTGAAGGACTTAGCCTCCGGAGAGAGTTGCTGAAAAGCAATCTCTTCTGCAATCTCTCCTGCCGTGGACGGATAGCAGGAGACTGAAGGATGTAAGGGTCCAGATCTCTGCATAGCCAGGGCAGAAATCTGACTCCTAACATGTATTTACAAAACTTCCATTTTCTCTATGCCTGACCTAAACTACTTCATTTTTCAGTAGGTATTAGTATATAATGAGGTGGCCTTCACCATCCATCTCCTGAAATGGGCAACATCAATGGCATTTAACGGGTCCCAAGTACTTAATTACATCTCAATATGCCATATTTCCCATTTCAGGAGATGGATGGTGAAGGCCACCTCATTATATACTAATACCTACTGAAAAATAAAGTACTTTAGGTCAGGCATAGAGAAAATGGAAGTTTTGTAAATACATATTACAACTAGCACATATGTGTGTGTGCATGTTTCAAAGCCGTGTTTGTTTTTGGGTAGCTGTGTTTGTGTAAGTAGAAGAGATGTATGTGAATGTGGCAAAACTGTATATGTGTACGTGTGAGAGCTGAGTGTTATATAGGAAAGGTGTGTGTGTGAACATAGGAGAGCTGTGTGTTTATATGTAGCTGAGCTGTGTGTGTGTTGGAGAGGTGTGTGTATGTAAGACAGCTGTGTGTAACTGAAATGTGTGTATGTATGTTGCAGACATGTGTGTATGCATAGCAGAGCTTAGTGTGCATATACTGTGCATGCAGTAGTGATGTTACGTATGTGCTCCAGAGAATGCATATAAACGGTCTGCGGCAAAGGTACACATGTATAATATACATGCTGCAGAGAAATAGTAACATTAGATCTCTATCCACTATATTCTTCCCTACAGCAGTAAAGTTAGTGTTATCAAATCCCCTACAAATTTACACCTGTGGGAAATTTTAATTGGTTGCAAAAGTTTTTATCCTATATTTTTACTAAGTGAACCTGGGGGTGTGTTTAAAATTAAGGTGTGTCTAATAGTTAGAAAACTTTGAAACTTTACATAAATTAATAGCAAAATGTTTACATTACACCTATCAAAAAACAGCCTCCTCCATATCCCCTCAAGCTGTCCTATCCATCACCAAGATAGGTGCGCTTTCTGCCATTTAGGTAGAAGTAATCTTCAAACAATTTGCTTCTAATTTTGATAAAGTAGCTGGAAGTTATGTCATGGAAACTCTACATGTGAGGTCAGCCTATTAAACACTAGTTGTAATATGTATTGTTACGGCGACGGAACACGCTTAAAAAATATAAATAAACGTGTTCGCTGCCCGGGGTCCACCGTGCGGCAGATGGAAAAACCGCAGCTAGAAGACACAGAGCACTGTGGCGGTAATGTGCACGGGGTTCTATATCACCCAGGTGCAATCAAGCAGTCTCTGTTAAGTGCACAGAGCTGCTACAGGAAAAATAGAAAAGGAACGCTGAGACTGTTAGTAACACAAGGACTCAGCGGCACACATGCGGTAGGCAAAAACCGGAGTAGTTAAAACGTCACTACGTCCGACATCTACCGTGGTAACAACTGCAGCGCGGAGTGAACAGAGCCGCAAGCAAGGCGCTGCAAGGACGCTGGCGCAATGTAGGATGCTTAGCTGCTGCACAAGGTATGGCTGGAGCGCGCTGGCGCTAGCGCTGCTACTGGCGGCTGCCCAATCACTCACACAATCGTAATATCAGAGGGAAGGGGTTTCATAATAAGTCATCCACCAGTCCAAGCATACATTACCATACACACAGCAGCAGTATGAAAATACTAGCGCATGGCTGAACGGCCATGCGCACTTTTTATAGCGTACGGGACCTTCCAGAAGTCTTTATAACCCTGAGCTGGACCAATGGAATCAGGAGTAGGACCTGAGCACCTGACTCCTGAGCTCCAATGGGAGGTTGTCCCAGGAGCATGCTCAGAGTATGGAGTGAAGGACTTAGCCTCCGGAGAGAGTTGCTGAAAAGCAATCTCTTCTGCAATCCCTCCTGCCGTGGACGGATAGCAGGAGACTGAAGGATGTAAGGGTCCAGATCTCTGCATAGCCAGGGCAGAAATCTGACTCCTAACATGTATTTACAAAACTTCCATTTTCTCTATGCCTGACCTAAACTACTTCATTTTTCAGTAGGTATTAGTATATAATGAGGTGGCCTTCACCATCCATCTCCTGAAATGGGCAACATCAATGGCATTTAACGGGTCCCAAGTACTTAATTACATCTCAATATGCCATATTTCCCATTTCAGGAGATGGATGGTGAATGCCACCTCATTATATACTAATACCTACTGAAAAATAAAGTACTTTAGGTCAGGCATAGAGAAAATGGAAGTTTTGTAAATACATATTACAACTAGCACATATGTGTGTGTGCATGTTTCAAAGCCGTGTTTGTTTTTGGGTAGCTGTGTTTGTGTAAGTAGAAGAGATGTATGTGAATGTGGCAAAACTGTATATGTGTACGTGTGAGAGCTGAGTGTTATATAGAAAAGGTGTGTGTGTGAACATAGGAGAGCTGTGTGTTTATATGTAGCTGAGCTGTGTGTGTGTTGGAGAGGTGTGTGTATGTAAGACAGCTGCGTGTAACTGAAATGTGTGTATGTATGTTGCAGACATGTATGTATGCGTAGCAGAGCTTAGTGTGCATATACTGTGCATGCAGTAGTGATGTTACGTATGTGCTCCAGAGAATGCATATAAACGGTCTGCGGCAAAGGTACACATGTATAATATACATGCTGCAGAGAAATAGTAACATTAGATCTCTATCCACTATATTCTTCCCTACAGCAGTAAAGTTAGTGTTATCAAATCCCCTACAAATTTACACCTGTGTGAAATTTTAATTGGTTGCAAAAGTTTTTATCCTATATTTTTACTAAGTGAACCTGGGGGTGTGTTTAAAATTAAGGTGTGTCTAATAGTTAGAAAACTTTGAAACTTTACATAAATTAATAGCAAAATGTTTACATTACACCTATCAAAAAACAGCCTCCTCCATATCCCCTCAAGCTGTCCTATCCATCACCAAGATAGGTGCGCTTTCTGCCATTTAGGTAGAAGTAATCTTCAAACAATTTGCTTCTAATTTTGATAAAGTAGCTGGAAGTTATGTCATGGAAACTCTACATGTGAGGTCAGCCTATTAAACACTAGTTGTAATATGTATTGTTACGGTGACGGAACACGCTTAAAAAATATAAATAAACGTGTTCGCTGCCCGGGGTCCACCGTGCGGCAGATGGAAAAACCGCAGCTAGAAGACACAGAGCACTGTGGCGGTAATGTGCACGGGGTTCTATATCACCCAGGTGCAATCAAGCAGTCTCTGTTAAGTGCACAGAGCTGCTACAGGAAAAATAGAAAAGGAACGCTGAGACTGTTAGTAACACAAGGACTCAGCGGCACACATGCGGTAGGCAAAAACCGGAGTAGTTAAAACGTCACTACGTCCGACATCTACCGTGGTAACAACTGCAGCGCGGAGTGAACAGAGCCGCAAGCAAGGCGCTGCAAGGACGCTGGTGCAATGTAGGACGCTTAGCTGCTGCACAAGGTATGGCTGGAGCGCGCTGGCGCTAGCGCTGCTACTGGCGGCTGCCCAATCACTCACACAATCGTAATATCAGAGGGAAGGGGTTTCATAATAAGTCATCCACCAGTCCAAGCATACATTACCATACACACAGCAGCAGTATGAAAATTCTAGCGCATGGCTGAACGGCCATGCGCACTTTTTATAGCGTACGGGACCTTCCGGAAGTCTCCATAACCCTGAGCTGGACCAATGGAATCAGGAGTAGGACCTGAGCACCTGACTCCTGAGCTCCAATGGGAGGTTGTCCCAGGAGCATGCTCAGAGTATGGAGTGAAGGACTTAGCCTCCGGAGAGAGTTGCTGAAAAGCAATCTCTTCTGCAATCTCTCCTGCCGTGGACGGATAGCAGGAGACTGAAGGATGTAAGGGTCCAGATCTCTGCATAGCCAGGGCAGAAATCTGACTCCTAACATGTATTTACAAAACTTCCATTTTCTCTATGCCTGACCTAAACTACTTCATTTTTCAGTAGGTATTAGTATATAATGAGGTGGCCTTCACCATCCATCTCCTGAAATGGGCACCATCAATGGCATTTAACGGGTCCCAAATACTTAATTACATCTCAATATGCCATATAAAGAGGCTATCAGGCATATAAAGCTTACTGGAATAATATTAAAATTATAGGCAAGGATGTGACATCTTATCAGTGGTAAAGGCACCACAAAAGAACCCAGGATGTTAAAACTCTAGGTTTTGACTCTTTGTAAACAATTGTACTTTTTAATTCCTGTATCACAACTAGACAATAAGATGCATATTTAGCCAAGAAAAATCTTACTAAAATGTGTATGTGTGTTACAGTCCAGAGGCAGCTTATTCTGAATGAGCAGAATGCTGACAACATCCTTCCTGATCACTGAGAGAACTGTTTTCTCTGTTCTTGCCCCACACTGATCTATCTGATCGGTGCTGTACTGGAGAGAATGAAACTGGGACCTGCAGGGACACTGCACGTCCTGTGTAGCTGAAGGCCCATTCAAAGCATGTGATCAGTCACATTCTTGAAAGGAATTTCAAAATGTGGTAATGTATACAGGGGTTGCGCTGATGTATATGTGTTTGTGTGTATATATATATGTGTGAGTGTACATAGAGAAGCTGTATGTGTTGCATAAATGAGACTTTTGAGTATGGAGGAAAGCAATGTGCGTGTGTTTAGCAAACAGTGTATGTATTTATTTTACTCATTTATATAGCGCCATTAATCCCACAACGCTTTACAGACATTATTGTCACTGTCCCCGATGGGGCTCACAATCTAAATTGCCTATCAGTATGTCTTTGGAATGTGGACGGAAACCCACGCAAACACGGGGAGAACATACAAACACCTTACTCATTTATATAGCGCCACTAATTCCACTGCGCTTTACAGACATTATTGGCACTGTCCCCGATGGGGCTTACAATTTAAATTTCCTATCATTATGTCTTTGGTATGTGAGAGAAAACTCACTCAAATACGGGGAGAATATACAAACTTCTTGCAGATGTTGCCCTTTGTAGGATTTGAATTAAGGACCCCATCGTTGCACGACTAACCACTGAGCTACCGTGCCGATGTAAGTAGCGCATATGTGTGTGTGCATGTTTCAAAGCCGTGTTTGTTTTTGGGTAGCTGTGTTTGTGTAAGTAGAAGAGCTGTATGTGAATGTGGCAAAACTGTATATGTGTACGTGTGAGAGCTGAGTGTTATATAGGAAAGGTGTGTGTGTGAACATAGGAGAGCTGTGTGTTTATATGTAGCTGAGCTGTGTGTGTGTTGGAGAGGTGTGTGTATGTAAGACAGCTGTGTGTAACTGAAATGTGTGTATGTATGTTGCAGACGTGTGTATGCATAGCAGAGCTTAGTGTGCATATACTGTGCATGCAGTAGTGATGTTACGTATGTGCTCCAGAGAATGCATATAAACTGCCTGCGGCAAAGGTACACATGTATAATATACATGCTGCAGAGAAATACTAACATTAGATCTCTATCCACTATATTCTTCCCTACAGCAGTAAAGTTAGTGTTATCAAATCCCCTACAAATTTACACCTGTGGGAAATGTTAAATAGTTGCAAAAGTTTTTATTCTATATTTTTACTAAGTAAACCTGGGGGTGCGTTTAAAATTAACGTGTGTCTAATAGAAAACTTTGAAACTTTACATAAATTAATAGCAAAATGTTTACATTACACCTATCAAAAAACAGCCTCCTCCATTTCCCCTCAAGCTGTCCTATCCATCACCAAGATAGGTGCGCTTTCTGCCATTTAAGTAGAAGTAATCTTCAAACAATTTGCTTCTAATTTAGATAAAGTAGCTGGAAGGTATGTCATGGAAACTCTACATGTGAGGTCAGCCTATTAAACACTAGTTGCAATATGTATTGTTACGGCGGCGGAACACGCTTAAAAAAACATAAATAAACGTGTTTGCCGCCCGGGGTCCACCGTGCGGCAGATGGAAAAACCGCAGCTAGAAGACACAGAGCACTGTGGCGGTAATGTGCACGGGGTTCTATATCACACAGGTGCAATCAAGCAGTCTCTGTTAAGTGCACAGAGCTGCTACAGGAAAAATAGAAAAGGAACGCTGAGCCTGTTAGTAACACAGGGACTCAGCGGCACACATGCGGTAGGCAAAAACCGGAGTAGTTAAAACGTCACTACGTCCGACACCTAACGTGGTAACAAGTGTGCTGGCGTCGCAACCGCAAAAATATGCTGCAACTGCAGCGCGGCGTGAACAGAGCCGCAAGCAAGGCGCTGCAAGGACGCTGGCGCTATGCAGGACGCTTAGATGCTGCACAAGGTATGGCTGGATTGCAATGGCGCTAGCTCTGCTACTGGCGGCTGCCCAATCTCTCACACAATCGTAATATCAGAGGGAAGGGGTTTCATAATAAGTCATCCACCAGTCCAAGCATACATTACCATACACACAGCAGCAGTATGAAAATACTAGCGCATGGCTGAACAGCCATGCACACTTTTTATAGCGTACGGGACCTTCCGGAAGTCTCCATAACCCTGAGCTGGACCAATGGAATCAGGAGCAGGACCTGAGCACCTGACTCCTGAGCTCCAATGGGAGGTTGTCCCAGGAGCATGCTCAGAGTATGGAGTGAAGGACTTAGCCTCCGGAGAGCGTTGCTGAAAAGCAATCTCTTCTGCAATCTCTCCTGCTGTGGACGGATAGCAGGAGACTGCAGGATGTAAGGGTCCAGATCTCTGCATAGCCAGGGCAGAAATCTGACTCCTAACATGTATTTACAAAACTTCCATTTTCTCTATGCCTGACCTAAACTACTTCATTTTTCAGTAGGTATTAGTATATAATGAGGTGGCCTTCACCATCCATCTCCTGAAATGGGCAACATCAATGGCATTTAACGGGTCCCAAGTACTTAATTACATCTCAATATGCCATATTTCCCATTTCAGGAGATGGATGGTGAAGGCCACCTCATTATATACTAATACCTACTGAAAAATAAAGTACTTTAGGTCAGGCATAGAGAAAATGGAAGTTTTGTAAATACATATTACAACTAGCACATATGTGTGTGTGCATGTTTCAAAGCCGTGTTTGTTTTTGGGTAGCTGTGTTTGTGTAAGTAGAAGAGATGTATGTGAATGTGGCAAAACTGTATATGTGTACGTGTGAGAGCTGAGTGTTATATAGAAAAGGTGTGTGTGTGAACATAGGAGAGCTGTGTGTTTATATGTAGCTGAGCTGTGTGTGTGTTGGAGAGGTGTGTGTATGTAAGACAGCTGCGTGTAACTGAAATGTGTGTATGTATGTTGCAGACATGTGTGTATGCATAGCAGAGCTTAGTGTGCATATACTGTGCATGCAGTAGTGATGTTACGTATGTGCTCCAGAGAATGCATATAAACGGTCTGCGGCAAAGGTACACATGTATAATATACATGCTGCAGAGAAATAGTAACATTAGATCTCCATCCACTATATTCTTCCCTACAGCAGTAAAGTTAGTGTTATCAAATCCCCTACAAATTTACACCTGTGGGAAATTTTAATTGGTTGCAAAAGTTTTTTCCTATATTTTTACTAAGTGAACCTGGGGGTGTGTTTAAAATTAAGGTGTGTCTAATAGTTAGAAAACTTTGAAACTTTACATAAATTAATAGCAAAATGTTTACATTACACCTATCAAAAAACAGCCTCCTCCATATCCCCTCAAGCTGTCCTATCCATCACCAAGATAGGTGCGCTTTCTGCCATTTAGGTAGAAGTAATCTTCAAACAATTTGCTTCTAATTTAGATAAAGTAGCTGGAAGTTATGTCATGGAAACTCTACATGTGAGGTCAGCCTATTAAACACTAGTTGTAATATGTATTGTTACGGCGACGGAACACGCTTAAAAAATATAAATAAACGTGTTCGCCGCCCGGGGTCCACCGTGCGGCAGATGGAAAAACCGCAGCTAGAAGATACAGAGCACTGTGGCGGTAATGTGCACGGGGTTCTATATCACCCAGTTGCAATCAAGCAGTCTCTGTTAAGTGCACAGAGCTGCTACAGGAAAAATAGAAAAGGAACGCTGAGACTGTTAGTAACACAAGGACTCAGCGGCACACATGCGGTAGGCAAAAACCGGAGTAGTTAAAACGTCACTACGTCCGACATCTACCGTGGTAACAACTGCAGCGCGGAGTGAACAGAGCCGCAAGCAAGGCGCTGCAAGGACGCTGGCGCAATGCAGGACGCTTAGCTGCTGCACAAGATATGGCTGGAGCGCGCTGGCGCTAGCGCTGCTACTGGCGGCTGCCCAATCACTCACACAATCGTAATATCAGAGGGAAGGGGTTTCATAATAAGTCATCCACCAGTCCAAGCATACATTACCACACAGCAGCAGTATGAAAATACTAGCGCATGGCTGAACAGCCATGCACACTTTTTATAGCGTACGGGACCTTCCGGAAGTCTCCATAACCCTGAGCTGGACCAATGGAATCAGGAGCAGGACCTGAGCACCTGACTCCTGAGCTCCAATGGGAGGTTGTCCCAGGAGCATGCTCAGAGTATGGAGTGAAGGACTTAGCCTACGGAGAGCATTGCTGAAAAGCAATCTCTTCTATCTCTTCTGCAATCTCTCCTGCTGTGGACGGATAGCAGGAGACTGCAGGATGTAAGGGTCCAGATCTCTGCATAGCCAGGGCAGAAATCTGACTCCTAACATGTATTTACAAAACTTCCATTTTCTCTATGCCTGACCTAAACTACTTCATTTTTCAGTAGGTATTAGTATATAATGAGGTGGCCTTCACCATCCATCTCCTGAAATGGGCAACATCAATGGCATTTAACGGGTCCCAAGTACTTAATTACATCTCAATATGCCATATTTCCCATTTCAGGAGATGGATGGTGAAGGCCACCTCATTATATACTAATACCTACTGAAAAATAAAGTACTTTAGGTCAGGCATAGAGAAAATGGAAGTTTTGTAAATACATATTACAACTAGCACATATGTGTGTGTGCATGCTTCCAAGCCGTGTTTGTTTTTGGGTAGCTGTGTTTGTGTAAGTAGAAGAGATGTATGTGAATGTGGCAAAACTGTATATGTGTACGTGTGAGAGCTGAGTGTTATATAGGAAAGGTGTGTGTGTGAACATAGGAGAGCTGTGTGTTTATATGTAGCTGAGCTGTGTGTGTGTTGGAGAGGTGTGTGTATGTAAGACAGCTGTGTGTAACTGAAATGTGTGTATGTATGTTGCAGACATGTGTGTATGCATAGCAGAGCTTAGTGTGCATATACTGTGCATGCAGTAGTGATGTTACGTATGTGCTCCAGAGAATGCATATAAACTGTCTGCGGCAAAGGTACACATGTATAATATACATGATGCAGAGAAATAGTAACATTAGATCTCTATCCACTATATTCTTCCCTACAGGAGTAAAGTTAGTGTTATCAAATCCCCTACAAATTTACACCTGAGGGAAATTTTAATTGGTTGCAAAAGTTTTTATCCTATATTTTTACTAAGTGAACCTGGGGGTGTGTTTCAAATTAAGGTGTGTCTAATAGTTAGAAAACTTTGAAACTTTACATAAATTAATAGCAAAATGTTTACATTACACCTATCAAAAAACAGCCTCCTCCATATCCCCTCAAGCTGTCCTATCCATCACCAAGATAGGTGCGCTTTCTGCCATTTAGGTAGAAGTAATCTTCAAACAATTTGCTTCTAATTTAGATAAAGTAGCTGGAAGTTATGTCATGGAAACTCTACATGTGAGGTCAGCCTAGTAAACACTAGTTGTAATATGTATTGTTACGGCGACGGAACACGCTTAAAAAATATAAATAAACGTGTTCGCCGCCCGGGGTCCACCGTGCGGCAGATGGAAAAACCGCAGCTAGAAGATACAGAGCACTGTGGCGGTAATGTGCACGGGGTTCTATATCACCCAGTTGCAATCAAGCAGTCTCTGTTAAGTGCACAGAGCTGCTACAGGAAAAATAGAAAAGGAACGCTGAGACTGTTAGTAACACAAGGACTCAGCGGCACACATGCGGTAGGCAAAAACCGGAGTAGTTAAAACGTCACTACGTCCGACATCTACCGTGGTAACAACTGCAGCGCGGAGTGAACAGAGCCGCAAGCAAGGCGCTGCAAGGACGCTGGCGCAATGCAGGACGCTTAGCTGCTGCACAAGATATGGCTGGAGCGCGCTGACGCTAGCGCTGCTACTGGCGGCTGCCCAATCACTCACACAATCGTAATATCAGAGGGAAGGGGTTTCATAATAAGTCATCCACCAGTCCAAGCATACATTACCATACACACAGCAGCAGTATGAAAATACTAGCGCATGGCTGAACAGCCATGCACACTTTTTATAGCGTACGGGACCTTCCGGAAGTCTCCATAACCCTGAGCTGGACCAATGGAATCAGGAGCAGGACCTGAGCACCTGACTCCTGAGCTCCAATGGGAGGTTGTCCCAGGAGCATGCTCAGAGTATGGAGTGAAGGACTTAGCCTCCGGAGAGCGTTGCTGAAAAGCAATCTCTTCTGCAATCTCTCCTGCTGTGGACGGATAGCAGGAGACTGCAGGATGTAAGGGTCCAGATCTCTGCATAGCCAGGGCAGAAATCTGACTCCTAACATGTATTTACAAAACTTCCATTTTCTCTATGCCTGACCTAAACTACTTCATTTTTCAGTAGGTATTAGTATATAAAGAGGTGGCCTTCACCATCCATCTCCTGAAATGGGCAACATCAATGGCATTTAACGGGTCCCAAGTACTTAATTACATCTCAATATGCCATATTTCCCATTTCAGGAGATGGATGGTGAAGGCCACCTCATTATATACTAATACCTACTGAAAAATAAAGTACTTTAGGTCAGGCATAGAGAAAATGGAAGTTTTGTAAATACATATTACAACTAGCACATATGTGTGTGTGCATGTTTCAAAGCCGTGTTTGTTTTTGGGTAGCTGTGTTTGTGTAAGTAGAAGAGATGTATGTGAATGTGGCAAAACTGTATATGTGTACGTGTGAGAGCTGAGTGTTATATAGGAAAGGTGTGTGTGTGAACATAGGAGAGCTGTGTGTTTATATGTAGCTGAGCTGTGTGTGTGTTGGAGAGGTGTGTGTATGTAAGACAGCTGTGTGTAACTGAAATGTGTGTATGTATGTTGCAGACATGTGTATGCATAGCAGAGCTTAGTGTGCATATACTGTGCATGCAGTAGTGATGTTACGTATGTGCTCCAGAGAATGCATATAAACTGTCTGCGGCAAAGGTACACATGTATAATATACATGCTGCAGAGAAATAGTAACATTAGATCTCTATCCACTATATTCTTCCCTACAGCAGTAAAGTTAGTGTTATCAAATCCCCTACAAATTTACACCTGTGGGAAATTTTAATTGGTTGCAAAAGTTTTTATCCTATATTTTTACTAAGTGAACCTGGGGGTGTGTTTAAAATTAAGGTGTGTCTAATAGTTAGAAAACTTTGAAACTTTACATAAATTAATAGCAAAATGTTTACATTACACCTATCAAAAAACAGCCTCCTCCATATCTCCTCAAGCTGTCCTATCCATCACCAAGATAGGTGCGCTTTCTGCCATTTAGGTAGAAGTAATCTTCAAACAATTTGCTTCTAATTTTGATAAAGTAGCTGGAAGTTATGTCATGGAAACTTTACATGTGAGGTCAGCCTATTAAACACTAGTTGTAATATGTATTGTTACGGCGACGGAACACGCTTAAAAAATATAAATAAACGTGTTCGCTGCCCGGGGTCCACCGTGCGGCAGATGGAAAAACCGCAGCTAGAAGACACAGAGCACTGTGGCGGTAATGTGCACGGGGTTCTATATCACCCAGGTGCAATCAAGCAGTCTCTCAGGAAAAATAGAAAAGGAACGCTGAGACTGTTAGTAACACAGGGACTCAGCGGCACACATGCGGTAGGCAAAAACCGGAGTAGTTAAAACGTCACTACGTCCGACACCTAACGTGGTAACAAGTGTGCTGGCGTCGCAACCGCAAAAATATGCTGCAACTGCAGCGCGGCGTGAACAGAGCCGCAAGCAAGGCGCTGCAAGGACGCTGGCGCAATGCAGGACGCTTAGATGCTGCACAAGGTATGGCTGGATTGCACTGGCGCTAGCGCTGCTACTGGCGGCTGCCCAATCTCTCACACAATCGTAATATCAGAGGGAAGGGGTTTCATAATAAGTCATCCACCAGTCCAAGCATACATTACCATACACACAGCAGCAGTATGAAAATACTAGCGCATGGCTGAACAGCCATGCACACTTTTTATAGCGTACGGGACCTTCCGGAAGTCTCCATAACCCTGAGCTGGACCAATGGAATCAGGAGCAGGACCTGAGCACCTGACTCCTGAGCTCCAATGGGAGGTTGTCCCAGGAGCATGCTCAGAGTATGGAGTGAAGGACTTAGCCTCCGGAGAGCGTTGCTGAAAAGCAATCTCTTCTGCAATCTCTCCTGCTGTGGATGGATAGCAGGAGACTGCAGGATGTAAGGGTCCAGATCTCTGCATAGCCAGGGCAGAAATCTGACTCCTAACATGTATTTACAAAACTTCCATTTTCTCTATGCCTGACCTAAACTACTTCATTTTTCAGTAGGTATTAGTATATAATGAGGTGGCCTTCACCATCCATCTCCTGAAATGGGCAACATCAATGGCATTTAACGGGTCCCAAGTACTTAATTACGTCTCAATATGCCATATTTCCCATTTCAGGAGATGGATGGTGAAGGCCACCTCATTATATACTAATACCTACTGAAAAATAAAGTACTTTAGGTCAGGCATAGAGAAAATGGAAGTTTTGTAAATACATATTACAACTAGCACATACGTGTGTGTGCATGTTTCAAAGCCGTGTTTGTTTTTGGGTAGCTGTGTTTGTGTAAGTAGAAGAGATGTATGTGAATGTGGCAAAACTGTATATGTGTACGTGTGAGAGCTGAGTGTTATATAGGAAAGGTGTGTGTGTGAACATAGGAGAGCTGTGTGTTTATATGTAGCTGAGCTGTGTGTGTGTTGGAGAGGTGTGTGTATGTAAGACAGCTGTGTGTAACTGAAATGTGTGTATGTATGTTGCAGACATGTGTATGCAAAGCAGAGCTTAGTGTGCATATACTGTGCATGCAGTAGTGATGTTACGTATGTGCTCCAGAGAATGCATATAAACTGTCTGCGGCAAAGGTACACATGTATAATATACATGCTGCAGAGAAATAGTAACATTAGATCTCTATCCACTATATTCTTCCCTACAGCAGTAAAGTTAGTGTTATCAAATCCCCTACAAATTTACACCTGTGGGAAATTTTAATTGGTTGCAAAAGTTTTTATCCTATATTTTTACTAAGTGAACCTGGGGGTGTGTTTAAAATTAAGGTGTGTCTAATAGTTAGAAAACTTTGAAACTTTACATAAATTAATAGCAAAATGTTTACATTACACCTATCAAAAAACAGCCTCCTCCATATCCCCTCAAGCTGTCCTATCCATCACCAAGATAGGTGCGCTTTCTGCCATTTAGGTAGAAGTAATCTTCAAACAATTTGCTTCTAATTTTGATAAAGTAGCTGGAAGTTATGTCATGGAAACTCTACATGTGAGGTCAGCCTATTAAACACTAGTTGTAATATGTATTGTTACGGCGACGGAACACGCTTAAAAAATATAAATAAACGTGTTCGCTGCCCGGGGTCCACCGTGCGGCAGATGGAAAAACCGCAGCTAGAAGACACAGAGCACTGTGGCGGTAATGTGCACGGGGTTCTATATCACCCAGGTGCAATCAAGCAGTCTCTGTTAAGTGCACAGAGCTGCTACAGGAAAAATAGAAAAGGAACGCTGAGACTGTTAGTAACACAGGGACTCAGCGGCACACATGCGGTAGGCAAAAACCGGAATAGTTAAAACGTCACTACGTCCGACACCTAACGTGGTAACAAGTGTGCTGGCGTCGCAACCGCAAAAATATGCTGCAACTGCAGCGCGGCGTGAACAGAGCCGCAAGCAAGGCGCTGCAAGGACGCTGGCGCAATGCAGGACGCTTAGATGCTGCACAAGTTATGGCTGGATTGCACTGGCGCTAGCGCTGCTACTGGCGGCTGCCCAATCTCTCACACAATCGTAATATCAGAGGGAAGGGGTTTCATAATAAGTCATCCACCAGTCCAAGCATACATTACCATACACACAGCAGCAGTATGAAAATACTAGCGCATGGCTGAACAGCCATGCACACTTTTTATAGCGTACGGGACCTTCCGGAAGTCTCCATAACCCTGAGCTGGACCAATGGAATCAGGAGTAGGACCTGAGCACCTGACTCCTGAGCTCCAATGGGAGGTTGTCCCAGGAGCATGCTCAGAGTATGGAGTGAAGGACTTAGCCTCCGGAGAGAGTTGCTGAAAAGCAATCTCTTCTGCAATCTCTCCTGCTGTGGACGGATAGCAGGAGACTGCAGGATGTAAGGGTCCAGATCTCTGCAGAGCCAGGGCAGAAATCTGACTCCTAACATGTATTTACAAAACTTCCATTTTCTCTATGCCTGACCTAAACTACTTCATTTTTCAGTAGGTATTAGTATATAATGAGGTGGCCTTCACCATCCATCTCCTGAAATGGGCACCATCAATGGCATTTAACGGGTCCCAAATACTTAATTACATCTCAATATGCCATATAAAGAGGCTATCAGGCATATAAAGCTTACTGGAATAATATTAAAATTATAGGCAAGGATGTGACATCTTATCAGTGGTAAAGGCACCACAAAAGAACCCAGGATGTTAAAACTCTAGGTTTTGACTCTTTGTAAACAATTGTACTTTTTAATTCCTGTATCACAACTAGACAATAAGATGCATATTTAGCCAAGAAAAATCTTACTAAAATGTGTATGTGTGTTACAGTCCAGAGGCAGCTTATTCTGAATGAGCAGAATGCTGACAACATCCTTCCTGATCACTGAGAGAACTGTTTTCTCTGTTCTTGCCCCACACTGATCTATCTGATCGGTGCTGTACTGGAGAGAATGAAACTGGGACCTGCAGGGACACTGCACGTCCTGTGTAGCAGAAGGCCCATTCAAAGCATGTGATCAGTCACATTCTTGAAAGGAATTTCAAAATGTGGTAATGTATACAGGGGTTGCGCTGATGTATATGTGTTTGTGTGTATATATATATATATGTGTGAGTGTACATAGAGAAGCTGTATGTGTTGCATATATGAGACTTTTGAGTATGGAGGAAAGCAATGTGCGTGTGTTTAGCAAACAGTGTATGTATTTATTTTACTCATTTATATAGCGCCATTAATCCCACAACGCTTTACAGACATTATTGTCACTGTCCCCGATGGGGCTCACAATCTAAATTGCCTATCAGTATGTCTTTGGAATGTGGACGGAAACCCACACAAACACGGGGAGAACATACAAACACCTTACTCATTTATATAGCGCCATTAATTCCACTGCGCTTTACAGACATTATTGGCACTGTCCCCGATGGGGCTTACAATTTAAATTTCCTATCATTATGTCTTTGGTATGTGAGAGAAAACTCACTCAAATACGGGGAGAATATACAAACTTCTTGCAGATGTTGCCCTTTGTAGGATTTGAACTAAGGACCCCATCGTTGCACGACTAACCACTGAGCTACCGTGCCGATGTAAGTAGCACATATGTGTGTGTGCATGTTTCAAAGCCGTGTTTGTTTTTGGGTAGCTGTGTTTGTGTAAGTAGAAGAGCTGTATGTGAATGTGGCAAAACTGTATATGTGTACGTGTGAGAGCTGAGTGTTATATAGGAAAGGTGTGTGTGTGAACATAGGAGAGCTGTGTGTTTATATGTAGCTGAGCTGTGTGTGTGTTGGAGAGGTGTGTGTATGTAAGACAGCTGTGTGTAACTGAAATGTGTGTATGTTTATGCAGACATGTGTGTATGCATAGCAGAGCTTAGTGTGCATATACTGTGCATGCAGTAGTGATGTTACGTATGTGCTCCAGAGAATGCATATAAACAGCCTGCGGCAAAGGTACACATGTATAATATACATGCTGCAGAGAAATACTAACATTAGATCTCTATCCACTATATTCTTCCCTACAGCAGTAAAGTTAGTGTTATCAAATCCCCTACAAATTTACACCTGTGGGAAATGTTAAATAGTTGCAAAAGTTTTTATTCTATATTTTTACTAAGTAAACCTGGGGGTGCGTTTAAAATTAAGGTGTGTCTAATAGAAAACTTTGAAACTTTACATAAATTAATAGCAAAATGTTTACATTACACCTATCAAAAAACAGCCTCCTCCATTTCCCCTCAAGCTGTCCTATCCATCACCAAGATAGGTGCGCTTTCTGCCATTTAAGTAGAAGTAATCTTCAAACAATTTGCTTCTAATTTAGATAAAGTAGCTGGAAGGTATGTCATGGAAACTCTACATGTGAGGTCAGCCTATTAAACACTAGTTGCAATATGTATTGTTACGGCGGCGGAACACGCTTAAAAAAACATAAATAAACGTGTTCGCCGCCCGGGGTCCACCGTGCGGCAGATGGAAAAACCGCAGCTAGAAGACACAGAGCACTGTGGCGGTAATGTGCACGGGGTTCTATATCACACAGGTGCAATCAAGCAGTCTCTGTTAAGTGCACAGAGCTGCTACAGGAAAAATAGAAAAGGAACGCTGAGCCTGTTAGTAACACAGGGACTCAGCGGCACACATGCGGTAGGCAAAAACCGGAGTAGTTAAAACGTCACTACGTCCGACACCTAACGTGGTAACAAGTGTGCTGGCGTCGCAACCGCAAAAATATGCTGCAACTGCAGCGCGGCGTGAACAGAGCCGCAAGCAAGGCGCTGCAAGGACGCTGGCGCAATGCAGGACGCTTAGATGCTGCACAAGGTATGGCTGGATTGCACTGGCGCTAGCGCTGCTACTGGCGGCTGCCCAATCTCTCACACAATCGTAATATCATAGGGAAGGGGTTTCATAATAAGTCATCCACCAGTCCAAGCATACATTACCATACACACAGCAGCAGTATGAAAATACTAGCGCATGGCTGAACAGCCATGCACACTTTTTATAGCGTACGGGACCTTCCGGAAGTCTCCATAACCCTGAGCTGGACCAATGGAATCAGGAGCAGGAACTGAGCACCTGACTCCTGAGCTCCAATGGGAGGTTGTCCCAGGAGCATGCTCAGAGTATGGAGTGAAGGACTTAGCCTCCGGAGAGCGTTGATGAAAAGCAATCTCTTCTGCAATCTCTCCTGCTGTGGACGGATAGCAGGAGACTGCAGGATGTAAGGGTCCAGATCTCTGCATAGCCAGGGCAGAAATCTGACTCCTAACATGTATTTACAAAACTTCCATTTTCTCTATGCCTGACCTAAACTACTTCATTTTTCAGTAGGTATTAGTATATAATGAGGTGGCCTTCACCATCCATCTCCTGAAATGGGCAACATCAATGGCATTTAACGGGTCCCAAGTACTTAATTACATCTCAATATGCCATATTTCCCATTTCAGGAGATGGATGGTGAAGGCCACCTCATTATATACTAATACCTACTGAAAAATAAAGTACTTTAGGTCAGGCATAGAGAAAATGGAAGTTTTGTAAATACATATTACAACTAGCACATATGTGTGTGTGCATGTTTCAAAGCCGTGTTTGTTTTTGGGTAGCTGTGTTTGTGTAAGTAGAAGAGATGTATGTGAATGTGGCAAAACTGTATATGTGTACGTGTGAGAGCTGAGTGTTATATAGGAAAGGTGTGTGTGTGAACATAGGAGAGCTGTGTGTTTATATGTAGCTGAGCTGTATGTGTGTTGGAGAGGTGTGTGTATGTAAGACAGCTGTGTGTAACTGAAATGTGTGTATGTATGTTGCAGACATGTGTGTATGCATAGCAGAGCTTAGTGTGCATATACTGTGCATGCAGTAGTGATGTTACGTGTGTGCTCCAGAGAATGCATATAAACGGTCTGCGGCAAAGGTACACATGTATAATATACATGCTGCAGAGAAATAGTAACATTAGATCTCTATCCACTATATTCTTCCCTACAGCAGTAAAGTTAGTGTTATCAAATCCCCTACAAATTTACACCTGAGGGAAATTTTAATTGGTTGCAAAAGTTTTTATCCTATATTTTTACTAAGTGAACCTGGGGGTGTGTTTAAAATTAAGGTGTGTCTAATAGTTAGAAAACTTTGAAACTTTACATAAATTAATAGCAAAATGTTTACATTACACCTATCAAAAAACAGCCTCCTCCATATCCCCTCAAGCTGTCCAATCCATCACCAAGATAGGTGCGCTTTCTGCCATTTAGGTAGAAGTAATCTTCAAACAATTTGCTTCTAATTTAGATAAAGTAGCTGGAAGTTATGTCATGGAAACTCTACATGTGAGGTCAGCCTATTAAACACTAGTTGTAATATGTATTGTTACGGCGACGGAACACGCTTAAAAAATATAAATAAACGTGTTCGCCGCCCGGGGTCCACCGTGCGGCAGATGGAAAAACCGCAGCTAGAAGATACAGAGCACTGTGGAGGTAATGGGCACGGGGTTCTATATCACCCAGTTGCAATCAAGCAGTCTCTGTTAAGTGCACAGAGCTGCTACAGGAAAAATAGAAAAGGAACGCTGAGACTGTTAGTAACACAAGGACTCAGCGGCACACATGCGGTAGGCAAAAACCGGAGTAGTTAAAACGTCACTACGTCCGACATCTACCGTGGTAACAACTGCAGCGCGGAGTGAACAGAGCCGCAAGCAAGGCGCTGCAAGGACGCTGGCGCAATGCAGGACGCTTAGCTGCTGCACAAGGTATGGCTGGAGTGCGCTGGCGCTAGCGCTGCTACTGGCGGCTGCCCAATCACTCACACAATCGTAATATCAGAGGGAAGGGGTTTCATAATAAGTCATCCACCAGTCCAAGCATACATTACCATACACACAGCAGCAGTATGAAAATACTAGCGCATGGCTGAACAGCCATGCACACTTTTTATAGCGTACGGGACCTTCCGGAAGTCTCCATAACCCTGAGCTGGACCAATGGAATCAGGAGCAGGACCTGAGCACCTGACTCCTGAGCTCCAATGGGAGGTTGTCCCAGGAGCATGCTCAGAGTATGGAGTGAAGGACTTAGCCTCCGGAGAGCGTTGCTGAAAAGCAATCTCTTCTGCAATCTCTCCTGCTGTGGACGGATAGCAGGAGACTGCAGGATGTAAGGGTCCAGATCTCTGCATAGCCAGGGCAGAATTGACTCCTAACATGTATTTACAAAACTTCCATTTTCTCTATGCCTGACCTAAACTACTTCATTTTTCAGTAGGTATTAGTATATAATGAGGTGGCCTTCACCATCCATCTCCTGAAATGGGCAACATCAATGGCATTTAACGGGTGCCAAGTACTTAATTACATCTCAATATGCCATATTTCCCATTTCAGGAGATGGATGGTGAAGGCCACCTCATTATATACTAATACCTACTGAAAAATAAAGTACTTTAGGTCAGGCATAGAGAAAATGGAAGTTTTGTAAATACATATTACAACTAGCACATATGTGTGTGTGCATGTTTCAAAGCCGTGTTTGTTTTTGGGTAGCTGTGTTTGTGTAAGTAGAAGAGATGTATGTGAATGTGGCAAAACTGTATATGTGTACGTGTGAGAGCTGAGTGTTATATAGGAAAGGTGTGTGTGTGAACATAGGAGAGCTGTGTGTTTATATGTAGCTGAGCTGTGTGTGTGTTGGAGAGGTGTGTGTATGTAAGACAGCTGTGTGTAACTGAAATGTGTGTATGTATGTTGCAGACATGTGTGTATGCATAGCAGAGCTTAGTGTGCATATACTGTGCATGCAGTAGTGATGTTACGTATGTGCTCCAGAGAATGCATATAAACTGTCTGCGGCAAAGGTACACATGTATAATATACATGCTGCAGAGAAATAGTAACATTAGATCTCTATCCACTATATTCTTCCCTACAGCAGTAAAGTTAGTGTTATCAAATCCCCTACAAATTTACACCTGTGGGAAATTTTAATTGGTTGCAAAAGTTTTTATCCTATATTTTTACTAAGTGAACCTGGGGGTGTGTTTAAAATTAAGGTGTGTCTAATAGTTAGAAAACTTTGAAACTTTACATAAATTAATAGCAAAATGTTTACATTACACCTATCAAAAAACAGCCTCCTCCATATCCCCTCAAGCTGTCCTATCCATCACCAAGATAGGTGCGCTTTCTGCCATTTAGGTAGAAGTAATCTTCAAACAATTTGCTTCTAATTTAGATAAAGTAGCTGGAAGTTATGTCATGGAAACTCTACATGTGAGGTCAGCCCATTAAACACTAGTTTTAATATGTATTGTTACGGCGACGGAACACGCTTAAAAAATATAAATAAAAGTGTTCGCTGCCCGGGGTCCACCGTGCGGCAGATGGAAAAACCGCAGCTAGAAGACACAGAGCACTGTGGCGGTAATGTGCACGGGGTTCTATATCACCCAGGTGCAATCAAGCAGTCTCTGTTAAGTGCACAGAGCTGCTACAGGAAAAATAGAAAAGGAACGCTGAGACTGTTAGTAACACAAGGACTCAGCGGCACACATGCGGTAGGCAAAAACCGGAGTAGTTAAAACGTCACTACGTCCGACATCTACCGTGGTAACAACTGCAGCGCGGAGTGAACAGAGCCGCAAGCAAGGCGCTGCAAGGACGCTGGCGCAATGCAGGACGCTTAGCTGCTGCACAAGGTATGGCTGGAGCGCGCTGGCGCTAGCGCTGCTACTGGCGGCTGCCCAATCACTCACACAATCGTAATATCAGAGGGAAGGGGTTTCATAATAAGTCATCCACCAGTCCAAGCATACATTACCATACACACAGCAGCAGTATGAAAATACTAGCGCATGGCTGAACGGCCATGCGCACTTTTTATAGCGTACGGGACCTTCCGGAAGTCTCCATAACCCTGAGCTGGACCAATGGAATCAGGAGTAGGACCTGAGCACCTGACTCCTGAGCTCCAATGGGAGGTTGTCCCAGGAGCATGCTCAGAGTATGGAGTGAAGGACTTAGCCTCCGGAGAGAGTTGCTAAAAAGCAATCTCTTCTGCAATCTCTCCTGCCGTGGACGGATAGCAGGAGACTGAAGGATGTAAGGGTCCAGATCTCTGCATAGCCAGGGCAGAAATCTGACTCCTAACATGTATTTACAAAACTTCCATTTTCTCTATGCCTGACCTAAACTACTTCATTTTTCAGTAGGTATTAGTATATAATGAGGTGGCCTTCACCATCCATCTCCTGAAATGGGCACCATCAATGGCATTTAACGGGTCCCAAATACTTAATTACATCTCAATATGCCATATAAAGAGGCTATCAGGCATATAAAGCTTACTGGAATAATATTAAAATTATAGGCAAGGATGTGACATCTTTTCAGTGGTAAAGGCACCACAAAAGAACCCAGGATGTTAAAACTCTAGGTTTTGACTCTTTGTAAACAATTGTACTTTTTAATTCCTGTATCACAACTAGACAATAAGATGCATATTTAGCCAAGAAAAATCTTACTAAAATGTGTATGTGTGTTACAGTCCAGAGGCAGCTTATTCTGAATGAGCAGAATGCTGACAACATCCTTCCTGATCACTGAGAGAACTGTTTTCTCTGTTCTTGCCCCACACTGATCTATCTGATTGGTGCTGTACTGGAGAGAATGAAACTGGGACCTGCAGGGACACTGCACGTCCTGTGTAGCTGAAGGCCCATTCAAAGCATGTGATCAGTCACATTCTTGAAAGGAATTTCAAAATGTGGTAATGTATACAGGGGTTGCGCTGATGTATATGTGTTTGTGTGTATATATATATATGTGTGAGTGTACATAGAGAAGCTGTATGTGTTGCATATATGAGACTTTTGAGTATGGAGGAAAGCAATGTGCGTGTGTTTAGCAAACAGTGTATGTATTTATTTTACTCATTTATATAGCGCCATTAATCCCACAACGCTTTACAGACATTATTGTCACTGTCCCCGATGGGGCTCACAATCTAAATTGCCTATCAGTATGTCTTTGGAATGTGGACGGAAACCCACGCAAACACGGGGAGAACATACAAACACCTTACTCATTTATATAGCGCCATTAATTCCACTGCGCTTTACAGACATTATTGGCACTGTCCCCGATGGGGCTTACAATTTAAATTTCCTATCATTATGTCTTTGGTATGTGAGAGAAAACTCACTCAAATACGGGGAGAATATACAAACTTCTTGCAGATGTTGCCCTTTGTAGGATTTGAACTAAGGACCCCATCGTTGCACGACTAACCACTGAGCTACCGTGCCGATGTAAGTAGCACATATGTGTGTGTGCATGTTTCAAAGCCGTGTTTGTTTTTGGGTAGCTGTGTTTGTGTAAGTAGAAGAGCTGTATGTGAATGTGGCAAAACTGTATATGTGTACGTGTGAGAGCTGAGTGTTATATAGGAAAGGTGTGTGTGTGAACATAGGAGAGCTGTGTTTATATGTAGCTGAGCTGTGTGTGTGTTGGAGAGGTGTGTGTATGTAAGACAGCTGTGTGTAACTGAAATGTGTGTATGTATGTTGCAGACATGTGTGTATGCATAGCAGAGCTTAGTGTGCATATACTGTGCATGCAGTAGTGATGTTACGTATGTGCTCCAGAGAATGCATATAAACTGCCTGCGGCAAAGGTACACATGTATAATATACATGCTGCAGAGAAATACTAACATTAGATCTCTATCCACTATATTCTTCCCTACAGCAGTAAAGTTAGTGTTATCAAATCCCCTACAAATTTACACCTGTGGGAAATGTTAAATAGTTGCAAAAGTTTTTATTCTATATTTTTACTAAGTAAACCTGGGGGTGCGTTTAAAATTAAGGTGTGTCTAATAGAAAACTTTGAAACTTTACATAAATTAATAGCAAAATGTTTACATTACACCTATCAAAAAACAGCCTCCTCCATTTCCCCTCAAGCTGTCCTATCCATCACCAAGATAGGTGCGCTTTCTGCCATTTAAGTAGAAGTAATCTTCAAACAATTTGCTTCTAATTTAGATAAAGTAGCTGGAAGGTATGTCATGGAAACTCTACATGTGAGGTCAGCCTATTAAACACTAGTTGCAATATGTATTGTTACGGCGGCGGAACACGCTTAAAAAAACATAAATAAACGTGTTCGCCGCCCGGGGTCCACCGTGCGGCAGATGGAAAAACCGCAGCTAGAAGACACA
The DNA here is from genome assembly GCF_039654945.1 of Dendrobates tinctorius. Lineage (NCBI taxonomy): Eukaryota > Metazoa > Chordata > Amphibia > Anura > Dendrobatidae > Dendrobates > Dendrobates tinctorius. The sequence continues at coordinate 6,346,614 of NW_027361741.1, read as the reverse complement.
GAGCACTGTGGCGGTAATGTGCACGGGGTTCTATATCACACAGGTGCAATCAAGCAGTCTCTGTTAAGTGCACAGAGCTGCTACAGGAAAAATAGAAAAGGAACGCTGAGCCTGTTAGTAACACAGGGACTCAGCGGCACACATGCGGTAGGCAAAAACCGGAGTAGTTAAAACGTCACTACGTCCGACACCTAACGTGGTAACAAGTGTGCTGGCGTCGCAACCGCAAAAATATGCTGCAACTGCAGCGCGGCGTGAACAGAGCCGCAAGCAAGGTGCTGCAAGGACGCTGGCGCAATGCAGGACGCTTAGATGCTGCACAAGGTATGGCTGGATTGCACTGGCGCTAGCGCTGCTACTGGCGGCTGCCCAATCTCTCACACAATCGTAATATCAGAGGGAAGGGGTTTCATAATAAGTCATCCACCAGTCCAAGCATACATTACCATACACACAGCAGCAGTATGAAAATACTAGCGCATGGCTGAACAGCCATGCACACTTTTTATAGCGTACGGGACCTTCCGGAAGTCTCCATAACCCTGAGCTGGACCAATGGAATCAGGAGCAGGACCTGAGCACCTGACTCCTGAGCTCCAATGGGAGGTTGTCCCAGGAGCATGCTCAGAGTATGGAGTGAAGGACTTAGCCTCCGGAGAGCGTTGCTGAAAAGCAATCTCTTCTGCAATCTCTCCTGCTGTGGACGGATAGCAGGAGACTGCAGGATGTAAGGGTCCAGATCTCTGCATAGCCAGGGCAGAAATCTGACTCCTAACATGTATTTACAAAACTTCCATTTTCTCTATGCCTGACCTAAACTACTTCATTTTTCAGTAGGTATTAGTATATAATGAGGTGGCCTTCACCATCCATCTCCTGAAATGGGCAACATCAATGGCATTTAACGGGTCCCAAGTACTTAATTACATCTCAATATGCCATATTTCCCATTTCAGGAGATGGATGGTGAAGGCCACCTCATTATATACTAATACCTACTGAAAAATAAAGTACTTTAGGTCAGGCATAGAGAAAATGGAAGTTTTGTAAATACATATTACAACTAGCACATATGTGTGTGTGCATGTTTCCAAGCCGTGTTTGTTTTTGGGTAGCTGTTTGTGTAAGTAGAAGAGATGTATGTGAATGTGGCAAAACTGTATATGTGTACGTGTGAGAGCTGAGTGTTATATAGGAAAGGTGTGTGTGTGAACATAGGAGAGCTGTGTGTTTATATGTAGCTGAGCTGTGTGTGTTGGAGAGGTGTGTGTATGTAAGACAGCTGTGTGTAACTGAAATGTGTGTATGTATGTTGCAGACATGTGTGTATGCATAGCAGAGCTTAGTGTGCATATACTGTGCATGCAGTAGTGATGTTACGTATGTGCTCCAGAGAATGCATATAAACTGTCTGCGGCAAAGGTACACATGTATAATATACGTGCTGCAGAGAAATAGTAACATTAGATCTCTATCCACTATATTCTTCCCTACAGCAGTAAAGTTAGTGTTATCAAATCCCCTACAAATTTACACCTGAGGGAAATTTTAATTGGTTGCAAAAGTTTTTATCCTATATTTTTACTAAGTGAACCTGGGGGTGTGTTTAAAATTAAGGTGTGTCTAATAGTTAGAAAACTTTGAAACTTTACATAAATTAATAGCAAAATGTTTACATTACACCTATCAAAAAACAGCCTCCTCCATTTCCCCTCAAGCTGTCCTATCCATCACCAAGATAGGTGCGCTTTCTGCCATTTAAGTAGAAGTAATCTTCAAACAATTTGCTTCTAACTTAGATAAAGTAGCTGGAAGGTATGTCATGGAAACTCTACATGTGAGGTCAGCCTATTAAACACTAGTTGCAATATGTATTGTTACGGCGGCGGAACACGCTTAAAAAAACATAAATAAACGTGTTCGCCGCCCGGGGGCCACCGTGCGGCAGATGGAAAAACCGCAGCTAGAAGACACAGAGCACTGTGGCGGTAATGTGCACGGGGTTCTGTATCACACAGGTGCCAGACCTAAACTACTTCATTTTTCTGTAGGTATTAGTATATAATGAGGTGGCCTTCACCATCCATCTCCTGAAATGGGCACCATCAATGGCATTTAACGGGTCCCAAGTACTTAATTACATCTCAGTATGCCATATAAAGAGGCTATCAGGCATATAAAGCTTACTGGAATAATATTAAAATTATAGGCAAGGATGTGACATCATATCAGTGGTAAAGGCACCACAAAAGAACCCAGGATGTTAAAACTCTAGGTTTTGATTCTTTGTAAATAATTGTACTTTTTAATTGCTGTATCACAACTAGACAATAAGACGCATATTTAGCAAAGAAAAATCTTACTAAAAAGTGTATGTGTGTTACAGTCCAGAGGCAGCTTATTCTGAATCAGCAGAATGCTGACAACATCCTTCCTGATCACTGAGAGAACTGTTTTCTCTGTTCTTTCCCCCCACTGATCTATCTGATCGGTGCTGTACTGGAGAGAATGAAACTGGGACCTGCAGGGACACTGCACGTCCTGTGTAGCTGAAGGCCCTTTCACAGCATGTGATCACATTCTTGAAAGGAATTTCAAATTGTGGTAATGTATACAGTGGTTGTGTTGATATATATATTTGAGTGAGTGTACATAGAGGAGCTGTATGTGTTGCATATGAGTTTTTTGTGTATGGAGGAAAGCTATGTTCGAGTGTTTAGCAAACAGTGTATGTATTTATTTTACTCATTTAAATAGCGCCATTAAATCCACAGCGCTTTATAGACATTATTGTCACTTTCCCCGATTGGGCTCACAATCTAAATCCCCTATCAATATGTCTTTGGAATGTGGGAGGAAACCCTCACAAACACGGGAAGAACATACAAACAGATCTCGGCGGGCGCATTCTGTAATGCTGTAGATAAGCCTCTGATGTAAACTGAAAGATAAGAAAAACGAGTTAGATTATACTCACCGTAGGGGGGGGCGGTCCGATGCGGTCCGGGTCCGATGGGTATCACGGTCCGGCACCTCCTATCTTCTAGCGATGACGTCCTTCTCCTTGCTTCATGCCGCGCTCCTGCGCAGGCGTACTGATCTGCCCTGTTGAGGACAGACCAGAGTACTGCAGTGCGCAGGCGCCGGACTTCTCTGACCCTTCCCGGGGCCTGCGCACTGCAGTTCTCTGCTTTGCCCTCAACAGGGCAGATCAGTACGCCTGTGCAGGAGCGTGGCATGAAGCAAGGAGGAGGACATCATCGCTAGAAGATAGGAGGTGCCGGACCCGGACCCCGACACCCATCGGACCCGGATTGTTCCCCCCCGGTGAGTATAATCTAACTCGTTTTTCTTATCTTTCAGGTTACATCAGGGGCTTATCTACAGCAGTACAGAATGCTCTAGATAAGCCCCTGATAGTGGTGGCCACATCTCATAGGGCAAAAAATAGGTGATAGATTCCCTTTAATCAATGTATGCAGCATGGAGAGAAATCAGATCTCAACATCAGGTAAATGAGCTCATATATGTATGTGTATATATGTAGATAGGATGATAGATGCTGAACAGAATGGTTATCCATGACACATACAGTAATACACTGCACCATAGTCGCATACACTTATTATAAACTGCACACGTTATATACACATATCTATATACTTACACCACGCATACTGTGTCTAAGTAGACAGCACATCTACACTACACATACATCCATCACATGTACACTATGGATCACATCAGTAGTTTTAAGAGAAAACCAGGAGTGAAACCTAAACAGATGAAACCTATTTTGGAGCGATCTGCACCTCTGTGGTGTTTTGCACACACTCCAGGTTTTGGCTTACAAATTCCAAAACCAGGCCATAATCTCTATGTGTGAAAGTGGCCCCAGGATGGCAGCCGTAATGGGATAGTGCTTTTATCATTTCTCCCACAGTCCCTGCAGCTTCAGCCGCACAGTAAACAGATATGATCCCGGGTGAGGGGTAAAACCTGCTGCAATGCTTGTATACTGCAGTACGGCGGCCTATGTACGGGGGTCCAATAAAGTTATACGTCAGGGAAGACAGTGGAGGGAGGAATACGAAAACGGGTCAATGGTACTTATCCGTCACTTAGTAAATCCAAATCTTCCATCTGTGGCCTGGAGAAACCTCTGGTCTTGTTTGGACACAACTGCCGGGGAGACGACTGCTCTGCTCCAGTGATCGGCTGCAACTGGTGCGGCTGGTGGATGGAGCTGTGTCATAAGGCAGAAGGCGATGATGTCATAAAGAGAAGGCGATGATGTCATAAGAGAAGAAAGAATCCCAGGACTAGCACAGCAATTTCTCCTACAGAAATGTATTATGATCACTGCATTGAAAATATTGTAATAATATATTTTATAATTTGGAATATTTATTTAGAGGTGCAATTACTGAACATACATTTCAGTAGGCCAACATTTTGGATTTTAAAATCATTTTTCAAGCTGGTGTTATAAAGTATTCTAATTCACTGAGATGACTTTTGGGTTTTCATTGGCTGTAAGCCAAAATCCTCAACATTAACAGAAATAAACCCATGAAATAGATCACTCGGTGTGTAATGGCTCTATATAATATACGAGTTTCACTTTGTGTATTGAAGAACTGAAATAACTTTTTGATGTTATTCTAATTTTGTGAGAAGCACCTGTACACTTATTATAAACTGCACACGTCATATACACATACCTATACACTAACACTACACTTACACTACACATACTGTGTGTAAAAGGACAGCACATCTACACTACACATGTACGTCCATCACAAGTACACTATGGATCACATCAGTATTTTTAAGAGAAAACCAGGAGTGAAACCTAAACAGATGGAACCTATTTTGGAGCGATCAGCACCTTTGTTGTGTTTTGAACACACTCCTGGTTTTGGCTTACAAATGCCAAAACACAAATCCAGGCCATAATCTGTGTGTGTGAATGTGTCCCCAGGATGGCGGGAAGACAGCGGAGGGAGGAATACAGAAACGGATCACTGATACTTATCCATCACTTAGTAAATCCCAATCTTCCATCTGTGGCCTGGAGAAACCTCTGGTCTTGTTTGGACACAACTGCCGGGGAGACGACTGCTCTGCTCCAGCGATCGGCTGCAACTGGTGCGACTGGCGATGGAACTGTGTCATAAGAGAGAAGGCGATGATGTCATAAAGAGAAGGCGATGATGTCATAAGAGAAGAGAGAATTCCAGGACGAGCACAGCAATTTCTCCTACAGAAGTACATTATGTTCACTGCATTGAAAACATCTTAATTGTTTGTGACCTGTAATAAATATTTATTTAGAGGCTTCTTTCTGATAGAACCACCCCAAACATCACAACACAGGATGAGCCCCAGAAACACTGCAATTGTGCACAGGGTAGACTCTAGAAATATGGACATCCTGGTACTAACGGCGACATGACGGCTACCAGCAGTCACTAGTACTAGTAGAGGGAGCGCAGGGGCGAGCAGCAGAAAGCCGAACATTATATGTCCTGTGTATTAACTTACCGGGCGGTAGAGGGTGCGATTTAAAAAAATAAAAAAGTAAAGGGCTGTCATGTGCCAGCGTCGCCATCAGGATCCTCCATCCGGCACCAGCCAAGAGATGGCCGCAGCGCAGGCGGTCCCTAACACTGCTCCCTGACCCCGGCCATCGATACCTCCCTGCTCTGTCAGCGCCGCCCAGGACAGAAACTAAGGAGCTCCCCTTGTTACCTCAGCAGGACGCAGGCTACTTCTAGCCATTGCAGGCCGGTGTCACTGCATGGCACTGGCCAGCGTCAGCTGTGAGTAGAGACAGACGAGGAGATGGAGGCTGTGGTGGTCCCGGAGCCTGGATTAGGGAAGTTGCAAAAGTTTTTATCCTATATTTTTACTAAGTAAACCTGGGGGGTGTTTAAAATTAACGTGTGTCTAATAGTTAGAAAACTTTGAAATTTTACATAAATTAATAGCAAAATATTTACATTACACCGATCAAAAAAAAGCCTCCTCCATATCCCCTCAAGATGTCCTATCCATCACCAAGATAGGTGCGCTTTCTGCCATTTAGGTAGAAGTAATCTTCAAACAATTTGCTTCTAATTTAGATAAAGTAGCTGGAAGGTATGTCATGGAAACTTTACATGTGAGGTCAGCCTATTAAACACTAGTTGTAATATGTATTGTTACGGCGGCGGAACACGCTTAAAAAAATATAAATAAACGTGTTCGCCGCCCGGGGTCCAACGTGCGGCAGATGGAAAAACCGCAGCTACAAGACACAGAGCACTGTGGCGGTAATGTGCACGGGATTCTATATCACCCAGGTGCAATCAAGCAGTCTCTGTTAAGTGCACAGAGCTGCTACAGGAAAAATACAAAAGGAACGCTGAGCCTGTTAGTAAAACGGGGACTCAGAGGCACACATGCGGTAGGCAAAAACCGAAGTAGTTAAAACGTCACTATGTCCGACACCTACCGTGGTAACAAGTGTGCTGGCGTCGCAACCGCGGACACAGAAATAAGCTGCAACTGCAGCGCGGCGTGAACAGAGCCGCAAGCAAGGCGCTGCAAGGACGCTGGCGCAATGCAGGACGCTTAGCTGCTGCACAAGGTATGGCTGGAGCGCGCTGGCGCTAGCGCTGCTACTGGCGGCTGCCCAATCACTCACACAATCGTAATATCAGAGGGAAGGGGTTTCATAATAAGTCAGCCACCAGTCCAAGCATACATTACCATACACACAGCAGCAGTATGAAAATACTAGCGCATGGCTGAACAGCCATGCGCACTTTTTATAGCGTACGGGACCTTCCGGAAGTCTACATAACCCTGAGCTGGACCAATGGAATCAGGAGCAGGACCTGAGCACCTGACTCCTGAGCTCCAATGGGAGGTTGTCCCAGGAGCATGCTCAGAGTATGGAGTGAAGGACTTAGCCTCCGGAGAGAGTTGCTGAAAAGCAATCTCTTCTGCAATCTCTCCTGCCGTGGACGGATAGCAGGAGACTGAAGGATGTAAGGGTCCAGAACTCTGCATAGCCAGGGCAGAAATCTGACTCCTAACATTACCCCCCTCCTAGGGCCCCCCTCCTCTGAACCTTCCGATCCGCCAGCCTGTGCTTGACAGTGGTACAGGCCTCAGACTCGTCAAAAGACGAGTCTGATGTGCCGGTAGGTGAAACCGAAAACCGGGATATACGGATGGAATCAGCGGAGGCCAGGTCGCCAGGACTCAGGAGGGACACCCAGGAGATAATGGGAGCGGGAGTTTTAGGAGGACGCCGCCGTGTATCGACGGCCGTCGCCACACTCCGCTCGGGAAAACTATCCCGGGCACATAAAGTGCATGCCCGAATGAATTTTTTTACGTCCTGAGGCCTGTGCGGCCACCAATACGATCCGGCCAGAGACTTCGTGGTCTGCATATAGCCACGGTGGCCGTCCGCATTGGGCGCGTGTGCCCACGCGAGAATTTTAGACCGCTGGCGAGGGGGAACAAAAGTCTCGCCTACCGACTCACAGTCAGACCATTGCGGGGGGCTGTCTTCCTGGGAAGCAGCATGTAGGTGGTGGCAACCGCATATGGACCCGTGAGCCGGAGGTGTCTCTGAAATGGCGCTTGACACTTCCATGGGCTCGGGAGGTAGAACCTCTGGCTCGGCCAGCTCCAGAGCCTCAAAAAGGTAGGGAGACGGGGTACCTCTCCGCTTGGAGTGAGCTCGCTCCATACCGCGCTCCGAAAAACGGAGATCGATACGGGAGGAGATGGAAATTAGATCGTCCAGAGAGGTAGGGATTTCTCTAGTGGAGAGAGCATCCTTAACATGCCCCTCTAATACTCTCCAAAAAACAGGGATCAGTGCCTTGTCGGACCACTCCAACTCGGACGCCAGTGTCCGAAATCGGACGGCATACTGGCTAACCGAGAGAGACCCCTGAAACAAGGCAAGCAGCTGTAGAGAGGTGTCATGGGTGACCCGGGGACCAATAAAAACTTACCTGATGGCTGTCAGCAAGTGGGCAGAGGTCCGAATCTCGGGATCACCCCGCTCCCATAAAGGCGTAGCCCATTCCAGCGCCTTGCCCGACAGTAGGGATATAATAAAGGCCACCTTGGCCCGTTCTGTAGGGAATTGCGCAGCCAGCAACTCCAGGTGGATGGAGCACTGGCTGATAAACCCCCTGCAGGAGGCGCCATCCCCAGAATATTTATCGGGCAACGGAAGGCGGGTAACTGTCGGTGCAAGGGTGGACATGGACATCTGCCCGACCGCATCTGTAAGTGCCTGTACAGCAGCATCCGTGGCCTGCGAAGCTGCGAGAGCTCTCTCAAGGGTGGTCAAGTGAGTCTCCAGCTGTCGTACACACTGGAGGAGTTGCTGCTGTTCTGTCATCTCTAGCCAGACCCTGGCGCTAGTATTATGATACGGCGGCGGAAAAAGCTTAAAAAATATAAACGTGTTCGCCGCTCTGGGTCCACCGTGCGGCAGATGGAAAAACCGCAGCTAGAAGATACAGAGCACTGTGGCGGTAATGTGCACGGGGTTCTATATCACCCAGGTGCAATCAAGCAGTCTCTGTTAAGTGCACAGAGCTGCTACAGGAAAAATAGAAAAGGAACGCTGAGCCTGTTAGTAACACAGGGACTCAGCGGCACACATGCGGTAGGCAAAAACCGGAGTAGTTAAAACGTCACTACGTCCGACATCTACCGTGGTAACAACTGCAGCGCGGAGTGAACAGAGCCGCAAGCAAGGCGCTGCAAGGACGCTGGCGCAATGCAGGACGCTTAGCTGCTGCACAAGGTATGGCTGGAGCGCGCTGGCGCTAGCGCTGCTACTGGCGGCTGGCCAATCACTCACACAATCGTAATATTAGAGGGAAGGGGTTTCATAATAAGTCATCCACCAGTCCAAGCATACATTACCATACACACAGCAGCAGTATGAAAATACTAGCGCATGGCTGAACAGCCATGCGCACTTTTTATAGCGTACGGGACCTTCAGGAAGTCTCCATAACCCTGAGCTGGACCAATGGAATCAGGAGCAGGACCTGAGCACCTGACTCCTGAGCTCCAATGGGAGGTTGTCCCAGGAGCATGCTCAGAGTATGGAGTGAAGGACTTAACCTCCGGAGAGAGTTGCTGAAAAGCAATCTCTTCTGCAATCTCTCCTGCCGTGGACGGATAGCAGGAGACTGAAGGATGTAAGGGTCCAGATCTCTGCATAGCCAGGGCAGAAATCTGACTCCTAACATGTATTTACAAAACTTCCATTTTCTCTATGCCTGACCTAAACTACTTCATTTTTCAGTAGGTATTAGTATATAATGAGGTGGCCTTCACCATCCATCTCCTGAAATGGGCACCATCAATGGCATTTAACGGGTCCCAAATACTTAATTACATCTTAATATGCCATATAAAGAGGCTATCAGGCATATAAAGCTTACTGGAATAATATTAAAATTATAGGCAAGGATGTGACATCTTATCAGTGGTAAAGGCACCACAAAAGAACCCAGGATGTTAAAACTCTAGGTTTTGACTCTTTGTAAACAATTGTACTTTTTAATTCCTGTATCACAACTAGACAATAAGATGCATATTTAGCCAAGAAAAATCTTACTAAAATGTGTATGTGTGTTACAGTCCAGAGGCAGCTTATTCTGAATGAGCAGAATGCTGACAACATCCTTCCTGATCACTGAGAGAACTGTTTTCTCTGTTCTTGCCCCACACTGATCTATCTGATCGGTGCTGTACTGGAGAGAATGAAACTGGGACCTGCAGGGACACTGCACGTCCTGTGTAGCTGAAGGCCCATTCAAAGCATGTGATCAGTCACATTCTTGAAAGGAATTTCAAAATGTGGTAATGTATACAGGGGTTGCGCTGATGTATATGTGTTTGTGTGTATATATATATGTGTGAGTGTACATAGAGAAGCTGTATGTGTTGCATAAATGAGACTTTTGAGTATGGAGGAAAGCAATGTGCGTGTGTTTAGCAAACAGTGTATGTATTTATTTTACTCATTTATATAGCGCCATTAATCCCACAACGCTTTACAGACATTATTGTCACTGTCCCCGATGGGGCTCACAATCTAAATTGCCTATCAGTATGTCTTTGGAATGTGGACGGAAACCCACGCAAACACGGGGAGAACATACAAACACCTTACTCATTTATATAGCGCCACTAATTCCACTGCGCTTTACAGACATTATTGGCACTGTCCCCGATGGGGCTTACAATTTAAATTTCCTATCATTATGTCTTTGGTATGTGAGAGAAAACTCACTCAAATACGGGGAGAATATACAAACTTCTTGCAGATGTTGCCCTTTGTAGGATTTGAATTAAGGACCCCATCGTTGCACGACTAACCACTGAGCTACCGTGCCGATGTAAGTAGCGCATATGTGTGTGTGCATGTTTCAAAGCCGTGTTTGTTTTTGGGTAGCTGTGTTTGTGTAAGTAGAAGAGCTGTATGTGAATGTGGCAAAACTGTATATGTGTACGTGTGAGAGCTGAGTGTTATATAGGAAAGGTGTGTGTGTGAACATAGGAGAGCTGTGTGTTTATATGTAGCTGAGCTGTGTGTGTGTTGGAGAGGTGTGTGTATGTAAGACAGCTGTGTGTAACTGAAATGTGTGTATGTATGTTGCAGACGTGTGTATGCATAGCAGAGCTTAGTGTGCATATACTGTGCATGCAGTAGTGATGTTACGTATGTGCTCCAGAGAATGCATATAAACTGCCTGCGGCAAAGGTACACATGTATAATATACATGCTGCAGAGAAATACTAACATTAGATCTCTATCCACTATATTCTTCCCTACAGCAGTAAAGTTAGTGTTATCAAATCCCCTACAAATTTACACCTGTGGGAAATGTTAAATAGTTGCAAAAGTTTTTATTCTATATTTTTACTAAGTAAACCTGGGGGTGCGTTTAAAATTAACGTGTGTCTAATAGAAAACTTTGAAACTTTACATAAATTAATAGCAAAATGTTTACATTACACCTATCAAAAAACAGCCTCCTCCATTTCCCCTCAAGCTGTCCTATCCATCACCAAGATAGGTGCGCTTTCTGCCATTTAAGTAGAAGTAATCTTCAAACAATTTGCTTCTAATTTAGATAAAGTAGCTGGAAGGTATGTCATGGAAACTCTACATGTGAGGTCAGCCTATTAAACACTAGTTGCAATATGTATTGTTACGGCGGCGGAACACGCTTAAAAAAACATAAATAAACGTGTTCGCCGCCCGGGGTCCACCGTGCGGCAGATGGAAAAACCGCAGCTAGAAGACACAGAGCACTGTGGCGGTAATGTGCACGGGGTTCTATATCACACAGGTGCAATCAAGCAGTCTCTGTTAAGTGCACAGAGCTGCTACAGGAAAAATAGAAAAGGAACGCTGAGCCTGTTAGTAACACAGGGACTCAGCGGCACACATGCGGTAGGCAAAAACCGGAGTAGTTAAAACGTCACTACGTCCGACACCTAACGTGGTAACAAGTGTGCTGGCGTCGCAACCGCAAAAATATGCTGCAACTGCAGCGCGGCGTGAACAGAGCCGCAAGCAAGGCGCTGCAAGGACGCTGGCGCTATGCAGGACGCTTAGATGCTGCACAAGGTATGGCTGGATTGCACTGGCGCTAGCGCTGCTACTGGCGGCTGCCCAATCTCTCACACAATCGTAATATCAGAGGGAAGGGGTTTCATAATAAGTCATCCACCAGTCCAAGCATACATTACCATACACACAGCAGCAGTATGAAAATACTAGCGCATGGCTGAACAGCCATGCACACTTTTTATAGCGTACGGGACCTTCCGGAAGTCTCCATAACCCTGAGCTGGACCAATGGAATCAGGAGCAGGACCTGAGCACCTGACTCCTGAGCTCCAATGGGAGGTTGTCCCAGGAGCATGCTCAGAGTATGGAGTGAAGGACTTAGCCTCCGGAGAGCGTTGCTGAAAAGCAATCTCTTCTGCAATCTCTCCTGCTGTGGACGGATAGCAGGAGACTGCAGGATGTAAGGGTCCAGATCTCTGCATAGCCAGGGCAGAAATCTGACTCCTAACATGTATTTACAAAACTTCCATTTTCTCTATGCCTGACCTAAACTACTTCATTTTTCAGTAGGTATTAGTATATAATGAGGTGGCCTTCACCATCCATCTCCTGAAATGGGCAACATCAATGGCATTTAACGGGTCCCAAGTACTTAATTACATCTCAATATGCCATATTTCCCATTTCAGGAGATGGATGGTGAAGGCCACCTCATTATATACTAATACCTACTGAAAAATAAAGTACTTTAGGTCAGGCATAGAGAAAATGGAAGTTTTGTAAATACATATTACAACTAGCACATATGTGTGTGTGCATGTTTCAAAGCCGTGTTTGTTTTTGGGTAGCTGTGTTTGTGTAAGTAGAAGAGATGTATGTGAATGTGGCAAAACTGTATATGTGTACGTGTGAGAGCTGAGTGTTATATAGAAAAGGTGTGTGTGTGAACATAGGAGAGCTGTGTGTTTATATGTAGCTGAGCTGTGTGTGTGTTGGAGAGGTGTGTGTATGTAAGACAGCTGCGTGTAACTGAAATGTGTGTATGTATGTTGCAGACATGTGTGTATGCATAGCAGAGCTTAGTGTGCATATACTGTGCATGCAGTAGTGATGTTACGTATGTGCTCCAGAGAATGCATATAAACGGTCTGCGGCAAAGGTACACATGTATAATATACATGCTGCAGAGAAATAGTAACATTAGATCTCCATCCACTATATTCTTCCCTACAGCAGTAAAGTTAGTGTTATCAAATCCCCTACAAATTTACACCTGTGGGAAATTTTAATTGGTTGCAAAAGTTTTTTCCTATATTTTTACTAAGTGAACCTGGGGGTGTGTTTAAAATTAAGGTGTGTCTAATAGTTAGAAAACTTTGAAACTTTACATAAATTAATAGCAAAATGTTTACATTACACCTATCAAAAAACAGCCTCCTCCATATCCCCTCAAGCTGTCCTATCCATCACCAAGATAGGTGCGCTTTCTGCCATTTAGGTAGAAGTAATCTTCAAACAATTTGCTTCTAATTTTGATAAAGTAGCTGGAAGTTATGTCATGGAAACTCTACATGTGAGGTCAGCCTATTAAACACTAGTTGTAATATGTATTGTTACGGTGACGGAACACGCTTAAAAAATATAAATAAACGTGTTCGCTGCCCGGGGTCCACCGTGCGGCAGATGGAAAAACCGCATCTAGAAGACACAGAGCACTGTGGCGGTAATGTGCACGGGGTTCTATATCACCCAGGTGCAATCAAGCAGTCTCTGTTAAGTGCACAGAGCTGCTACAGGAAAAATAGAAAAGGAACGCTGAGACTGTTAGTAACACAAGGACTCAGCGGCACACATGCGGTAGGCAAAAACCGGAGTAGTTAAAACGTCACTACGTCCGACATCTACCGTGGTAACAACTGCAGCGCGGAGTGAACAGAGCCACAAGGAAGGCGCTGCAAGGACGCTGGTGCAATGTAGGACGCTTAGCTGCTGCACAAGGTATGGCTGGAGCGCGCTGGCGCTAGCGCTGCTACTGGCGGCTGCCCAATCACTCACACAATCGTAATATCAGAGGGAAGGGGTTTCATAATAAGTCATCCACCAGTCCAAGCATACATTACCATACACACAGCAGCAGTATGAAAATACTAGCGCATGGCTGAACGGCCATGCGCACTTTTTATAGCGTACGGGACCTTCCGGAAGTCTCCATAACCCTGAGCTGGACCAATGGAATCAGGAGTAGGACCTGAGCACCTGACTCCTGAGCTCCAATGGGAGGTTGTCCCAGGAGCATGCTCAGAGTATGGAGTGAAGGACTTAGCCTCCGGAGAGAGTTGCTGAAAAGCAATCTCTTCTGCAATCTCTCCTGCCGTGGACGGATAGCAGGAGACTGAAGGATGTAAGGGTCCAGATCTCTGCATAGCCAGGGCAGAAATCTGACTCCTAACATGTATTTACAAAACTTCCATTTTCTCTATGCCTGACCTAAACTACTTCATTTTTCAGTAGGTATTAGTATATAATGAGGTGGCCTTCACCATCCATCTCCTGAAATGGGCACCATCAATGGCATTTAACGGGTCCCAAATACTTAATTACATCTCAATATGCCATATAAAGAGGCTATCAGGCATATAAAGCTTACTGGAATAATATTAAAATTATAGGCAAGGATGTGACATCTTATCAGTGGTAAAGGCACCACAAAAGAACCCAGGATGTTAAAACTCTAGGTTTTGACTCTTTGTAAACAATTGTACTTTTTAATTCCTGTATCACAACTAGAAAATAAGATGCATATTTAGCCAAGAAAAATCTTACTAAAATGTGTATGTGTGTTACAGTCCAGAGGCAGCTTATTCTGAATGAGCAGAATGCTGACAACATCCTTCCTGATCACTGAGAGAACTGTTTTCTCTGTTCTTGCCCCACACTGATCTATCTGATCGGTGCTGTACTGGAGAGAATGAAACTGGGACCTGCAGGGACACTGCACGTCCTGTGTAGCTGAAGGCCCATTCAAAGCATGTGATCAGTCACATTCTTGAAAGGAATTTCAAAATGTGGTAATGTATACAGGGGTTGCGCTGATGTATATGTGTTTGTGTGTATATATATATATGTGTGAGTGTACATAGAGAAGCTGTATGTGTTGCATATATGAGACTTTTGAGTATGGAGGAAAGCAATGTGCGTGTGTTTAGCAAACAGTGTATGTATTTATTTTACTCATTTATATAGCGCCATTAATCCCACAACGCTTTACAGACATTATTGTCACTGTCCCCGATGGGGCTCACAATCTAAATTGCCTATCAGTATGTCTTTGGAATGTGGACGGAAACCTACGCAAACACGGGGAGAACATACAAACACCTTACTCATTTATATAGCGCCACTAATTCCACTGCGCTTTACAGACATTTTTGGCACTGTCCCCGATGGGGCTTACAATTTAAATTTCCTATCATTATGTCTTTGGTATGTGAGAGAAAACTCACTCAAATACGGGGAGAATATACAAACTTCTTGCAGATGTTGCCCTTTGTAGGATTTGAACTAAGGACCCCATCGTTGCACGACTAACCACTGAGCTACCGTGCCGATGTAAGTAGCGCATATGTGTGTGTGCATGTTTCAAAGCCGTGTTTGTTTTTGGGTAGCTGTGTTTGTGTAAGTAGAAGAGCTGTATGTGAATGTGGCAAAACTGTATATGTGTACGTGTGAGAGCTGAGTGTTATATAGGAAAGGTGTGTGTGTGAACATAGGAGAGCTGTGTGTTTATATGTAGCTGAGCTGTGTGTGTGTTGGAGAGGTGTGTGTATGTAAGACAGCTGTGTGTAACTGAAATGTGTGTATGTATGTTGCAGACGTGTGTATGCATAGCAGAGCTTAGTGTGCATATACTGTGCATGCAGTAGTGATGTTACGTATGTGCTCCAGAGAATGCATATAAACTGCCTGCGGCAAAGGTACACATGTATAATATACATGCTGCAGAGAAATACTAACATTAGATCTCTATCCACTATATTCTTCCCTACAGCAGTAAAGTTAGTGTTATCAAATCCCCTACAAATTTACACCTGTGGGAAATGTTAAATAGTTGCAAAAGTTTTTATTCTATATTTTTACTAAGTAAACCTGGGGGTGCATTTAAAATTAAGGTGTGTCTAATAGAAAACTTTGAAACTTTACATAAATTAATAGCAAAATGTTTACATTACACCTATCAAAAAACAGCCTCCTCCATTTCCCCTCAAGCTGTCCTATCCATCACCAAGATAGGTGCGCTTTCTGCCATTTAAGTAGAAGTAATCTTCAAACAATTTGCTTCTAATTTAGATAAAGTAGCTGGAAGGTATGTCATGGAAACTCTACATGTGAGGTCAGCCTATTAAACACTAGTTGCAATATGTATTGTTACGGCGGCGGAACACGCTTAAAAAAACATAAATAAACGTGTTCGCCGCCCGGGGTCCACCGTGCGGCAGATGGAAAAACCGCAGCTAGAAGACACAGAGCACTGTGGCGGTAATGTGCACGGGGTTCTATATCACACAGGTGCAATCAAGCAGTCTCTGTTAAGTGCACAGAGCTGCTACAGGAAAAATAGAAAAGGAACGCTGAGCCTGTTAGTAACACAGGGACTCAGCGGCACACATGCGGTAGGCAAAAACCGGAGTAGTTAAAACGTCACTACGTCCGACACCTAACGTGGTAACAAGTGTGCTGGCGTCGCAACCGCAAAAATATGCTGCAACTGCAGCGCGGCGTGAACAGAGCCGCAAGCAAGGCGCTGCAAGGACGCTGGCGCAATGCAGGACGCTTAGATGCTGCACAAGGTATGGCTGGATTGCACTGGCGCTAGCGCTGCTACTGGCGGCTGCCCAATCTCTCACACAATCGTAATATCAGAGGGAAGGGGTTTCATAATAAGTCATCCACCAGTCCAAGCATACATTACCATACACACAGCAGCAGTATGAAAATACTAGCGCATGGCTGAACAGCCATGCACACTTTTTATAGCGTATGGGACCTTCCGGAAGTCTCCATAACCCTGAGCTGGACCAATGGAATCAGGAGCAGGACCTGAGCACCTGACTCCTGAGCTCCAATGGGAGGTTGTCCCAGGAGCATGCTCAGAGTATGGAGTGAAGGACTTAGCCTCCGGAGAGCGTTGCTGAAAAGCAATCTCTTCTGCAATCTCTCCTGCTGTGGACGGATAGCAGGAGACTGCAGGATGTAAGGGTCCAGATCTCTGCATAGCCAGGGCAGAAATCTGACTCCTAACATGTATTTACAAAACTTCCATTTTCTCTAAGCCTGACCTAAACTACTTCATTTTTCAGTAGGTATTAGTATATAATGAGGTGGCCTTCACCATCCATCTCCTGAAATGGGCAACATCAATGGCATTTAACGGGTCCCAAGTACTTAATTACATCTCAATATGCCATATTTCCCATTTCAGGAGATGGATGGTGAAGGCCACCTCATTATATACTAATACCTACTGAAAAATAAAGTACTTTAGGTCAGGCATAGAGAAAATGGAAGTTTTGTAAATACATATTACAACTAGCACATATGTGTGTGTGCATGTTTCCAAGCCGTGTTTGTTTTTGGGTAGCTGTGTTTGTGTAAGTAGAAGAGATGTATGTGAATGTGGCAAAACTGTATATGTGTACGTGTGAGAGCCGAGTGTTATATAGGAAAGGTGTGTGTGTGAACGTAGGAGAGCTGTGTGTTTATATGTAGCTGAGCTGTGTGTGTGTTGGAGAGGTGTGTGTATGTAAGACAGCTGTGTGTAACTGAAATGTGTGTATGTATGTTGCAGACATGTGTGTATGCATAGCAGAGCTTAGTGTGCATATACTGTGCATGCAGTAGTGATGTTACGTATGTGCTCCAGAGAATGCATATAAACTGTCTGCGGCAAAGGTACACATGTATAATATACATGCTGCAGAGAAATAGTAACATTAGATCTCTATCCACTATATTCTTCCCTACAGCAGTAAAGTTAGTGTTATCAAATCCCCTACAAATTTACACCTGAGGGAAATTTTAATTGGTTGCAAAAGTTTTTATCCTATATTTTTACTAAGTGAACCTGGGGGTGTGTTTCAAATTAAGGTGTGTCTAATAGTTAGAAAACTTTGAAACTTTACATAAATTAATAGCAAAATGTTTACATTACACCTATCAAAAAACAGCCTCCTCCATATCCCCTCAAGCTGTCCTATCCATCACCAAGATAGGTGCGCTTTCTGCCATTTAGGTAGAAGTAATCTTCAAACAATTTGCTTCTAATTTAGATAAAGTAGCTGGAAGTTATGTCATGGAAACTCTACATGTGAGGTCAGCCTATTAAACACTAGTTGTAATATGTATTGTTACGGCGACGGAACACGCTTAAAAAATATAAATAAACGTGTTCGCCGCCCGGGGTCCACCGGGCGGCAGATGGAAAAACCGCAGCTAGAAGATACAGAGCACTGTGGCGGTAATGTGCACGGGGTTCTATATCACCCAGTTGCAATCAAGCAGTCTCTGTTAAGTGCACAGAGCTGCTACAGGAAAAATAGAAAAGGAACGCTGAGACTGTTAGTAACACAATGACTCAGCGGCACACATGCGGTAGGCAAAAACCGGAGTAGTTAAAACGTCACTACGTCCGACATCTACCGTGGTAACAACTGCAGCGCGGAGTGAACAGAGCCGCAAGCAAGGCGCTGCAAGGACGCTGGCGCAATGCAGGACGCTTAGCTGCTGCACAAGGTATGGCTGGAGCGCGCTGGCGCTAGCGCTGCTACTGGCGGCTGCCCAATCACTCACACAATCGTAATATCAGAGGGAAGGGGTTTCATAATAAGTCATCCACCAGTCCAAGCATACATTACCATACACACAGCAGCAGTATGAAAATACTAGCGCATGGCTGAACAGCCATGCACACTTTTTATAGCGTACGGGACCTTCCGGAAGTCTCCATAACCCTGAGCTGGACCAATGGAATCAGGAGCAGGACCTGAGCACCTGACTCCCGAGCTCCAATGGGAGGTTGTCCCAGGAGCATGCTCAGAGTATGGAGTGAAGGACTTAGCCTCCGGAGAGCATTGCTGAAAAGCAATCTCTTCTATCTCTTCTGCAATCTCTCCTGCTGTGGACGGATAGCAGGAGACTGTAGGATGTAAGGGTCCAGATCTCTGCATAGCCAGGGCAGAAATCTGACTCCTAACATGTATTTACAAAACTTCCATTTTCTCTATGCCTGACCTAAACTACTTCATTTTTCAGTAGGTATTAGTATATAATGAGGTGGCCTTCACCATCCATCTCCTGAAATGGGCAACATCAATGGCATTTAACGGGTCCCAAGTACTTAATTACATCTCAATATGCCATATTTCCCATTTCAGGAGATGGATGGTGAAGGCCACCTCATTATATACTAATACCTACTGAAAAATAAAGTACTTTAGGTCAGGCATAGAGAAAATGGAAGTTTTGTAAATACATATTACAACTAGCACATATGTGTGTGTGCATGCTTCCAAGCCGTGTTTGTTTTTGGGTAGCTGTGTTTGTGTAAGTAGAAGAGATGTATGTGAATGTGGCAAAACTGTATATGTGTACGTGTGAGAGCTGAGTGTTATATAGGAAAGGTGTGTGTGTGAACATAGGAGAGCTGTGTGTTTATATGTAGCTGAGCTGTGTGTGTGTTGGAGAGGTGTGTGTATGTAAGACAGCTGTGTGTAACTGAAATGTGTGTATGTATGTTGCAGACATGTGTGTATGCATAGCAGAGCTTAGTGTGCATATACTGTGCATGCAGTAGTGATGTTACGTATGTGCTCCAGAGAATGCATATAAACTGTCTGCGGCAAAGGTACACATGTATAATATACATGATGCAGAGAAATAGTAACATTAGATCTCTATCCACTATATTCTTCCCTACAGGAGTAAAGTTAGTGTTATCAAATCCCCTACAAATTTACACCTGAGGGAAATTTTAATTGGTTGCAAAAGTTTTTATCCTATATTTTTACTAAGTGAACCTGGGGGTGTGTTTCAAATTAAGGTGTGTCTAATAGTTAGAAAACTTTGAAACTTTACATAAATTAATAGCAAAATGTTTACATTACACCTATCAAAAAACAGCCTCCTCCATATCCCCTCAAGCTGTCCTATCCATCACCAAGATAGGTGCGCTTTCTGCCATTTAGGTAGAAGTAATCTTCAAACAATTTGCTTCTAATTTAGATAAAGTAGCTGGAAGTTATGTCATGGAAACTCTACATGTGAGGTCAGCCTATTAAACACTAGTTGTAATATGTATTGTTACGGCGACGGAACACGCTTAAAAAATATAAATAAACGTGTTCGCCGCCCGGGGTCCACCGTGCGGCAGATGGAAAAACCGCAGCTAGAAGATACAGAGCACTATGGCGGTAATGTGCACGGGGTTCTATATCACCCAGTTGCAATCAAGCAGTCTCTGTTAAGTGCACAGAGCTGCTACAGGAAAAATAGAAAAGGAACGCTGAGACTGTTAGTAACACAAGGACTCAGCGGCACACATGCGGTAGGCAAAAACCGGAGTAGTTAAAACGTCACTACGTCCGACATCTACCGTGGTAACAACTGCAGCGCGGAGTGAACAGAGCCGCAAGCAAGGCGCTGCAAGGACGCTGGCGCAATGCAGGACGCTTAGCTGCTGCACAAGATATGGCTGGAGCGCGCTGGCGCTAGCGCTGCTACTGGCGGCTGCCCAATCACTCACACAATCGTAATATCAGAGGGAAGGGGTTTCATAATAAGTCATCCACCAGTCCAAGCATACATTACCATACACACAGCAGCAGTATGAAAATACTAGCGCATGGCTGAACAGCCATGCACACTTTTTATAGCGTACGGGACCTTCCGGAAGTCTCCATAACCCTGAGCTGGACCAATGGAATCAGGAGCAGGACCTGAGCACCTGACTCCTGAGCTCCAATGGGAGGTTGTCCCAGGAGCATGCTCAGAGTATGGAGTGAAGGACTTAGCCTCCGGAGAGCATTGCTGAAAAGCAATCTCTTCTATCTCTTCTGCAATCTCTCCTGCTGTGGACGGATAGCAGGAGACTGCAGGATGTAAGGGTCCAGATCTCTGCATAGCCAGGGCAGAAATCTGACTCCTAACATGTATTTACAAAACTTCCATTTTCTCTATGCCTGACCTAAACTACTTCATTTTTCAGTAGGTATTAGTATATAATGAGGTGGCCTTCACCATCCATCTCCTGAAATGGGCAACATCAATGGCATTTAACGGGTCCCAAGTACTTAATTACATCTCAATATGCCATATTTCACATTTCAGGAGATGGATGGTGAAGGCCACCTCATTATATACTAATACCTACTGAAAAATAAAGTACTTTAGGTCAGGCATAGAGAAAATGGAAGTTTTGTAAATACATATTACAACTAGCACATATGTGTGTGTGCATGCTTCCAAGCCGTGTTTGTTTTTGGGTAGCTGTGTTTGTGTAAGTAGAAGAGATGTATGTGAATGTGGCAAAACTGTATATGTGTACGTGTGAGAGCTGAGTGTTATATAGGAAAGGTGTGTGTGTGAACATAGGAGAGCTGTGTGTTTATATGTAGCTGAGCTGTGTGTGTGTTGGAGAGGTGTGTGTATGTAAGACAGCTGTGTGTAACTGAAATGTGTGTATGTATGTTGCAGACATGTGTGTATGCATAGCAGAGCTTAGTGTGCATATACTGTGCATGCAGTAGTGATGTTACGTATGTGCTCCAGAGAATGCATATAAACTGTCTGCGGCAAAGGTACACATGTATAATATACATGATGCAGAGAAATAGTAACATTAGATCTCTATCCACTATATTCTTCCCTACAGGAGTAAAGTTAGTGTTATCAAATCCCCTACAAATTTACACCTGAGGGAAATTTTAATTGGTTGCAAAAGTTTTTATCCTATATTTTTACTAAGTGAACCTGGGGGTGTGTTTCAAATTAAGGTGTGTCTAATAGTTAGAAAACTTTGAAACTTTACATAAATTAATAGCAAAATGTTTACATTACACCTATCAAAAAACAGCCTCCTCCATATCCCCTCAAGCTGTCCTATCCATCACCAAGATAGGTGCGCTTTCTGCCATTTAGGTAGAAGTAATCTTCAAACAATTTGCTTCTAATTTAGATAAAGTAGCTGGAAGTTATGTCATGGAAACTCTACATGTGAGGTCAGCCTATTAAACACTAGTTGTAATATGTATTGTTACGGCGACGGAACACGCTTAAAAAATATAAATAAACGTGTTCGCCGCCCGGGGTCCACCGTGCGGCAGATGGAAAAACCGCAGCTAGAAGATACAGAGCACTGTGGCGGTAATGTGCACGGGGTTCTATATCACCCAGTTGCAATCAAGCAGTCTCTGTTAAGTGCACAGAGCTGCTACAGGAAAAATAGAAAAGGAACGCTGAGACTGTTAGTAACACAAGGACTCAGCGGCACACATGCGGTAGGCAAAAACCGGAGTAGTTAAAACGTCACTACGTCCGACATCTACCGTGGTAACAACTGCAGCGCGGAGTGAACAGAGCCGCAAGCAAGGCGCTGCAAGGACGCTGGCGCAATGCAGGACGCTTAGCTGCTGCACAAGATATGGCTGGAGCGCGCTGGCGCTAGCGCTGCTACTGGCGGCTGCCCAATCACTCACACAATCGTAATATCAGAGGGAAGGGGTTTCATAATAAGTCATCCACCAGTCCAAGCATACATTACCATACACACAGCAGCAGTATGAAAATACTAGCGCATGGCTGAACAGCCATGCACACTTTTTATAGCGTACGGGACCTTCCGGAAGTCTCCATAACCCTGAGCTGGACCAATGGAATCAGGAGCAGGACCTGAGCACCTGACTCCTGAGCTCCAATGGGAGGTTGTCCCAGGAGCATGCTCAGAGTATGGAGTGAAGGACTTAGCCTCCGGAGAGCGTTGCTGAAAAGCAATCTCTTCTGCAATCTCTCCTGCTGTGGACGGATAGCAGGAGACTGCAGGATGTAAGGGTCCAGATCTCTGCATAGCCAGGGCAGAAATCTGACTCCTAACATGTATTTACAAAACTTCCATTTTCTCTATGCCTGACCTAAACTACTTCATTTTTCAGTAGGTATTAGTATATAAAGAGGTGGCCTTCACCATCCATCTCCTGAAATGGGCAACATCAATGGCATTTAACGGGTCCCAAGTACTTAATTACATCTCAATATGCCATATTTCCCATTTCAGGAGATGGATGGTGAAGGCCACCTCATTATATACTAATACCTACTGAAAAATAAAGTACTTTAGGTCAGGCATAGAGAAAATGGAAGTTTTGTAAATACATATTACAACTAGCACATATGTGTGTGTGCATGTTTCAAAGCCGTGTTTGTTTTTGGGTAGCTGTGTTTGTGTAAGTAGAAGAGATGTATGTGAATGTGGCAAAACTGTATATGTGTACGTGTGAGAGCTGAGTGTTATATAGGAAAGGTGTGTGTGTGAACATAGGAGAGCTGTGTGTTTATATGTAGCTGAGCTGTGTGTGTGTTGGAGAGGTGTGTGTATGTAAGACAGCTGTGTGTAACTGAAATGTGTGTATGTATGTTGCAGACATGTGTATGCATAGCAGAGCTTAGTGTGCATATACTGTGCATGCAGTAGTGATGTTACGTATGTGCTCCAGAGAATGCATATAAACTGTCTGCGGCAAAGGTACACATGTATAATATACATGCTGCAGAGAAATAGTAACATTAGATCTCTATCCACTATATTCTTCCCTACAGCAGTAAAGTTAGTGTTATCAAATCCCCTACAAATTTACACCTGTGGGAAATTTTAATTGGTTGCAAAAGTTTTTATCCTATATTTTTACTAAGTGAACCTGGGGGTGTGTTTAAAATTAAGGTGTGTCTAATAGTTAGAAAACTTTGAAACTTTACATAAATTAATAGCAAAATGTTTACATTACACCTATCAAAAAACAGCCTCCTCCATATCCCCTCAAGCTGTCCTATCCATCACCAAGATAGGTGCGCTTTCTGCCATTTAGGTAGAAGTAATCTTCAAACAATTTGCTTCTAATTTTGATAAAGTAGCTGGAAGTTATGTCATGGAAACTTTACATGTGAGGTCAGCCTATTAAACACTAGTTGTAATATGTATTGTTACGGCGACGGAACACGCTTAAAAAATATAAATAAACGTGTTCGCTGCCCGGGGTCCACCGTGCGGCAGATGGAAAAACCGCAGCTAGAAGACACAGAGCACTGTGGCGGTAATGTGCACGGGGTTCTATATCACCCAGGTGCAATCAAGCAGTCTCTCAGGAAAAATAGAAAAGGAACGCTGAGACTGTTAGTAACACAGGGACTCAGCGGCACACATGCGGTAGGCAAAAACCGGAGTAGTTAAAACGTCACTACGTCCGACACCTAACGTGGTAACAAGTGTGCTGGCGTCGCAACCGCAAAAATATGCTGCAACTGCAGCGCGGCGTGAACAGAGCCGCAAGCAAGGCGCTGCAAGGACGCTGGCGCAATGCAGGACGCTTAGATGCTGCACAAGGTATGGCTGGATTGCACTGGCGCTAGCGCTGCTACTGGCGGCTGCCCAATCTCTCACACAATCGTAATATCAGAGGGAAGGGGTTTCATAATAAGTCATCCACCAGTCCAAGCATACATTACCATACACACAGCAGCAGTATGAAAATACTAGCGCATGGCTGAACAGCCATGCACACTTTTTATAGCGTACGGGACCTTCCGGAAGTCTCCATAACCCTGAGCTGGACCAATGGAATCAGGAGTAGGACCTGAGCACCTGACTCCTGAGCTCCAATGGGAGGTTGTCCCAGGAGCATGCTCAGAGTATGGAGTGAAGGACTTAGCCTCCGGAGAGCGTTGCTGAAAAGCAATCTCTTCTGCAATCTCTCCTGCTGTGGATGGATAGCAGGAGACTGCAGGATGTAAGGGTCCAGATCTCTGCATAGCCAGGGCAGAAATCTGACTCCTAACATGTATTTACAAAACTTCCATTTTCTCTATGCCTGACCTAAACTACTTCATTTTTCAGTAGGTATTAGTATATAATGAGGTGGCCTTCACCATCCATCTCCTGAAATGGGCAACATCAATGGCATTTAACGGGTCCCAAGTACTTAATTACATCTCAATATGCCATATTTCCCATTTCAGGAGATGGATGGTGAAGGCCACCTCATTATATACTAATACCTACTGAAAAATAAAGTACTTTAGGTCAGGCATAGAGAAAATGGAAGTTTTGTAAATACATATTACAACTAGCACATATGTGTGTGTGCATGTTTCAAAGCCGTGTTTGTTTTTGGGTAGCTGTGTTTGTGTAAGTAGAAGAGATGTATGTGAATGTGGCAAAACTGTATATGTGTACGTGTGAGAGCTGAGTGTTATATAGGAAAGGTGTGTGTGTGAACATAGGAGAGCTGTGTGTTTATATGTAGCTGAGCTGTGTGTGTGTTGGAGAGGTGTGTGTATGTAAGACAGCTGTGTGTAACTGAAATGTGTGTATGTATGTTGCAGACATGTGTATGCATAGCAGAGCTTAGTGTGCATATACTGTGCATGCAGTAGTGATGTTACGTATGTGCTCCAGAGAATGCATATAAACTGTCTGCGGCAAAGGTACACATGTATAATATACATGCTGCAGAGAAATAGTAACATTAGATCTCTATCCACTATATTCTTCCCTACAGCAGTAAAGTTAGTGTTATCAAATCCCCTACAAATTTACACCTGTGGGAAATTTTAATTGGTTGCAAAAGTTTTTATCCTATATTTTTACTAAGTGAACCTGGGGGTGTGTTTAAAATTAAGGTGTGTCTAATAGTTAGAAAACTTTGAAACTTTACATAAATTAATAGCAAAATGTTTACATTACACCTATCAAAAAACAGCCTCCTCCATATCCCCTCAAGCTGTCCTATCCATCACCAAGATAGGTGCGCTTTCTGCCATTTAGGTAGAAGTAATCTTCAAACAATTTGCTTCTAATTTTGATAAAGTAGCTGGAAGTTATGTCATGGA
Source organism: Dendrobates tinctorius (assembly GCF_039654945.1). Classification (NCBI taxonomy): domain Eukaryota; kingdom Metazoa; phylum Chordata; class Amphibia; order Anura; family Dendrobatidae; genus Dendrobates; species Dendrobates tinctorius. Next base: position 6,320,843 of record NW_027361741.1, on the reverse strand, counting down.
AACTTTACATGTGAGGTCAGCCTATTAAACACTAGTTGTAATATGTATTGTTACGGCGACGGAACACGCTTAAAAAATATAAATAAACGTGTTCGCTGCCCGGGGTCCACCGTGCGGCAGATGGAAAAACCGCAGCTAGAAGACACAGAGCACTGTGGCGGTAATGTGCACGGGGTTCTATATCACCCAGGTGCAATCAAGCAGTCTCTCAGGAAAAATAGAAAAGGAACGCTGAGACTGTTAGTAACACAGGGACTCAGCGGCACACATGCGGTAGGCAAAAACCGGAGTAGTTAAAACGTCACTACGTCCGACACCTAACGTGGTAACAAGTGTGCTGGCGTCGCAACCGCAAAAATATGCTGCAACTGCAGCGCGGCGTGAACAGAGCCGCAAGCAAGGCGCTGCAAGGACGCTGGCGCAATGCAGGACGCTTAGATGCTGCACAAGGTATGGCTGGATTGCACTGGCGCTAGCGCTGCTACTGGCGGCTGCCCAATCTCTCACACAATCGTAATATCAGAGGGAAGGGGTTTCATAATAAGTCATCCACCAGTCCAAGCATACATTACCATACACACAGCAGCAGTATGAAAATACTAGCGCATGGCTGAACAGCCATGCACACTTTTTATAGCGTACGGGACCTTCCGGAAGTCTCCATAACCCTGAGCTGGACCAATGGAATCAGGAGTAGGACCTGAGCACCTGACTCCTGAGCTCCAATGGGAGGTTGTCCCAGGAGCATGCTCAGAGTATGGAGTGAAGGACTTAGCCTCCGGAGAGCGTTGCTGAAAAGCAATCTCTTCTGCAATCTCTCCTGCTGTGGATGGATAGCAGGAGACTGCAGGATGTAAGGGTCCAGATCTCTGCATAGCCAGGGCAGAAATCTGACTCCTAACATGTATTTACAAAACTTCCATTTTCTCTATGCCTGACCTAAACTACTTCATTTTTCAGTAGGTATTAGTATATAATGAGGTGGCCTTCACCATCCATCTCCTGAAATGGGCAACATCAATGGCATTTAACGGGTCCCAAGTACTTAATTACGTCTCAATATGCCATATTTCCCATTTCAGGAGATGGATGGTGAAGGCCACCTGATTATATACTAATACCTACTGAAAAATAAAGTACTTTAGGTCAGGCATAGAGAAAATGGAAGTTTTGTAAATACATATTACAACTAGCACATATGTGTGTGTGCATGTTTCAAAGCCGTGTTTGTTTTTGGGTAGCTGTGTTTGTGTAAGTAGAAGAGATGTATGTGAATGTGGCAAAACTGTATATGTGTACGTGTGAGAGCTGAGTGTTATATAGGAAAGGTGTGTGTGTGAACATAGGAGAGCTGTGTGTTTATATGTAGCTGAGCTGTGTGTGTGTTGGAGAGGTGTGTGTATGTAAGACAGCTGTGTGTAACTGAAATGTGTGTATGTATGTTGCAGACATGTGTATGCATAGCAGAGCTTAGTGTGCATATACTGTGCATGCAGTAGTGATGTTACGTATGTGCTCCAGAGAATGCATATAAACTGTCTGCGGCAAAGGTACACATGTATAATATACATGCTGCAGAGAAATAGTAACATTAGATCTCTATCCACTATATTCTTCCCTACAGCAGTAAAGTTAGTGTTATCAAATCCCCTACAAATTTACACCTGTGGGAAATTTTAATTGGTTGCAAAAGTTTTTATCCTATATTTTTACTAAGTGAACCTGGGGGTGTGTTTAAAATTAAGGTGTGTCTAATAGTTAGAAAACTTTGAAACTTTACATAAATTAATAGCAAAATGTTTACATTACACCTATCAAAAAACAGCCTCCTCCATATCCCCTCAAGCTGTCCTATCCATCACCAAGATAGGTGCGCTTTCTGCCATTTAGGTAGAAGTAATCTTCAAACAATTTGCTTCTAATTTTGATAAAGTAGCTGGAAGTTATGTCATGGAAACTCTACATGTGAGGTCAGCCTATTAAACACTAGTTGTAATATGTATTGTTACGGCGACGGAACACGCTTAAAAAATATAAATAAACGTGTTCGCTGCCCGGGGTCCACCGTGCGGCAGATGGAAAAACCGCAGCTAGAAGACACAGAGCACTGTGGCGGTAATGTGCACGGGGTTCTATATCACCCAGGTGCAATCAAGCAGTCTCTGTTAAGTGCACAGAGCTGCTACAGGAAAAATAGAAAAGGAACGCTGAGACTGTTAGTAACACAGGGACTCAGCGGCACACATGCGGTAGGCAAAAACCGGAATAGTTAAAACGTCACTACGTCCGACACCTAACGTGGTAACAAGTGTGCTGGCGTCGCAACCGCAAAAATATGCTGCAACTGCAGCGCGGCGTGAACAGAGCCGCAAGCAAGGCGCTGCAAGGACGCTGGCGCAATGCAGGACGCTTAGATGCTGCACAAGTTATGGCTGGATTGCACTGGCGCTAGCGCTGCTACTGGCGGCTGCCCAATCTCTCACACAATCGTAATATCAGAGGGAAGGGGTTTCATAATAAGTCATCCACCAGTCCAAGCATACATTACCATACACACAGCAGCAGTATGAAAATACTAGCGCATGGCTGAACAGCCATGCACACTTTTTATAGCGTACGGGACCTTCCGGAAGTCTCCATAACCCTGAGCTGGACCAATGGAATCAGGAGTAGGACCTGAGCACCTGACTCCTGAGCTCCAATGGGAGGTTGTCCCAGGAGCATGCTCAGAGTATGGAGTGAAGGACTTAGCCTCCGGAGAGAGTTGCTGAAAAGCAATCTCTTCTGCAATCTCTCCTGCTGTGGACGGATAGCAGGAGACTGCAGGATGTAAGGGTCCAGATCTCTGCATAGCCAGGGCAGAAATCTGACTCCTAACATGTATTTACAAAACTTCCATTTTCTCTATGCCTGACCTAAACTACTTCATTTTTCAGTAGGTATTAGTATATAATGAGGTGGCCTTCACATCCATCTCCTGAAATGGGCACCATCAATGGCATTTAACGGGTCCCAAATACTTAATTACATCTCAATATGCCATATAAAGAGGCTATCAGGCATATAAAGCTTACTGGAATAATATTAAAATTATAGGCAAGGATGTGACATCTTATCAGTGGTAAAGGCACCACAAAAGAACCCAGGATGTTAAAACTCTAGGTTTTGACTCTTTGTAAACAATTGTACTTTTTAATTCCTGTATCACAACTAGACAATAAGATGCATATTTAGCCAAGAAAAATCTTACTAAAATGTGTATGTGTGTTACAGTCCAGAGGCAGCTTATTCTGAATGAGCAGAATGCTGACAACATCCTTCCTGATCACTGAGAGAACTGTTTTCTCTGTTCTTGCCCCACACTGATCTATCTGATCGGTGCTGTACTGGAGAGAATGAAACTGGGACCTGCAGGGACACTGCACGTCCTGTGTAGCAGAAGGCCCATTCAAAGCATGTGATCAGTCACATTCTTGAAAGGAATTTCAAAATGTGGTAATGTATACAGGGGTTGCGCTGATGTATATGTGTTTGTGTGTATATATATATATATGTGTGAGTGTACATATAGAAGCTGTATGTGTTGCATATATGAGACTTTTGAGTATGGAGGAAAGCAATGTGCGTGTGTTTAGCAAACAGTGTATGTATTTATTTTACTCATTTATATAGCGCCATTAATCCCACAACGCTTTACAGACATTATTGTCACTGTCCCCGATGGGGCTCACAATCTAAATTGCCTATCAGTATGTCTTTGGAATGTGGACGGAAACCCACGCAAACACGGGGAGAACATACAAACACCTTACTCATTTATATAGCGCCATTAATTCCACTGCGCTTTACAGACATTATTGGCACTGTCCCCGATGGGGCTTACAATTTAAATTTCCTATCATTATGTCTTTGGTATGTGAGAGAAAACTCACTCAAATACGGGGAGAATATACAAACTTCTTGCAGATGTTGCCCTTTGTAGGATTTGAACTAAGGACCCCATCGTTGCACGACTAACCACTGAGCTACCGTGCCGATGTAAGTAGCACATATGTGTGTGTGCATGTTTCAAAGCCGTGTTTGTTTTTGGGTAGCTGTGTTTGTGTAAGTAGAAGAGCTGTATGTGAATGTGGCAAAACTGTATATGTGTACGTGTGAGAGCTGAGTGTTATATAGGAAAGGTGTGTGTGTGAACATAGGAGAGCTGTGTGTTTATATGTAGCTGAGCTGTGTGTGTGTTGGAGAGGTGTGTGTATGTAAGACAGCTGTGTGTAACTGAAATGTGTGTATGTTTATGCAGACATGTGTGTATGCATAGCAGAGCTTAGTGTGCATATACTGTGCATGCAGTAGTGATGTTACGTATGTGCTCCAGAGAATGCATATAAACAGCCTGCGGCAAAGGTACACATGTATAATATACATGCTGCAGAGAAATACTAACATTAGATCTCTATCCACTATATTCTTCCCTACAGCAGTAAAGTTAGTGTTATCAAATCCCCTACAAATTTACACCTGTGGGAAATGTTAAATAGTTGCAAAAGTTTTTATTCTATATTTTTACTAAGTAAACCTGGGGGTGCGTTTAAAATTAAGGTGTGTCTAATAGAAAACTTTGAAACTTTACATAAATTAATAGCAAAATGTTTACATTACACCTATCAAAAAACAGCCTCCTCCATTTCCCCTCAAGCTGTCCTATCCATCACCAAGATAGGTGCGCTTTCTGCCATTTAAGTAGAAGTAATCTTCAAACAATTTGCTTCTAATTTAGATAAAGTAGCTGGAAGGTATGTCATGGAAACTCTACATGTGAGGTCAGCCTATTAAACACTAGTTGCAATATGTATTGTTACGGCGGCGGAACACGCTTAAAAAAACATAAATAAACGTGTTCGCCGCCCGGGGTCCACCGTGCGGCAGATGGAAAAACCGCAGCTAGAAGACACAGAGCACTGTGGCGGTAATGTGCACGGGGTTCTATATCACACAGGTGCAATCAAGCAGTCTCTGTTAAGTGCACAGAGCTGCTACAGGAAAAATAGAAAATGAACGCTGAGCCTGTTAGTAACACAGGGACTCAGCGGCACACATGCGGTAGGCAAAAACCGGAGTAGTTAAAACGTCACTAAGTCCGACACCTAACGTGGTAACAAGTGTGCTGGCGTCGCAACCGCAAAAATATGCTGCAACTGCAGCGCGGCGTGAACAGAGCCGCAAGCAAGGCGCTGCAAGGACGCTGGCGCAATGCAGGACGCTTAGATGCTGCACAAGGTATGGCTGGATTGCACTGGCGCTAGCGCTGCTACTGGCGGCTGCCCAATCTCTCACACAATCGTAATATCATAGGGAAGGGGTTTCATAATAAATCATCCACCAGTCCAAGCATACATTACCATACACACAGCAGCAGTATGAAAATACTAGCGCATGGCTGAACAGCCATGCACACTTTTTATAGCGTACGGGACCTTCCGGAAGTCTCCATAACCCTGAGCTGGACCAATGGAATCAGGAGCAGGAACTGAGCACCTGACTCCTGAGCTCCAATGGGAGGTTGTCCCAGGAGCATGCTCAGAGTATGGAGTGAAGGACTTAGCCTCCGGAGAGCGTTGATGAAAAGCAATCTCTTCTGCAATCTCTCCTGCTGTGGACGGATAGCAGGAGACTGCAGGATGTAAGGGTCCAGATCTCTGCATAGCCAGGGCAGAAATCTGACTCCTAACATGTATTTACAAAACTTCCATTTTCTCTATGCCTGACCTAAACTACTTCATTTTTCAGTAGGTATTAGTATATAATGAGGTGGCCTTCACCATCCATCTCCTGAAATGGGCAACATCAATGGCATTTAACGGGTCCCAAGTACTTAATTACATCTCAATATGCCATATTTCCCATTTCAGGAGATGGATGGTGAAGGCCACCTCATTATATACTAATACCTACTGAAAAATAAAGTACTTTAGGTCAGGCATAGAGAAAATGGAAGTTTTGTAAATACATATTACAACTAGCACATATGTGTGTGTGCATGTTTCAAAGCCGTGTTTGTTTTTGGGTAGCTGTGTTTGTGTAAGTAGAAGAGATGTATGTGAATGTGGCAAAACTGTATATGTGTACGTGTGAGAGCTGAGTGTTATATAGGAAAGGTGTGTGTGTGAACATAGGAGAGCTGTGTGTTTATATGTAGCTGAGCTGTATGTGTGTTGGAGAGGTGTGTGTATGTAAGACAGCTGTGTGTAACTGAAATGTGTGTATGTATGTTGCAGACATGTGTGTATGCATAGCAGAGCTTAGTGTGCATATACTGTGCATGCAGTAGTGATGTTACGTGTGTGCTCCAGAGAATGCATATAAACGGTCTGCGGCAAAGGTACACATGTATAATATACATGCTGCAGAGAAATAGTAACATTAGATCTCTATCCACTATATTCTTCCCTGCAGTAAAGTTAGTGTTATCAAATCCCCTACAAATTTACACCTGAGGGAAATTTTAATTGGTTGCAAAAGTTTTTATCCTATATTTTTACTAAGTGAACCTGGGGGTGTGTTTAAAATTAAGGTGTGTCTAATAGTTAGAAAACTTTGAAACTTTACATAAATTAATAGCAAAATGTTTACATTACACCTATCAAAAAACAGCCTCCTCCATATCCCCTCAAGCTGTCCAATCCATCACCAAGATAGGTGCGCTTTCTGCCATTTAGGTAGAAGTAATCTTCAAACAATTTGCTTCTAATTTAGATAAAGTAGCTGGAAGTTATGTCATGGAAACTCTACATGTGAGGTCAGCCTATTAAACACTAGTTGTAATATGTATTGTTACGGCGACGGAACACGCTTAAAAAATATAAATAAACGTGTTCGCCGCCCGGGGTCCACCGTGCGGCAGATGGAAAAACCGCAGCTAGAAGATACAGAGCACTGTGGAGGTAATGGGCACGGGGTTCTATATCACCCAGTTGCAATCAAGCAGTCTCTGTTAAGTGCACAGAGCTGCTACAGGAAAAATAGAAAAGGAACGCTGAGACTGTTAGTAACACAAGGACTCAGCGGCACACATGCGGTAGGCAAAAACCGGAGTAGTTAAAACGTCACTACGTCCAACATCTACCGTGGTAACAACTGCAGCGCGGAGTGAACAGAGCCGCAAGCAAGGCGCTGCAAGGACGCTGGCGCAATGCAGGACGCTTAGCTGCTGCACAAGGTATGGCTGGAGTGCGCTGGCGCTAGCGCTGCTACTGGCGGCTGCCCAATCACTCACACAATCGTAATATCAGAGGGAAGGGGTTTCATAATAAGTCATCCACCAGTCCAAGCATACATTACCATACACACAGCAGCAGTATGAAAATACTAGCGCATGGCTGAACAGCCATGCACACTTTTTATAGCGTACGGGACCTTCCGGAAGTCTCCATAACCCTGAGCTGGACCAATGGAATCAGGAGCAGGACCTGAGCACCTGACTCCTGAGCTCCAATGGGAGGTTGTCCCAGGAGCATGCTCAGAGTATGGAGTGAAGGACTTAGCCTCCGGAGAGCGTTGCTGAAAAGCAATCTCTTCTGCAATCTCTCCTGCTGTGGACGGATAGCAGGAGACTGCAGGATGTAAGGGTCCAGATCTCTGCATAGCCAGGGCAGAATTGACTCCTAACATGTATTTACAAAACTTCCATTTTCTCTATGCCTGACCTAAACTACTTCATTTTTCAGTAGGTATTAGTATATAATGAGGTGGCCTTCACCATCCATCTCCTGAAATGGGCAACATCAATGGCATTTAACGGGTCCCAAGTACTTAATTACATCTCAATATGCCATATTTCCCATTTCAGGAGATGGATGGTGAAGGCCACCTCATTATATACTAATACCTACTGAAAAATAAAGTACTTTAGGTCAGGCATAGAGAAAATGGAAGTTTTGTAAATACATATTACAACTAGCACATATGTGTGTGTGCATGTTTCAAAGCCGTGTTTGTTTTTGGGTAGCTGTGTTTGTGTAAGTAGAAGAGATGTATGTGAATGTGGCAAAACTGTATATGTGTACGTGTGAGAGCTGAGTGTTATATAGGAAAGGTGTGTGTGTGAACATAGGAGAGCTGTGTGTTTATATGTAGCTGAGCTGTGTGTGTGTTGGAGAGGTGTGTGTATGTAAGACAGCTGTGTGTAACTGAAATGTGTGTATGTATGTTGCAGACATGTGTGTATGCATAGCAGAGCTTAGTGTGCATATACTGTGCATGCAGTAGTGATGTTACGTATGTGCTCCAGAGAATGCATATAAACGGTCTGCGGCAAAGGTACACATGTATAATATACATGCTGCAGAGAAATAGTAACATTAGATCTCTATCCACTATATTCTTCCCTACAGCAGTAAAGTTAGTGTTATCAAATCCCCTACAAATTTACACCTGTGGGAAATTTTAATTGGTTGCAAAAGTTTTTATCCTATATTTTTACTAAGTGAACCTGGGGGTGTGTTTAAAATTAAGGTGTGTCTAATAGTTAGAAAACTTTGAAACTTTACATAAATTAATAGCAAAATGTTTACATTACACCTATCAAAAAACAGCCTCCTCCATATCCCCTCAAGCTGTCCTATCCATCACCAAGATAGGTGCGCTTTCTGCCATTTAGGTAGAAGTAATCTTCAAACAATTTGCTTCTAATTTAGATAAAGTAGCTGGAAGTTATGTCATGGAAACTCTACATGTGAGGTCAGCCCATTAAACACTAGTTTTAATATGTATTGTTACGGCGACGGAACACGCTTATAAAATATAAATAAAAGTGTTCGCTGCCCGGGGTCCACCGTGCGGCAGATGGAAAAACCGCAGCTAGAAGACACAGAGCACTGTGGCGGTAATGTGCACGGGGTTCTATATCACCCAGGTGCAATCAAGCAGTCTCTGTTAAGTGCACAGAGCTGCTACAGGAAAAATAGAAAAGGAACGCTGAGACTGTTAGTAACACAAGGACTCAGCGGCACACATGCGGTAGGCAAAAACCGGAGTAGTTAAAACGTCACTACGTCCGACATCTACCGTGGTAACAACTGCAGCGCGGAGTGAACAGAGCCGCAAGCAAGGCGCTGCAAGGACGCTGGCGCAATGCAGGACGCTTAGCTGCTGCACAAGGTATGGCTGGAGCGCGCTGGCGCTAGCGCTGCTACTGGCGGCTGCCCAATCACTCACACAATCGTAATATCAGAGGGAAGGGGTTTCATAATAAGTCATCCACCAGTCCAAGCATACATTACCATACACACAGCAGCAGTATGAAAATACTAGCGCATGGCTGAACGGCCATGCGCACTTTTTATAGCGTACGGGACCTTCCGGAAGTCTCCATAACCCTGAGCTGGACCAATGGAATCAGGAGTAGGACCTGAGCACCTGACTCCTGAGCTCCAATGGGAGGTTGTCCCAGGAGCATGCTCAGAGTATGGAGTGAAGGACTTAGCCTCCGGAGAGAGTTGCTAAAAAGCAATCTCTTCTGCAATCTCTCCTGCCGTGGACGGATAGCAGGAGACTGAAGGATGTAAGGGTCCAGATCTCTGCATAGCCAGGGCAGAAATCTGACTCCTAACATGTATTTACAAAACTTCCATTTTCTCTATGCCTGACCTAAACTACTTCATTTTTCAGTAGGTATTAGTATATAATGAGGTGGCCTTCACCATCCATCTCCTGAAATGGGCACCATCAATGGCATTTAACGGGTCCCAAATACTTAATTACATCTCAATATGCCATATAAAGAGGCTATCAGGCATATAAAGCTTACTGGAATAATATTAAAATTATAGGCAAGGATGTGACATCTTATCAGTGGTAAAGGCACCACAAAAGAACCCAGGATGTTAAAACTCTAGGTTTTGACTCTTTGTAAACAATTGTACTTTTTAATTCCTGTATCACAACTAGACAATAAGATGCATATTTAGCCAAGAAAAATCTTACTAAAATGTGTATGTGTGTTACAGTCCAGAGGCAGCTTATTCTGAATGAGCAGAATGCTGACAACATCCTTCCTGATCACTGAGAGAACTGTTTTCTCTGTTCTTGCCCCACACTGATCTATCTGATTGGTGCTGTACTGGAGAGAATGAAACTGGGACCTGCAGGGACACTGCACGTCCTGTGTAGCTGAAGGCCCATTCAAAGCATGTGATCAGTCACATTCTTGAAAGGAATTTCAAAATGTGGTAATGTATACAGGGGTTGCGCTGATGTATATGTGTTTGTGTGTATATATATATATGTGTGAGTGTACATAGAGAAGCTGTATGTGTTGCATATATGAGACTTTTGAGTATGGAGGAAAGCAATGTGCGTGTGTTTAGCAAACAGTGTATGTATTTATTTTACTCATTTATATAGCGCCATTAATCCCACAACGCTTTACAGACATTATTGTCACTGTCCCCGATGGGGCTCACAATCTAAATTGCCTATCAGTATGTCTTTGGAATGTGGACGGAAACCCACGCAAACACGGGGAGAACATACAAACACCTTACTCATTTATATAGCGCCATTAATTCCACTGCGCTTTACAGACATTATTGGCACTGTCCCCGATGGGGCTTACAATTTAAATTTCCTATCATTATGTCTTTGGTATGTGAGAGAAAACTCACTCAAATACGGGGAGAATATACAAACTTCTTGCAGATGTTGCCCTTTGTAGGATTTGAACTAAGGACCCCATCGTTGCACGACTAACCACTGAGCTACCGTGCCGATGTAAGTAGCACATATGTGTGTGTGCATGTTTCAAAGCCGTGTTTGTTTTTGGGTAGCTGTGTTTGTGTAAGTAGAAGAGCTGTATGTGAATGTGGCAAAACTGTATATGTGTACGTGTGAGAGCTGAGTGTTACATAGGAAAGGTGTGTGTGTGAACATAGGAGAGCTGTGTTTATATGTAGCTGAGCTGTGTGTGTGTTGGAGAGGTGTGTGTATGTAAGACAGCTGTGTGTAACTGAAATGTGTGTATGTATGTTGCAGACATGTGTGTATGCATAGCAGAGCTTAGTGTGCATATACTGTGCATGCAGTAGTGATGTTACGTATGTGCTCCAGAGAATGCATATAAACTGCCTGCGGCAAAGGTACACATGTATAATATACATGCTGCAGAGAAATACTAACATTAGATCTCTATCCACTATATTCTTCCCTACAGCAGTAAAGTTAGTGTTATCAAATCCCCTACAAATTTACACCTGTGGGAAATGTTAAATAGTTGCAAAAGTTTTTATTCTATATTTTTACTAAGTAAACCTGGGGGTGCGTTTAAAATTAAGGTGTGTCTAATAGAAAACTTTGAAACTTTACATAAATTAATAGCAAAATGTTTACATTACACCTATCAAAAAACAGCCTCCTCCATTTCCCCTCAAGCTGTCCTATCCATCACCAAGATAGGTGCGCTTTCTGCCATTTAAGTAGAAGTAATCTTCAAACAATTTGCTTCTAATTTAGATAAAGTAGCTGGAAGGTATGTCATGGAAACTCTACATGTGAGGTCAGCCTATTAAACACTAGTTGCAATATGTATTGTTACGGCGGCGGAACACGCTTAAAAAAACATAAATAAACGTGTTCGCCGCCCGGGGTCCACCGTGCGGCAGATGGAAAAACCGCAGCTAGAAGACACAGAGCACTGTGGCGGTAATGTGCACGGGGTTCTATATCACACAGGTGCAATCAAGCAGTCTCTGTTAAGTGCACAGAGCTGCTACAGGAAAAATAGAAAAGGAACGCTGAGCCTGTTAGTAACACAGGGACTCAGCGGCACACATGCGGTAGGCAAAAACCGGAGTAGTTAAAACGTCACTACGTCCGACACCTAACGTGGTAACAAGTGTGCTGGCGTCGCAACCGCAAAAATATGCTGCAACTGCAGCGCGGCGTGAACAGAGCCGCAAGCAAGGCGCTGCAAGGACGCTGGCGCAATGCAGGACGCTTAGATGCTGCACAAGGTATGGCTGGATTGCACTGGCGCTAGCGCTGCTACTGGCGGCTGCCCAATCTCTCACACAATCGTAATATCAGAGGGAAGGGGTTTCATAATAAGTCATCCACCAGTCCAAGCATACATTACCATACACACAGCAGCAGTATGAAAATACTAGCGCATGGCTGAACAGCCATGCACACTTTTTATAGCGTACGGGACCTTCCGGAAGTCTCCATAACCCTGAGCTGGACCAATGGAATCAGGAGCAGGACCTGAGCACCTGACTCCTGAGCTCCAATGGGAGGTTGTCCCAGGAGCATGCTCAGAGTATGGAGTGAAGGACTTAGCCTCCGGAGAGCGTTGCTGAAAAGCAATCTCTTCTGCAATCTCTCCTGCTGTGGACGGATAGCAGGAGACTGCAGGATGTAAGGGTCCAGATCTCTGCATAGCCAGGGCAGAAATCTGACTCCTAACATGTATTTACAAAACTTCCATTTTCTCTATGCCTGACCTAAACTACTTCATTTTTCAGTAGGTATTAGTATATAATGAGGTGGCCTTCACCATCCATCTCCTGAAATGGGCAACATCAATGGCATTTAACGGGTCCCAAGTACTTAATTACATCTCAATATGCCATATTTCCCATTTCAGGAGATGGATGGTGAAGGCCACCTCATTATATACTAATACCTACTGAAAAATAAAGTACTTTAGGTCAGGCATAGAGAAAATGGAAGTTTTGTAAATACATATTACAACTAGCACATATGTGTGTGTGCATGTTTCCAAGCCGTGTTTGTTTTTGGGTAGCTGTTTGTGTAAGTAGAAGAGATGTATGTGAATGTGGCAAAACTGTATATGTGTACGTGTGAGAGCTGAGTGTTATATAGGAAAGGTGTGTGTGTGAACATAGGAGAGCTGTGTGTTTATATGTAGCTGAGCTGTGTGTGTTGGAGAGGTGTGTGTATGTAAGACAGCTGTGTGTAACTGAAATGTGTGTATGTATGTTGCAGACATGTGTGTATGCATAGCAGAGCTTAGTGTGCATATACTGTGCATGCAGTAGTGATGTTACGTATGTGCTCCAGAGAATGCATATAAACTGTCTGCGGCAAAGGTACACATGTATAATATACGTGCTGCAGAGAAATAGTAACATTAGATCTCTATCCACTATATTCTTCCCTACAGCAGTAAAGTTAGTGTTATCAAATCCCCTACAAATTTACACCTGAGGGAAATTTTAATTGGTTGCAAAAGTTTTTATCCTATATTTTTACTAAGTGAACCTGGGGGTGTGTTTAAAATTAAGGTGTGTCTAATAGTTAGAAAACTTTGAAACTTTACATAAATTAATAGCAAAATGTTTACATTACACCTATCAAAAAACAGCCTCCTCCATTTCCCCTCAAGCTGTCCTATCCATCACCAAGATAGGTGCGCTTTCTGCCATTTAAGTAGAAGTAATCTTCAAACAATTTGCTTCTAACTTAGATAAAGTAGCTGGAAGGTATGTCATGGAAACTCTACATGTGAGGTCAGCCTATTAAACACTAGTTGCAATATGTATTGTTACGGCGGCGGAACACGCTTAAAAAAACATAAATAAACGTGTTCGCCGCCCGGGGGCCACCGTGCGGCAGATGGAAAAACCGCAGCTAGAAGACACAGAGCACTGTGGCGGTAATGTGCACGGGGTTCTATATCACACAGGTGCCAGACCTAAACTACTTCATTTTTCTGTAGGTATTAGTATATAATGAGGTGGCCTTCACCATCCATCTCCTGAAATGGGCACCATCAATGGCATTTAACGGGTCCCAAGTACTTAATTACATCTCAGTATGCCATATAAAGAGGCTATCAGGCATATAAAGCTTACTGGAATAATATTAAAATTATAGGCAAGGATGTGACATCATATCAGTGGTAAAGGCACCACAAAAGAACCCAGGATGTTAAAACTCTAGGTTTTGATTCTTTGTAAATAATTGTACTTTTTAATTGCTGTATCACAACTAGACAATAAGACGCATATTTAGCAAAGAAAAATCTTACTAAAAAGTGTATGTGTGTTACAGTCCAGAGGCAGCTTATTCTGAATCAGCAGAATGCTGACAACATCCTTCCTGATCACTGAGAGAACTGTTTTCTCTGTTCTTTCCCCCCACTGATCTATCTGATCGGTGCTGTACTGGAGAGAATGAAACTGGGACCTGCAGGGACACTGCACGTCCTGTGTAGCTGAAGGCCCTTTCACAGCATGTGATCACATTCTTGAAAGGAATTTCAAATTGTGGTAATGTATACAGTGGTTGTGTTGATATATATATTTGAGTGAGTGTACATAGAGGAGCTGTATGTGTTGCATATGAGTTTTTTGTGTATGGAGGAAAGCTATGTTCGAGTGTTTAGCAAACAGTGTATGTATTTATTTTACTCATTTAAATAGCGCCATTAAATCCACAGCGCTTTATAGACATTATTGTCACTTTCCCCGATTGGGCTCACAATCTAAATCCCCTATCAATATGTCTTTGGAATGTGGGAGGAAACCCTCACAAACACGGGAAGAACATACAAACAGATCTCGGCGGGCGCATTCTGTAATGCTGTAGATAAGCCTCTGATGTAAACTGAAAGATAAGAAAAACGAGTTAGATTATACTCACCGTAGGGGGGGGCGGTCCGATGCGGTCCGGGTCCGATGGGTATCACGGTCCGGCACCTCCTATCTTCTAGCGATGATGTCCTTCTCCTTGCTTCATGCCGCGCTCCTGCGCAGGCGTACTGATCTGCCCTGTTGAGGACAGACCAGAGTACTGCAGTGCGCAGGCGCCGGACTTCTCTGACCCTTCCCGGGGCCTGCGCACTGCAGTTCTCTGCTTTGCCCTCAACAGGGCAGATCAGTACGCCTGTGCAGGAGCGTGGCATGAAGCAAGGAGGAGGACATCATCGCTAGAAGATAGGAGGTGCCGGACCCGGACCCCGACACCCATCGGACCCGGATTGTTCCCCCCCGGTGAGTATAATCTAACTCGTTTTTCTTATCTTTCAGGTTACATCAGGGGCTTATCTACAGCAGTACAGAATGCTCTAGATAAGCCCCTGATAGTGGTGGCCACATCTCATAGGGCAAAAAATAGGTGATAGATTCCCTTTAATCAATGTATGCAGCATGGAGAGAAATCAGATCTCAACATCAGGTAAATGAGCTCATATATGTATGTGTATATATGTAGATAGGATGATAGATGCTGAACAGAATGGTTATCCATGACACATACAGTAATACACTGCACCATAGTCGCATACACTTATTATAAACTGCACACGTTATATACACATATCTATATACTTACACCACGCATACTGTGTCTAAGTAGACAGCACATCTACACTACACATACATCCATCACATGTACACTATGGATCACATCAGTAGTTTTAAGAGAAAACCAGGAGTGAAACCTAAACAGATGAAACCTATTTTGGAGCGATCTGCACCTCTGTGGTGTTTTGCACACACTCCAGGTTTTGGCTTACAAATTCCAAAACCAGGCCATAATCTCTATGTGTGAAAGTGGCCCCAGGATGGCAGCCGTAATGGGATAGTGCTTTTATCATTTCTCCCACAGTCCCTGCAGCTTCAGCCGCACAGTAAACAGATATGATCCCGGGTGAGGGGTAAAACCTGCTGCAATGCTTGTATACTGCAGTACGGCGGCCTATGTACGGGGGTCCAATAAAGTTATACGTCAGGGAAGACAGTGGAGGGAGGAATACGAAAACGGGTCAATGGTACTTATCCGTCACTTAGTAAATCCAAATCTTCCATCTGTGGCCTGGAGAAACCTCTGGTCTTGTTTGGACACAACTGCCGGGGAGACGACTGCTCTGCTCCAGTGATCGGCTGCAACTGGTGCGGCTGGTGGATGGAGCTGTGTCATAAGGCAGAAGGCGATGATGTCATAAAGAGAAGGCGATGATGTCATAAGAGAAGAAAGAATCCCAGGACTAGCACAGCAATTTCTCCTACAGAAATGTATTATGATCACTGCATTGAAAATATTGTAATAATATATTTTATAATTTGGAATATTTATTTAGAGGTGCAATTACTGAACATACATTTCAGTAGGCCAACATTTTGGATTTTAAAATCATTTTTCAAGCTGGTGTTATAAAGTATTCTAATTCACTGAGATGACTTTTGGGTTTTCATTGGCTGTAAGCCAAAATCCTCAACATTAACAGAAATAAACCCATGAAATAGATCACTCGGTGTGTAATGGCTCTATATAATATACGAGTTTCACTTTGTGTATTGAAGAACTGAAATAACTTTTTGATGTTATTCTAATTTTGTGAGAAGCACCTGTACACTTATTATAAACTGCACACGTCATATACACATACCTATACACTAACACTACACTTACACTACACATACTGTGTGTAAAAGGACAGCACATCTACACTACACATGTACGTCCATCACAAGTACACTATGGATCACATCAGTATTTTTAAGAGAAAACCAGGAGTGAAACCTAAACAGATGGAACCTATTTTGGAGCGATCAGCACCTTTGTTGTGTTTTGAACACACTCCTGGTTTTGGCTTACAAATGCCAAAACACAAATCCAGGCCATAATCTGTGTGTGTGAATGTGTCCCCAGGATGGCGGGAAGACAGCGGAGGGAGGAATACAGAAACGGATCACTGATACTTATCCATCACTTAGTAAATCCCAATCTTCCATCTGTGGCCTGGAGAAACCTCTGGTCTTGTTTGGACACAACTGCCGGGGAGACGACTGCTCTGCTCCAGCGATCGGCTGCAACTGGTGCGACTGGCGATGGAACTGTGTCATAAGAGAGAAGGCGATGATGTCATAAAGAGAAGGCGATGATGTCATAAGAGAAGAGAGAATTCCAGGACGAGCACAGCAATTTCTCCTACAGAAGTACATTATGTTCACTGCATTGAAAACATCTTAATTGTTTGTGACCTGTAATAAATATTTATTTAGAGGCTTCTTTCTGATAGAACCACCCCAAACATCACAACACAGGATGAGCCCCAGAAACACTGCAATTGTGCACAGGGTAGACTCTAGAAATATGGACATCCTGGTACTAACGGCGACATGACGGCTACCAGCAGTCACTAGTACTAGTAGAGGGAGCGCAGGGGCGAGCAGCAGAAAGCCGAACATTATATGTCCTGTGTATTAACTTACCGGGCGGTAGAGGGCGCGATTTAAAAAAATAAAAAAGTAAAGGGCTGTCATGTGCCAGCGTCGCCATCAGGATCCTCCATCCGGCACCAGCCAAGAGATGGCCGCAGCGCAGGCGGTCCCTAACACTGCTCCCTGACCCCGGCCATCGATACCTCCCTGCTCTGTCAGCGCCGCCCAGGACAGAAACTAAGGAGCTCCCCTTGTTACCTCAGCAGGACGCAGGCTACTTCTAGCCATTGCAGGCCGGTGTCACTGCATGGCACTGGCCAGCGTCAGCTGTGAGTAGAGACAGACGAGGAGATGGAGGCTGTGGTGGTCCCGGAGCCTGGATTAGGGAAGTTGCAAAAGTTTTTATCCTATATTTTTACTAAGTAAACCTGGGGGGTGTTTAAAATTAACGTGTGTCTAATAGTTAGAAAACTTTGAAATTTTACATAAATTAATAGCAAAATGTTTACATTACACCTATCAAAAAAAAGCCTCCTCCATATCCCCTCAAGCTGTCCTATCCATCACCAAGATAGGTGCGCTTTCTGCCATTTAGGTAGAAGTAATCTTCAAACAATTTGCTTCTAATTTAGATAAAGTAGCTGGAAGGTATGTCATGGAAACTTTACATGTGAGGTCAGCCTATTAAACACTAGTTGTAATATGTATTGTTACGGCGGCGGAACACGCTTAAAAAAATATAAATAAACGTGTTCGCCGCCCGGGGTCCAACGTGCGGCAGATGGAAAAACCGCAGCTACAAGACACAGAGCACTGTGGCGGTAATGTGCACGGGATTCTATATCACCCAGGTGCAATCAAGCAGTCTCTGTTAAGTGCACAGAGCTGCTACAGGAAAAATACAAAAGGAACGCTGAGCCTGTTAGTAAAACGGGGACTCAGAGGCACACATGCGGTAGGCAAAAACCGAAGTAGTTAAAACGTCACTATGTCCGACACCTACCGTGGTAACAAGTGTGCTGGCGTCGCAACCGCGGACACAGAAATAAGCTGCAACTGCAGCGCGGCGTGAACAGAGCCGCAAGCAAGGCGCTGCAAGGACGCTGGCGCAATGCAGGACGCTTAGCTGCTGCACAAGGTATGGCTGGAGCGCGCTGGCGCTAGCGCTGCTACTGGCGGCTGCCCAATCACTCACACAATCGTAATATCAGAGGGAAGGGGTTTCATAATAAGTCAGCCACCAGTCCAAGCATACATTACCATACACACAGCAGCAGTATGAAAATACTAGCGCATGGCTGAACAGCCATGCGCACTTTTTATAGCGTACGGGACCTTCCGGAAGTCTACATAACCCTGAGCTGGACCAATGGAATCAGGAGCAGGACCTGAGCACCTGACTCCTGAGCTCCAATGGGAGGTTGTCCCAGGAGCATGCTCAGAGTATGGAGTGAAGGACTTAGCCTCCGGAGAGAGTTGCTGAAAAGCAATCTCTTCTGCAATCTCTCCTGCCGTGGACGGATAGCAGGAGACTGAAGGATGTAAGGGTCCAGAACTCTGCATAGCCAGGGCAGAAATCTGACTCCTAACATTACCCCCCTCCTAGGGCCCCCCTCCTCTGAACCTTCCGATCCGCCAGCCTGTGCTTGACAGTGGTACAGGCCTCAGACTCGTCAAAAGACGAGTCTGATGTGCCGGTAGGTGAAACCGAAAACCGGGATATACGGATGGAATCAGCGGAGGCCAGGTCGCCAGGACTCAGGAGGGACACCCAGGAGATAATGGGAGCGGGAGTTTTAGGAGGACGCCGCCGTGTATCGACGGCCGTCGCCACACTCCGCTCGGGAAAACTATCCCGGGCACATAAAGTGCATGCCCGAATGAATTTTTTTACGTCCTGAGGCCTGTGCGGCCACCAATACGATCCGGCCAGAGACTTCGTGGTCTGCATATAGCCACGGTGGCAGTCCGCATTGGGCGCGTGTGCCCACGCGAGAATTTTAGACCGCTGGCGAGGGGGAACAAAAGTCTCGCCTACCGACTCACAGTCAGACCATTGCGGGGGCTGTCTTCCTGGGAAGCAGCATGTAGGTGGTGGCAACCGCATATGGACCCGTGAGCCGGAGGTGTCTCTGAAATGGCGCTTGACACTTCCATGGGCTCGGGAGGTAGAACCTCTGGCTCGGCCAGCTCCAGAGCCTCAAAAAGGTAGGGAGACGGGGTACCTCTCCGCTTGGAGTGAGCTCGCTCCATACCGCGCTCCGAAAAACGGAGATCGATACGGGAGGAGATGGAAATTAGATCGTCCAGAGAGGTAGGGATTTCTCTAGTGGAGAGAGCATCCTTAACATGCCCCTCTAATACTCTCCAAAAAACAGGGATCAGTGCCTTGTCGGACCACTCCAACTCGGACGCCAGTGTCCGAAATCGGACGGCATACTGGCTAACCGAGAGAGACCCCTGAAACAAGGCAAGCAGCTGTAGAGAGGTGTCATGGGTGACCCGGGGACCAATAAAAACTTACCTGATGGCTGTCAGCAAGTGGGCAGAGGTCCGAATCTCGGGATCACCCCGCTCCCATAAAGGCGTAGCCCATTCCAGCGCCTTGCCCGACAGTAGGGATATAATAAAGGCCACCTTGGCCCGTTCTGTAGGGAATTGCGCAGCCAGCAACTCCAGGTGGATGGAGCACTGGCTGATAAACCCCCTGCAGGAGGCGCCATCCCCAGAATATTTATCGGGCAACGGAAGGCGGGTAACTGTCGGTGCAAGGGTGGACATGGACATCTGCCCGACCGCATCTGTAAGTGCCTGTACAGCAGCATCCGTGGCCTGCGAAGCTGCGAGAGCTCTCTCAAGGGAGGTCAAGTGAGTCTCCAGCTGTCGTACACACTGGAGGAGTTGCTGCTGTTCTGTCATCTCTAGCCAGACCCTGGCGCTAGTATTATGTTACGGCGGCGGAAAAAGCTTAAAAAATATAAACGTGTTCGCCGCTCGGGGTCCACCGTGCGGCAGATGGAAAAACCGCAGCTAGAAGATACAGAGCACTGTGGCGGTAATGTGCACGGGGTTCTATATCACCCAGGTGCAATCAAGCAGTCTCTGTTAAGTGCACAGAGCTGCTACAGGAAAAATAGAAAAGGAACGCTGAGACTGTTAGTAACACAAGGACTCAGCGGCACACATGCGGTAGGCAAAAACCGGAGTAGTTAAAACGTCACTACGTCCGACATCTACCGTGGTAACAACTGCAGCGCGGAGTGAACAGAGCCGCAAGCAAGGCGCTGCAAGGACGCTGGCGCAATGCAGGACGCTTAGCTGCTGCACAAGGTATGGCTGGAGTGCGCTAGCGCTAGCGCTGCTACTGGCGGCTGCCCAATCACTCACACAATCGTAATATCAGAGGGAAGGGGTTTCATAATAAGTCAGCCACCAGTCCAAGCATACATTACCATACACACAGCAGCAGTATGAAAATACTAGCGCATGGCTGAACAGCCATGCACACTTTTTATAGCGTACGGGACCTTCCGGAAGTCTCCATAACCCTGAGCTGGACCAATGGAATCAGGAGCAGGACCTGAGCACCTGACTCCTGAGCTCCAATGGGAGGTTGTCCCAGGAGCATGCTCAGAGTATGGAGTGAAGGACTTAGCCTCCGGAGAGCGTTGCTGAAAAGCAATCTCTTCTGCAATCTCTCCTGCTGTGGACGGATAGCAGGAGACTGCAGGATGTAAGGGTCCAGATCTCTGCATAGCCAGGGCAGAATTCTGACTCCTAACATGTATTTACAAAACTTCCATTTTCTCTATGCCTGACCTAAACTACTTCATTTTTCAGTAGGTATTAGTATATAATGAGGTGGCCTTCACCATCCATCTCCTGAAATGGGCAACATCAATGGCATTTAACGGGTCCCAAGTACTTAATTACATCTCAATATGCCATATTTCCCATTTCAGGAGATGGATGGTGAAGGCCACCTCATTATATACTAATACCTACTGAAAAATAAAGTACTTTAGGTCAGGCATAGAGAAAATGGAAGTTTTGTAAATACATATTACAACTAGCACATATGTGTGTGTGCATGTTTCCAAGCCGTGTTTGTTTTTGGGTAGCTGTGTTTGTGTAAGTAGAAGGGATGTATGTGAATGTGGCAAAACTGTATATGTGTACGTGTGAGAGCTGAGTGTTATATAGGAAAGGTGTGTGTGTGAACATAGGAGAGCTGTGTGTTTATATGTAGCTGAGCTGTGTGTGTGTTGGAGAGGTGTGTGTATGTAAGACAGCTGTGTGTAACTGAAATGTGTGTATGTATGTTGCAGACATGTGTGTATGCATAGCAGAGCTTAGTGTGCATATACTGTGCATGCAGTAGTGATGTTACGTATGTGCTCCAGAGAATGCATATAAACGGTCTGCGGCAAAGGTACACATGTATAATATACATGCTGCAGAGAAATAGTAACATTAGATCTCTATCCACTATATTCTTCCCTACAGCAGTAAAGTTAGTGTTATCAAATCCCCTACAAATTTACACCTGTGGGAAATTTTAATTGGTTGCAAAAGTTTTTATCCTATATTTTTACTAAGTGAACCTGGGGGTGTGTTTAAAATTAAGGTGTGTCTAATAGTTAGAAAACTTTGAAACTTTACATAAATTAATAGCAAAATGTTTACATTACACCTATCAAAAAACAGCCTCCTCCATATCCCCTCAAGCTGTCCTATCCATCACCAAGATAGGTGCGCTTTCTGCCATTTAGGTAGAAGTAATCTTCAAACAATTTGCTTCTAATTTTGATAAAGTAGCTGGAAGTTATGTCATGGAAACTCTACATGTGAGGTCAGCCTATTAAACACTAGTTGTAATATGTATTGTTACGGCGACGGAACACGCTTAAAAAATATAAATAAACGTGTTCGCTGCCTGGGGTCCACCGTGCGGCAGATGGAAAAACCGCAGCTAGAAGACACAGAGCACTGTGGCGGTAATGTGCACGGGGTTCTATATCACCCAGGTGCAATCAAGCAGTCTCTGTTAAGTGCACAGAGCTGCTACAGGAAAAATAGAAAAGGAACGCTGAGACTGTTAGTAACACAAGGACTCAGCGGCACACATGCGGTAGGCAAAAACCGGAGTAGTTAAAACGTCACTACGTCCGACATCTACCGTGGTAACAACTGCAGCGCGGAGTGAACAGAGCCGCAAGCAAGGCGCTGCAAGGACGCTGGCGCAATGCAGGACACTTAGCTGCTGCACAAGGTATGGCTGGAGCGCGCTGGCGCTAGCGCTGCTACTGGCGGCTGCCCAATCACTCACACAATCGTAATATCAGAGGGAAGGGGTTTCATAATAAGTCATCCACCAGTCCAAGCATACATTACCATACACACAGCAGCAGTATGAAAATACTAGCGCATGGCTGAACGGCCATGCGCACTTTTTATAGCGTACGGGACCTTCCGGAAGTCTCCATAACCCTGAGCTGGACCAATGGAATCAGGAGTAGGACCTGAGCACCTGACTCCTGAGCTCCAATGGGAGGTTGTCCCAGGAGCATGCTCAGAGTATGGAGTGAAGGACTTAGCCTCCGGAGAGAGTTGCTAAAAAGCAATCTCTTCTGCAATCTCTCCTGCCGTGGACGGATAGCAGGAGACTGAAGGATGTAAGGGTCCAGATCTCTGCATAGCCAGGGCAGAAATCTGACTCCTAACATGTATTTACAAAACTTCCATTTTCTCTATGCCTGACCTAAACTACTTCATTTTTCAGTAGGTATTAGTATATAATGAGGTGGCCTTCACCATCCATCTCCTGAAATGGGCACCATCAATGGCATTTAACGGGTCCCAAATACTTAATTACATCTCAATATGCCATATAAAGAGGCTATCAGGCATATAAAGCTTACTGGAATAATATTAAAATTATAGGCAAGGATGTGACATCTTATCAGTGGTAAAGGCACCACAAAAGAACCCAGGATGTTAAAACTCTAGGTTTTGACTCTTTGTAAACAATTGTACTTTTTAATTCCTGTATCACAACTAGACAATAAGATGCATATTTAGCCAAGAAAAATCTTACTAAAATGTGTATGTGTGTTACAGTCCAGAGGCAGCTTATTCTGAATGAGCAGAATGCTGACAACATCCTTCCTGATCACTGAGAGAACTGTTTTCTCTGTTCTTGCCCCACACTGATCTATCTGATTGGTGCTGTACTGGAGAGAATGAAACTGGGACCTGCAGGGACACTGCACGTCCTGTGTAGCTGAAGGCCCATTCAAAGCATGTGATCAGTCACATTCTTGAAAGGAATTTCAAAATGTGGTAATGTATACAGGGGTTGCGCTGATGTATATGTGTTTGTGTGTATATATATATATATGTGTGAGTGTACATAGAGAAGCTGTATGTGTTGCATATACGAGACTTTTGAGTATGGAGGAAAGCAATGTGCGTGTGTTTAGCAAACAGTGTATGTATTTATTTTACTCATTTATATAGCGCCATTAATCCCACAACGCTTTACAGACATTATTGTCACTGTCCCCGATGGGGCTCACAATCTAAATTGCCTATCAGTATGTCTTTGGAATGTGGACGGAAACCCACGCAAACACGGGGAGAACATACAAACACCTTACTCATTTATATAGCGCCATTAATTCCACTGCGCTTTACAGACATTATTGGCACTGTCCCCGATGGGGCTTACAATTTAAATTTCCTATCATTATGTCTTTGGTATGTGAGAGAAAACTCACTCAAATACGGGGAGAATATACAAACTTCTTGCAGATGTTGCCCTTTGTAGGATTTGAACTAAGGACCCCATCGTTGCACGACTAACCACTGAGCTACCGTGCCGATGTAAGTAGCACATATGTGTGTGTGCATGTTTCAAAGCCGTGTTTGTTTTTGGGTAGCTGTGTTTGTGTAAGTAGAAGAGCTGTATGTGAATGTGGCAAAACTGTATATGTGTACGTGTGAGAGCTGAGTGTTATATAGGAAAGGTGTGTGTGTGAACATTGGAGAGCTGTGTTTATATGTAGCTGAGCTGTGTGTGTGTTGGAGAGGTGTGTGTATGTAAGACAGCTGTGTGTAACTGAAATGTGTGTATGTATGTTGCAGACATGTGTGTATGCATAGCAGAGCTTAGTGTGCATATACTGTGCATGCAGTAGTGATGTTACGTATGTGCTCCAGAGAATGCATATAAACTGCCTGCGGCAAAGGTACACATGTATAATATACATGCTGCAGAGAAATACTAACATTAGATCTCTATCCACTATATTCTTCCCTACAGCAGTAAAGTTAGTGTTATCAAATCCCCTACAAATTTACACCTGTGGGAAATGTTAAATAGTTGCAAAAGTTTTTATTCTATATTTTTACTAAGTAAACCTGGGGGTGCGTTTAAAATTAAGGTGTGTCTAATAGAAAACTTTGAAACTTTACATAAATTAATAGCAAAATGTTTACATTACACCTATCAAAAAACAGCCTCCTCCATTTCCCCTCAAGCTGTCCTATCCATCACCAAGATAGGTGCGCTTTCTGCCATTTAAGTAGAAGTAATCTTCAAACAATTTGCTTCTAATTTAGATAAAGTAGCTGGAAGGTATGTCATGGAAACTCTACATGTGAGGTCAGCCTATTAAACACTAGTTGCAATATGTATTGTTACGGCGGCGGAACACGCTTAAAAAAACATAAATAAACGTGTTCGCCGCCCGGGGTCCACCGTGCGGCAGATGGAAAAACCGCAGCTAGAAGACACAGAGCACTGTGGCGGTAATGTGCACGGGGTTCTATATCACACAGGTGCAATCAAGCAGTCTCTGTTAAGTGCACAGAGCTGCTACAGGAAAAATAGAAAAGGAACGCTGAGCCTGTTAGTAACACAGGGACTCAGCGGCACACATGCGGTAGGCAAAAACCGGAGTAGTTAAAACGTCACTACGTCCGACACCTAACGTGGTAACAAGTGTGCTGGCGTCGCAACCGCAAAAATATGCTGCAACTGCAGCGCGGCGTGAACAGAGCCGCAAGCAAGGCGCTGCAAGGACGCTGGCGCAATGCAGGACGCTTAGATGCTGCACAAGGTATGGCTGGATTGCACTGGCGCTAGCGCTGCTACTGGCGGCTGCCCAATCTCTCACACAATCGTAATATCAGAGGGAAGGGGTTTCATAATAAGTCATCCACCAGTCCAAGCATACATTACCATACACACAGCAGCAGTATGAAAATACTAGCGCATGGCTGAACAGCCATGCACACTTTTTATAGCGTACGGGACCTTCCGGAAGTCTCCATAACCCTGAGCTGGACCAATGGAATCAGGAGCAGGACCTGAGCACCTGACTCCTGAGCTCCAATGGGAGGTTGTCCCAGGAGCATGCTCAGAGTATGGAGTGAAGGACTTAGCCTCCGGAGAGCGTTGCTGAAAAGCAATCTCTTCTGCAATCTCTCCTGCTGTGGACGGATAGCAGGAGACTGCAGGATGTAAGGGTCCAGATCTCTGCATAGCCAGGGCAGAAATCTGACTCCTAACATGTATTTACAAAACTTCCATTTTCTCTATGCCTGACCTAAACTACTTCATTTTTCAGTAGGTATTAGTATATAATGAGGTGGCCTTCACCATCCATCTCCTGAAATGGGCAACATCAATGGCATTTAACGGGTCCCAAGTACTTAATTACATCTCAATATGCCATATTTCCCATTTCAGGAGATGGATGGTGAAGGCCACCTCATTATATACTAATACCTACTGAAAAATAAAGTACTTTAGGTCAGGCATAGAGAAAATGGAAGTTTTGTAAATACATATTACAACTAGCACATATGTGTGTGTGCATGTTTCCAAGCCGTGTTTGTTTTTGGGTAGCTGTTTGTGTAAGTAGAAGAGATGTATGTGAATGTGGCAAAACTGTATATGTGTACGTGTGAGAGCTGAGTGTTATATAGGAAAGGTGTGTGTGTGAACATAGGAGAGCTGTGTGTTTATATGTAGCTGAGCTGTGTGTGTTGGAGAGGTGTGTGTATGTAAGACAGCTGTGTGTAACTGAAATGTGTGTATGTATGTTGCAGACATGTGTGTATGCATAGCAGAGCTTAGTGTGCATATACTGTGCATGCAGTAGTGATGTTACGTATGTGCTCCAGAGAATGCATATAAACTGTCTGCGGCAAAGGTACACATGTATAATATACGTGCTGCAGAGAAATAGTAACATTAGATCTCTATCCACTATATTCTTCCCTACAGCAGTAAAGTTAGTGTTATCAAATCCCCTACAAATTTACACCTGAGGGAAATTTTAATTGGTTGCAAAAGTTTTTATCCTATATTTTTACTAAGTGAACCTGGGGGTGTGTTTAAAATTAAGGTGTGTCTAATAGTTAGAAAACTTTGAAACTTTACATAAATTAATAGCAAAATGTTTACATTACACCTATCAAAAAACAGCCTCCTCCATTTCCCCTCAAGCTGTTCTATCCATCACCAAGATAGGTGCGCTTTCTGCCATTTAAGTAGAAGTAATCTTCAAACAATTTGCTTCTAACTTAGATAAAGTAGCTGGAAGGTATGTCATGGAAACTCTACATGTGAGGTCAGCCTATTAAACACTAGTTGCAATATGTATTGTTACGGCGGCGGAACACGCTTAAAAAAACATAAATAAACGTGTTCGCCGCCCGGGGGCCACCGTGCGGCAGATGGAAAAACCGCAGCTAGAAGACACAGAGCACTGTGGCGGTAATGTGCACGGGGTTCTATATCACACAGGTGCCAGACCTAAACTACTTCATTTTTCTGTAGGTATTAGTATATAATGAGGTGGCCTTCACCATCCATCTCCTGAAATGGGCACCATCAATGGCATTTAACGGGTCCCAAGTACTTAATTACATCTCAGTATGCCATATAAAGAGGCTATCAGGCATATAAAGCTTACTGGAATAATATTAAAATTATAGGCAAGGATGTGACATCATATCAGTGGTAAAGGCACCACAAAAGAACCCAGGATGTTAAAACTCTAGGTTTTGATTCTTTGTAAATAATTGTACTTTTTAATTGCTGTATCACAACTAGACAATAAGACGCATATTTAGCAAAGAAAAATCTTACTAAAAAGTGTATGTGTGTTACAGTCCAGAGGCAGCTTATTCTGAATCAGCAGAATGCTGACAACATCCTTCCTGATCACTGAGAGAACTGTTTTCTCTGTTCTTTCCCCCCACTGATCTATCTGATCGGTGCTGTACTGGAGAGAATGAAACTGGGACCTGCAGGGACACTGCACGTCCTGTGTAGCTGAAGGCCCTTTCACAGCATGTGATCACATTCTTGAAAGGAATTTCAAATTGTGGTAATGTATACAGTGGTTGTGTTGATATATATATTTGAGTGAGTGTACATAGAGGAGCTGTATGTGTTGCATATGAGTTTTTTGTGTATGGAGGAAAGCTATGTTCGAGTGTTTAGCAAACAGTGTATGTATTTATTTTACTCATTTAAATAGCGCCATTAAATCCACAGCGCTTTATAGACATTATTGTCACTTTCCCCGATTGGGCTCACAATCTAAATCCCCTATCAATATGTCTTTGGAATGTGGGAGGAAACCCTCACAAACACGGGAAGAACATACAAACAGATCTCGGCGGGCGCATTCTGTAATGCTGTAGATAAGCCTCTGATGTAAACTGAAAGATAAGAAAAACGAGTTAGATTATACTCACCGTAGGGGGGGCGGTCCGATGCGGTCCGGGTCCGATGGGTATCACGGTCCGGCACCTCCTATCTTCTAGCGATGACGTCCTTCTCCTTGCTTCATGCCGCGCTCCTGCGCAGGCGTACTGATCTGCCCTGTTGAGGACAGACCAGAGTACTGCAGTGCGCAGGCGCCGGACTTCTCTGACCCTTCCCGGGGCCTGCGCACTGCAGTTCTCTGCTTTGCCCTCAACAGGGCAGATCAGTACGCCTGTGCAGGAGCGTGGCATGAAGCAAGGAGGAGGACATCATCGCTAGAAGATAGGAGGTGCCGGACCCGGACCCCGACACCCATCGGACCCGGATTGTTCCCCCCCGGTGAGTATAATCTAACTCGTTTTTCTTATCTTTCAGGTTACATCAGGGGCTTATCTACAGCAGTACAGAATGCTCTAGATAAGCCCCTGATAGTGGTGGCCACATCTCATAGGGCAAAAAATAGGTGATAGATTCCCTTTAATCAATGTATGCAGCATGGAGAGAAATCAGATCTCAACATCAGGTAAATGAGCTCATATATGTATGTGTATATATGTAGATAGGATGATAGATGCTGAACAGAATGGTTATCCATGACACATACAGTAATACACTGCACCATAGTCGCATACACTTATTATAAACTGCACACGTTATATACACATATCTATATACTTACACCACGCATACTGTGTCTAAGTAGACAGCACATCTACACTACACATACATCCATCACATGTACACTATGGATCACATCAGTAGTTTTAAGAGAAAACCAGGAGTGAAACCTAAACAGATGAAACCTATTTTGGAGCGATCTGCACCTCTGTGGTGTTTTGCACACACTCCAGGTTTTGGCTTACAAATTCCAAAACCAGGCCATAATCTCTATGTGTGAAAGTGGCCCCAGGATGGCAGCCGTAATGGGATAGTGCTTTTATCATTTCTCCCACAGTCCCTGCAGCTTCAGCCGCACAGTAAACAGATATGATCCCGGGTGAGGGGTAAAACCTGCTGCAATGCTTGTATACTGCAGTACGGCGGCCTATGTACGGGGGTCCAATAAAGTTATACGTCAGGGAAGACAGTGGAGGGAGGAATACGAAAACGGGTCAATGGTACTTATCCGTCACTTAGTAAATCCAAATCTTCCATCTGTGGCCTGGAGAAACCTCTGGTCTTGTTTGGACACAACTGCCGGGGAGACGACTGCTCTGCTCCAGTGATCGGCTGCAACTGGTGCGGCTGGTGGATGGAGCTGTGTCATAAGGCAGAAGGCGATGATGTCATAAAGAGAAGGCGATGATGTCATAAGAGAAGAAAGAATCCCAGGACTAGCACAGCAATTTCTCCTACAGAAATGTATTATGATCACTGCATTGAAAATATTGTAATAATATATTTTATAATTTGGAATATTTATTTAGAGGTGCAATTACTGAACATACATTTCAGTAGGCCAACATTTTGGATTTTAAAATCATTTTTCAAGCTGGTGTTATAAAGTATTCTAATTCACTGAGATGACTTTTGGGTTTTCATTGGCTGTAAGCCAAAATCCTCAACATTAACAGAAATAAACCCATGAAATAGATCACTCGGTGTGTAATGGCTCTATATAATATACGAGTTTCACTTTGTGTATTGAAGAACTGAAATAACTTTTTGATGTTATTCTAATTTTGTGAGAAGCACCTGTACACTTATTATAAACTGCACACGTCATATACACATACCTATACACTAACACTACACTTACACTACACATACTGTGTGTAAAAGGACAGCACATCTACACTACACATGTACGTCCATCACAAGTACACTATGGATCACATCAGTATTTTTAAGAGAAAACCAGGAGTGAAACCTAAACAGATGGAACCTATTTTGGAGCGATCAGCACCTTTGTTGTGTTTTGAACACACTCCTGGTTTTGGCTTACAAATGCCAAAACACAAATCCAGGCCATAATCTGTGTGTGTGAATGTGTCCCCAGGATGGCGGGAAGACAGCGGAGGGAGGAATACAGAAACGGATCACTGATACTTATCCATCACTTAGTAAATCCCAATCTTCCATCTGTGGCCTGGAGAAACCTCTGGTCTTGTTTGGACACAACTGCCGGGGAGACGACTGCTCTGCTCCAGCGATCGGCTGCAACTGGTGCGACTGGCGATGGAACTGTGTCATAAGAGAGAAGGCGATGATGTCATAAAGAGAAGGCGATGATGTCATAAGAGAAGAGAGAATTCCAGGACGAGCACAGCAATTTCTCCTACAGAAGTACATTATGTTCACTGCATTGAAAACATCTTAATTGTTTGTGACCTGTAATAAATATTTATTTAGAGGCTTCTTTCTGATAGAACCACCCCAAACATCACAACACAGGATGAGCCCCAGAAACACTGCAATTGTGCACAGGGTAGACTCTAGAAATATGGACATCCTGGTACTAACGGCGACATGACGGCTACCAGCAGTCACTAGTACTAGTAGAGGGAGCGCAGGGGCGAGCAGCAGAAAGCCGAACATTATATGTCCTGTGTATTAACTTACCGGGCGGTAGAGGGTGCGATTTAAAAAAATAAAAAAGTAAAGGGCTGTCATGTGCCAGCGTCGCCATCAGGATCCTCCATCCGGCACCAGCCAAGAGATGGCCGCAGCGCAGGCGGTCCCTAACACTGCTCCCTGACCCCGGCCATCGATACCTCCCTGCTCTGTCAGCGCCGCCCAGGACAGAAACTAAGGAGCTCCCCTTGTTACCTCAGCAGGACGCAGGCTACTTCTAGCCATTGCAGGCCGGTGTCACTGCATGGCACTGGCCAGCGTCAGCTGTGAGTAGAGACAGACGAGGAGATGGAGGCTGTGGTGGTCCCGGAGCCTGGATTAGGGAAGTTGCAAAAGTTTTTATCCTATATTTTTACTAAGTAAACCTGGGGGGTGTTTAAAATTAACGTGTGTCTAATAGTTAGAAAACTTTGAAATTTTACATAAATTAATAGCAAAATGTTTACATTACACCTATCAAAAAAAAGCCTCCTCCATATCCCCTCAAGCTGTCCTATCCATCACCAAGATAGGTGCGCTTTCTGCCATTTAGGTAGAAGTAATCTTCAAACAATTTGCTTCTAATTTAGATAAAGTAGCTGGAAGGTATGTCATGGAAACTTTACATGTGAGGTCAGCCTATTAAACACTAGTTGTAATATGTATTGTTACGGCGGCGGAACACGCTTAAAAAAATATAAATAAACGTGTTCGCCGCCCGGGGTCCAACGTGCGGCAGATGGAAAAACCGCAGCTACAAGACACAGAGCACTGTGGCGGTAATGTGCACGGGATTCTATATCACCCAGGTGCAATCAAGCAGTCTCTGTTAAGTGCACAGAGCTGCTACAGGAAAAATACAAAAGGAACGCTGAGCCTGTTAGTAAAACGGGGACTCAGAGGCACACATGCGGTAGGCAAAAACCGAAGTAGTTAAAACGTCACTATGTCCGACACCTACCGTGGTAACAAGTGTGCTGGCGTCGCAACCGCGGACACAGAAATAAGCTGCAACTGCAGCGCGGCGTGAACAGAGCCGCAAGCAAGGCGCTGCAAGGACGCTGGCGCAATGCAGGACGCTTAGCTGCTGCACAAGGTATGGCTGGAGCGCGCTGGCGCTAGCGCTGCTACTGGCGGCTGCCCAATCACTCACACAATCGTAATATCAGAGGGAAGGGGTTTCATAATAAGTCAGCCACCAGTCCAAGCATACATTACCATACACACAGCAGCAGTATGAAAATACTAGCGCATGGCTGAACAGCCATGCGCACTTTTTATAGCGTACGGGACCTTCCGGAAGTCTACATAACCCTGAGCTGGACCAATGGAATCAGGAGCAGGACCTGAGCACCTGACTCCTGAGCTCCAATGGGAGGTTGTCCCAGGAGCATGCTCAGAGTATGGAGTGAAGGACTTAGCCTCCGGAGAGAGTTGCTGAAAAGCAATCTCTTCTGCAATCTCTCCTGCCGTGGACGGATAGCAGGAGACTGAAGGATGTAAGGGTCCAGAACTCTGCATAGCCAGGGCAGAAATCTGACTCCTAACATTACCCCCCTCCTAGGGCCCCCCTCCTCTGAACCTTCCGATCCGCCAGCCTGTGCTTGACAGTGGTACAGGCCTCAGACTCGTCAAAAGACGAGTCTGATGTGCCGGTAGGTGAAACCGAAAACCGGGATATACGGATGGAATCAGCGGAGGCCAGGTCGCCAGGACTCAGGAGGGACACCCAGGAGATAATGGGAGCGGGAGTTTTAGGAGGACGCCGCCGTGTATCGACGGCCGTCGCCACACTCCGCTCGGGAAAACTATCCCGGGCACATAAAGTGCATGCCCGAATGAATTTTTTTACGTCCTGAGGCCTGTGCGGCCACCAATACGATCCGGCCAGAGACTTCGTGGTCTGCATATAGCCACGGTGGCCGTCCGCATTGGGCGCGTGTGCCCACGCGAGAATTTTAGACCGCTGGCGAGGGGGAACAAAAGTCTCGCCTACCGACTCACAGTCAGACCATTGCGGGGGGCTGTCTTCCTGGGAAGCAGCATGTAGGTGGTGGCAACCGCATATGGACCCGTGAGCCGGAGGTGTCTCTGAAATGGCGCTTGACACTTCCATGGGCTCGGGAGGTAGAACCTCTGGCTCGGCCAGCTCCAGAGCCTCAAAAAGGTAGGGAGACGGGGTACCTCTCCGCTTGGAGTGAGCTCGCTCCATACCGCGCTCCGAAAAACGGAGATCGATACGGGAGGAGATGGAAATTAGATCGTCCAGAGAGGTAGGGATTTCTCTAGTGGAGAGAGCATCCTTAACATGCCCCTCTAATACTCTCCAAAAAACAGGGATCAGTGCCTTGTCGGACCACTCCAACTCGGACGCCAGTGTCCGAAATCGGACGGCATACTGGCTAACCGAGAGAGACCCCTGAAACAAGGCAAGCAGCTGTAGAGAGGTGTCATGGGTGACCCGGGGACCAATAAAAACTTACCTGATGGCTGTCAGCAAGTGGGCAGAGGTCCGAATCTCGGGATCACCCCGCTCCCATAAAGGCGTAGCCCATTCCAGCGCCTTGCCCGACAGTAGGGATATAATAAAGGCCACCTTGGCCCGTTCTGTAGGGAATTGCGCAGCCAGCAACTCCAGGTGGATGGAGCACTGGCTGATAAACCCCCTGCAGGAGGCGCCATCCCCAGAATATTTATCGGGCAACGGAAGGCGGGTAACTGTCGGTGCAAGGGTGGACATGGACATCTGCCCGACCGCATCTGTAAGTGCCTGTACAGCAGCATCCGTGGCCTGCGAAGCTGCGAGAGCTCTCTCAAGGGTGGTCAAGTGAGTCTCCAGCTGTCGTACACACTGGAGGAGTTGCTGCTGTTCTGTCATCTCTAGCCAGACCCTGGCGCTAGTATTATGTTACGGCGGCGGAAAAAGCTTAAAAATTATAAACGTGTTCGCCGCTCTGGGTCCACCGTGCGGCAGATGGAAAAACCGCAGCTAGAAGATACAGAGCACTGTGGCGGTAATGTGCACGGGGTTCTATATCACCCAGGTGCAATCAAGCAGTCTCTGTTAAGTGCACAGAGCTGCTACAAGAAAAATAGAAAAGGAACGCTGAGCCTGTTAGTAACACAGGGACTCAGCGGCACACATGCGGTAGGCAAAAACCGGAGTAGTTAAAACGTCACTACGTCCGACATCTACCGTGGTAACAACTGCAGCGCGGAGTGAACAGAGCCGCAAGCAAGGCGCTGCAAGGACGCTGGCGCAATGCAGGACGCTTAGCTGCTGCACAAGGTATGGCTGGAGCGCGCTGGCGCTAGCGCTGCTACTGGCGGCTGGCCAATCACTCACACAATCGTAATATTAGAGGGAAGGGGTTTCATAATAAGTCATCCACCAGTCCAAGCATACATTACCATACACACAGCAGCAGTATGAAAATACTAGCGCATGGCTGAACAGCCATGCGCACTTTTTATAGCGTACGGGACCTTCAGGAAGTCTCCATAACCCTGAGCTGGACCAATGGAATCAGGAGCAGGACCTGAGCACCTGACTCCTGAGCTCCAATGGGAGGTTGTCCCAGGAGCATGCTCAGAGTATGGAGTGAAGGACTTAACCTCCGGAGAGAGTTGCTGAAAAGCAATCTCTTCTGCAATCTCTCCTGCCGTGGATGGATAGCAGGAGACTGCATGATGTAAGGGTCCAGATCTCTGCATAGCCAGGGCAGAAATCTGACTCCTAACATGTATTTACAAAACTTCCATTTTCTCTATGCCTGACCTAAACTACTTCATTTTTCAGTACGTATTAGTATATAATGAGGTGGCCTTCACCATCCATTTCCTGAAATGGGCAACATCAATGGCATTTAACGGGTCCCAAGTACTTAATTACATCTCAATATGCCATATTTCCCATTTCAGGAGATGGATGGTGAAGGCCACCTCATTATATACTAATACCTACAGAAAAATATAGTTTAGGTCAGGCATAGAGAAAATGGAAGTTTTGTAAATACATATTACAACTAGCACATATGTGTGTGTGCATGTTTCAAAGCCGTGTTTGTTTTTGGGTAGCTGTGTTTGTGTAAGTAGAAGAGATGTATGTGAATGTGGCAAAACTGTATATGTGTACGTGTGAGAGCTGAGTGTTATATAGGAAAGGTGTGTGTGTGAACATAGGAGAGCTGTGTGTTTATATGTAGCTGAGCTGTGTGTGTGTTGGAGAGGTGTGTGTATGTAAGACAGCTGTGTGTAACTGAAATGTGTGTATGTATGTTGCAGACATGTGTGTATGCATAGCAGAGCTTAGTGTGCATATACTGTGCATGCAGTAGTGATGTTACGTATGTGCTCCAGAGAATGCATATAAATCGTCTGCGGCAAAGGTACACATGTATAATATACATGCTGCAGAGAAATAGTAACATTAGATCTCTATCCACTATATTCTTCCCTACAGCAGTAAAGTTAGTGTTATCAAATCCCCTACAAATTTACACCTGTGGGAAATTTTAATTGGTTGCAAAAGTTTTTATCCTATATTTTTACTAAGTGAACCTGGGGGTGTGTTTAAAATTAAGGTGTGTCTAATAGTTAGAAAACTTTGAAACTTTACATAAATTAATAGCAAAATGTTTACATTACACCTATCAAAAGACAGCCTCCTCCATATCCCCTCAAGCTGTCCTATCCATCACCAAGATAGGTGCGCTTTCTGCCATTTAGGTAGAAGTAATCTTCAAACAATTTGCTTCTAATTTAGATAAAGTAGCTGGAAGTTATGTCATGGAAACTCTACATGGGAAGTCAGCCTATTAAACACTAGTTGTAATATGGATTCACAAAACTTCCATTTTCTCTATGCCTGACCTATACTACTTCATTTTTCAGTAGGTATTAGTATATAATGAGGTGGCCTTCACCATCCATCTCCTGAAATGGGCACCATCAATGGCATTTAACGGGTCCCAAGTACTTAATTACAGTTGTGGCCAAAAGTATTGACACCCCTGCAATTCTGTCAGATAATACTCAGTTTCTTCCTGAAAATGATTGCAAACACAAATTCTTTGTTATTATCATCTTCATTTAATTTGTCTTAAATGGAAAAACACAAAAAGAACTGTCCTAAAGCCAAATTGGATATAATTCCACACAAAACATAAAAAAAGAGGGTGGACAAAAGTATTGGCACTGTTCGAAAAATCATGTGATGCTTCTCTAATTTGTGTAATTAACAGCACCTGTAACTTACCTGTGGCACCTAACAGGTGTTGGCAATAACTAAATCACACTTGCAGCCAGTTGACATGGATTAAAGTTGACTCAACCTCTGTCCTGTGTCCTTGTGTGTACCACATTGAGCATGGAGAAAAGAAAGAAGACCAAAAAACTGTCTGAGGACTTGAGAAACCAAATTGTGAGGAAGCATGAGCAATCTCAAGGCTACAAGTCCATCTCCAAAGACCTGAATGTTCCTGTGTCTACCGTGCGCAGTGTCGTCAAGAAGTTTAAAGCCCATGGCACTGTGGCTAACCTCCATAGATGTGGACGGAAAAGAAAAATTGACAAGAGATTTCAACGCAAGATTGTGCGGATGTTGGATAAAGAACCTCGACTAACATCCAAACAAGTTCAAGCTGCCCTGCAGTCCGAGGGTACAACAGTGTCAACCCGTGCTATCCATCGGCGTCTGAATGAAAAGGGACTGTATGGTAGGACACCCAGGAAGACCCCACTTCTTACCCCAAGACATAAAAAAGCCAGGCTGGAGTTTGCCAAAACTTACCTGAAAAAGCCTAAAACGTTTTGGAAGAATGTTCTCTGGTCAGATGAGACAAAAGTAGTGCTTTTTGGGCAAAGGCATCAACATAGAGTTTACAGGAGAAAAAAAGAGGCATTCAAAGAAAAGAACATGGTCCCTACAGTCAAACATGGCGGCGTGTTATGAATGAGTCACCGTAGGAGGCAGACACAAAAATAGCAGCTAAGTCCAGAAAACCGGAGAAGTTGGCAACTATCAGATTGCAAACCCCTGAACCTAACAACACAACTAGCAGTAGCCGTGGGGGGGTTCCTACGGTGCCCTAGACCCCACGATCACAGCCGGAGAAACTAAATAGCCTAAAGACAGAAAAGGAAAACTAAACTGCCCCAGAGCAGACCCCAAAGTAAAAGGCAGCCCCCAACATATAATGACGGTGAAGCAAGATGAAAAAACACACACACAGATAGAAAGATAGGCTGAGCAAACAATGGGGCCCAAACTCACTAAAATAGGACAGGATAGGATAGGAGCTGTCTGCAATCTGCAAAAACCCTGAAAAGACAAAGCCAACAGGCTGATATGGAAAAAGGCCCTGAAGCAGCTAGGCTTCAAAAACTATATCAGCACTCAGGTATTTTCTGAAGACAGAGCTAAAGGAATTCAGATCACCCCAGCAGGGAATGACAGAAATCCAGCAAAAACAAAAACAACGTACAAATGCAAACGGAAGAGCAGAAAACTTAGCTTTTGGAGAGCAGGAATTCAGACTGGTATCCAAGGATCCACAGAGAAATCACCCGCAGAGCAGACGGGCGTGGACAGCCTTATATCCAGTCAGAAACTCCACTCAGCCAATCATCATCAATAGACCCAGATGCCTGATAATCAGGCTTACTATCTTTCTTTACTAGAAGAGGGAGTTCATCGGGCCTCAGTGGTAAAGGGGAAAATGAACTCACAACAGTACCTCCCCCTTGAGGAGGGGTCACCGAACCCTCAACCACGCCACCAGGGCGATCAGGGTGAGCCCGATGAAAGGCACGCACCAATCTTTTGGCATGAATATCAGAGGCAGAGACCCAGGAATTATCCTCCTGACCATAACCCTTCCATTTAACCAAATACTGGAGTCTCCGTCTAGCCAGACGGGAATCCAGTACCTTCTCTACCTCATATTCCATGTTACCTTCAACCAATACAGGGTCTGGAGGTGCCACCCCAGGAACAACAGGTTCAACAAACCTCTTCAACAAAGACTTATGGAACACATTATGGATTTTAAATGTGACAGGAAGAGCCAAACGAAAAGAGACTGGATTAATAATCTCCAAATTCTTGTAAGGTCCAATAAATCTAGGCTTAAACTTAGGAGAAGCCACCTTCATAGCAATATTTTTTGATGATAACCACACCATATCACCAACCTTAAACTGGGGACCAATGGTCCTATGTCGGTTGGAAAACCGCTGGGCCTTTTCCTGGGAGAGAGATAACTTATCCACCACTTGGTCCCAGATCTGGTGCATTCTCTCCACCACAGTGTCAACACCTGGGCAGGCAGAGGGCTCCACCTGCCCAGAAGAAAATCGAGGATGAAACCCAAAGTTACAAAAAAAAGGTGACATCAAAGTGGCAGAACTAGCTCTATTATTTAAAGCAAATTCGGCCAAGGGCAAAAATGAAACCCAATCATCCTGATCAGCGGAAATAAAACATCTCAAATATGACTCCAAGGTCTGGTTTGTTCTCTCTGTCTGCCCATTGGTTTGAGGGTGAAAAGCAGAGGAGAAGGACAACTGAATTCCCAGCTTGGAACAGAAAGTTCTCCAAAATCTAGACACAAACTGAACCCCTCTGTCAGATACAATGTTCTCAGGAATCCCGTGCAAGCGAACCACCTGTTGCAAAAACAGGGGTACCAACTCAGAGGAAGATGGCAACTTAGGGAGTGGTACAAGATGGACCATCTTAGAGAATCTATCACAAATCAGCCAAATAACAGTCATTCTCTGAGAGACAGGCATATCAGAGATAAAATCCATTGAAATATGGGTCCATGGCCTCTTGGGGACAGGCAAAGGCATCAACAACCCACTAGAGCGAGAACACGATTTAGACCGGGAGCAAGTCCCACAGGACTGCACAAAATTCCTGACTTCACGAGACAAGGAGTGCCACCAAAAAGACCGACTCACCAAATCTCTAGTACCAAAAATACCTGGATGACCAGCCAAAGCAGAGCAATGAACTTCAGACATCACTCTCCTCTTCCACTGGTCAGGAACATACAACTTTCCACTGGGACGACGCTCAGGTTTGTCCTCCTGGAACTCTTCCAGAGCACGTCTCAAATCGGGTGAGATGGCAGAAAGAACTAATCCCTTCGCCTAAGATGGTAGCAGGTTTGGTCACCACAGGAGAATCAGCAAAGAAGCTCCTAGAGAGGGCGTCTGCCTTGACATTCTTAGTTCCAGGAAGAAAAGAAACCACAAAATCAAAACGTGTAAAAAACAAGGCCCACCTAGCCTGTCTAGGGTTCAAGCGCTTAGCCGACTCTAGGTAAATCAAATTCTTGTGGTCAGTGAGGACCACGATTTGATGCTTAGCTCCCTCCAACCAATGTCTCCACTCCTCAAATGCCCATTTCATGGCCAACAGTTCCCGATTCCCCACATCATAGTTACGTTCAGATGGAGAGAACTTTCGGGAAAAGAAAGCACAGGGATTCATTTTAGATGTTACAGGATCCTTTTGGGACAAAACAGCTCCTGCACCAATCTCAGAAGCATCCACCTCTACCTGGAACGGAAGTGAGACATCAGGTTGCCGCAAAACCGGGGCGGAGGTGAATCTTCGCTTCAGCTCCTGAAAGGAAGAAACAGCTTCTGGAGACCAACTCAACACATCAGCACCCTTCTTAGTCAAATCAGTCAATGGCTTGGCAATACTAGAAAATTTTGCTATAAATTTCCGATAAAAATTAGCAAAACCCAAAAACTTCTGAAGGGCCTTCAAAGAAGTGGGCTGAACCCAATCGTGAATGGCCTGTACCTTGGCCGGGTCCATTTCAATAGTTGACGGAGACAAAATAAATCCCAAAAAAGAAATCCTCTGTACTCCAAAAAGGCATTTAGATCCTTTGACATACAGGGAATTCTCCCTCAAGATCCGGAACACAGTCCGAATATGTTCCACATGAGAATCCCAATCCTTGGAGAAGATCAAAATATCATCCAGATAGATAATCAAAAATTTATCGACAAAATCTCGGAAAATATCGTTCATGAAGCACTGGAAAACAGAAGGGGCATTAGTGAGCCCAAAAGGCATCACCAGGTACTCAAAATGTCCCTCCGGAGTATTAAACTCCGTCTTCCATTCATCCCCATGCTTAATGCGAATAAGATTATACGCCCCCCTGAGGTCAAGCTTGGTAAACCAACAAGCACCTTTAACTCTAGAGAATAGATCCGAAATCAGGGGTAACGGATACTGATATTTAACAGTAATTTTGTTGAGGGCACGATAATCAATACAAGGTCTTAATGATCCATCTTTTTTGGCTACAAAAAAAAAACCGGCACCTAAGGGTGACGAGGATGGTCTAATATGACCCTTCTCCAACGCCTCCTTAATATAGGATCGCATAGCCCCGTGCTCGGGTACAGATAAATTGAAGAGCCGACCCTTGGGGAATTTACACCCCGGGCTCAGTTCAATAGCACAGTCATAACTTCTATGAGGAGGCAGAGACGCAGACTCATTCTCACTAAATACATCATAAAAGTCCGCCAAATAATCAGGAACATCATGCGACTGAGGAGAGGTGGAAAACACCGGAGCCTCACTAAAGGCACACCGACAACCCCAACTCACCACAGACACAGATTTCCAATCCAAAACTGGATTATGAATTTGCAACCAGGGAAACCCCAGAACAATGGTATCATGCAGATTATGCAACACCAAAAATCTGCAATTTTCTTGATGGTCTGGGGCGACCCGCATTACCACCTGGGTCCAAAACTGAGGTTTATTTTTTGCCAAAGGAGTAGCATCAATCCCCCTCAAAGGAATAGGCGTCTGCAGAGGTGTCATCGGAAATCCACAACGTTTAGCAAAATCCAAGTCCATTAGGTTTAGAGCTGCTCCCGAATCCACAAAAGCCTTGGCGGAAAATGTGGACAGGGAGCAGATCAGAGTAATAGCCAGAAGAAACTTAGGTTGAACACCACCAACAGAAAACGTGTGTGCAAAGCGTTTCTCTCGTTTAGGACAGACAGAAATAATATGCGAGGCATCTCCACAGAAAAAACACAACTTATTACGCCTTCTGAACTCCTGACGCTGCTCTCTGGACAAAACACTATCACATTGCATAGGCTCAGACACTCGTTCAACAAGTGGCAACACCACTCGTGCAGTTTTGCGTTCGCGCAAACGCCGATCAATCTGAATGGCTAATGACATAGAATCGTCAAGACCAGAGGGAACAGGAAATCCCACCATAGTATCTTTTACGGCTTCTGACAAACCCTTCCGAAAGACAGCCAAGGCATTATCATTCCAGGTAGTAAGTACAGCCCACTTTTGGAATTTTTGACAGTACGACTCTGCAGAATCTTGACCCTGGTTCAATGCCAGCAGGGTCTTTTCAGCCTGATCAATGGCATTAGGTTCGTCATACAACAACCCCAAGGCTTGAAAAAATGCGTTCACACTAGTCAGAATAGGATCATCAGGTTTCAAAGAAAACGCCCAATCCTGGGGATCGCCACGCAGCAAAGAGATGACAATTTTAACCTGCTGCGCGGAGCTCCCCGACGAGTTAGGCTTCAAGGCAAAAAATAATTTACAATTATTTTTGAAATTCAAAAATTTAGACCGATCCCCAAAAAATACATCAGGTGTGGGAATCTTTGGTTCAGCAGTATGAGAATGAGCAAGGTAGGCGGAAATTCCCCGCACTTCCGCAGCGAGCTGCTCCACACGATCAGACAATTGCTTTATCTCCATTGAGAGAAAAAAAAATCCCCCTACGGCCTCAGAGATATAGAGGAAAAAATATACACACTTTTTTTTTTTTTTTTTTACAATTCTTTCCTGCTATTGAGTACCCTAGGATCTGCGGTTCGGCGGGTGATTCTGTTATGAATGAGTCACCGTAGGAGGCAGACACAAAAATAGCAGCTAAGTCCAGAAAACCAGAGAAGTTGGCAACTATCAGATTGCAGACCCCTGAACCTAACAACACAACTAGCAGTAGCCGTGGGGGGTTCCTACGGTGCCCTAGACCCCTCGATCACAGCCGGAGAAACTAAATAGCCTAAAGACAGAAAAGGAAAACTAAACTGCCCCAGAGCAGACCCCAAAGTAAAAGGCAGCCCCCAACATATAATGACGGTGAAGCAAGATAAAAAAACACACACACAGATAGAAAGATAGGCTGAGCAAACAATGGGGCCCAAACTCACTAAAATAGGACAGGATAGGATAGGAGCTGTCTGCAATCTGCAAAAACCCTGAAAAGACAAAGCCAACAGGCTGATATGGAAAAAGGCCCTGAAGCAGCTAGGCTTCAAAAACTATATCAGCACTCAGGTATTTTCTGAAGACAGAGCTAAAGGAATTCAGATCACCCCAGCAGGGAATGACAGAAATCCAGCAAAAACAAAAACAACGTACAAATGCAAACGGAAGAGCAGAAAACTTAGCTTTTGGAGAGCAGGAATTCAGACTGGTATCCAAGGATCCACAGAGAAATCACCCGCAGAGCAGACGGGCGTGGACAGCCTTATATCCAGTCAGAAACTCCACTCAGCCAATCATCATCATTAGACCCAGATGCCTGATAATCAGGCTCACTATCTTTCTTTACTAGAAGAGGGAGTTCATCGGGCCTCAGTGGTAAAGGGGAAAATGAACTCACAACAGCGGCGGTTCCCTGATGTTTTGGGGTTGCTTTGCTGCCTCTGGCACTGGACTGCTTGACCGTGTGCATGGGATTATGAAGTCAGAAGACTACCAACAAATTTTGCAGCATAATGTAGGGTCCAGTGTGAGAAAGCTGGGTCTCCCTCAGAGGTCATGGGTCTTCCAGCAGGACAATGACCCAAAGCACACTTCAAAAAGCACTAGAAAATGGTTTGAGAGAAAGCACTGGAGACTTCTAAGGTGGCCAGCAATGAGTCCAGACCTGAATCCCATAGAACAACTGTGGAGAGATCTAAAAATGGCAGTTTGGAGAAGGCACCCGTCAAATATCAGGGACCTGGAGCAGTTTGCCAAAGAAGAATGGTCTAAAATTCCAGCAGAGCATTGTAAGAAACTCATTGATGGTTACCGGAAACGGTTGGTCGCAGTTATTTTGGCTAAAGGTTGTGCAACCAAGAATTAGGCTGAGGGTGCCAATACTTTTGTCTGGCCCATTTTTGGAGTTTTGTGTGAAATGATCAATATTTTGCTTCATTCTCTTCTGTGTTTTTTTCATTTAAGACAAATTAAATGAAGATAATAATACCAAAGAATTTGTGTTTGCAATCATTTTCAGGAAGAAACTGAGTATTATCTGACAGAATTGCAGGGGTGTCAATACTTTTGGCCACAACTGTACATCTCAATAAGCCATATAAAGAGGCTGTCAGGCATAAAAAAGTTTACTGGAATAATATTAAAATTATAGGCAAGGATGTGACAAAAGAACCCAGGATGCTAAAATTTTGGGTTTTGATTCTTTGTAAATAATTGTACTTTTTAGCTCCTGTATCACAATTAGACAACAAGACGCATATTTAGCAAAGAAAAATCTTACTAAAATTTGTATGTGTGTTACAGTCCAGAGGCAGCTTATTCAGAATGAGCAGAATGCTGACAACATCCTTCCTGATCACTGAGAGAACTGTTTTCTCTGTTCTTGCCCCACACTGATCTATCTGATCGGTGCTGTACTGGAGAGAATGAAACTGGCACCTGTAGGGATACTGCATGTCCTGTGTAGCTGAAGGCCCTTTCACAGCATGTGATCAGTCACAATCTTGAAAGGAATTTCAAAATGTGGTAATGTATACAGGGGTTGTGTTGATGTATATGTGTGTGTGTATATCTACATATATATATATATATAAATATATATCTGTGTGAGTGTACATAGAGGAGCTGTATGTGTTGCTTATATGAGTTTTTGTGTATGGAGGAAAGCTATGTGCGAGTGTTTAGCAAACAGTGAATGTATTTATTTTACTCATTTATATAGCGCCATTAATTCCACAGCGCTTTACAGACATTATTGGCACTGTCCCCGATGGGGCTCACAATCTAAATTCCCTATCAGTATGCATTTGGAATGTGGGAGGAAACCCACGCAAACACGGGGAGAACTTTCAAACTCCTTACTCATTTATATAGCGCCATTAATTCCACAGCGCTTTACAGACATTATTGGCACTGTCCCCGATGGGGCTTACAATTTAACTTTCCTATCAGTATGTCTTTGGTATGTAGGAGGAAACCCACGCAAATACGGGGAGAATATACAAACTCCTTGCAGATGTTGTCCTTGGTGGGATTTGAACTAAGGACCCCATCGCTGAAGGACTAACCACTGAGCTATCGTGCTGATGTAAGTAGCACATATGTGTGTGCATGTTTCAAAGCCGTGTTTGTTTTTGGGTAGCTGTGTTTGTGTAAGTAGAAGAGCTGCAATTGAATGTGCAAAAACTGTATATGTGTATGTGTGAGAGCTGAGTGTTATATAGGAAAGGTGTGTGTGTGTGAACATAGAAGAGCTGTGTGTTTATATGTAGCCGAGCTGTGTGTGTGTTGGAGAGGTGTGTGTATGTAAGACAGCTGTGTGTAACTGAAATGTGTGTATGTATGTTGCAGACATGTGTGTATGCATAGCAGAGCTTAGTGTGCATATACTGTGCATGCAGTAGTGATGTTACGTATGTGCTCCAGAGAATGCATATAAACGGTCTGCGGCAAAGGTACACATGTATAATATACATGCTGCAGAGAAATAGTAACATTAGATCTCTATCCACTATATTCTTCCCTACAGCAGTAAAGTTAGTGTTATCAAATCCCCTACAAATTTACACCTGTGGGAAATTTTAATTGGTTGCAAAAGTTTTTATCCTATATTTTTACTAAGTGAACCTGGGGGTGTGTTTAAAATTAAGGTGTGTCTAATAGTTAGAAAACTTTGAAACTTTACATAAATTAATAGCAAAATGTTTACATTACACCTATCAAAAAACAGCCTCCTCCATATCCCCTCAAGCTGTCCTATCCATCACCAAGATAGGTGCGCTTTCTGCCATTTAGGTAGAAGTAATCTTCAAACAATTTGCTTCTAATTT
Organism: Dendrobates tinctorius; assembly: GCF_039654945.1. Taxonomy (NCBI): domain Eukaryota; kingdom Metazoa; phylum Chordata; class Amphibia; order Anura; family Dendrobatidae; genus Dendrobates; species Dendrobates tinctorius. Next base: position 6,276,194 of record NW_027361741.1, on the reverse strand, counting down.
TGATAAAGTAGCTGGAAGTTATGTCATGGAAACTCTACATGTGAGGTCAGCCTATTAAACACTAGTTGTAATATGTATTGTTACGGCGACGGAACACGCTTAAAAAATATAAATAAACGTGTTCGCTGCCCGGGGTCCACCGTGCGGCAGATGGAAAAACCGCAGCTAGAAGACACAGAGCACTGTGGCGGTAATGTGCACGGGGTTCTATATCACCCAGGTGCAATCAAGCAGTCTCTGTTAAGTGCACAGAGCTGCTACAGGAAAAATAGAAAAGGAACGCTGAGACTGTTAGTAACACAAGGACTCAGCGGCACACATGCGGTAGGCAAAAACCGGAGTAGTTAAAACGTCACTACGTCCGACATCTACCGTGGTAACAACTGCAGCGCGGAGTGAACAGAGCCGCAAGCAAGGCGCTGCAAGGACGCTGGCGCAATGTAGGATGCTTAGCTGCTGCACAAGGTATGGCTGGAGCGCGCTGGCGCTAGCGCTGCTACTGGCGGCTGCCCAATCACTCACACAATCGTAATATCAGAGGGAAGGGGTTTCATAATAAGTCATTCACCAGTCCAAGCATACATTACCATACACACAGCAGCAGTATGAAAATACTAGCGCATGGCTGAACGGCCATGCGCACTTTTTATAGCGTACGGGACCTTCCAGAAGTCTTTATAACCCTGAGCTGGACCAATGGAATCAGGAGTAGGACCTGAGCACCTGACTCCTGAGCTCCAATGGGAGGTTGTCCCAGGAGCATGCTCAGAGTATGGAGTGAAGGACTTAGCCTCCGGAGAGAGTTGCTGAAAAGCAATCTCTTCTGCAATCTCTCCTGCCGTGGACGGATAGCAGGAGACTGAAGGATGTAAGGGTCCAGATCTCTGCATAGCCAGGGCAGAAATCTGACTCCTAACATGTATTTACAAAACTTCCATTTTCTCTATGCCTGACCTAAACTACTTCATTTTTCAGTAGGTATTAGTATATAATGAGGTGGCCTTCACCATCCATCTCCTGAAATGGGCAACATCAATGGCATTTAACGGGTCCCAAGTACTTAATTACATCTCAATATGCCATATTTCCCATTTCAGGAGATGGATGGTGAAGGCCACCTCATTATATACTAATACCTACTGAAAAATAAAGTACTTTAGGTCAGGCATAGAGAAAATGGAAGTTTTGTAAATACATATTACAACTAGCACATATGTGTGTGTGCATGTTTCAAAGCCGTGTTTGTTTTTGGGTAGCTGTGTTTGTGTAAGTAGAAGAGATGTATGTGAATGTGGCAAAACTGTATATGTGTACGTGTGAGAGCTGAGTGTTATATAGAAAAGGTGTGTGTGTGAACATAGGAGAGCTGTGTGTTTATATGTAGCTGAGCTGTGTGTGTGTTGGAGAGGTGTGTGTATGTAAGACAGCTGCGTGTAACTGAAATGTGTGTATGTATGTTGCAGACATGTATGTATGCATAGCAGAGCTTAGTGTGCATATACTGTGCATGCAGTAGTGATGTTACGTATGTGCTCCAGAGAATGCATATAAACGGTCTGCGGCAAAGGTACACATGTATAATATACATGCTGCAGAGAAATAGTAACATTAGATCTCTATCCACTATATTCTTCCCTACAGCAGTAAAGTTAGTGTTATCAAATCCCCTACAAATTTACACCTGTGGGAAATTTTAATTGGTTGCAAAAGTTTTTATCCTATATTTTTACTAAGTGAACCTGGGGGTGTGTTTAAAATTAAGGTGTGTCTAATCGTTAGAAAACTTTGAAACTTTACATAAATTAATAGCAAAATGTTTACATTACACCTATCAAAAAACAGCCTCCTCCATATCCCCTCAAGCTGTCCTATCCATCACCAAGATAGGTGCGCTTTCTGCCATTTAGGTAGAAGTAATCTTCAAACAATTTGCTTCTAATTTTGATAAAGTAGCTGGAAGTTATGTCATGGAAACTCTACATGTGAGGTCAGCCTATTAAACACTAGTTGTAATATGTATTGTTACGGCGACGGAACACGCTTAAAAAATATAAATAAACGTGTTCGCTGCCCGGGGTCCACCGTGCGGCAGATGGAAAAACCGCAGCTAGAAGACACAGAGCACTGTGGCGGTAATGTGCACGGGGTTCTATATCACCCAGGTGCAATCAAGCAGTCTCTGTTAAGTGCACAGAGCTGCTACAGGAAAAATAGAAAAGGAACGCTGAGACTGTTAGTAACACAAGGACTCAGCAGCACACATGCGGTAGGCAAAAACCGGAGTAGTTAAAACGTCACTACGTCCGACATCTACCGTGGTAACAACTGCAGCGCGGAGTGAACAGAGCCGCAAGCAAGGCGCTGCAAGGACGCTGGCGCAATGCAGGACGCTTAGCTGCTGCACAAGGTATGGCTGGAGCGCGCTGGCGCTAGCGCTGCTACTGGCGGCTGCCCAATCACTCACACAATCGTAATATCAGAGGGAAGGGGTTTCATAATAAGTCATCCACCAGTCCAAGCATACATTACCATACACACAGCAGCAGTATGAAAATACTAGCGCATGGCTGACCGGCCATGCGCACTTTTTATAGCGTACGGGACCTTCCGGAAGTCTCCATAACCCTGAGCTGGACCAATGGAATCAGGAGTAGGACCTGAGCACCTGACTCCTGAGCTCCAATGGGAGGTTGTCCCAGGAGCATGCTCACAGTATGGAGTGAAGGACTTAGCCTCCGGAGAGAGTTGCTGAAAAGCAATCTCTTCTGCAATCTCTCCTGCCGTGGACGGATAGCAGGAGACTGAAGGATGTAAGGGTCCAGATCTCTGCATAGCCAGGGCAGAAATCTGACTCCTAACATGTATTTACAAAACTTCCATTTTCTCTATGCCTGACCTAAACTACTTCATTTTTCAGTAGGTATTAGTATATAATGAGGTGGCCTTCACCATCCATCTCCTGAAATGGGCAACATCAATGGCATTTAACGGGTCCCAAGTACTTAATTACATCTCAATATGCCATATTTCCCATTTCAGGAGATGGATGGTGAAGGCCACCTCATTATATACTAATACCTACTGAAAAATAAAGTACTTTAGGTCAGGCATAGAGAAAATGGAAGTTTTGTAAATACATATTACAACTAGCACATATGTGTGTGTGCATGTTTCAAAGCCGTGTTTGTTTTTGGGTAGCTGTGTTTGTGTAAGTAGAAGAGATGTATGTGAATGTGGCAAAACTGTATATGTGTACGTGTGAGAGCTGAGTGTTATATAGGAAAGGTGTGTGTGTGAACATAGGAGAGCTGTGTGTTTATATGTAGCTGAGCTGTGTGTGTGTTGGAGAGGTGTGTGTATGTAAGACAGCTGTGTGTAACTGAAATGTGTGTATGTATGTTGCAGACATGTGTGTATGCATAGCAGAGCTTAGTGTGCATATACTGTGCATGCAGTAGTGATGTTACGTATGTGCTCCAGAGAATGCATATAAACGGTCTGCGGCAAAGGTACACATGTATAATATACATGCTGCAGAGAAATAGTAACATTAGATCTCTATCCACTATATTCTTCCCTACAGCAGTAAAGTTAGTGTTATCAAATCCCCTACAAATTTACACCTGTGGGAAATTTTAATTGGTTGCAAAAGTTTTTATCCTATATTTTTACTAAGTGAACCTGGGGGTGTGTTTAAAATTAAGGTGTGTCTAATAGTTAGAAAACTTTGAAACTTTACATAAATTAATAGCAAAATGTTTACATTACACCTATCAAAAAACAGCCTCCTCCATATCCCCTCAAGCTGTCCTATCCATCACCAAGATAGGTGCGCTTTCTGCCATTTAGGTAGAAGTAATCTTCAAACAATTTGCTTCTAATTTTGATAAAGTAGCTGGAAGTTATGTCATGGAAACTCTACATGTGAGGTCAGCCTATTAAACACTAGTTGTAATATGTATTGTTACGGCGACGGAACACGCTTAAAAAATATAAATAAACGTGTTCGCTGCCCGGGGTCCACCGTGCGGCAGATGGAAAAACCGCAGCTAGAAGACACAGAGCACTGTGGCGGTAATGTGCACGGGGTTCTATATCACCCAGGTGCAATCAAGCAGTCTCTGTTAAGTGCACAGAGCTGCTACAGGAAAAATAGAAAAGGAACGCTGAGACTGTTAGTAACACAAGGACTCAGCGGCACACATGCGGTAGGCAAAAACCGGAGTAGTTAAAACGTCACTACGTCCGACATCTACCGTGGTAACAACTGCAGCGCGGAGTGAACAGAGCCGCAAGCAAGGCGCTGCAAGGACGCTGGCGCAATGTAGGATGCTTAGCTGCTGCACAAGGTATGGCTGGAGCGCGCTGGCGCTAGCGCTGCTACTGGCGGCTGCCCAATCACTCACACAATCGTAATATCAGAGGGAAGGGGTTTCATAATAAGTCATCCACCAGTCCAAGCATACATTACCATACACACAGCAGCAGTATGAAAATACTAGCGCATGGCTGAACGGCCATGCGCACTTTTTATAGCGTACGGGACCTTCCAGAAGTCTTTATAACCCTGAGCTGGACCAATGGAATCAGGAGTAGGACCTGAGCACCTGACTCCTGAGCTCCAATGGGAGGTTGTCCCAGGAGCATGCTCAGAGTATGGAGTGAAGGACTTAGCCTCCGGAGAGAGTTGCTGAAAAGCAATCTCTTCTGCAATCTCTCCTGCCGTGGACGGATAGCAGGAGACTGAAGGATGTAAGGGTCCAGATCTCTGCATAGCCAGGGCAGAAATCTGACTCCTAACATGTATTTACAAAACTTCCATTTTCTCTATGCCTGACCTAAACTACTTCATTTTTCAGTAGGTATTAGTATATAATGAGGTGGCCTTCACCATCCATCTCCTGAAATGGGCAACATCAATGGCATTTAACGGGTCCCAAGTACTTAATTACATCTCAATATGCCATATTTCCCATTTCAGGAGATGGATGGTGAAGGCCACCTCATTATATACTAATACCTACTGAAAAATAAAGTACTTTAGGTCAGGCATAGAGAAAATGGAAGTTTTGTAAATACATATTACAACTAGCACATATGTGTGTGTGCATGTTTCAAAGCCGTGTTTGTTTTTGGGTAGCTGTGTTTGTGTAAGTAGAAGAGATGTATGTGAATGTGGCAAAACTGTATATGTGTACGTGTGAGAGCTGAGTGTTATATAGAAAAGGTGTGTGTGTGAACATAGGAGAGCTGTGTGTTTATATGTAGCTGAGCTGTGTGTGTGTTGGAGAGGTGTGTGTATGTAAGACAGCTGCGTGTAACTGAAATGTGTGTATGTATGTTGCAGACATGTATGTATGCATAGCAGAGCTTAGTGTGCATATACTGTGCATGCAGTAGTGATGTTACGTATGTGCTCCAGAGAATGCATATAAACGGTCTGCAGCAAAGGTACACATGTATAATATACATGCTGCAGAGAAATAGTAACATTAGATCTCTATCCACTATATTCTTCCCTACAGCAGTAAAGTTAGTGTTATCAAATCCCCTACAAATTTACACCTGTGGGAAATTTTAATTGGTTGCAAAAGTTTTTTCCTATATTTTTACTAAGTGAACCTGGGGGTGTGTTTAAAATTAAGGTGTGTCTAATAGTTAGAAAACTTTGAAACTTTACATAAATTAATAGCAAAATGTTTACATTACACCTATCAAAAAACAGCCTCCTCCATATCCCCTCAAGCTGTCCTATCCATCACCAAGATAGGTGCGCTTTCTGCCATTTAGGTAGAAGTAATCTTCAAACAATTTGCTTCTAATTTTGATAAAGTAGCTGGAAGTTATGTCATGGAAACTCTACATGTGAGGTCAGCCTATTAAACACTAGTTGTAATATGTATTGTTACGGTGACGGAACACGCTTAAAAAATATAAATAAACGTGTTCGCTGCCCGGGGTCCACCGTGCGGCAGATGGAAAAACCGCAGCTAGAAGACACAGAGCACTGTGGCGGTAATGTGCACGGGGTTCTATATCACCCAGGTGCAATCAAGCAGTCTCTGTTAAGTGCACAGAGCTGCTACAGGAAAAATAGAAAAGGAACGCTGAGACTGTTAGTAACACAAGGACTCAGCGGCACACATGCGGTAGGCAAAAACCGGAGTAGTTAAAACGTCACTACGTCCGACATCTACCGTGGTAACAACTGCAGCGCGGAGTGAACAGAGCCGCAAGCAAGGCGCTGCAAGGACGCTGGTGCAATGTAGGACGCTTAGCTGCTGCACAAGGTATGGCTGGAGCGCGCTGGCGCTAGCGCTGCTACTGGCGGCTGCCCAATCACTCACACAATCGTAATATCAGAGGGAAGGGGTTTCATAATAAGTCATCCACCAGTCCAAGCATACATTACCATACACACAGCAGCAGTATGAAAATTCTAGCGCATGGCTGAACGGCCATGCGCACTTTTTATAGCGTACGGGACCTTCCGGAAGTCTCCATAACCCTTAGCTGGACCAATGGAATCAGGAGTAGGACCTGAGCACCTGACTCCTGAGCTCCAATGGGAGGTTGTCCCAGGAGCATGCTCAGAGTATGGAGTGAAGGACTTAGCCTCCGGAGAGAGAGGCTGAAAAGCAATCTCTTCTGCAATCTCTCCTGCCGTGGACGGATAGCAGGAGACTGAAGGATGTAAGGGTCCAGATCTCTGCATAGCCAGGGCAGAAATCTGACTCCTAACATGTATTTACAAAACTTCCATTTTCTCTATGCCTGACCTAAACTACTTCATTTTTCAGTAGGTATTAGCATATAATGAGGTGGCCTTCACCATCCATCTCCTGAAATGGGCACCATCAATGGCATTTAACGGGTCCCAAATACTTAATTACATCTCAATATGCCATATAAAGAGGCTATCAGGCATATAAAGCTTACTGGAATAATATTAAAATTATAGGCAAGGATGTGACATCTTATCAGTGGTAAAGGCACCACAAAAGAACCCAGGATGTTAAAACTCTAGGTTTTGACTCTTTGTAAACAATTGTACTTTTTAATTCCTGTATCACAACTAGACAATAAGATGCATATTTAGCCAAGAAAAATCTTACTAAAATGTGTATGTGTGTTACAGTCCAGAGGCAGCTTATTCTGAATGAGCAGAATGCTGACAACATCCTTCCTGATCACTGAGAGAACTGTTTTCTCTGTTCTTGCCCCACACTGATCTATCTGATCGGTGCTGTACTGGAGAGAATGAAACTGGGACCTGCAGGGACACTGCACGTCCTGTGTAGCTGAAGGCCCATTCAAAGCATGTGATCAGTCACATTCTTGAAAGGAATTTCAAAATGTGGTAATGTATACAGGGGTTGCGCTGATGTATATGTGTTTGTGTGTATATATATATGTGTGAGTGTACATAGAGAAGCTGTATGTGTTGCATAAATGAGACTTTTGAGTATGGAGGAAAGCAATGTGCGTGTGTTTAGCAAACAGTGTATGTATTTATTTTACTCATTTATATAGCGCCATTAATCCCACAACGCTTTACAGACATTATTGTCACTGTCCCCGATGGGGCTCACAATCTAAATTGCCTATCAGTATGTCTTTGGAATGTGGACGGAAACCCACGCAAACACGGGGAGAACATACAAACACCTTACTCATTTATATAGCGCCACTAATTCCACTGCGCTTTACAGACATTATTGGCACTGTCCCCGATGGGGCTTACAATTTAAATTTCCTATCATTATGTCTTTGGTATGTGAGAGAAAACTCACTCAAATACGGGGAGAATATACAAACTTCTTGCAGATGTTGCCCTTTGTAGGATTTGAACTAAGGACCCCATCGTTGCACGACTAACCACTGAGCTACCGTGCCGATGTATGTAGCGCATATGTGTGTGTGCATGTTTCAAAGCCGTGTTTGTTTTTGGGTAGCTGTGTTTGTGTAAGTAGAAGAGCTGTATGTGAATGTGGCAAAACTGTATATGTGTACGTGTGAGAGCTGAGTGTTATATAGGAAAGGTGTGTGTGTGAACATAGGAGAGCTGTGTGTTTATATGTAGCTGAGCTGTGTGTGTGTTGGAGAGGTGTGTGTATGTAAGACAGCTGTGTGTAACTGAAATGTGTGTATGTATGTTGCAGACGTGTGTATGCATAGCAGAGCTTAGTGTGCATATACTGTGCATGCAGTAGTGATGTTACGTATGTGCTCCAGAGAATGCATATAAACTGCCTGCGGCAAAGGTACACATGTATAATATACATGCTGCAGAGAAATACTAACATTAGATCTCTATCCACTATATTCTTCCCTACAGCAGTAAAGTTAGTGTTATCAAATCCCCTACAAATTTACACCTGTGGGAAATGTTAAATAGTTGCAAAAGTTTTTATTCTATATTTTTACTAAGTAAACCTGGGGGTGCGTTTAAAATTAAGGTGTGTCTAATAGAAAACTTTGAAACTTTACATAAATTAATAGCAAAATGTTTACATTACACCTATCAAAAAACAGCCTCCTCCATTTCCCCTCAAGCTGTCCTATCCATCACCAAGATAGGTGCGCTTTCTGCCATTTAAGTAGAAGTAATCTTCAAACAATTTGCTTCTAATTTAGATAAAGTAGCTGGAAGGTATGTCATGGAAACTCTACATGTGAGGTCAGCCTATTAAACACTAGTTGCAATATGTATTGTTACGGCGGCGGAACACGCTTAAAAAAACATAAATAAACGTGTTCGCCGCCCGGGGTCCACCGTGCGGCAGATGGAAAAACCGCAGCTAGAAGACACAGAGCAGTGGCGGTAATGTGCACGGGGTTCTATATCACACAGGTGCAATCAAGCAGTCTCTGTTAAGTGCACAGAGCTGCTACAGGAAAAATAGAAAAGGAACGCTGAGCCTGTTAGTAACACAGGGACTCAGCGGCACACATGCGGTAGGCAAAAACCGGAGTAGTTAAAACGTCACTACGTCCGACACCTAACGTGGTAACAAGTGTGCTGGCGTCGCAACCGCAAAAATATGCTGCAACTGCAGCGCGGCGTGAACAGAGCCGCAAGCAAGGCGCTGCAAGGACGCTGGCGCTATGCAGGACGCTTAGATGCTGCACAAGGTATGGCTGGATTGCACTGGCGCTAGCGCTGCTACTGGCGGCTGCCCAATCTCTCACACAATCGTAATATCAGAGGGAAGGGGTTTCATAATAAGTCATCCACCAGTCCAAGCATACATTACCATACACACAGCAGCAGTATGAAAATACTAGCGCATGGCTGAACAGCCATGCACACTTTTTATAGCGTACGGGACCTTCCGGAAGTCTCCATAACCCTGAGCTGGACCAATGGAATCAGGAGCAGGACCTGAGCACCTGACTCCTGAGCTCCAATGGGAGGTTGTCCCAGGAGCATGCTCAGAGTATGGAGTGAAGGACTTAGCCTCCGGAGAGCGTTGCTGAAAAGCAATCTCTTCTGCAATCTCTCCTGCTGTGGACGGATAGCAGGAGACTGCAGGATGTAAGGGTCCAGATCTCTGCATAGCCAGGGCAGAAATCTGACTCCTAACATGTATTTACAAAACTTCCATTTTCTCTATGCCTGACCTAAACTACTTCATTTTTCAGTAGGTATTAGTATATAATGAGGTGGCCTTCACCATCCATCTCCTGAAATGGGCAACATCAATGGCATTTAACGGGTCCCAAGTACTTAATTACATCTCAATATGCCATATTTCCCATTTCAGGAGATGGATGGTGAAGGCCACCTCATTATATACTAATACCTACTGAAAAATAAAGTACTTTAGGTCAGGCATAGAGAAAATGGAAGTTTTGTAAATACATATTACAACTAGCACATATGTGTGTGTGCATGTTTCAAAGCCGTGTTTGTTTTTGGGTAGCTGTGTTTGTGTAAGTAGAAGAGATGTATGTGAATGTGGCAAAACTGTATGTGTACGTGTGAGAGCTGAGTGTTATATAGAAAAGGTGTGTGTGTGAACATAGGAGAGCTGTGTGTTTATATGTAGCTGAGCTGTGTGTGTGTTGGAGAGGTGTGTGTATGTAAGACAGCTGCGTGTAACTGAAATGTGTGTATGTATGTTGCAGACATGTGTGTATGCATAGCAGAGCTTAGTGTGCATATACTGTGCATGCAGTAGTGATGTTACGTATGTGCTCCAGAGAATGCATATAAACGGTCTGCGGCAAAGGTACACATGTATAATATACATGCTGCAGAGAAATAGTAACATTAGATCTCTATCCACTATATTCTTCCCTACAGCAGTAAAGTTAGTGTTATCAAATCCCCTACAAATTTACACCTGTGGGAAATTTTAATTGGTTGCAAAAGTTTTTATCCTATATTTTTACTAAGTGAACCTGGGGGTGTGTTTAAAATTAAGGTGTGTCTAATAGTTAGAAAACTTTGAAACTTTACATAAATTAATAGCAAAATGTTTACATTACACCTATCAAAAAACAGCCTCCTCCATATCCCCTCAAGCTGTCCTATCCATCACCAAGATAGGTGCGCTTTCTGCCATTTAGGTAGAAGTAATCTTCAAACAATTTGCTTCTAATTTTGATAAAGTAGCTGGAAGTTATGTCATGGAAACTCTACATGTGAGGTCAGCCTATTAAACACTAGTTGTAATATGTATTGTTACGGCGACGGAACACGCTTAAAAAATATAAATAAACGTGTTCGCTGCCCGGGGTCCACCGTGCGGCAGATGGAAAAACCGCAGCTAGAAGACACAGAGCACTGTGGCGGTAATGTGCACGGGGTTCTATATCACACAGGTGCAATCAAGCAGTCTCTGTTAAGTGCACAGAGCTGCTACAGGAAAAATAGAAAAGGAACGCTGAGACTGTTAGTAACACAAGGACTCAGCGGCACACATGCGGTAGGCAAAAACCGGAGTAGTTAAAACGTCACTACGTCCGACATCTACCGTGGTAACAACTGCAGCGCGGAGTGAACAGAGCCGCAAGCAAGGCGCTGCAAGGACGCTGGCGCAATGTAGGATGCTTAGCTGCTGCACAAGGTATGGCTGGAGCGCGCTGGCGCTAGCGCTGCTACTGGCGGCTGCCCAATCACTCACACAATCGTAATATCAGAGGGAAGGGGTTTCATAATAAGTCATCCACCAGTCCAAGCATACATTACCATACACACAGCAGCAGTATGAAAATACTAGCGCATGGCTGAACGGCCATGCGCACTTTTTATAGCGTACGGGACCTTCCAGAAGTCTTTATAACCCTGAGCTGGACCAATGGAATCAGGAGTAGGACCTGAGCACCTGACTCCTGAGCTCCAATGGGAGGTTGTCCCAGGAGCATGCTCAGAGTATGGAGTGAAGGACTTAGCCTCCGGAGAGAGTTGCTGAAAAGCAATCTCTTCTGCAATCTCTCCTGCCGTGGATGGATAGCAGGAGACTGAAGGATGTAAGGGTCCAGATCTCTGCATAGCCAGGGCAGAAATCTGACTCCTAACATGTATTTACAAAACTTCCATTTTCTCTATGCCTGACCTAAACTACTTCATTTTTCAGTAGGTATTAGTATATAATGAGGTGGCCTTCACCATCCATCTCCTGAAATGGGCAACATCAATGGCATTTAACGGGTCCCAAGTACTTAATTACATCTCAATATGCCATATTTCCCATTTCAGGAGATGGATGGTGAAGGCCACCTCATTATATACTAATACCTACTGAAAAATAAAGTACTTTAGGTCAGGCATAGAGAAAATGGAAGTTTTGTAAATACATATTACAACTAGCACATATGTGTGTGTGCATGTTTCAAAGCCGTGTTTGTTTTTGGGTAGCTGTGTTTGTGTAAGTAGAAGAGATGTATGTGAATGTGGCAAAACTGTATATGTGTACGTGTGAGAGCTGAGTGTTATATAGAAAAGGTGTGTGTGTGAACATAGGAGAGCTGTGTGTTTATATGTAGCTGAGCTGTGTGTGTGTTGGAGAGGTGTGTGTATGTAAGACAGCTGCGTGTAACTGAAATGTGTGTATGTATGTTGCAGACATGTATGTATGCATAGCAGAGCTTAGTGTGCATATACTGTGCATGCAGTAGTGATGTTACGTATGTGCTCCAGAGAATGCATATAAACGGTCTGCGGCAAAGGTACACATGTATAATATACATGCTGCAGAGAAATAGTAACATTAGATCTCTATCCACTATATTCTTCCCTACAGCAGTAAAGTTAGTGTTATCAAATCCCCTACAAATTTACACCTGTGGGAAATTTTAATTGGTTGCAAAAGTTTTTTCCTATATTTTTACTAAGTGAACCTGGGGGTGTGTTTAAAATTAAGGTGTGTCTAATAGTTAGAAAACTTTGAAACTTTACATAAATTAATAGCAAAATGTTTACATTACACCTATCAAAAAACAGCCTCCTCCATATCCCCTCAAGCTGTCCTATCCATCACCAAGATAGGTGCGCTTTCTGCCATTTAGGTAGAAGTAATCTTCAAACAATTTGCTTCTAATTTTGATAAAGTAGCTGGAAGTTATGTCATGGAAACTCTACATGTGAGGTCAGCCTATTAAACACTAGTTGTAATATGTATTGTTACGGTGACGGAACACGCTTAAAAAATATAAATAAACGTGTTCGCTGCCCGGGGTCCACCGTGCGGCAGATGGAAAAACCGCAGCTAGAAGACACAGAGCACTGTGGCGGTAATGTGCACGGGGTTCTATATCACCCAGGTGCAATCAAGCAGTCTCTGTTAAGTGCACAGAGCTGCTACAGGAAAAATAGAAAAGGAACGCTGAGACTGTTAGTAACACAAGGACTCAGCGGCACACATGCGGTAGGCAAAAACCGGAGTAGTTAAAACGTCACTACGTCCGACATCTACCGTGGTAACAACTGCAGCGCGGAGTGAACAGAGCCGCAAGCAAGGCGCTGCAAGGACGCTGGTGCAATGTAGGACGCTTAGCTGCTGCACAAGGTATGGCTGGAGCGCGCTGGCGCTAGCGCTGCTACTGGCGGCTGCCCAATCACTCACACAATCGTAATATCAGAGGGAAGGGGTTTCATAATAAGTCATCCACCAGTCCAAGCATACATTACCATACACACAGCAGCAGTATGAAAATTCTAGCGCATGGCTGAACGGCCATGCGCACTTTTTATAGCGTACGGGACCTTCCGGAAGTCTCCATAACCCTTAGCTGGACCAATGGAATCAGGAGTAGGACCTGAGCACCTGACTCCTGAGCTCCAATGGGAGGTTGTCCCAGGAGCATGCTCAGAGTATGGAGTGAAGGACTTAGCCTCCGGAGAGAGAGGCTGAAAAGCAATCTCTTCTGCAATCTCTCCTGCCGTGGACGGATAGCAGGAGACTGAAGGATGTAAGGGTCCAGATCTCTGCATAGCCAGGGCAGAAATCTGACTCCTAACATGTATTTACAAAACTTCCATTTTCTCTATGCCTGACCTAAACTACTTCATTTTTCAGTAGGTATTAGCATATAATGAGGTGGCCTTCACCATCCATCTCCTGAAATGGGCACCATCAATGGCATTTAACGGGTCCCAAATACTTAATTACATCTCAATATGCCATATAAAGAGGCTATCAGGCATATAAAGCTTACTGGAATAATATTAAAATTATAGGCAAGGATGTGACATCTTATCAGTGGTAAAGGCACCACAAAAGAACCCAGGATGTTAAAACTCTAGGTTTTGACTCTTTGTAAACAATTGTACTTTTTAATTCCTGTATCACAACTAGACAATAAGATGCATATTTAGCCAAGAAAAATCTTACTAAAATGTGTATGTGTGTTACAGTCCAGAGGCAGCTTATTCTGAATGAGCAGAATGCTGACAACATCCTTCCTGATCACTGAGAGAACTGTTTTCTCTGTTCTTGCCCCACACTGATCTATCTGATTGGTGCTGTACTGGAGAGAATGAAACTGGGACCTGCAGGGACACTGCACGTCCTGTGTAGCTGAAGGCCCATTCAAAGCATGTGATCAGTCACATTCTTGAAAGGAATTTCAAAATGTGGTAATGTATACAGGGGTTGCGCTGATGTATATGTGTTTGTGTGTATATATATATGTGTGAGTGTACATAGAGAAGCTGTATGTGTTGCATAAATGAGACTTTTGAGTATGGAGGAAAGCAATGTGCGTGTGTTTAGCAAACAGTGTATGTATTTATTTTACTCATTTATATAGCGCCATTAATCCCACAACGCTTTACAGACATTATTGTCACTGTCCCCGATGGGGCTCACAATCTAAATTGCCTATCAGTATGTCTTTGGAATGTGGACGGAAACCCACGCAAACACGGGGAGAACATACAAACACCTTACTCATTTATATAGCGCCACTAATTCCACTGCGCTTTACAGACATTATTGGCACTGTCCCCGATGGGGCTTACAATTTAAATTTCCTATCATTATGTCTTTGGTATGTGAGAGAAAACTCACTCAAATACGGGGAGAATATACAAACTTCTTGCAGATGTTGCCCTTTGTAGGATTTGAACTAAGGACCCCATCGTTGCACGACTAACCACTGAGCTACCGTGCCGATGTATGTAGCGCATATGTGTGTGTGCATGTTTCAAAGCCGTGTTTGTTTTTGGGTAGCTGTGTTTGTGTAAGTAGAAGAGCTGTATGTGAATGTGGCAAAACTGTATATGTGTACGTGTGAGAGCTGAGTGTTATATAGGAAAGGTGTGTGTGTGAACATAGGAGAGCTGTGTGTTTATATGTAGCTGAGCTGTGTGTGTGTTGGAGAGGTGTGTGTATGTAAGACAGCTGTGTGTAACTGAAATGTGTGTATGTATGTTGCAGACGTGTGTATGCATAGCAGAGCTTAGTGTGCATATACTGTGCATGCAGTAGTGATGTTACGTATGTGCTCCAGAGAATGCATATAAACTGCCTGCGGCAAAGGTACACATGTATAATATACATGCTGCAGAGAAATACTAACATTAGATCTCTATCCACTATATTCTTCCCTACAGCAGTAAAGTTAGTGTTATCAAATCCCCTACAAATTTACACCTGTGGGAAATGTTAAATAGTTGCAAAAGTTTTTATTCTATATTTTTACTAAGTAAACCTGGGGGTGCGTTTAAAATTAAGGTGTGTCTAATAGAAAACTTTGAAACTTTACATAAATTAATAGCAAAATGTTTACATTACACCTATCAAAAAACAGCCTCCTCCATTTCCCCTCAAGCTGTCCTATCCATCACCAAGATAGGTGCGCTTTCTGCCATTTAAGTAGAAGTAATCTTCAAACAATTTGCTTCTAATTTAGATAAAGTAGCTGGAAGGTATGTCATGGAAACTCTACATGTGAGGTCAGCCTATTAAACACTAGTTGCAATATGTATTGTTACGGCGGCGGAACACGCTTAAAAAAACATAAATAAACGTGTTCGCCGCCCGGGGTCCACCGTGCGGCAGATGGAAAAACCGCAGCTAGAAGACACAGAGCACTGTGGCGGTAATGTGCACGGGGTTCTATATCACACAGGTGCAATCAAGCAGTCTCTGTTAAGTGCACAGAGCTGCTACAGGAAAAATAGAAAAGGAACGCTGAGCCTGTTAGTAACACAGGGACTCAGCGGCACACATGCGGTAGGCAAAAACCGGAGTAGTTAAAACGTCACTACGTCCGACACCTAACGTGGTAACAAGTGTGCTGGCGTCGCAACCGCAAAAATATGCTGCAACTGCAGCGCGGCGTGAACAGAGCCGCAAGCAAGGCGCTGCAAGGACGCTGGCGCTATGCAGGACGCTTAGATGCTGCACAAGGTATGGCTGGATTGCACTGGCGCTAGCGCTGCTACTGGCGGCTGCCCAATCTCTCACACAATCGTAATATCAGAGGGAAGGGGTTTCATAATAAGTCATCCACCAGTCCAAGCATACATTACCATACACACAGCAGCAGTATGAAAATACTAGCGCATGGCTGAACAGCCATGCACACTTTTTATAGCGTACGGGACCTTCCGGAAGTCTCCATAACCCTGAGCTGGACCAATGGAATCAGGAGCAGGACCTGAGCACCTGACTCCTGAGCTCCAATGGGAGGTTGTCCCAGGAGCATGCTCAGAGTATGGAGTGAAGGACTTAGCCTCCGGAGAGCGTTGCTGAAAAGCAATCTCTTCTGCAATCTCTCCTGCTGTGGACGGATAGCAGGAGACTGCAGGATGTAAGGGTCCAGATCTCTGCATAGCCAGGGC
This sequence comes from Dendrobates tinctorius, assembly GCF_039654945.1. NCBI lineage: Eukaryota > Metazoa > Chordata > Amphibia > Anura > Dendrobatidae > Dendrobates > Dendrobates tinctorius. The sequence continues at coordinate 6,259,897 of NW_027361741.1, read as the reverse complement.
AGAAATCTGACTCCTAACATGTATTTACAAAACTTCCATTTTCTCTATGCCTGACCTAAACTACTTCATTTTTCAGTAGGTATTAGTATATAATGAGGTGGCCTTCACCATCCATCTCCTGAAATGGGCAACATCAATGGCATTTAACGGGTCCCAAGTACTTAATTACATCTCAATATGCCATATTTCCCATTTCAGGAGATGGATGGTGAAGGCCACCTCATTATATACTAATACCTACTGAAAAATAAAGTACTTTAGGTCAGGCATAGAGAAAATGGAAGTTTTGTAAATACATATTACAACTAGCACATATGTGTGTGTGCATGTTTCCAAGCCGTGTTTGTTTTTGGGTAGCTGTGTTTGTGTAAGTAGAAGAGATGTATGTGAATGTGGCAAAACTGTATATGTGTACGTGTGAGAGCTGAGTGTTATATAGGAAAGGTGTGTGTGTGAACATAGGAGAGCTGTGTGTTTATATGTAGCTGAGCTGTGTGTGTGTTGGAGAGGTGTGTGTATGTAAGACAGCTGTGTGTAACTGAAATGTGTGTATGTATGTTGCAGACATGTGTGTATGCATAGCAGAGCTTAGTGTGCATATACTGTGCATGCAGTAGTGATGTTACGTATGTGCTCCAGAGAATGCATATAAACGGTCTGCGGCAAAGGTACACATGTATAATATACATGCTGCAGAGAAATAGTAACATTAGATCTCTATCCACTATATTCTTCCCTACAGCAGTAAAGTTAGTGTTATCAAATCCCCTACAAATTTACACCTGTGGGAAATTTTAATTGGTTGCAAAAGTTTTTATCCTATATTTTTACTAAGTGAACCTGGGGGTGTGTTTAAAATTAAGGTGTGTCTAATAGTTAGAAAACTTTGAAACTTTACATAAATTAATAGCAAAATGTTTACATTACACCTATCAAAAAACAGCCTCCTCCATATCCCCTCAAGCTGTCCTATCCATCACCAAGATAGGTGCGCTTTCTGCCATTTAGGTAGAAGTAATCTTCAAACAATTTGCTTCTAATTTAGATAAAGTAGCTGGAAGTTATGTCATGGAAACTCTACATGGGAAGTCAGCCTATTAAACACTAGTTGTAATATGGATTCACAAAACTTCCATTTTCTCTATGCCTGACCTATACTACTTCATTTTTCAGTAGGTATTAGTATATAATGAGGTGGCCTTCACCATCCATCTCCTGAAATGGGCACCATCAATGGCATTTAACGGGTCCCAAGTACTTAATTACAGTTGTGGCCAAAAGTATTGACACCCCTGCAATTCTGTCAGATAATACTCAGTTTCTTCCTGAAAATGATTGCAAACACAAATTCTTTGTTATTATCATCTTCATTTAATTTGTCTTAAATGGAAAAACACAAAAAGAACTGTCCTAAAGCCAAATTGGATATAATTCCACACAAAACATAAAAAAAGAGGGTGGACAAAAGTATTGGCACTGTTCGAAAAATCATGTGATGCTTCTCTAATTTGTGTAATTAACAGCACCTGTAACTTACCTGTGGCACCTAACAGGTGTTGGCAATAACTAAATCACACTTGCAGCCAGTTGACATGGATTAAAGTTGACTCAACCTCTGTCCTGTGTCCTTGTGTGTACCACATTGAGCATGGAGAAAAGAAAGAAGACCAAAAAACTGTCTGAGGACTTGAGAAACCAAATTGTGAGGAAGCATGAGCAATCTCAAGGCTACAAGTCCATCTCCAAAGACCTGAATGTTCCTGTGTCTACCGTGCGCAGTGTCGTCAAGAAGTTTAAAGCCCATGGCACTGTGGCTAACCTCCATAGATGTGGACGGAAAAGAAAAATTGACAAGAGATTTCAACGCAAGATTGTGCGGATGTTGGATAAAGAACCTCGACTAACATCCAAACAAGTTCAAGCTGCCCTGCAGTCCGAGGGTACAACAGTGTCAACCCGTGCTATCCATCGGCGTCTGAATGAAAAGGGACTGTATGGTAGGACACCCAGGAAGACCCCACTTCTTACCCCAAGACATAAAAAAGCCAGGCTGGAGTTTGCCAAAACTTACCTGAAAAAGCCTAAAACATTTTGGAAGAATGTTCTCTGGTCAGATGAGACAAAAGTAGTGCTTTTTGGGCAAAGGCATCAACATAGAGTTTACAGGAGAAAAAAAGAGGCATTCAAAGAAAAGAACATGGTCCCTACAGTCAAACATGGCGGCGTGTTATGAATGAGTCACCGTAGGAGGCAGACACAAAAATAGCAGCTAAGTCCAGAAAACCGGAGAAGTTGGCAACTATCAGATTGCAAACCCCTGAACCTAACAACACAACTAGCAGTAGCCGTGGGGGGTTCCTACGGTGCCCTAGACCCCTCGATCACAGCCGGAGAAACTAAATAGCCTAAAGACAGAAAAGGAAAACTAAACTGCCCCAGAGCAGACCCCAAAGTAAAAGGCAGCCCCCAACATATAATGACGGTGAAGCAAGATGAAAAAACACACACAGATAGAAAGATAGGCTGAGCAAACAATGGGGCCCAAACTCACTAAAATAGGACAGGATAGGATAGGAGCTGTCTGCAATCTGCAAAAACCCTGAAAAGACAAAGCCAACAGGCTGATATGGAAAAAGGCCCTGAAGCAGCTAGGCTTCAAAAACTATATCAGCACTCAGGTATTTTCTGAAGACAGAGCTAAAGGAATTCAGATCACCCCAGCAGGGAATGACAGAAATCCAGCAAAAACAAAAACAACGTACAAATGCAAACGGAAGAGCAGAAAACTTAGCTTTTGGAGAGCAGGAATTCAGACTGGTATCCAAGGATCCACAGAGAAATCACCCGCAGAGCAGACGGGCGTGGACAGCCTTATATCCAGTCAGAAACTCCACTCAGCCAATCATCATCAATAGACCCAGATGCCTGATAATCAGGCTTACTATCTTTCTTTACTAGAAGAGGGAGTTCATCGGGCCTCAGTGGTAAAGGGGAAAATGAACTCACAACAGTACCTCCCCCTTGAGGAGGGGTCACCGAACCCTCAACCACGCCACCAGGGCGATCAGGGTGAGCCCGATGAAAGGCACGCACCAATCTTTTGGCATGAATATCAGAGGCAGAGACCCAGGAATTATCCTCCTGACCATAACCCTTCCATTTAACCAAATACTGGAGTCTCCGTCTAGCCAGACGGGAATCCAGTACCTTCTCTACCTCATATTCCATGTTACCTTCAACCAATACAGGGTCTGGAGGTGCCACCCCAGGAACAACAGGTTCAACAAACCTCTTCAACAAAGACTTATGGAACACATTATGGATTTTAAATGTGACAGGAAGAGCCAAACGAAAAGAGACTGGATTAATAATCTCCAAATTCTTGTAAGGTCCAATAAATCTAGGCTTAAACTTAGGAGAAGCCACCTTCATAGCAATATTTTTTGATGATAACCACACCATATCACCAACCTTAAACTGGGGACCAATGGTCCTATGTCGGTTGGAAAACCGCTGGGCCTTTTCCTGGGAGAGAGATAACTTATCCACCACTTGGTCCCAGATCTGGTGCATTCTCTCCACCACAGTGTCAACACCTGGGCAGGCAGAGGGCTCCACCTGCCCTGAAGAAAATCGAGGATGAAACCCAAAGTTACAAAAAAAAGTGACATCAAAGTGGCAGAACTAGCTCTATTATTTAAAGCAAATTCGGCCAAGGGCAAAAATGAAACCCAATCATCCTGATCAGCGGAAATAAAACATCTCAAATATGACTCCAAGGTCTGGTTTGTTCTCTCTGTCTGCCCATTGGTTTGAGGGTGAAAAGCAGAGGAGAAGGACAACTGAATTCCCAGCTTGGAACAGAAAGTTCTCCAAAATCTAGACACAAACTGAACCCCTCTGTCAGATACAATGTTCTCAGGAATCCCGTGCAAGCGAACCACCTGTTGCAAAAACAGGGGTACCAACTCAGAGGAAGACGGCAACTTAGGGAGTGGTACAAGATGGACCATCTTAGAGAATCTATCACAAATCAGCCAAATAACAGTCATTCTCTGAGAGACAGGCATATCAGAGATAAAATCCATTGAAATATGGGTCCATGGCCTCTTGGGGACAGGCAAAGGCATCAACAACCCACTAGAGCGAGAACACGATTTAGACCGGGAGCAAGTCCCACAGGACTGCACAAAATTCCTGACTTCACGAGACAAGGAGTGCCACCAAAAAGACCGACTCACCAAATCTCTAGTACCAAAAATACCTGGATGACCAGCCAAAGCAGAGCAATGAACTTCAGACATCACTCTCCTCTTCCACTGGTCAGGAACATACAACTTTCCACTGGGACGACGCTCAGGTTTGTCCTCCTGGAACTCTTCCAGAGCACGTCTCAAATCGGGTGAGATGGCAGAAAGAACTACCCCTTCGCCTAAGATGGTAGCAGGTTTGGTCACCACAGGAGAATCAGCAAAGAAGCTCCTAGAGAGGGCGTCTGCCTTGACATTCTTAGTTCCAGGAAGAAAAGAAACCACAAAATCAAAACGTGTAAAAAACAAGGCCCACCTAGCCTGTCTAGGGTTCAAGCGCTTAGCCGACTCTAGGTAAATCAAATTCTTGTGGTCAGTGAGGACCACGATTTGATGCTTAGCTCCCTCCAACCAATGTCTCCACTCCTCAAATGCCCATTTCATGGCCAACAGTTCCCGATTCCCCACATCATAGTTACGTTCAGATGGAGAGAACTTTCGGGAAAAGAAAGCACAGGGATTCATTTTAGATGTTACAGGATCCTTTTGGGACAAAACAGCTCCTGCACCAATCTCAGAAGCATCCACCTCTACCTGGAACGGAAGTGAGACATCAGGTTGCCGCAAAACCGGGGCGGAGGTGAATCTTCGCTTCAGCTCCTGAAAGGAAGAAACAGCTTCTGGAGACCAACTCAACACATCAGCACCCTTCTTAGTCAAATCAGTCAATGGCTTGGCAATACTAGAAAATTTTGCTATAAATTTCCGATAAAAATTAGCAAAACCCAAAAACTTCTGAAGGGCCTTCAAAGAAGTGGGCTGAACCCAATCGTGAATGGCCTGTACCTTGGCCGGGTCCATTTCAATAGTTGACGGAGACAAAATAAATCCCAAAAAAGAAATCCTCTGTACTCCAAAAAGGCATTTAGATCCTTTGACATACAGGGAATTCTCCCTCAAGATCCGGAACACAGTCCGAATATGTTCCACATGAGAATCCCAATCCTTGGAGAAGATCAAAATATCATCCAGATAGATAATCAAAAATTTATCGACAAAATCTCGGAAAATATCGTTCATGAAGCACTGGAAAACAGAAGGGGCATTAGTGAGCCCAAAAGGCATCACCAGGTACTCAAAATGTCCCTCCGGAGTATTAAACTCCGTCTTCCATTCATCCCCATGCTTAATGCGAATAAGATTATACGCCCCCCTGAGGTCAAGCTTGGTAAACCAACAAGCACCTTTAACTCTAGAGAATAGATCCGAAATCAGGGGTAACGGATACTGATATTTAACAGTAATTTTGTTGAGGGCACGATAATCAATACAAGGTCTTAATGATCCATCTTTTTTGGCTACAAAAAAAAAACGGCACCTAAGGGTGACGAGGATGGTCTAATATGACCCTTCTCCAACGCCTCCTTAATATAGGATCGCATAGCCCCGTGCTCGGGTACAGATAAATTGAAGAGCCGACCCTTGGGGAATTTACACCCCGGGCTCAGTTCAATAGCACAGTCATAACTTCTATGAGGAGGCAGAGACGCAGACTCATTCTCACTAAATACATCATAAAAGTCCGCCAAATAATCAGGAACATCATGCGACTGAGGAGAGGTGGAAAACACCGGAGCCTCACTAAAGGCACACCGACAACCCCAACTCACCACAGACACAGATTTCCAATCCAAAACTGGATTATGAATTTGCAACCAGGGAAACCCCAGAACAATGGTATCATGCAGATTATGCAACACCAAAAATCTGCAATTTTCTTGATGGTCTGGGGCGACCCGCATTACCACCTGGGTCCAAAACTGAGGTTTATTTTTTGCCAAAGGAGTAGCATCAATCCCCCTCAAAGGAATAGGCGTCTGCAGAGGTGTCATCGGAAATCCACAACGTTTAGCAAAATCCAAGTCCATTAGGTTTAGAGCTGCTCCCGAATCCACAAAAGCCTTGGCGGAAAATGTGGACAGGGAGCAGATCAGAGTAATAGCCAGAAGAAACTTAGGTTGAACACCACCAACAGAAAACGTGTGTGCAAAGCGTTTCTCTCGTTTAGGACAGACAGAAATAATATGCGAGGCATCTCCACAGAAAAAACACAACTTATTACGCCTTCTGAACTCCTGACGCTGCTCTCTGGACAAAACACTATCACATTGCATAGGCTCAGACACTCGTTCAACAAGTGGCAACACCACTCGTGCAGTTTTGCGTTCGCGCAAACGCCGATCAATCTGAATGGCTAATGACATAGAATCGTCAAGACCAGAGGGAACAGGAAATCCCACCATAGTATCTTTTACGGCTTCTGACAAACCCTTCCGAAAGACAGCCAAGGCATTATCATTCCAGGTAGTAAGTACAGCCCACTTTTGGAATTTTTGACAGTACGACTCTGCAGAATCTTGACCCTGGTTCAATGCCAGCAGGGTCTTTTCAGCCTGATCAATGGCATTAGGTTCGTCATACAACAACCCCAAGGCTTGAAAAAATGCGTTCACACTAGTCAGAATAGGATCATCAGGTTTCAAAGAAAACGCCCAATCCTGGGGATCGCCACGCAGCAAAGAGATGACAATTTTAACCTGCTGCGCGGAGCTCCCCGACGAGTTAGGCTTCAAGGCAAAAAATAATTTACAATTATTTTTGAAATTCAAAAATTTAGACCGATCCCCAAAAAATACATCAGGTGTGGGAATCTTTGGTTCAGCAGTATGAGAATGAGCAAGGTAGGCGGAAATTCCCCGCACTTCCGCAGCGAGCTGCTCCACACGATCAGACAATTGCTTTATCTCCATTGAGAGAAAAAAAAATCCCCCTACGGCCTCAGAGATATAGAGGAAAAAATATACACACTTTTTTTTTTTTTTTTTACAATTCTTTCCTGCTATTGAGTACCCTAGGATCTGCGGTTCGGCGGGTGATTCTGTTATGAATGAGTCACCGTAGGAGGCAGACACAAAAATAGCAGCTAAGTCCAGAAAACCAGAGAAGTTGGCAACTATCAGATTGCAGACCCCTGAACCTAACAACACAACTAGCAGTAGCCGTGGGGGGTTCCTACGGTGCCCTAGACCCCTCGATCACAGCCGGAGAAACTAAATAGCCTAAAGACAGAAAAGGAAAACTAAACTGCCCCAGAGCAGACCCCAAAGTAAAAGGCAGCCCCCAACATATAATGACGGTGAAGCAAGATAAAAAAACACACACACAGATAGAAAGATAGGCTGAGCAAACAATGGGGCCCAAACTCACTAAAATAGGACAGGATAGGATAGGAGCTGTCTGCAATCTGCAAAAACCCTGAAAAGACAAAGCCAACAGGCTGATATGGAAAAAGGCCCTGAAGCAGCTAGGCTTCAAAAACTATATCAGCACTCAGGTATTTTCTGAAGACAGAGCTAAAGGAATTCAGATCACCCCAGCAGGGAATGACAGAAATCCAGCAAAAACAAAAACAACGTACAAATGCAAACGGAAGAGCAGAAAACTTAGCTTTTGGAGAGCAGGAATTCAGACTGGTATCCAAGGATCCACAGAGAAATCACCCGCAGAGCAGACGGGCGTGGACAGCCTTATATCCAGTCAGAAACTCCACTCAGCCAATCATCATCATTAGACCCAGATGCCTGATAATAAGGCTCACTATCTTTCTTTACTAGAAGAGGGAGTTCATCGGGCCTCAGTGGTAAAGGGGAAAATGAACTCACAACAGCGGCGGTTCCCTGATGTTTTGGGGTTGCTTTGCTGCCTCTGGCACTGGACTGCTTGACCGTGTGCATGGGATTATGAAGTCAGAAGACTACCAACAAATTTTGCAGCATAATGTAGGGTCCAGTGTGAGAAAGCTGGGTCTCCCTCAGAGGTCATGGGTCTTCCAGCAGGACAATGACCCAAAGCACACTTCAAAAAGCACTAGAAAATGGTTTGAGAGAAAGCACTGGAGACTTCTAAGGTGGCCAGCAATGAGTCCAGACCTGAATCCCATAGAACACCTGTGGAGAGATCTAAAAATGGCAGTTTGGAGAAGGCACCCGTCAAATATCAGGGACCTGGAGCAGTTTGCCAAAGAAGAATGGTCTAAAATTCCAGCAGAGCATTGTAAGAAACTCATTGATGGTTACCGGAAACGGTTGGTCGCAGTTATTTTGGCTAAAGGTTGTGCAACCAAGTATTAGGCTGAGGGTGCCAATACTTTTGTCTGGCCCATTTTTGGAGTTTTGTGTGAAATGATCAATATTTTGCTTCATTCTCTTCTGTGTTTTTTTCATTTAAGACAAATTAAATGAAGATAATAATACCAAAGAATTTGTGTTTGCAATCATTTTCAGGAAGAAACTGAGTATTATCTGACAGAATTGCAGGGGTGTCAATACTTTTGGCCACAACTGTACATCTCAATAAGCCATATAAAGAGGCTGTCAGGCATAAAAAAGTTTACTGGAATAATATTAAAATTATAGGCAAGGATGTGACAAAAGAACCCAGGATGCTAAAATTTTGGGTTTTGATTCTTTGTAAATAATTGTACTTTTTAGCTCCTGTATCACAATTAGACAACAAGACGCATATTTAGCAAAGAAAAATCTTACTAAAATTTGTATGTGTGTTACAGTCCAGAGGCAGCTTATTCAGAATGAGCAGAATGCTGACAACATCCTTCCTGATCACTGAGAGAACTGTTTTCTCTGTTCTTGCCCCACACTGATCTATCTGATCGGTGCTGTACTGGAGAGAATGAAACTGGCACCTGTAGGGATACTGCATGTCCTGTGTAGCTGAAGGCCCTTTCACAGCATGTGATCAGTCACAATCTTGAAAGGAATTTCAAAATGTGGTAATGTATACAGGGGTTGTGTTGATGTATATGTGTGTGTGTATATCTACATATATATATATATAAATATATATCTGTGTGAGTGTACATAGAGGAGCTGTATGTGTTGCTTATATGAGTTTTTGTGTATGGAGGAAAGCTATGTGCGAGTGTTTAGCAAACAGTGAATGTATTTATTTTACTCATTTATATAGTGCCATTAATTCCACAGCGCTTTACAGACATTATTGGCACTGTCCCCGATGGGGCTCACAATCTAAATTCCCTATCAGTATGCATTTGGAATGTGGGAGGAAACCCACGCAAACACGGGGAGAACTTTCAAACTCCTTACTCATTTATATAGCGCCATTAATTCCACAGCGCTTTACAGACATTATTGGCACTGTCCCCGATGGGGCTTACAATTTAACTTTCCTATCAGTATGTCTTTGGTATGTAGGAGGAAACCCACGCAAATACGGGGAGAATATACAAACTCCTTGCAGATGTTGTCCTTGGTGGGATTTGAACTAAGGACCCCATCGCTGAAGGACTAACCACTGAGCTATCGTGCTGATGTAAGTAGCACATATGTGTGTGTGCATGTTTCAAAGCCGTGTTTGTTTTTGGGTAGCTGTGTTTGTGTAAGTAGAAGAGCTGCAATTGAATGTGCAAAAACTGTATATGTGTATGTGTGAGAGCTGAGTGTTATATAGGAAAGGTGTGTGTGTGTGAACATAGAAGAGCTGTGTGTTTATATGTAGCCGAGCTGTGTGTGTGTTGGAGAGGTGTGTGTATGTAAGACAGCTGCGTGTAACTGAAATGTGTGTATGTATGTTGCAGACATGTGTGTATGCATAGCAGAGCTTAGTGTGCATATACTGTGCATGCAGTAGTGATGTTACGTATGTGCTCCAGAGAATGCATATAAACTGCCTGCGGCAAAGGTACACATGTATAATATACATGCTGCAGAGAAATACTAACAATAGATCTCCATCCACTATATTCTTCCCTACAGCAGTAAAGTTAGTGTTATCAAATCCCCTACAAATTTACACCTGTGGGAAATTTTAATTGGTTGCAAAAGTTTTTATCCTATATTTTTACTAAGCAAACCTGGGGGTGTGTTTAAAATTAAGGTGTGTCTAATAGTTAGAAAACTTTGAAACTTTACATAAATTAATAGCAAAATGTTTACATTACACCTATCAAAAAACAGCCTCCTCCATATCCCCTCAAGCTGTCCTATCCATCACCAAGATAGGTGCGCTTTCTGCCATTTAGGTAGAAGTAATCTTCAAACAATTTGCTTCTAATTTTGATAAAGTAGCTGGAAGTTATGTCATGGAAACTCTACATGTGAGGTCAGCCTATTAAACACTAGTTGTAATATGTATTGTTACGGTGACGGAACACGCTTAAAAAATATAAATAAACGTGTTCGCTGCCCGGGGTCCACCGTGCGGCAGATGGAAAAACCGCAGCTAGAAGACACAGAGCACTGTGGCGGTAATGTGCACGGGGTTCTATATCACCCAGGTGCAATCAAGCAGTCTCTGTTAAGTGCACAGAGCTGCTACAGGAAAAATAGAAAAGGAACGCTGAGACTGTTAGTAACACAAGGACTCAGCGGCACACATGCGGTAGGCAAAAACCGGAGTAGTTAAAACGTCACTACGTCCGACATCTACCGTGGTAACAACTGCAGCGCGGAGTGAACAGAGCCGCAAGCAAGGCGCTGCAAGGACGCTGGTGCAATGTAGGACGCTTAGCTGCTGCACAAGGTATGGCTGGAGCGCGCTGGCGCTAGCGCTGCTACTGGCGGCTGCCCAATCACTCACACAATCGTAATATCAGAGGGAAGGGGTTTCATAATAAGTCATCCACCAGTCCAAGCATACATTACCATACACACAGCAGCAGTATGAAAATACTAGCGCATGGCTGAACGGCCATGCGCACTTTTTATAGCGTACGGGACCTTCCGGAAGTCTCCATAACCCTGAGCTGGACCAATGGAATCAGGAGTAGGACCTGAGCACCTGACTCCTGAGCTCCAATGGGAGGTTGTCCCAGGAGCATGCTCAGAGTATGGAGTGAAGGACTTAGCCTCCGGAGAGAGTTGCTGAAAAGCAATCTCTTCTGCAATCTCTCCTGCCGTGGACAGATAGCAGGAGACTGAAGGATGTAAGGGTTCAGATCTCTGCATAGCCAGGGCAGAAATCTGACTCCTAACATGTATTTACAAAACTTCCATTTTCTCTATGCCTGACCTAAACTACTTCATTTTTCAGTAGGTATTAGTATATAATGAGGTGGCCTTCACCATCCATCTCCTGAAATGGGCAACATCAATGGCATTTAACGGGTCCCAAGTACTTAATTACATCTCAATATGCCATATTTCCCATTTCAGGAGATGGATGGTGAAGGCCACCTCATTATATACTAATACCTACTGAGAAATAAAGTACTTTAGGTCAGGCATAGAGAAAATGGAAGTTTTGTAAATACATATTACAACTAGCACATATGTGTGTGTGCATGTTTCAAAGCCGTGTTTGTTTTTGGGTAGCTGTGTTTGTGTAAGTAGAAGAGATGTATGTGAATGTGGCAAAACTGTATATGTGTATGTGTGAGAGCTGAGTGTTATATAGGAAAGGTGTGTGTGTGAACATAGGAGAGCTGTGTGTTTATATGTAGCTGAGCTGTGTGTGTGTTGGAGAGGTGTGTGTATGTAAGACAGCTGTGTGTAACTGAAATGTGTGTATGTATGTTGCAGACATGTGTGTATGCATAGCAAAGCTTAGAGTGCATATACTGTGCATGCAGTAGTGATGTTACGTATGTGCTCCAGAGAATGCATATAAACGGTCTGCGGCAAAGGTACACATGTATAATATACATGCTGCAGAGAAATAGTAACATTAGATCTCTATCCACTATATTCTTCCCTACAGCAGTAAAGTTAGTGTTATCAAATCCCCTACAAATTTACACCTGTGGGAAATTTTAATTGGTTGCAAAAGTTTTTATCCTATATTTTTACTAAGTGAACCTGGGGGTGTGTTTAAAGTTAAGGTGTGTCTAATCGTTAGAAAACTTTGAAACTTTACATAAATTAATAGCAAAATGTTTACATTACACCTATCAAAAAACAGCCTCCTCCATATCCCCTCAAGCTGTCCTATCCATCACCAAGATAGGTGCGCTTTCTGCCATTTAGGTAGAAGTAATCTTCAAACAATTTGCTTCTAATTTTGATAAAGTAGCTGGAAGTTATGTCATGGAAACTCTACATGTGAGGTCAGCCTATTAAACACTAGTTGTAATATGTATTGTTACGGCGACGGAACACGCTTAAAAAATATAAATAACCGTGTTCGCTGCCCGGGGTCCACCGTGCGGCAGATGGAAAAACCGCAGCTAGAAGACACAGAGCACTGTGGCGGTAATGTGCACGGGGTTCTATATCACCCAGGTGCAATCAAGCAGTCTCTGTTAAGTGCACAGAGCTGCTACAGGAAAAATAGAAAAGGAACGCTGAGACTGTTAGTAACACAAGGACTCAGCGGCACACATGCGGTAGGCAAAAACCGGAGTAGTTAAAACGTCACTACGTCCGACATCTACCGTGGTAACAACTGCAGCGCGGAGTGAACAGAGCCGCAAGCAAGGCGCTGCAAGGACGCTGGCGCAATGCAGGACGCTTAGCTGCTGCACAAGGTATGGCTGGAGCGCGCTGGCGCTAGCGCTGCTACTGGCGGCTGCCCAATCACTCACACAATCGTAATATCAGAGGGAAGGGGTTTCATAATAAGTCATCCACCAGTCCAAGCATACATTACCATACACATAGCAGCAGTATGAAAATACTAGCGCATGGCTGAACGGCCATGCGCACTTTTTATAGCGTACGGGACCTTCCGGAAGTCTCCATAACCCTGAGCTGGACCAATGGAATCAGGAGTAGGACCTGAGCACCTGACTCCTGAGCTCCAATGGGAGGTTGTCCCAGGAGCATGCTCAGAGTATGGAGTGAAGGACTTAGCCTCCGGAGAGAGTTGCTGAAAAGCAATCTCTTCTGCAATCTCTCCTGCCGTGGACGGATAGCAGGAGACTGAAGGATGTAAGGGTCCAGATCTCTGCATAGCCAGGGCAGAAATCTGACTCCTAACATGTATTTACAAAACTTCCATTTTCTCTATGCCTGACCTAAACTACTTCATTTTTCAGTAGGTATTAGTATATAATGAGGTGGCCTTCACCATCCATCTCCTGAAATGGGCAACATCAATGGCATTTAACGGGTCCCAAGTACTTAATTACATCTCAATATGCCATATTTCCCATTTCAGGAGATGGATGGTGAAGGCCACCTCATTATATACTAATACCTACTGAAAAATAAAGTACTTTAGGTCAGGCATAGAGAAAATGGAAGTTTTGTAAATACATATTACAACTAGCACATATGTGTGTGTGCATGTTTCAAAGCCGTGTTTGTTTTTGGGTAGCTGTGTTTGTGTAAGTAGAAGAGATGTATGTGAATGTGGCAAAACTGTATATGTGTACGTGTGAGAGCTGAGTGTTATATAGGAAAGGTGTGTGTGTGAACATAGGAGAGCTGTGTGTTTATATGTAGCTGAGCTGTGTGTGTGTTGGAGAGGTGTGTGTATGTAAGACAGCTGTGTGTAACTGAAATGTGTGTATGTATGTTGCAGACATGTGTGTATGCATAGCAGAGCTTAGTGTGCATATACTGTGCATGCAGTAGTGATGTTACGTATGTGCTCCAGAGAATGCATATAAACGGTCTGCGGCAAAGGTACACATGTATAATATACATGCTGCAGAGAAATAGTAACATTAGATCTCTATCCACTATATTCTTCCCTACAGCAGTAAAGTTAGTGTTATCAAATCCCCTACAAATTTACACCTGTGGGAAATTTTAATTGGTTGCAAAAGTTTTTATCCTATATTTTTACTAAGTGAACCTGGGGGTGTGTTTAAAATTAAGGTGTGTCTAATAGTTAGAAAACTTTGAAACTTTACATAAATTAATAGCAAAATGTTTACATTACACCTATCAAAAAACAGCCTCCTCCATATCCCCTCAAGCTGTCCTATCCATCACCAAGATAGGTGCGCTTTCTGCCATTTAGGTAGAAGTAATCTTCAAACAATTTGCTTCTAATTTTGATAAAGTAGCTGGAAGTTATGTCATGGAAACTCTACATGTGAGGTCAGCCTATTAAACACTAGTTGTAATATGTATTGTTACGGCGACGGAACACGCTTAAAAAATATAAATAAACGTGTTCGCTGCCCGGGGTCCACCGTGCGGCAGATGGAAAAACCGCAGCTAGAAGACACAGAGCACTGTGGCGGTAATGTGCACGGGGTTCTATATCACCCAGGTGCAATCAAGCAGTCTCTGTTAAGTGCACAGAGCTGCTACAGGAAAAATAGAAAAGGAACGCTGAGACTGTTAGTAACACAAGGACTCAGCGGCACACATGCGGTAGGCAAAAACCGGAGTAGTTAAAACGTCACTACGTCCGACATCTACCGTGGTAACAACTGCAGCGCGGAGTGAACAGAGCCGCAAGCAAGGCGCTGCAAGGACGCTGGCGCAATGTAGGATGCTTAGCTGCTGCACAAGGTATGGCTGGAGCGAGCTGGCGCTAGCGCTGCTACTGGCGGCTGCCCAATCACTCACACAATCGTAATATCAGAGGGAAGGGGTTTCATAATAAGTCATCCACCAGTCCAAGCATACATTACCATACACACAGCAGCAGTATGAAAATACTAGCGCATGGCTGAACGGCCATGCGCACTTTTTATAGCGTACGGGACCTTCCAGAAGTCTTTATAACCCTGAGCTGGACCAATGGAATCAGGAGTAGGACCTGAGCACCTGACTCCTGAGCTCCAATGGGAGGTTGTCCCAGGAGCATGCTCAGAGTATGGAGTGAAGGACTTAGCCTCCGGAGAGAGTTGCTGAAAAGCAATCTCTTCTGCAATCCCTCCTGCCGTGGACGGATAGCAGGAGACTGAAGGATGTAAGGGTCCAGATCTCTGCATAGCCAGGGCAGAAATCTGACTCCTAACATGTATTTACAAAACTTCCATTTTCTCTATGCCTGACCTAAACTACTTCATTTTTCAGTAGGTATTAGTATATAATGAGGTGGCCTTCACCATCCATCTCCTGAAATGGGCAACATCAATGGCATTTAACGGGTCCCAAATACTTAATTACATCTCAATATGCCATATTTCCCATTTCAGGAGATGGATGGTGAATGCCACCTCATTATATACTAATACCTACTGAAAAATAAAGTACTTTAGGTCAGGCATAGAGAAAATGGAAGTTTTGTAAATACATATTACAACTAGCACATATGTGTGTGTGCATGTTTCAAAGCCGTGTTTGTTTTTGGGTAGCTGTGTTTGTGTAAGTAGAAGAGATGTATGTGAATGTGGCAAAACTGTATATGTGTACGTGTGAGAGCTGAGTGTTATATAGAAAAGGTGTGTGTGTGAACATAGGAGAGCTGTGTGTTTATATGTAGCTGAGCTGTGTGTGTGTTGGAGAGGTGTGTGTATGTAAGACAGCTGCGTGTAACTGAAATGTGTGTATGTATGTTGCAGACATGTATGTATGCATAGCAGAGCTTAGTGTGCATATACTGTGCATGCAGTAGTGATGTTACGTATGTGCTCCAGAGAATGCATATAAACGGTCTGCGGCAAAGGTACACATGTATAATATACATGCTGCAGAGAAATAGTAACATTAGATCTCTATCCACTATATTCTTCCCTACAGCAGTAAAGTTAGTGTTATCAAATCCCCTACAAATTTACACCTGTGGGAAATTTTAATTGGTTGCAAAAGTTTTTTCCTATATTTTTACTAAGTGAACCTGGGGGTGTGTTTAAAATTAAGGTGTGTCTAATAGTTAGAAAACTTTGAAACTTTACATAAATTAATCGCAAAATGTTTACATTACACCTATCAAAAAACAGCCTCCTCCATATCCCCTCAAGCTGTCCTATCCATCACCAAGATAGGTGCGCTTTCTGCCATTTAGGTAGAAGTAATCTTCAAACAATTTGCTTCTAATTTTGATAAAGTAGCTGGAAGTTATGTCATGGAAACTCTACATGTGAGGTCAGCCTATTAAACACTAGTTGTAATATGTATTGTTACGGTGACGGAACACGCTTAAAAAATATAAATAAACGTGTTCGCTGCCCGGGGTCCACCGTGCGGCAGATGGAAAAACCGCAGCTAGAAGACACAGAGCACTGTGGCGGTAATGTGCACGGGGTTCTATATCACCCAGGTGCAATCAAGCAGTCTCTGTTAAGTGCACAGAGCTGCTACAGGAAAAATAGAAAAGGAACGCTGAGACTGTTAGTAACACATGGACTCAGCGGCACACATGCGGTAGGCAAAAACCGGAGTAGTTAAAACGTCACTACGTCCGACATCTACCGTGGTAACAACTGCAGCGCGGAGTGAACAGAGCCGCAAGCAAGGCGCTGCAAGGACGCTGGCGCAATGCAGGACGCTTAGCTGCTGCACAAGGTATGGCTGGAGCGCGCTGGCGCTAGCGCTGCTACTGGCGGCTGCCCAATCACTCACACAATCATAATATCAGAGGGAAGGGGTTTCATAATAAGTCATCCACCAGTCCAAGCATACATTACCATACACATAGCAGCAGTATGAAAATACTAGCGCATGGCTGAACGGCCATGCGCACTTTTTATAGCGTACGGGACCTTCCGGAAGTCTCCATAACCCTGAGCTGGACCAATGGAATCAGGAGTAGGACCTGAGCACCTGACTCCTGAGCTCCAATGGGAGGTTGTCCCAGGAGCATGCTCAGAGTATGGAGTGAAGGACTTAGCCTCCGGAGAGAGTTGCTGAAAAGCAATCTCTTCTGCAATCTCTCCTGCCGTGGACGGATAGCAGGAGACTGAAGGATGTAAGGGTCCAGATCTCTGCATAGCCAGGGCAGAAATCTGACTCCTAACATGTATTTACAAAACTTCCATTTTCTCTATGCCTGACCTAAACTACTTCATTTTTCAGTAGGTATTAGTATATAATGAGGTGGCCTTCACCATCCATCTCCTGAAATGGGCAACATCAATGGCATTTAACGGGTCCCAAGTACTTAATTACATCTCAATATGCCATATTTCCCATTTCAGGAGATGGATGGTGAAGGCCACCTCATTATATACTAATACCTACTGAAAAATAAAGTACTTTAGGTCAGGCATAGAGAAAATGGAAGTTTTGTAAATACATATTACAACTAGCACATATGTGTGTGTGCATGTTTCAAAGCCGTGTTTGTTTTTGGGTAGCTGTGTTTGTGTAAGTAGAAGAGATGTATGTGAATGTGGCAAAACTGTATATGTGTACGTGTGAGAGCTGAGTGTTATATAGGAAAGGTGTGTGTGTGAACATAGGAGAGCTGTGTGTTTATATGTAGCTGAGCTGTGTGTGTGTTGGAGAGGTGTGTGTATGTAAGACAGCTGTGTGTAACTGAAATGTGTGTATGTATGTTGCAGACATGTGTGTATGCATAGCAGAGCTTAGTGTGCATATACTGTGCATGCAGTAGTGATGTTACGTATGTGCTCCAGAGAATGCATATAAACGGTCTGCGGCAAAGGTACACATGTATAATATACATGCTGCAGAGAAATAGTAACATTAGATCTCTATCCACTATATTCTTCCCTACAGCAGTAAAGTTAGTGTTATCAAATCCCCTACAAATTTACACCTGTGGGAAATTTTAATTGGTTGCAAAAGTTTTTATCCTATATTTTTACTAAGTGAACCTGGGGGTGTGTTTAAAATTAAGGTGTGTCTAATAGTTAGAAAACTTTGAAACTTTACATAAATTAATAGCAAAATGTTTACATTACACCTATCAAAAAACAGCCTCCTCCATATCCCCTCAAGCTGTCCTATCCATCACCAAGATAGGTGCGCTTTCTGCCATTTAGGTAGAAGTAATCTTCAAACAATTTGCTTCTAATTTTGATAAAGTAGCTGGAAGTTATGTCATGGAAACTCTACATGTGAGGTCAGCCTATTAAACACTAGTTGTAATATGTATTGTTACGGCGACGGAACACGCTTAAAAAATATAAATAAACGTGTTCGCTGCCCGGGGTCCACCGTGCGGCAGATGGAAAAACCGCAGCTAGAAGACACAGAGCACTGTGGCGGTAATGTGCACGGGGTTCTATATCACCCAGGTGCAATCAAGCAGTCTCTGTTAAGTGCACAGAGCTGCTACAGGAAAAATAGAAAAGGAACGCTGAGACTGTTAGTAACACAAGGACTCAGCGGCACACATGCGGTAGGCAAAAACCGGAGTAGTTAAAACGTCACTACGTCCGACATCTACCGTGGTAACAACTGCAGCGCGGAGTGAACAGAGCCGCAAGCAAGGCGCTGCAAGGACGCTGGCGCAATGCAGGACGCTTAGCTGCTGCACAAGGTATGGCTGGAGCGCGCTGGCGCTAGCGCTGCTACTGGCGGCTGCCCAATCACTCACACAATCGTAATATCAGAGGGAAGGGGTTTCATAATAAGTCATCCACCAGTCCAAGCATACATTACCATACACATAGCAGCAGTATGAAAATACTAGCGCATGGCTGAACGGCCATGCGCACTTTTTATAGCGTACGGGACCTTCCGGAAGTCTCCATAACCCTGAGCTGGACCAATGGAATCAGGAGTAGGACCTGAGCACCTGACTCCTGAGCTCCAATGGGAGGTTGTCCCAGGAGCATGCTCAGAGTATGGAGTGAAGGACATAGCCTCCGGAGAGAGTTGCTGAAAAGCAATCTCTTCTGCAATCTCTCCTGCCGTGGACGGATAGCAGGAGACTGAAGGATGTAAGGGTCCAGATCTCTGCATAGCCAGGGCAGAAATCTGACTCCTAACATGTATTTACAAAACTTCCATTTTCTCTATGCCTGACCTAAACTACTTCATTTTTCAGTAGGTATTAGTATATAATGAGGTGGCCTTCACCATCCATCTCCTGAAATGGGCAACATCAATGGCATTTAACGGGTCCCAAGTACTTAATTACATCTCAATATGCCATATTTCCCATTTCAGGAGATGGATGGTGAAGGCCACCTCATTATATACTAATACCTACTGAAAAATAAAGTACTTTAGGTCAGGCATAGAGAAAATGGAAGTTTTGTAAATACATATTACAACTAGCACATATGTGTGTGTGCATGTTTCAAAGCCGTGTTTGTTTTTGGGTAGCTGTGTTTGTGTAAGTAGAAGAGATGTATGTGAATGTGGCAAAACTGTATATGTGTACGTGTGAGAGCTGAGTGTTATATAGGAAAGGTGTGTGTGTGAACATAGGAGAGCTGTGTGTTTATATGTAGCTGAGCTGTGTGTGTGTTGGAGAGGTGTGTGTATGTAAGACAGCTGTGTGTAACTGAAATGTGTGTATGTATGTTGCAGACATGTGTGTATGCATAGCAGAGCTTAGTGTGCATATACTGTGCATGCAGTAGTGATGTTACGTATGTGCTCCAGAGAATGCATATAAACGGTCTGCGGCAAAGGTACACATGTATAATATACATGCTGCAGAGAAATAGTAACATTAGATCTCTATCCACTATATTCTTCCCTACAGCAGTAAAGTTAGTGTTATCAAATCCCCTACAAATTTACACCTGTGGGAAATTTTAATTGGTTGCAAAAGTTTTTATCCTATATTTTTACTAAGTGAACCTGGGGGTGTGTTTAAAATTAAGGTGTGTCTAATAGTTAGAAAACTTTGAAACTTTACATAAATTAATAGCAAAATGTTTACATTACACCTATCAAAAAACAGCCTCCTCCATATCCCCTCAAGCTGTCCTATCCATCACCAAGATAGGTGCGCTTTCTGCCATTTAGGTAGAAGTAATCTTCAAACAATTTGCTTCTAATTTTGATAAAGTAGCTGGAAGTTATGTCATGGAAACTCTACATGTGAGGTCAGCCTATTAAACACTAGTTGTAATATGTATTGTTACGGCGACGGAACACGCTTAAAAAATATAAATAAACGTGTTCGCTGCCCGGGGTCCACCGTGCGGCAGATGGAAAAACCGCAGCTAGAAGACACAGAGCACTGTGGCGGTAATGTGCACGGGGTTCTATATCACCCAGGTGCAATCAAGCAGTCTCTGTTAAGTGCACAGAGCTGCTACAGGAAAAATAGAAAAGGAACGCTGAGACTGTTAGTAACACAAGGACTCAGCGGCACACATGCGGTAGGCAAAAACCGGAGTAGTTAAAACGTCACTACGTCCGACATCTACCGTGGTAACAACTGCAGCGCGGAGTGAACAGAGCCGCAAGCAAGGCGCTGCAAGGACGCTGGCGCAATGTAGGATGCTTAGCTGCTGCACAAGGTATGGCTGGAGCGCGCTGGCGCTAGCGCTGCTACTGGCGGCTGCCCAATCACTCACACAATCGTAATATCAGAGGGAAGGGGTTTCATAATAAGTCATCCACCAGTCCAAGCATACATTACCATACACACAGCAGCAGTATGAAAATACTAGCGCATGGCTGAACGGCCATGCGCACTTTTTATAGCGTACGGGACCTTCCAGAAGTCTTTATAACCCTGAGCTGGACCAATGGAATCAGGAGTAGGACCTGAGCACCTGACTCCTGAGCTCCAATGGGAGGTTGTCCCAGGAGCATGCTCAGAGTATGGAGTGAAGGACTTAGCCTCCGGAGAGAGTTGCTGAAAAGCAATCTCTTCTGCAATCCCTCCTGCCGTGGACGGATAGCAGGAGACTGAAGGATGTAAGGGTCCAGATCTCTGCATAGCCAGGGCAGAAATCTGACTCCTAACATGTATTTACAAAACTTCCATTTTCTCTATGCCTGACCTAAACTACTTCATTTTTCAGTAGGTATTAGTATATAATGAGGTGGCCTTCACCATCCATCTCCTGAAATGGGCAACATCAATGGCATTTAACGGGTCCCAAGTACTTAATTACATCTCAATATGCCATATTTCCCATTTCAGGAGATGGATGGTGAATGCCACCTCATTATATACTAATACCTACTGAAAAATAAAGTACTTTAGGTCAGGCATAGAGAAAATGGAAGTTTTGTAAATACATATTACAACTAGCACATATGTGTGTGTGCATGTTTCAAAGCCGTGTTTGTTTTTGGGTAGCTGTGTTTGTGTAAGTAGAAGAGATGTATGTGAATGTGGCAAAACTGTATATGTGTACGTGTGAGAGCTGAGTGTTATATAGAAAAGGTGTGTGTGTGAACATAGGAGAGCTGTGTGTTTATATGTAGCTGAGCTGTGTGTGTGTTGGAGAGGTGTGTGTATGTAAGACAGCTGCGTGTAACTGAAATGTGTGTATGTATGTTGCAGACATGTATGTATGCGTAGCAGAGCTTAGTGTGCATATACTGTGCATGCAGTAGTGATGTTACGTATGTGCTCCAGAGAATGCATATAAACGGTCTGCGGCAAAGGTACACATGTATAATATACATGCTGCAGAGAAATAGTAACATTAGATCTCTATCCACTATATTCTTCCCTACAGCAGTAAAGTTAGTGTTATCAAATCCCCTACAAATTTA
Source organism: Dendrobates tinctorius (assembly GCF_039654945.1). NCBI lineage: Eukaryota > Metazoa > Chordata > Amphibia > Anura > Dendrobatidae > Dendrobates > Dendrobates tinctorius. Next base: position 6,238,107 of record NW_027361741.1, on the reverse strand, counting down.
CACCTGTGGGAAATTTTAATTGGTTGCAAAAGTTTTTATCCTATATTTTTACTAAGTGAACCTGGGGGTGTGTTTAAAATTAAGGTGTGTCTAATAGTTAGAAAACTTTGAAACTTTACATAAATTAATAGCAAAATGTTTACATTACACCTATCAAAAAACAGCCTCCTCCATATCCCCTCAAGCTGTCCTATCCATCACCAAGATAGGTGCGCTTTCTGCCATTTAGGTAGAAGTAATCTTCAAACAATTTGCTTCTAATTTTGATAAAGTAGCTGGAAGTTATGTCATGGAAACTCTACATGTGAGGTCAGCCTATTAAACACTAGTTGTAATATGTATTGTTACGGTGACGGAACACGCTTAAAAAATATAAATAAACGTGTTCGCTGCCCGGGGTCCACCGTGCGGCAGATGGAAAAACCGCAGCTAGAAGACACAGAGCACTGTGGCGGTAATGTGCACGGGGTTCTATATCACCCAGGTGCAATCAAGCAGTCTCTGTTAAGTGCACAGAGCTGCTACAGGAAAAATAGAAAAGGAACGCTGAGACTGTTAGTAACACAAGGACTCAGCGGCACACATGCGGTAGGCAAAAACCGGAGTAGTTAAAACGTCACTACGTCCGACATCTACCGTGGTAACAACTGCAGCGCGGAGTGAACAGAGCCGCAAGCAAGGCGCTGCAAGGACGCTGGTGCAATGTAGGACGCTTAGCTGCTGCACAAGGTATGGCTGGAGCGCGCTGGCGCTAGCGCTGCTACTGGCGGCTGCCCAATCACTCACACAATCGTAATATCAGAGGGAAGGGGTTTCATAATAAGTCATCCACCAGTCCAAGCATACATTACCATACACACAGCAGCAGTATGAAAATTCTAGCGCATGGCTGAACGGCCATGCGCACTTTTTATAGCGTACGGGACCTTCCGGAAGTCTCCATAACCCTGAGCTGGACCAATGGAATCAGGAGTAGGACCTGAGCACCTGACTCCTGAGCTCCAATGGGAGGTTGTCCCAGGAGCATGCTCAGAGTATGGAGTGAAGGACTTAGCCTCCGGAGAGAGTTGCTGAAAAGCAATCTCTTCTGCAATCTCTCCTGCCGTGGACGGATAGCAGGAGACTGAAGGATGTAAGGGTCCAGATCTCTGCATAGCCAGGGCAGAAATCTGACTCCTAACATGTATTTACAAAACTTCCATTTTCTCTATGCCTGACCTAAACTACTTCATTTTTCAGTAGGTATTAGTATATAATGAGGTGGCCTTCACCATCCATCTCCTGAAATGGGCACCATCAATGGCATTTAACGGGTCCCAAATACTTAATTACATCTCAATATGCCATATAAAGAGGCTATCAGGCATATAAAGCTTACTGGAATAATATTAAAATTATAGGCAAGGATGTGACATCTTATCAGTGGTAAAGGCACCACAAAAGAACCCAGGATGTTAAAACTCTAGGTTTTGACTCTTTGTAAACAATTGTACTTTTTAATTCCTGTATCACAACTAGACAATAAGATGCATATTTAGCCAAGAAAAATCTTACTAAAATGTGTATGTGTGTTACAGTCCAGAGGCAGCTTATTCTGAATGAGCAGAATGCTGACAACATCCTTCCTGATCACTGAGAGAACTGTTTTCTCTGTTCTTGCCCCACACTGATCTATCTGATCGGTGCTGTACTGGAGAGAATGAAACTGGGACCTGCAGGGACACTGCACGTCCTGTGTAGCTGAAGGCCCATTCAAAGCATGTGATCAGTCACATTCTTGAAAGGAATTTCAAAATGTGGTAATGTATACAGGGGTTGCGCTGATGTATATGTGTTTGTGTGTATATATATATGTGTGAGTGTACATAGAGAAGCTGTATGTGTTGCATAAATGAGACTTTTGAGTATGGAGGAAAGCAATGTGCGTGTGTTTAGCAAACAGTGTATGTATTTATTTTACTCATTTATATAGCGCCATTAATCCCACAACGCTTTACAGACATTATTGTCACTGTCCCCGATGGGGCTCACAATCTAAATTGCCTATCAGTATGTCTTTGGAATGTGGACGGAAACCCACGCAAACACGGGGAGAACATACAAACACCTTACTCATTTATATAGCGCCACTAATTCCACTGCGCTTTACAGACATTATTGGCACTGTCCCCGATGGGGCTTACAATTTAAATTTCCTATCATTATGTCTTTGGTATGTGAGAGAAAACTCACTCAAATACGGGGAGAATATACAAACTTCTTGCAGATGTTGCCCTTTGTAGGATTTGAATTAAGGACCCCATCGTTGCACGACTAACCACTGAGCTACCGTGCCGATGTAAGTAGCGCATATGTGTGTGTGCATGTTTCAAAGCCGTGTTTGTTTTTGGGTAGCTGTGTTTGTGTAAGTAGAAGAGCTGTATGTGAATGTGGCAAAACTGTATATGTGTACGTGTGAGAGCTGAGTGTTATATAGGAAAGGTGTGTGTGTGAACATAGGAGAGCTGTGTGTTTATATGTAGCTGAGCTGTGTGTGTGTTGGAGAGGTGTGTGTATGTAAGACAGCTGTGTGTAACTGAAATGTGTGTATGTATGTTGCAGACGTGTGTATGCATAGCAGAGCTTAGTGTGCATATACTGTGCATGCAGTAGTGATGTTACGTATGTGCTCCAGAGAATGCATATAAACTGCCTGCGGCAAAGGTACACATGTATAATATACATGCTGCAGAGAAATACTAACATTAGATCTCTATCCACTATATTCTTCCCTACAGCAGTAAAGTTAGTGTTATCAAATCCCCTACAAATTTACACCTGTGGGAAATGTTAAATAGTTGCAAAAGTTTTTATTCTATATTTTTACTAAGTAAACCTGGGGGTGCGTTTAAAATTAACGTGTGTCTAATAGAAAACTTTGAAACTTTACATAAATTAATAGCAAAATGTTTACATTACACCTATCAAAAAACAGCCTCCTCCATTTCCCCTCAAGCTGTCCTATCCATCACCAAGATAGGTGCGCTTTCTGCCATTTAAGTAGAAGTAATCTTCAAACAATTTGCTTCTAATTTAGATAAAGTAGCTGGAAGGTATGTCATGGAAACTCTACATGTGAGGTCAGCCTATTAAACACTAGTTGCAATATGTATTGTTACGGCGGCGGAACACGCTTAAAAAAACATAAATAAACGTGTTTGCCGCCCGGGGTCCACCGTGCGGCAGATGGAAAAACCGCAGCTAGAAGACACAGAGCACTGTGGCGGTAATGTGCACGGGGTTCTATATCACACAGGTGCAATCAAGCAGTCTCTGTTAAGTGCACAGAGCTGCTACAGGAAAAATAGAAAAGGAACGCTGAGCCTGTTAGTAACACAGGGACTCAGCGGCACACATGCGGTAGGCAAAAACCGGAGTAGTTAAAACGTCACTACGTCCGACACCTAACGTGGTAACAAGTGTGCTGGCGTCGCAACCGCAAAAATATGCTGCAACTGCAGCGCGGCGTGAACAGAGCCGCAAGCAAGGCGCTGCAAGGACGCTGGCGCTATGCAGGACGCTTAGATGCTGCACAAGGTATGGCTGGATTGCAATGGCGCTAGCTCTGCTACTGGCGGCTGCCCAATCTCTCACACAATCGTAATATCAGAGGGAAGGGGTTTCATAATAAGTCATCCACCAGTCCAAGCATACATTACCATACACACAGCAGCAGTATGAAAATACTAGCGCATGGCTGAACAGCCATGCACACTTTTTATAGCGTACGGGACCTTCCGGAAGTCTCCATAACCCTGAGCTGGACCAATGGAATCAGGAGCAGGACCTGAGCACCTGACTCCTGAGCTCCAATGGGAGGTTGTCCCAGGAGCATGCTCAGAGTATGGAGTGAAGGACTTAGCCTCCGGAGAGCGTTGCTGAAAAGCAATCTCTTCTGCAATCTCTCCTGCTGTGGACGGATAGCAGGAGACTGCAGGATGTAAGGGTCCAGATCTCTGCATAGCCAGGGCAGAAATCTGACTCCTAACATGTATTTACAAAACTTCCATTTTCTCTATGCCTGACCTAAACTACTTCATTTTTCAGTAGGTATTAGTATATAATGAGGTGGCCTTCACCATCCATCTCCTGAAATGGGCAACATCAATGGCATTTAACGGGTCCCAAGTACTTAATTACATCTCAATATGCCATATTTCCCATTTCAGGAGATGGATGGTGAAGGCCACCTCATTATATACTAATACCTACTGAAAAATAAAGTACTTTAGGTCAGGCATAGAGAAAATGGAAGTTTTGTAAATACATATTACAACTAGCACATATGTGTGTGTGCATGTTTCAAAGCCGTGTTTGTTTTTGGGTAGCTGTGTTTGTGTAAGTAGAAGAGATGTATGTGAATGTGGCAAAACTGTATATGTGTACGTGTGAGAGCTGAGTGTTATATAGAAAAGGTGTGTGTGTGAACATAGGAGAGCTGTGTGTTTATATGTAGCTGAGCTGTGTGTGTGTTGGAGAGGTGTGTGTATGTAAGACAGCTGCGTGTAACTGAAATGTGTGTATGTATGTTGCAGACATGTGTGTATGCATAGCAGAGCTTAGTGTGCATATACTGTGCATGCAGTAGTGATGTTACGTATGTGCTCCAGAGAATGCATATAAACGGTCTGCGGCAAAGGTACACATGTATAATATACATGCTGCAGAGAAATAGTAACATTAGATCTCCATCCACTATATTCTTCCCTACAGCAGTAAAGTTAGTGTTATCAAATCCCCTACAAATTTACACCTGTGGGAAATTTTAATTGGTTGCAAAAGTTTTTTCCTATATTTTTACTAAGTGAACCTGGGGGTGTGTTTAAAATTAAGGTGTGTCTAATAGTTAGAAAACTTTGAAACTTTACATAAATTAATAGCAAAATGTTTACATTACACCTATCAAAAAACAGCCTCCTCCATATCCCCTCAAGCTGTCCTATCCATCACCAAGATAGGTGCGCTTTCTGCCATTTAGGTAGAAGTAATCTTCAAACAATTTGCTTCTAATTTAGATAAAGTAGCTGGAAGTTATGTCATGGAAACTCTACATGTGAGGTCAGCCTATTAAACACTAGTTGTAATATGTATTGTTACGGCGACGGAACACGCTTAAAAAATATAAATAAACGTGTTCGCCGCCCGGGGTCCACCGTGCGGCAGATGGAAAAACCGCAGCTAGAAGATACAGAGCACTGTGGCGGTAATGTGCACGGGGTTCTATATCACCCAGTTGCAATCAAGCAGTCTCTGTTAAGTGCACAGAGCTGCTACAGGAAAAATAGAAAAGGAACGCTGAGACTGTTAGTAACACAAGGACTCAGCGGCACACATGCGGTAGGCAAAAACCGGAGTAGTTAAAACGTCACTACGTCCGACATCTACCGTGGTAACAACTGCAGCGCGGAGTGAACAGAGCCGCAAGCAAGGCGCTGCAAGGACGCTGGCGCAATGCAGGACGCTTAGCTGCTGCACAAGATATGGCTGGAGCGCGCTGGCGCTAGCGCTGCTACTGGCGGCTGCCCAATCACTCACACAATCGTAATATCAGAGGGAAGGGGTTTCATAATAAGTCATCCACCAGTCCAAGCATACATTACCACACAGCAGCAGTATGAAAATACTAGCGCATGGCTGAACAGCCATGCACACTTTTTATAGCGTACGGGACCTTCCGGAAGTCTCCATAACCCTGAGCTGGACCAATGGAATCAGGAGCAGGACCTGAGCACCTGACTCCTGAGCTCCAATGGGAGGTTGTCCCAGGAGCATGCTCAGAGTATGGAGTGAAGGACTTAGCCTCCGGAGAGCATTGCTGAAAAGCAATCTCTTCTATCTCTTCTGCAATCTCTCCTGCTGTGGACGGATAGCAGGAGACTGCAGGATGTAAGGGTCCAGATCTCTGCATAGCCAGGGCAGAAATCTGACTCCTAACATGTATTTACAAAACTTCCATTTTCTCTATGCCTGACCTAAACTACTTCATTTTTCAGTAGGTATTAGTATATAATGAGGTGGCCTTCACCATCCATCTCCTGAAATGGGCAACATCAATGGCATTTAACGGGTCCCAAGTACTTAATTACATCTCAATATGCCATATTTCCCATTTCAGGAGATGGATGGTGAAGGCCACCTCATTATATACTAATACCTACTGAAAAATAAAGTACTTTAGGTCAGGCATAGAGAAAATGGAAGTTTTGTAAATACATATTACAACTAGCACATATGTGTGTGTGCATGCTTCCAAGCCGTGTTTGTTTTTGGGTAGCTGTGTTTGTGTAAGTAGAAGAGATGTATGTGAATGTGGCAAAACTGTATATGTGTACGTGTGAGAGCTGAGTGTTATATAGGAAAGGTGTGTGTGTGAACATAGGAGAGCTGTGTGTTTATATGTAGCTGAGCTGTGTGTGTGTTGGAGAGGTGTGTGTATGTAAGACAGCTGTGTGTAACTGAAATGTGTGTATGTATGTTGCAGACATGTGTGTATGCATAGCAGAGCTTAGTGTGCATATACTGTGCATGCAGTAGTGATGTTACGTATGTGCTCCAGAGAATGCATATAAACTGTCTGCGGCAAAGGTACACATGTATAATATACATGATGCAGAGAAATAGTAACATTAGATCTCTATCCACTATATTCTTCCCTACAGGAGTAAAGTTAGTGTTATCAAATCCCCTACAAATTTACACCTGAGGGAAATTTTAATTGGTTGCAAAAGTTTTTATCCTATATTTTTACTAAGTGAACCTGGGGGTGTGTTTCAAATTAAGGTGTGTCTAATAGTTAGAAAACTTTGAAACTTTACATAAATTAATAGCAAAATGTTTACATTACACCTATCAAAAAACAGCCTCCTCCATATCCCCTCAAGCTGTCCTATCCATCACCAAGATAGGTGCGCTATCTGCCATTTAGGTAGAAGTAATCTTCAAACAATTTGCTTCTAATTTAGATAAAGTAGCTGGAAGTTATGTCATGGAAACTCTACATGTGAGGTCAGCCTAGTAAACACTAGTTGTAATATGTATTGTTACGGCGACGGAACACGCTTAAAAAATATAAATAAACGTGTTCGCCGCCCGGGGTCCACCGTGCGGCAGATGGAAAAACCGCAGCTAGAAGATACAGAGCACTGTGGCGGTAATGTGCACGGGGTTCTATATCACCCAGTTGCAATCAAGCAGTCTCTGTTAAGTGCACAGAGCTGCTACAGGAAAAATAGAAAAGGAACGCTGAGACTGTTAGTAACACAAGGACTCAGCGGCACACATGCGGTAGGCAAAAACCGGAGTAGTTAAAACGTCACTACGTCCGACATCTACCGTGGTAACAACTGCAGCGCGGAGTGAACAGAGCCGCAAGCAAGGCGCTGCAAGGACGCTGGCGCAATGCAGGACGCTTAGCTGCTGCACAAGATATGGCTGGAGCGCGCTGACGCTAGCGCTGCTACTGGCGGCTGCCCAATCACTCACACAATCGTAATATCAGAGGGAAGGGGTTTCATAATAAGTCATCCACCAGTCCAAGCATACATTACCATACACACAGCAGCAGTATGAAAATACTAGCGCATGGCTGAACAGCCATGCACACTTTTTATAGCGTACGGGACCTTCCGGAAGTCTCCATAACCCTGAGCTGGACCAATGGAATCAGGAGCAGGACCTGAGCACCTGACTCCTGAGCTCCAATGGGAGGTTGTCCCAGGAGCATGCTCAGAGTATGGAGTGAAGGACTTAGCCTCCGGAGAGCGTTGCTGAAAAGCAATCTCTTCTGCAATCTCTCCTGCTGTGGACGGATAGCAGGAGACTGCAGGATGTAAGGGTCCAGATCTCTGCATAGCCAGGGCAGAAATCTGACTCCTAACATGTATTTACAAAACTTCCATTTTCTCTATGCCTGACCTAAACTACTTAATTTTTCAGTAGGTATTAGTATATAAAGAGGTGGCCTTCACCATCCATCTCCTGAAATGGGCAACATCAATGGCATTTAACGGGTCCCAAGTACTTAATTACATCTCAATATGCCATATTTCCCATTTCAGGAGATGGATGGTGAAGGCCACCTCATTATATACTAATACCTACTGAAAAATAAAGTACTTTAGGTCAGGCATAGAGAAAATGGAAGTTTTGTAAATACATATTACAACTAGCACATATGTGTGTGTGCATGTTTCAAAGCCGTGTTTGTTTTTGGGTAGCTGTGTTTGTGTAAGTAGAAGAGATGTATGTGAATGTGGCAAAACTGTATATGTGTACGTGTGAGAGCTGAGTGTTATATAGGAAAGGTGTGTGTGTGAACATAGGAGAGCTGTGTGTTTATATGTAGCTGAGCTGTGTGTGTGTTGGAGAGGTGTGTGTATGTAAGACAGCTGTGTGTAACTGAAATGTGTGTATGTATGTTGCAGACATGTGTATGCATAGCAGAGCTTAGTGTGCATATACTGTGCATGCAGTAGTGATGTTACGTATGTGCTCCAGAGAATGCATATAAACTGTCTGCGGCAAAGGTACACATGTATAATATACATGCTGCAGAGAAATAGTAACATTAGATCTCTATCCACTATATTCTTCCCTACAGCAGTAAAGTTAGTGTTATCAAATCCCCTACAAATTTACACCTGTGGGAAATTTTAATTGGTTGCAAAAGTTTTTATCCTATATTTTTACTAAGTGAACCTGGGGGTGTGTTTAAAATTAAGGTGTGTCTAATAGTTAGAAAACTTTGAAACTTTACATAAATTAATAGCAAAATGTTTACATTACACCTATCAAAAAACAGCCTCCTCCATATCTCCTCAAGCTGTCCTATCCATCACCAAGATAGGTGCGCTTTCTGCCATTTAGGTAGAAGTAATCTTCAAACAATTTGCTTCTAATTTTGATAAAGTAGCTGGAAGTTATGTCATGGAAACTTTACATGTGAGGTCAGCCTATTAAACACTAGTTGTAATATGTATTGTTACGGCGACGGAACACGCTTAAAAAATATAAATAAACGTGTTCGCTGCCCGGGGTCCACCGTGCGGCAGATGGAAAAACCGCAGCTAGAAGACACAGAGCACTGTGGCGGTAATGTGCACGGGGTTCTATATCACCCAGGTGCAATCAAGCAGTCTCTCAGGAAAAATAGAAAAGGAACGCTGAGACTGTTAGTAACACAGGGACTCAGCGGCACACATGCGGTAGGCAAAAACCGGAGTAGTTAAAACGTCACTACGTCCGACACCTAACGTGGTAACAAGTGTGCTGGCGTCGCAACCGCAAAAATATGCTGCAACTGCAGCGCGGCGTGAACAGAGCCGCAAGCAAGGCGCTGCAAGGACGCTGGCGCAATGCAGGACGCTTAGATGCTGCACAAGGTATGGCTGGATTGCACTGGCGCTAGCGCTGCTACTGGCGGCTGCCCAATCTCTCACACAATCGTAATATCAGAGGGAAGGGGTTTCATAATAAGTCATCCACCAGTCCAAGCATACATTACCATACACACAGCAGCAGTATGAAAATACTAGCGCATGGCTGAACAGCCATGCACACTTTTTATAGCGTACGGGACCTTCCGGAAGTCTCCATAACCCTGAGCTGGACCAATGGAATCAGGAGCAGGACCTGAGCACCTGACTCCTGAGCTCCAATGGGAGGTTGTCCCAGGAGCATGCTCAGAGTATGGAGTGAAGGACTTAGCCTCCGGAGAGCGTTGCTGAAAAGCAATCTCTTCTGCAATCTCTCCTGCTGTGGATGGATAGCAGGAGACTGCAGGATGTAAGGGTCCAGATCTCTGCATAGCCAGGGCAGAAATCTGACTCCTAACATGTATTTACAAAACTTCCATTTTCTCTATGCCTGACCTAAACTACTTCATTTTTCAGTAGGTATTAGTATATAATGAGGTGGCCTTCACCATCCATCTCCTGAAATGGGCAACATCAATGGCATTTAACGGGTCCCAAGTACTTAATTACGTCTCAATATGCCATATTTCCCATTTCAGGAGATGGATGGTGAAGGCCACCTCATTATATACTAATACCTACTGAAAAATAAAGTACTTTAGGTCAGGCATAGAGAAAATGGAAGTTTTGTAAATACATATTACAACTAGCACATACGTGTGTGTGCATGTTTCAAAGCCGTGTTTGTTTTTGGGTAGCTGTGTTTGTGTAAGTAGAAGAGATGTATGTGAATGTGGCAAAACTGTATATGTGTACGTGTGAGAGCTGAGTGTTATATAGGAAAGGTGTGTGTGTGAACATAGGAGAGCTGTGTGTTTATATGTAGCTGAGCTGTGTGTGTGTTGGAGAGGTGTGTGTATGTAAGACAGCTGTGTGTAACTGAAATGTGTGTATGTATGTTGCAGACATGTGTATGCATAGCAGAGCTTAGTGTGCATATACTGTGCATGCAGTAGTGATGTTACGTATGTGCTCCAGAGAATGCATATAAACTGTCTGCGGCAAAGGTACACATGTATAATATACATGCTGCAGAGAAATAGTAACATTAGATCTCTATCCACTATATTCTTCCCTACAGCAGTAAAGTTAGTGTTATCAAATCCCCTACAAATTTACACCTGTGGGAAATTTTAATTGGTTGCAAAAGTTTTTATCCTATATTTTTACTAAGTGAACCTGGGGGTGTGTTTAAAATTAAGGTGTGTCTAATAGTTAGAAAACTTTGAAACTTTACATAAATTAATAGCAAAATGTTTACATTACACCTATCAAAAAACAGCCTCCTCCATATCCCCTCAAGCTGTCCTATCCATCACCAAGATAGGTGCGCTTTCTGCCATTTAGGTAGAAGTAATCTTCAAACAATTTGCTTCTAATTTTGATAAAGTAGCTGGAAGTTATGTCATGGAAACTCTACATGTGAGGTCAGCCTATTAAACACTAGTTGTAATATGTATTGTTACGGCGACGGAACACGCTTAAAAAATATAAATAAACGTGTTCGCTGCCCGGGGTCCACCGTGCGGCAGATGGAAAAACCGCAGCTAGAAGACACAGAGCACTGTGGCGGTAATGTGCACGGGGTTCTATATCACCCAGGTGCAATCAAGCAGTCTCTGTTAAGTGCACAGAGCTGCTACAGGAAAAATAGAAAAGGAACGCTGAGACTGTTAGTAACACAGGGACTCAGCGGCACACATGCGGTAGGCAAAAACCGGAATAGTTAAAACGTCACTACGTCCGACACCTAACGTGGTAACAAGTGTGCTGGCGTCGCAACCGCAAAAATATGCTGCAACTGCAGCGCGGCGTGAACAGAGCCGCAAGCAAGGCGCTGCAAGGACGCTGGCGCAATGCAGGACGCTTAGATGCTGCACAAGTTATGGCTGGATTGCACTGGCGCTAGCGCTGCTACTGGCGGCTGCCCAATCTCTCACACAATCGTAATATCAGAGGGAAGGGGTTTCATAATAAGTCATCCACCAGTCCAAGCATACATTACCATACACACAGCAGCAGTATGAAAATACTAGCGCATGGCTGAACAGCCATGCACACTTTTTATAGCGTACGGGACCTTCCGGAAGTCTCCATAACCCTGAGCTGGACCAATGGAATCAGGAGTAGGACCTGAGCACCTGACTCCTGAGCTCCAATGGGAGGTTGTCCCAGGAGCATGCTCAGAGTATGGAGTGAAGGACTTAGCCTCCGGAGAGAGTTGCTGAAAAGCAATCTCTTCTGCAATCTCTCCTGCTGTGGACGGATAGCAGGAGACTGCAGGATGTAAGGGTCCAGATCTCTGCAGAGCCAGGGCAGAAATCTGACTCCTAACATGTATTTACAAAACTTCCATTTTCTCTATGCCTGACCTAAACTACTTCATTTTTCAGTAGGTATTAGTATATAATGAGGTGGCCTTCACCATCCATCTCCTGAAATGGGCACCATCAATGGCATTTAACGGGTCCCAAATACTTAATTACATCTCAATATGCCATATAAAGAGGCTATCAGGCATATAAAGCTTACTGGAATAATATTAAAATTATAGGCAAGGATGTGACATCTTATCAGTGGTAAAGGCACCACAAAAGAACCCAGGATGTTAAAACTCTAGGTTTTGACTCTTTGTAAACAATTGTACTTTTTAATTCCTGTATCACAACTAGACAATAAGATGCATATTTAGCCAAGAAAAATCTTACTAAAATGTGTATGTGTGTTACAGTCCAGAGGCAGCTTATTCTGAATGAGCAGAATGCTGACAACATCCTTCCTGATCACTGAGAGAACTGTTTTCTCTGTTCTTGCCCCACACTGATCTATCTGATCGGTGCTGTACTGGAGAGAATGAAACTGGGACCTGCAGGGACACTGCACGTCCTGTGTAGCAGAAGGCCCATTCAAAGCATGTGATCAGTCACATTCTTGAAAGGAATTTCAAAATGTGGTAATGTATACAGGGGTTGCGCTGATGTATATGTGTTTGTGTGTATATATATATATATGTGTGAGTGTACATAGAGAAGCTGTATGTGTTGCATATATGAGACTTTTGAGTATGGAGGAAAGCAATGTGCGTGTGTTTAGCAAACAGTGTATGTATTTATTTTACTCATTTATATAGCGCCATTAATCCCACAACGCTTTACAGACATTATTGTCACTGTCCCCGATGGGGCTCACAATCTAAATTGCCTATCAGTATGTCTTTGGAATGTGGACGGAAACCCACACAAACACGGGGAGAACATACAAACACCTTACTCATTTATATAGCGCCATTAATTCCACTGCGCTTTACAGACATTATTGGCACTGTCCCCGATGGGGCTTACAATTTAAATTTCCTATCATTATGTCTTTGGTATGTGAGAGAAAACTCACTCAAATACGGGGAGAATATACAAACTTCTTGCAGATGTTGCCCTTTGTAGGATTTGAACTAAGGACCCCATCGTTGCACGACTAACCACTGAGCTACCGTGCCGATGTAAGTAGCACATATGTGTGTGTGCATGTTTCAAAGCCGTGTTTGTTTTTGGGTAGCTGTGTTTGTGTAAGTAGAAGAGCTGTATGTGAATGTGGCAAAACTGTATATGTGTACGTGTGAGAGCTGAGTGTTATATAGGAAAGGTGTGTGTGTGAACATAGGAGAGCTGTGTGTTTATATGTAGCTGAGCTGTGTGTGTGTTGGAGAGGTGTGTGTATGTAAGACAGCTGTGTGTAACTGAAATGTGTGTATGTTTATGCAGACATGTGTGTATGCATAGCAGAGCTTAGTGTGCATATACTGTGCATGCAGTAGTGATGTTACGTATGTGCTCCAGAGAATGCATATAAACAGCCTGCGGCAAAGGTACACATGTATAATATACATGCTGCAGAGAAATACTAACATTAGATCTCTATCCACTATATTCTTCCCTACAGCAGTAAAGTTAGTGTTATCAAATCCCCTACAAATTTACACCTGTGGGAAATGTTAAATAGTTGCAAAAGTTTTTATTCTATATTTTTACTAAGTAAACCTGGGGGTGCGTTTAAAATTAAGGTGTGTCTAATAGAAAACTTTGAAACTTTACATAAATTAATAGCAAAATGTTTACATTACACCTATCAAAAAACAGCCTCCTCCATTTCCCCTCAAGCTGTCCTATCCATCACCAAGATAGGTGCGCTTTCTGCCATTTAAGTAGAAGTAATCTTCAAACAATTTGCTTCTAATTTAGATAAAGTAGCTGTAAGGTATGTCATGGAAACTCTACATGTGAGGTCAGCCTATTAAACACTAGTTGCAATATGTATTGTTACGGCGGCGGAACACGCTTAAAAAAACATAAATAAACGTGTTCGCCGCCCGGGGTCCACCGTGCGGCAGATGGAAAAACCGCAGCTAGAAGACACAGAGCACTGTGGCGGTAATGTGCACGGGGTTCTATATCACACAGGTGCAATCAAGCAGTCTCTGTTAAGTGCACAGAGCTGCTACAGGAAAAATAGAAAAGGAACGCTGAGCCTGTTAGTAACACAGGGACTCAGCGGCACACATGCGGTAGGCAAAAACCGGAGTAGTTAAAACGTCACTACGTCCGACACCTAACGTGGTAACAAGTGTGCTGGCGTCGCAACCGCAAAAATATGCTGCAACTGCAGCGCGGCGTGAACAGAGCCGCAAGCAAGGCGCTGCAAGGACGCTGGCGCAATGCAGGACGCTTAGATGCTGCACAAGGTATGGCTGGATTGCACTGGCGCTAGCGCTGCTACTGGCGGCTGCCCAATCTCTCACACAATCGTAATATCATAGGGAAGGGGTTTCATAATAAGTCATCCACCAGTCCAAGCATACATTACCATACACACAGCAGCAGTATGAAAATACTAGCGCATGGCTGAACAGCCATGCACACTTTTTATAGCGTACGGGACCTTCCGGAAGTCTCCATAACCCTGAGCTGGACCAATGGAATCAGGAGCAGGAACTGAGCACCTGACTCCTGAGCTCCAATGGGAGGTTGTCCCAGGAGCATGCTCAGAGTATGGAGTGAAGGACTTAGCCTCCGGAGAGCGTTGATGAAAAGCAATCTCTTCTGCAATCTCTCCTGCTGTGGACGGATAGCAGGAGACTGCAGGATGTAAGGGTCCAGATCTCTGCATAGCCAGGGCAGAAATCTGACTCCTAACATGTATTTACAAAACTTCCATTTTCTCTATGCCTGACCTAAACTACTTCATTTTTCAGTAGGTATTAGTATATAATGAGGTGGCCTTCACCATCCATCTCCTGAAATGGGCAACATCAATGGCATTTAACGGGTCCCAAGTACTTAATTACATCTCAATATGCCATATTTCCCATTTCAGGAGATGGATGGTGAAGGCCACCTCATTATATACTAATACCTACTGAAAAATAAAGTACTTTAGGTCAGGCATAGAGAAAATGGAAGTTTTGTAAATACATATTACAACTAGCACATATGTGTGTGTGCATGTTTCAAAGCCGTGTTTGTTTTTGGGTAGCTGTGTTTGTGTAAGTAGAAGAGATGTATGTGAATGTGGCAAAACTGTATATGTGTACGTGTGAGAGCTGAGTGTTATATAGGAAAGGTGTGTGTGTGAACATAGGAGAGCTGTGTGTTTATATGTAGCTGAGCTGTATGTGTGTTGGAGAGGTGTGTGTATGTAAGACAGCTGTGTGTAACTGAAATGTGTGTATGTATGTTGCAGACATGTGTGTATGCATAGCAGAGCTTAGTGTGCATATACTGTGCATGCAGTAGTGATGTTACGTGTGTGCTCCAGAGAATGCATATAAACGGTCTGCGGCAAAGGTACACATGTATAATATACATGCTGCAGAGAAATAGTAACATTAGATCTCTATCCACTATATTCTTCCCTACAGCAGTAAAGTTAGTGTTATCAAATCCCCTACAAATTTACACCTGAGGGAAATTTTAATTGGTTGCAAAAGTTTTTATCCTATATTTTTACTAAGTGAACCTGGGGGTGTGTTTAAAATTAAGGTGTGTCTAATAGTTAGAAAACTTTGAAACTTTACATAAATTAATAGCAAAATGTTTACATTACACCTATCAAAAAACAGCCTCCTCCATATCCCCTCAAGCTGTCCAATCCATCACCAAGATAGGTGCGCTTTCTGCCATTTAGGTAGAAGTAATCTTCAAACAATTTGCTTCTAATTTAGATAAAGTAGCTGGAAGTTATGTCATGGAAACTCTACATGTGAGGTCAGCCTATTAAACACTAGTTGTAATATGTATTGTTACGGCGACGGAACACGCTTAAAAAATATAAATAAACGTGTTCGCCGCCCGGGGTCCACCGTGCGGCAGATGGAAAAACCGCAGCTAGAAGATACAGAGCACTGTGGAGGTAATGGGCACGGGGTTCTATATCACCCAGTTGCAATCAAGCAGTCTCTGTTAAGTGCACAGAGCTGCTACAGGAAAAATAGAAAAGGAACGCTGAGACTGTTAGTAACACAAGGACTCAGCGGCACACATGCGGTAGGCAAAAACCGGAGTAGTTAAAACGTCACTACGTCCGACATCTACCGTGGTAACAACTGCAGCGCGGAGTGAACAGAGCCGCAAGCAAGGCGCTGCAAGGACGCTGGCGCAATGCAGGACGCTTAGCTGCTGCACAAGGTATGGCTGGAGTGCGCTGGCGCTAGCGCTGCTACTGGCGGCTGCCCAATCACTCACACAATCGTAATATCAGAGGGAAGGGGTTTCATAATAAGTCATCCACCAGTCCAAGCATACATTACCATACACACAGCAGCAGTATGAAAATACTAGCGCATGGCTGAACAGCCATGCACACTTTTTATAGCGTACGGGACCTTCCGGAAGTCTCCATAACCCTGAGCTGGACCAATGGAATCAGGAGCAGGACCTGAGCACCTGACTCCTGAGCTCCAATGGGAGGTTGTCCCAGGAGCATGCTCAGAGTATGGAGTGAAGGACTTAGCCTCCGGAGAGCGTTGCTGAAAAGCAATCTCTTCTGCAATCTCTCCTGCTGTGGACGGATAGCAGGAGACTGCAGGATGTAAGGGTCCAGATCTCTGCATAGCCAGGGCAGAATTGACTCCTAACATGTATTTACAAAACTTCCATTTTCTCTATGCCTGACCTAAACTACTTCATTTTTCAGTAGGTATTAGTATATAATGAGGTGGCCTTCACCATCCATCTCCTGAAATGGGCAACATCAATGGCATTTAACGGGTGCCAAGTACTTAATTACATCTCAATATGCCATATTTCCCATTTCAGGAGATGGATGGTGAAGGCCACCTCATTATATACTAATACCTACTGAAAAATAAAGTACTTTAGGTCAGGCATAGAGAAAATGGAAGTTTTGTAAATACATATTACAACTAGCACATATGTGTGTGTGCATGTTTCAAAGCCGTGTTTGTTTTTGGGTAGCTGTGTTTGTGTAAGTAGAAGAGATGTATGTGAATGTGGCAAAACTGTATATGTGTACGTGTGAGAGCTGAGTGTTATATAGGAAAGGTGTGTGTGTGAACATAGGAGAGCTGTGTGTTTATATGTAGCTGAGCTGTGTGTGTGTTGGAGAGGTGTGTGTATGTAAGACAGCTGTGTGTAACTGAAATGTGTGTATGTATGTTGCAGACATGTGTGTATGCATAGCAGAGCTTAGTGTGCATATACTGTGCATGCAGTAGTGATGTTACGTATGTGCTCCAGAGAATGCATATAAACTGTCTGCGGCAAAGGTACACATGTATAATATACATGCTGCAGAGAAATAGTAACATTAGATCTCTATCCACTATATTCTTCCCTACAGCAGTAAAGTTAGTGTTATCAAATCCCCTACAAATTTACACCTGTGGGAAATTTTAATTGGTTGCAAAAGTTTTTATCCTATATTTTTACTAAGTGAACCTGGGGGTGTGTTTAAAATTAAGGTGTGTCTAATAGTTAGAAAACTTTGAAACTTTACATAAATTAATAGCAAAATGTTTACATTACACCTATCAAAAAACAGCCTCCTCCATATCCCCTCAAGCTGTCCTATCCATCACCAAGATAGGTGCGCTTTCTGCCATTTAGGTAGAAGTAATCTTCAAACAATTTGCTTCTAATTTAGATAAAGTAGCTGGAAGTTATGTCATGGAAACTCTACATGTGAGGTCAGCCCATTAAACACTAGTTTTAATATGTATTGTTACGGCGACGGAACACGCTTAAAAAATATAAATAAAAGTGTTCGCTGCCCGGGGTCCACCGTGCGGCAGATGGAAAAACCGCAGCTAGAAGACACAGAGCACTGTGGCGGTAATGTGCACGGGGTTCTATATCACCCAGGTGCAATCAAGCAGTCTCTGTTAAGTGCACAGAGCTGCTACAGGAAAAATAGAAAAGGAACGCTGAGACTGTTAGTAACACAAGGACTCAGCGGCACACATGCGGTAGGCAAAAACCGGAGTAGTTAAAACGTCACTACGTCCGACATCTACCGTGGTAACAACTGCAGCGCGGAGTGAACAGAGCCGCAAGCAAGGCGCTGCAAGGACGCTGGCGCAATGCAGGACGCTTAGCTGCTGCACAAGGTATGGCTGGAGCGCGCTGGCGCTAGCGCTGCTACTGGCGGCTGCCCAATCACTCACACAATCGTAATATCAGAGGGAAGGGGTTTCATAATAAGTCATCCACCAGTCCAAGCATACATTACCATACACACAGCAGCAGTATGAAAATACTAGCGCATGGCTGAACGGCCATGCGCACTTTTTATAGCGTACGGGACCTTCCGGAAGTCTCCATAACCCTGAGCTGGACCAATGGAATCAGGAGTAGGACCTGAGCACCTGACTCCTGAGCTCCAATGGGAGGTTGTCCCAGGAGCATGCTCAGAGTATGGAGTGAAGGACTTAGCCTCCGGAGAGAGTTGCTAAAAAGCAATCTCTTCTGCAATCTCTCCTGCCGTGGACGGATAGCAGGAGACTGAAGGATGTAAGGGTCCAGATCTCTGCATAGCCAGGGCAGAAATCTGACTCCTAACATGTATTTACAAAACTTCCATTTTCTCTATGCCTGACCTAAACTACTTCATTTTTCAGTAGGTATTAGTATATAATGAGGTGGCCTTCACCATCCATCTCCTGAAATGGGCACCATCAATGGCATTTAACGGGTCCCAAATACTTAATTACATCTCAATATGCCATATAAAGAGGCTATCAGGCATATAAAGCTTACTGGAATAATATTAAAATTATAGGCAAGGATGTGACATCTTTTCAGTGGTAAAGGCACCACAAAAGAACCCAGGATGTTAAAACTCTAGGTTTTGACTCTTTGTAAACAATTGTACTTTTTAATTCCTGTATCACAACTAGACAATAAGATGCATATTTAGCCAAGAAAAATCTTACTAAAATGTGTATGTGTGTTACAGTCCAGAGGCAGCTTATTCTGAATGAGCAGAATGCTGACAACATCCTTCCTGATCACTGAGAGAACTGTTTTCTCTGTTCTTGCCCCACACTGATCTATCTGATTGGTGCTGTACTGGAGAGAATGAAACTGGGACCTGCAGGGACACTGCACGTCCTGTGTAGCTGAAGGCCCATTCAAAGCATGTGATCAGTCACATTCTTGAAAGGAATTTCAAAATGTGGTAATGTATACAGGGGTTGCGCTGATGTATATGTGTTTGTGTGTATATATATATATGTGTGAGTGTACATAGAGAAGCTGTATGTGTTGCATATATGAGACTTTTGAGTATGGAGGAAAGCAATGTGCGTGTGTTTAGCAAACAGTGTATGTATTTATTTTACTCATTTATATAGCGCCATTAATCCCACAACGCTTTACAGACATTATTGTCACTGTCCCCGATGGGGCTCACAATCTAAATTGCCTATCAGTATGTCTTTGGAATGTGGACGGAAACCCACGCAAACACGGGGAGAACATACAAACACCTTACTCATTTATATAGCGCCATTAATTCCACTGCGCTTTACAGACATTATTGGCACTGTCCCCGATGGGGCTTACAATTTAAATTTCCTATCATTATGTCTTTGGTATGTGAGAGAAAACTCACTCAAATACGGGGAGAATATACAAACTTCTTGCAGATGTTGCCCTTTGTAGGATTTGAACTAAGGACCCCATCGTTGCACGACTAACCACTGAGCTACCGTGCCGATGTAAGTAGCACATATGTGTGTGTGCATGTTTCAAAGCCGTGTTTGTTTTTGGGTAGCTGTGTTTGTGTAAGTAGAAGAGCTGTATGTGAATGTGGCAAAACTGTATATGTGTACGTGTGAGAGCTGAGTGTTATATAGGAAAGGTGTGTGTGTGAACATAGGAGAGCTGTGTTTATATGTAGCTGAGCTGTGTGTGTGTTGGAGAGGTGTGTGTATGTAAGACAGCTGTGTGTAACTGAAATGTGTGTATGTATGTTGCAGACATGTGTGTATGCATAGCAGAGCTTAGTGTGCATATACTGTGCATGCAGTAGTGATGTTACGTATGTGCTCCAGAGAATGCATATAAACTGCCTGCGGCAAAGGTACACATGTATAATATACATGCTGCAGAGAAATACTAACATTAGATCTCTATCCACTATATTCTTCCCTACAGCAGTAAAGTTAGTGTTATCAAATCCCCTACAAATTTACACCTGTGGGAAATGTTAAATAGTTGCAAAAGTTTTTATTCTATATTTTTACTAAGTAAACCTGGGGGTGCGTTTAAAATTAAGGTGTGTCTAATAGAAAACTTTGAAACTTTACATAAATTAATAGCAAAATGTTTACATTACACCTATCAAAAAACAGCCTCCTCCATTTCCCCTCAAGCTGTCCTATCCATCACCAAGATAGGTGCGCTTTCTGCCATTTAAGTAGAAGTAATCTTCAAACAATTTGCTTCTAATTTAGATAAAGTAGCTGGAAGGTATGTCATGGAAACTCTACATGTGAGGTCAGCCTATTAAACACTAGTTGCAATATGTATTGTTACGGCGGCGGAACACGCTTAAAAAAACATAAATAAACGTGTTCGCCGCCCGGGGTCCACCGTGCGGCAGATGGAAAAACCGCAGCTAGAAGACACAGAGCACTGTGGCGGTAATGTGCACGGGGTTCTATATCACACAGGTGCAATCAAGCAGTCTCTGTTAAGTGCACAGAGCTGCTACAGGAAAAATAGAAAAGGAACGCTGAGCCTGTTAGTAACACAGGGACTCAGCGGCACACATGCGGTAGGCAAAAACCGGAGTAGTTAAAACGTCACTACGTCCGACACCTAACGTGGTAACAAGTGTGCTGGCGTCGCAACCGCAAAAATATGCTGCAACTGCAGCGCGGCGTGAACAGAGCCGCAAGCAAGGCGCTGCAAGGACGCTGGCGCAATGCAGGACGCTTAGATGCTGCACAAGGTATGGCTGGATTGCACTGGCGCTAGCGCTGCTACTGGCGGCTGCCCAATCTCTCACACAATCGTAATATCAGAGGGAAGGGGTTTCATAATAAGTCATCCACCAGTCCAAGCATACATTACCATACACACAGCAGCAGTATGAAAATACTAGCGCATGGCTGAACAGCCATGCACACTTTTTATAGCGTACGGGACCTTCCGGAAGTCTCCATAACCCTGAGCTGGACCAATGGAATCAGGAGCAGGACCTGAGCACCTGACTCCTGAGCTCCAATGGGAGGTTGTCCCAGGAGCATGCTCAGAGTATGGAGTGAAGGACTTAGCCTCCGGAGAGCGTTGCTGAAAAGCAATCTCTTCTGCAATCTCTCCTGCTGTGGACGGATAGCAGGAGACTGCAGGATGTAAGGGTCCAGATCTCTGCATAGCCAGGGCAGAAATCTGACTCCTAACATGTATTTACAAAACTTCCATTTTCTCTATGCCTGACCTAAACTACTTCATTTTTCAGTAGGTATTAGTATATAATGAGGTGGCCTTCACCATCCATCTCCTGAAATGGGCAACATCAATGGCATTTAACGGGTCCCAAGTACTTAATTACATCTCAATATGCCATATTTCCCATTTCAGGAGATGGATGGTGAAGGCCACCTCATTATATACTAATACCTACTGAAAAATAAAGTACTTTAGGTCAGGCATAGAGAAAATGGAAGTTTTGTAAATACATATTACAACTAGCACATATGTGTGTGTGCATGTTTCCAAGCCGTGTTTGTTTTTGGGTAGCTGTTTGTGTAAGTAGAAGAGATGTATGTGAATGTGGCAAAACTGTATATGTGTACGTGTGAGAGCTGAGTGTTATATAGGAAAGGTGTGTGTGTGAACATAGGAGAGCTGTGTGTTTATATGTAGCTGAGCTGTGTGTGTTGGAGAGGTGTGTGTATGTAAGACAGCTGTGTGTAACTGAAATGTGTGTATGTATGTTGCAGACATGTGTGTATGCATAGCAGAGCTTAGTGTGCATATACTGTGCATGCAGTAGTGATGTTACGTATGTGCTCCAGAGAATGCATATAAACTGTCTGCGGCAAAGGTACACATGTATAATATACGTGCTGCAGAGAAATAGTAACATTAGATCTCTATCCACTATATTCTTCCCTACAGCAGTAAAGTTAGTGTTATCAAATCCCCTACAAATTTACACCTGAGGGAAATTTTAATTGGTTGCAAAAGTTTTTATCCTATATTTTTACTAAGTGAACCTGGGGGTGTGTTTAAAATTAAGGTGTGTCTAATAGTTAGAAAACTTTGAAACTTTACATAAATTAATAGCAAAATGTTTACATTACACCTATCAAAAAACAGCCTCCTCCATTTCCCCTCAAGCTGTCCTATCCATCACCAAGATAGGTGCGCTTTCTGCCATTTAAGTAGAAGTAATCTTCAAACAATTTGCTTCTAACTTAGATAAAGTAGCTGGAAGGTATGTCATGGAAACTCTACATGTGAGGTCAGCCTATTAAACACTAGTTGCAATATGTATTGTTACGGCGGCGGAACACGCTTAAAAAAACATAAATAAACGTGTTCGCCGCCCGGGGGCCACCGTGCGGCAGATGGAAAAACCGCAGCTAGAAGACACAGAGCACTGTGGCGGTAATGTGCACGGGGTTCTGTATCACACAGGTGCCAGACCTAAACTACTTCATTTTTCTGTAGGTATTAGTATATAATGAGGTGGCCTTCACCATCCATCTCCTGAAATGGGCACCATCAATGGCATTTAACGGGTCCCAAGTACTTAATTACATCTCAGTATGCCATATAAAGAGGCTATCAGGCATATAAAGCTTACTGGAATAATATTAAAATTATAGGCAAGGATGTGACATCATATCAGTGGTAAAGGCACCACAAAAGAACCCAGGATGTTAAAACTCTAGGTTTTGATTCTTTGTAAATAATTGTACTTTTTAATTGCTGTATCACAACTAGACAATAAGACGCATATTTAGCAAAGAAAAATCTTACTAAAAAGTGTATGTGTGTTACAGTCCAGAGGCAGCTTATTCTGAATCAGCAGAATGCTGACAACATCCTTCCTGATCACTGAGAGAACTGTTTTCTCTGTTCTTTCCCCCCACTGATCTATCTGATCGGTGCTGTACTGGAGAGAATGAAACTGGGACCTGCAGGGACACTGCACGTCCTGTGTAGCTGAAGGCCCTTTCACAGCATGTGATCACATTCTTGAAAGGAATTTCAAATTGTGGTAATGTATACAGTGGTTGTGTTGATATATATATTTGAGTGAGTGTACATAGAGGAGCTGTATGTGTTGCATATGAGTTTTTTGTGTATGGAGGAAAGCTATGTTCGAGTGTTTAGCAAACAGTGTATGTATTTATTTTACTCATTTAAATAGCGCCATTAAATCCACAGCGCTTTATAGACATTATTGTCACTTTCCCCGATTGGGCTCACAATCTAAATCCCCTATCAATATGTCTTTGGAATGTGGGAGGAAACCCTCACAAACACGGGAAGAACATACAAACAGATCTCGGCGGGCGCATTCTGTAATGCTGTAGATAAGCCTCTGATGTAAACTGAAAGATAAGAAAAACGAGTTAGATTATACTCACCGTAGGGGGGGGCGGTCCGATGCGGTCCGGGTCCGATGGGTATCACGGTCCGGCACCTCCTATCTTCTAGCGATGACGTCCTTCTCCTTGCTTCATGCCGCGCTCCTGCGCAGGCGTACTGATCTGCCCTGTTGAGGACAGACCAGAGTACTGCAGTGCGCAGGCGCCGGACTTCTCTGACCCTTCCCGGGGCCTGCGCACTGCAGTTCTCTGCTTTGCCCTCAACAGGGCAGATCAGTACGCCTGTGCAGGAGCGTGGCATGAAGCAAGGAGGAGGACATCATCGCTAGAAGATAGGAGGTGCCGGACCCGGACCCCGACACCCATCGGACCCGGATTGTTCCCCCCCGGTGAGTATAATCTAACTTGTTTTTCTTATCTTTCAGGTTACATCAGGGGCTTATCTACAGCAGTACAGAATGCTCTAGATAAGCCCCTGATAGTGGTGGCCACATCTCATAGGGCAAAAAATAGGTGATAGATTCCCTTTAATCAATGTATGCAGCATGGAGAGAAATCAGATCTCAACATCAGGTAAATGAGCTCATATATGTATGTGTATATATGTAGATAGGATGATAGATGCTGAACAGAATGGTTATCCATGACACATACAGTAATACACTGCACCATAGTCGCATACACTTATTATAAACTGCACACGTTATATACACATATCTATATACTTACACCACGCATACTGTGTCTAAGTAGACAGCACATCTACACTACACATACATCCATCACATGTACACTATGGATCACATCAGTAGTTTTAAGAGAAAACCAGGAGTGAAACCTAAACAGATGAAACCTATTTTGGAGCGATCTGCACCTCTGTGGTGTTTTGCACACACTCCAGGTTTTGGCTTACAAATTCCAAAACCAGGCCATAATCTCTATGTGTGAAAGTGGCCCCAGGATGGCAGCCGTAATGGGATAGTGCTTTTATCATTTCTCCCACAGTCCCTGCAGCTTCAGCCGCACAGTAAACAGATATGATCCCGGGTGAGGGGTAAAACCTGCTGCAATGCTTGTATACTGCAGTACGGCGGCCTATGTACGGGGGTCCAATAAAGTTATACGTCAGGGAAGACAGTGGAGGGAGGAATACGAAAACGGGTCAATGGTACTTATCCGTCACTTAGTAAATCCAAATCTTCCATCTGTGGCCTGGAGAAACCTCTGGTCTTGTTTGGACACAACTGCCGGGGAGACGACTGCTCTGCTCCAGTGATCGGCTGCAACTGGTGCGGCTGGTGGATGGAGCTGTGTCATAAGGCAGAAGGCGATGATGTCATAAAGAGAAGGCGATGATGTCATAAGAGAAGAAAGAATCCCAGGACTAGCACAGCAATTTCTCCTACAGAAATGTATTATGATCACTGCATTGAAAATATTGTAATAATATATTTTATAATTTGGAATATTTATTTAGAGGTGCAATTACTGAACATACATTTCAGTAGGCCAACATTTTGGATTTTAAAATCATTTTTCAAGCTGGTGTTATAAAGTATTCTAATTCACTGAGATGACTTTTGGGTTTTCATTGGCTGTAAGCCAAAATCCTCAACATTAACAGAAATAAACCCATGAAATAGATCACTCGGTGTGTAATGGCTCTATATAATATACGAGTTTCACTTTGTGTATTGAAGAACTGAAATAACTTTTTGATGTTATTCTAATTTTGTGAGAAGCACCTGTACACTTATTATAAACTGCACACGTCATATACACATACCTATACACTAACACTACACTTACACTACACATACTGTGTGTAAAAGGACAGCACATCTACACTACACATGTACGTCCATCACAAGTACACTATGGATCACATCAGTATTTTTAAGAGAAAACCAGGAGTGAAACCTAAACAGATGGAACCTATTTTGGAGCGATCAGCACCTTTGTTGTGTTTTGAACACACTCCTGGTTTTGGCTTACAAATGCCAAAACACAAATCCAGGCCATAATCTGTGTGTGTGAATGTGTCCCCAGGATGGCGGGAAGACAGCGGAGGGAGGAATACAGAAACGGATCACTGATACTTATCCATCACTTAGTAAATCCCAATCTTCCATCTGTGGCCTGGAGAAACCTCTGGTCTTGTTTGGACACAACTGCCGGGGAGACGACTGCTCTGCTCCAGCGATCGGCTGCAACTGGTGCGACTGGCGATGGAACTGTGTCATAAGAGAGAAGGCGATGATGTCATAAAGAGAAGGCGATGATGTCATAAGAGAAGAGAGAATTCCAGGACGAGCACAGCAATTTCTCCTACAGAAGTACATTATGTTCACTGCATTGAAAACATCTTAATTGTTTGTGACCTGTAATAAATATTTATTTAGAGGCTTCTTTCTGATAGAACCACCCCAAACATCACAACACAGGATGAGCCCCAGAAACACTGCAATTGTGCACAGGGTAGACTCTAGAAATATGGACATCCTGGTACTAACGGCGACATGACGGCTACCAGCAGTCACTAGTACTAGTAGAGGGAGCGCAGGGGCGAGCAGCAGAAAGCCGAACATTATATGTCCTGTGTATTAACTTACCGGGCGGTAGAGGGTGCGATTTAAAAAAATAAAAAAGTAAAGGGCTGTCATGTGCCAGCGTCGCCATCAGGATCCTCCATCCGGCACCAGCCAAGAGATGGCCGCAGCGCAGGCGGTCCCTAACACTGCTCCCTGACCCCGGCCATCGATACCTCCCTGCTCTGTCAGCGCCGCCCAGGACAGAAACTAAGGAGCTCCCCTTGTTACCTCAGCAGGACGCAGGCTACTTCTAGCCATTGCAGGCCGGTGTCACTGCATGGCACTGGCCAGCGTCAGCTGTGAGTAGAGACAGACGAGGAGATGGAGGCTGTGGTGGTCCCGGAGCCTGGATTAGGGAAGTTGCAAAAGTTTTTATCCTATATTTTTACTAAGTAAACCTGGGGGGTGTTTAAAATTAACGTGTGTCTAATAGTTAGAAAACTTTGAAATTTTACATAAATTAATAGCAAAATGTTTACATTACACCTATCAAAAAAAAGCCTCCTCCATATCCCCTCAAGCTGTCCTATCCATCACCAAGATAGGTGCGCTTTCTGCCATTTAGGTAGAAGTAATCTTCAAACAATTTGCTTCTAATTTAGATAAAGTAGCTGGAAGGTATGTCATGGAAACTTTACATGTGAGGTCAGCCTATTAAACACTAGTTGTAATATGTATTGTTACGGCGGCGGAACACGCTTAAAAAAATATAAATAAACGTGTTCGCCGCCCGGGGTCCAACGTGCGGCAGATGGAAAAACCGCAGCTACAAGACACAGAGCACTGTGGCGGTAATGTGCACGGGATTCTATATCACCCAGGTGCAATCAAGCAGTCTCTGTTAAGTGCACAGAGCTGCTACAGGAAAAATACAAAAGGAACGCTGAGCCTGTTAGTAAAACGGGGACTCAGAGGCACACATGCGGTAGGCAAAAACCGAAGTAGTTAAAACGTCACTATGTCCGACACCTACCGTGGTAACAAGTGTGCTGGCGTCGCAACCGCGGACACAGAAATAAGCTGCAACTGCAGCGCGGCGTGAACAGAGCCGCAAGCAAGGCGCTGCAAGGACGCTGGCGCAATGCAGGACGCTTAGCTGCTGCACAAGGTATGGCTGGAGCGCGCTGGCGCTAGCGCTGCTACTGGCGGCTGCCCAATCACTCACACAATCGTAATATCAGAGGGAAGGGGTTTCATAATAAGTCAGCCACCAGTCCAAGCATACATTACCATACACACAGCAGCAGTATGAAAATACTAGCGCATGGCTGAACAGCCATGCGCACTTTTTATAGCGTACGGGACCTTCCGGAAGTCTACATAACCCTGAGCTGGACCAATGGAATCAGGAGCAGGACCTGAGCACCTGACTCCTGAGCTCCAATGGGAGGTTGTCCCAGGAGCATGCTCAGAGTATGGAGTGAAGGACTTAGCCTCCGGAGAGAGTTGCTGAAAAGCAATCTCTTCTGCAATCTCTCCTGCCGTGGACGGATAGCAGGAGACTGAAGGATGTAAGGGTCCAGAACTCTGCATAGCCAGGGCAGAAATCTGACTCCTAACATTACCCCCCTCCTAGGGCCCCCCTCCTCTGAACCTTCCGATCCGCCAGCCTGTGCTTGACAGTGGTACAGGCCTCAGACTCGTCAAAAGACGAGTCTGATGTGCCGGTAGGTGAAACCGAAAACCGGGATATACGGATGGAATCAGCGGAGGCCAGGTCGCCAGGACTCAGGAGGGACACCCAGGAGATAATGGGAGCGGGAGTTTTAGGAGGACGCCGCCGTGTATCGACGGCCGTCGCCACACTCCGCTCGGGAAAACTATCCCGGGCACATAAAGTGCATGCCCGAATGAATTTTTTTACGTCCTGAGGCCTGTGCGGCCACCAATACGATCCGGCCAGAGACTTCGTGGTCTGCATATAGCCACGGTGGCCGTCCGCATTGGGCGCGTGTGCCCACGCGAGAATTTTAGACCGCTGGCGAGGGGGAACAAAAGTCTCGCCTACCGACTCACAGTCAGACCATTGCGGGGGGCTGTCTTCCTGGGAAGCAGCATGTAGGTGGTGGCAACCGCATATGGACCCGTGAGCCGGAGGTGTCTCTGAAATGGCGCTTGACACTTCCATGGGCTCGGGAGGTAGAACCTCTGGCTCGGCCAGCTCCAGAGCCTCAAAAAGGTAGGGAGACGGGGTACCTCTCCGCTTGGAGTGAGCTCGCTCCATACCGCGCTCCGAAAAACGGAGATCGATACGGGAGGAGATGGAAATTAGATCGTCCAGAGAGGTAGGGATTTCTCTAGTGGAGAGAGCATCCTTAACATGCCCCTCTAATACTCTCCAAAAAACAGGGATCAGTGCCTTGTCGGACCACTCCAACTCGGACGCCAGTGTCCGAAATCGGACGGCATACTGGCTAACCGAGAGAGACCCCTGAAACAAGGCAAGCAGCTGTAGAGAGGTGTCATGGGTGACCCGGGGACCAATAAAAACTTACCTGATGGCTGTCAGCAAGTGGGCAGAGGTCCGAATCTCGGGATCACCCCGCTCCCATAAAGGCGTAGCCCATTCCAGCGCCTTGCCCGACAGTAGGGATATAATAAAGGCCACCTTGGCCCGTTCTGTAGGGAATTGCGCAGCCAGCAACTCCAGGTGGATGGAGCACTGGCTGATAAACCCCCTGCAGGAGGCGCCATCCCCAGAATATTTATCGGGCAACGGAAGGCGGGTAACTGTCGGTGCAAGGGTGGACATGGACATCTGCCCGACCGCATCTGTAAGTGCCTGTACAGCAGCATCCGTGGCCTGCGAAGCTGCGAGAGCTCTCTCAAGGGTGGTCAAGTGAGTCTCCAGCTGTCGTACACACTGGAGGAGTTGCTGCTGTTCTGTCATCTCTAGCCAGACCCTGGCGCTAGTATTATGATACGGCGGCGGAAAAAGCTTAAAAAATATAAACGTGTTCGCCGCTCTGGGTCCACCGTGCGGCAGATGGAAAAACCGCAGCTAGAAGATACAGAGCACTGTGGCGGTAATGTGCACGGGGTTCTATATCACCCAGGTGCAATCAAGCAGTCTCTGTTAAGTGCACAGAGCTGCTACAAGAAAAATAGAAAAGGAACGCTGAGCCTGTTAGTAACACAGGGACTCAGCGGCACACATGCGGTAGGCAAAAACCGGAGTAGTTAAAACGTCACTACGTCCGACATCTACCGTGGTAACAACTGCAGCGCGGAGTGAACAGAGCCGCAAGCAAGGCGCTGCAAGGACGCTGGCGCAATGCAGGACGCTTAGCTGCTGCACAAGGTATGGCTGGAGCGCGCTGGCGCTAGCGCTGCTACTGGCGGCTGGCCAATCACTCACACAATCGTAATATTAGAGGGAAGGGGTTTCATAATAAGTCATCCACCAGTCCAAGCATACATTACCATACACACAGCAGCAGTATGAAAATACTAGCGCATGGCTGAACAGCCATGCGCACTTTTTATAGCGTACGGGACCTTCAGGAAGTCTCCATAACCCTGAGCTGGACCAATGGAATCAGGAGCAGGACCTGAGCACCTGACTCCTGAGCTCCAATGGGAGGTTGTCCCAGGAGCATGCTCAGAGTATGGAGTGAAGGACTTAACCTCCGGAGAGAGTTGCTGAAAAGCAATCTCTTCTGCAATCTCTCCTGCCGTGGACGGATAGCAGGAGACTGAAGGATGTAAGGGTCCAGATCTCTGCATAGCCAGGGCAGAAATCTGACTCCTAACATGTATTTACAAAACTTCCATTTTCTCTATGCCTGACCTAAACTACTTCATTTTTCAGTAGGTATTAGTATATAATGAGGTGGCCTTCACCATCCATCTCCTGAAATGGGCACCATCAATGGCATTTAACGGGTCCCAAATACTTAATTACATCTTAATATGCCATATAAAGAGGCTATCAGGCATATAAAGCTTACTGGAATAATATTAAAATTATAGGCAAGGATGTGACATCTTATCAGTGGTAAAGGCACCACAAAAGAACCCAGGATGTTAAAAATCTAGGTTTTGACTCTTTGTAAACAATTGTACTTTTTAATTCCTGTATCACAACTAGACAATAAGATGCATATTTAGCCAAGAAAAATCTTACTAAAATGTGTATGTGTGTTACAGTCCAGAGGCAGCTTATTCTGAATGAGCAGAATGCTGACAACATCCTTCCTGATCACTGAGAGAACTGTTTTCTCTGTTCTTGCCCCACACTGATCTATCTGATCGGTGCTGTACTGGAGAGAATGAAACTGGGACCTGCAGGGACACTGCACGTCCTGTGTAGCTGAAGGCCCATTCAAAGCATGTGATCAGTCACATTCTTGAAAGGAATTTCAAAATGTGGTAATGTATACAGGGGTTGCGCTGATGTATATGTGTTTGTGTGTATATATATATGTGTGAGTGTACATAGAGAAGCTGTATGTGTTGCATAAATGAGACTTTTGAGTATGGAGGAAAGCAATGTGCGTGTGTTTAGCAAACAGTGTATGTATTTATTTTACTCATTTATATAGCGCCATTAATCCCACAACGCTTTACAGACATTATTGTCACTGTCCCCGATGGGGCTCACAATCTAAATTGCCTATCAGTATGTCTTTGGAATGTGGACGGAAACCCACGCAAACACGGGGAGAACATACAAACACCTTACTCATTTATATAGCGCCACTAATTCCACTGCGCTTTACAGACATTATTGGCACTGTCCCCGATGGGGCTTACAATTTAAATTTCCTATCATTATGTCTTTGGTATGTGAGAGAAAACTCACTCAAATACGGGGAGAATATACAAACTTCTTGCAGATGTTGCCCTTTGTAGGATTTGAATTAAGGACCCCATCGTTGCACGACTAACCACTGAGCTACCGTGCCGATGTAAGTAGCGCATATGTGTGTGTGCATGTTTCAAAGCCGTGTTTGTTTTTGGGTAGCTGTGTTTGTGTAAGTAGAAGAGCTGTATGTGAATGTGGCAAAACTGTATATGTGTACGTGTGAGAGCTGAGTGTTATATAGGAAAGGTGTGTGTGTGAACATAGGAGAGCTGTGTGTTTATATGTAGCTGAGCTGTGTGTGTGTTGGAGAGGTGTGTGTATGTAAGACAGCTGTGTGTAACTGAAATGTGTGTATGTATGTTGCAGACGTGTGTATGCATAGCAGAGCTTAGTGTGCATATACTGTGCATGCAGTAGTGATGTTACGTATGTGCTCCAGAGAATGCATATAAACTGCCTGCGGCAAAGGTACACATGTATAATATACATGCTGCAGAGAAATACTAACATTAGATCTCTATCCACTATATTCTTCCCTACAGCAGTAAAGTTAGTGTTATCAAATCCCCTACAAATTTACACCTGTGGGAAATGTTAAATAGTTGCAAAAGTTTTTATTCTATATTTTTACTAAGTAAACCTGGGGGTGCGTTTAAAATTAACGTGTGTCTAATAGAAAACTTTGAAACTTTACATAAATTAATAGCAAAATGTTTACATTACACCTATCAAAAAACAGCCTCCTCCATTTCCCCTCAAGCTGTCCTATCCATCACCAAGATAGGTGCGCTTTCTGCCATTTAAGTAGAAGTAATCTTCAAACAATTTGCTTCTAATTTAGATAAAGTAGCTGGAAGGTATGTCATGGAAACTCTACATGTGAGGTCAGCCTATTAAACACTAGTTGCAATATGTATTGTTACGGCGGCGGAACACGCTTAAAAAAACATAAATAAACGTGTTCGCCGCCCGGGGTCCACCGTGCGGCAGATGGAAAAACCGCAGCTAGAAGACACAGAGCACTGTGGCGGTAATGTGCACGGGGTTCTATATCACACAGGTGCAATCAAGCAGTCTCTGTTAAGTGCACAGAGCTGCTACAGGAAAAATAGAAAAGGAACGCTGAGCCTGTTAGTAACACAGGGACTCAGCGGCACACATGCGGTAGGCAAAAACCGGAGTAGTTAAAACGTCACTACGTCCGACACCTAACGTGGTAACAAGTGTGCTGGCGTCGCAACCGCAAAAATATGCTGCAACTGCAGCGCGGCGTGAACAGAGCCGCAAGCAAGGCGCTGCAAGGACGCTGGCGCTATGCAGGACGCTTAGATGCTGCACAAGGTATGGCTGGATTGCACTGGCGCTAGCGCTGCTACTGGCGGCTGCCCAATCTCTCACACAATCGTAATATCAGAGGGAAGGGGTTTCATAATAAGTCATCCACCAGTCCAAGCATACATTACCATACACACAGCAGCAGTATGAAAATACTAGCGCATGGCTGAACAGCCATGCACACTTTTTATAGCGTACGGGACCTTCCGGAAGTCTCCATAACCCTGAGCTGGACCAATGGAATCAGGAGCAGGACCTGAGCACCTGACTCCTGAGCTCCAATGGGAGGTTGTCCCAGGAGCATGCTCAGAGTATGGAGTGAAGGACTTAGCCTCCGGAGAGCGTTGCTGAAAAGCAATCTCTTCTGCAATCTCTCCTGCTGTGGACGGATAGCAGGAGACTGCAGGATGTAAGGGTCCAGATCTCTGCATAGCCAGGGCAGAAATCTGACTCCTAACATGTATTTACAAAACTTCCATTTTCTCTATGCCTGACCTAAACTACTTCATTTTTCAGTAGGTATTAGTATATAATGAGGTGGCCTTCACCATCCATCTCCTGAAATGGGCAACATCAATGGCATTTAACGGGTCCCAAGTACTTAATTACATCTCAATATGCCATATTTCCCATTTCAGGAGATGGATGGTGAAGGCCACCTCATTATATACTAATACCTACTGAAAAATAAAGTACTTTAGGTCAGGCATAGAGAAAATGGAAGTTTTGTAAATACATATTACAACTAGCACATATGTGTGTGTGCATGTTTCAAAGCCGTGTTTGTTTTTGGGTAGCTGTGTTTGTGTAAGTAGAAGAGATGTATGTGAATGTGGCAAAACTGTATATGTGTACGTGTGAGAGCTGAGTGTTATATAGAAAAGGTGTGTGTGTGAACATAGGAGAGCTGTGTGTTTATATGTAGCTGAGCTGTGTGTGTGTTGGAGAGGTGTGTGTATGTAAGACAGCTGCGTGTAACTGAAATGTGTGTATGTATGTTGCAGACATGTGTGTATGCATAGCAGAGCTTAGTGTGCATATACTGTGCATGCAGTAGTGATGTTACGTATGTGCTCCAGAGAATGCATATAAACGGTCTGCGGCAAAGGTACACATGTATAATATACATGCTGCAGAGAAATAGTAACATTAGATCTCCATCCACTATATTCTTCCCTACAGCAGTAAAGTTAGTGTTATCAAATCCCCTACAAATTTACACCTGTGGGAAATTTTAATTGGTTGCAAAAGTTTTTTCCTATATTTTTACTAAGTGAACCTGGGGGTGTGTTTAAAATTAAGGTGTGTCTAATAGTTAGAAAACTTTGAAACTTTACATAAATTAATAGCAAAATGTTTACATTACACCTATCAAAAAACAGCCTCCTCCATATCCCCTCAAGCTGTCCTATCCATCACCAAGATAGGTGCGCTTTCTGCCATTTAGGTAGAAGTAATCTTCAAACAATTTGCTTCTAATTTTGATAAAGTAGCTGGAAGTTATGTCATGGAAACTCTACATGTGAGGTCAGCCTATTAAACACTAGTTGTAATATGTATTGTTACGGTGACGGAACACGCTTAAAAAATATAAATAAACGTGTTCGCTGCCCGGGGTCCACCGTGCGGCAGATGGAAAAACCGCATCTAGAAGACACAGAGCACTGTGGCGGTAATGTGCACGGGGTTCTATATCACCCAGGTGCAATCAAGCAGTCTCTGTTAAGTGCACAGAGCTGCTACAGGAAAAATAGAAAAGGAACGCTGAGACTGTTAGTAACACAAGGACTCAGCGGCACACATGCGGTAGGCAAAAACCGGAGTAGTTAAAACGTCACTACGTCCGACATCTACCGTGGTAACAACTGCAGCGCGGAGTGAACAGAGCCACAAGGAAGGCGCTGCAAGGACGCTGGTGCAATGTAGGACGCTTAGCTGCTGCACAAGGTATGGCTGGAGCGCGCTGGCGCTAGCGCTGCTACTGGCGGCTGCCCAATCACTCACACAATCGTAATATCAGAGGGAAGGGGTTTCATAATAAGTCATCCACCAGTCCAAGCATACATTACCATACACACAGCAGCAGTATGAAAATACTAGCGCATGGCTGAACGGCCATGCGCACTTTTTATAGCGTACGGGACCTTCCGGAAGTCTCCATAACCCTGAGCTGGACCAATGGAATCAGGAGTAGGACCTGAGCACCTGACTCCTGAGCTCCAATGGGAGGTTGTCCCAGGAGCATGCTCAGAGTATGGAGTGAAGGACTTAGCCTCCGGAGAGAGTTGCTGAAAAGCAATCTCTTCTGCAATCTCTCCTGCCGTGGACGGATAGCAGGAGACTGAAGGATGTAAGGGTCCAGATCTCTGCATAGCCAGGGCAGAAATCTGACTCCTAACATGTATTTACAAAACTTCCATTTTCTCTATGCCTGACCTAAACTACTTCATTTTTCAGTAGGTATTAGTATATAATGAGGTGGCCTTCACCATCCATCTCCTGAAATGGGCACCATCAATGGCATTTAACGGGTCCCAAATACTTAATTACATCTCAATATGCCATATAAAGAGGCTATCAGGCATATAAAGCTTACTGGAATAATATTAAAATTATAGGCAAGGATGTGACATCTTATCAGTGGTAAAGGCACCACAAAAGAACCCAGGATGTTAAAACTCTAGGTTTTGACTCTTTGTAAACAATTGTACTTTTTAATTCCTGTATCACAACTAGAAAATAAGATGCATATTTAGCCAAGAAAAATCTTACTAAAATGTGTATGTGTGTTACAGTCCAGAGGCAGCTTATTCTGAATGAGCAGAATGCTGACAACATCCTTCCTGATCACTGAGAGAACTGTTTTCTCTGTTCTTGCCCCACACTGATCTATCTGATCGGTGCTGTACTGGAGAGAATGAAACTGGGACCTGCAGGGACACTGCACGTCCTGTGTAGCTGAAGGCCCATTCAAAGCATGTGATCAGTCACATTCTTGAAAGGAATTTCAAAATGTGGTAATGTATACAGGGGTTGCGCTGATGTATATGTGTTTGTGTGTATATATATATATGTGTGAGTGTACATAGAGAAGCTGTATGTGTTGCATATATGAGACTTTTGAGTATGGAGGAAAGCAATGTGCGTGTGTTTAGCAAACAGTGTATGTATTTATTTTACTCATTTATATAGCGCCATTAATCCCACAACGCTTTACAGACATTATTGTCACTGTCCCCGATGGGGCTCACAATCTAAATTGCCTATCAGTATGTCTTTGGAATGTGGACGGAAACCTACGCAAACACGGGGAGAACATACAAACACCTTACTCATTTATATAGCGCCACTAATTCCACTGCGCTTTACAGACATTTTTGGCACTGTCCCCGATGGGGCTTACAATTTAAATTTCCTATCATTATGTCTTTGGTATGTGAGAGAAAACTCACTCAAATACGGGGAGAATATACAAACTTCTTGCAGATGTTGCCCTTTGTAGGATTTGAACTAAGGACCCCATCGTTGCACGACTAACCACTGAGCTACCGTGCCGATGTAAGTAGCGCATATGTGTGTGTGCATGTTTCAAAGCCGTGTTTGTTTTTGGGTAGCTGTGTTTGTGTAAGTAGAAGAGCTGTATGTGAATGTGGCAAAACTGTATATGTGTACGTGTGAGAGCTGAGTGTTATATAGGAAAGGTGTGTGTGTGAACATAGGAGAGCTGTGTGTTTATATGTAGCTGAGCTGTGTGTGTGTTGGAGAGGTGTGTGTATGTAAGACAGCTGTGTGTAACTGAAATGTGTGTATGTATGTTGCAGACGTGTGTATGCATAGCAGAGCTTAGTGTGCATATACTGTGCATGCAGTAGTGATGTTACGTATGTGCTCCAGAGAATGCATATAAACTGCCTGCGGCAAAGGTACACATGTATAATATACATGCTGCAGAGAAATACTAACATTAGATCTCTATCCACTATATTCTTCCCTACAGCAGTAAAGTTAGTGTTATCAAATCCCCTACAAATTTACACCTGTGGGAAATGTTAAATAGTTGCAAAAGTTTTTATTCTATATTTTTACTAAGTAAACCTGGGGGTGCATTTAAAATTAAGGTGTGTCTAATAGAAAACTTTGAAACTTTACATAAATTAATAGCAAAATGTTTACATTACACCTATCAAAAAACAGCCTCCTCCATTTCCCCTCAAGCTGTCCTATCCATCACCAAGATAGGTGCGCTTTCTGCCATTTAAGTAGAAGTAATCTTCAAACAATTTGCTTCTAATTTAGATAAAGTAGCTGGAAGGTATGTCATGGAAACTCTACATGTGAGGTCAGCCTATTAAACACTAGTTGCAATATGTATTGTTACGGCGGCGGAACACGCTTAAAAAAACATAAATAAACGTGTTCGCCGCCCGGGGTCCACCGTGCGGCAGATGGAAAAACCGCAGCTAGAAGACACAGAGCACTGTGGCGGTAATGTGCACGGGGTTCTATATCACACAGGTGCAATCAAGCAGTCTCTGTTAAGTGCACAGAGCTGCTACAGGAAAAATAGAAAAGGAACGCTGAGCCTGTTAGTAACACAGGGACTCAGCGGCACACATGCGGTAGGCAAAAACCGGAGTAGTTAAAACGTCACTACGTCCGACACCTAACGTGGTAACAAGTGTGCTGGCGTCGCAACCGCAAAAATATGCTGCAACTGCAGCGCGGCGTGAACAGAGCCGCAAGCAAGGCGCTGCAAGGACGCTGGCGCAATGCAGGACGCTTAGATGCTGCACAAGGTATGGCTGGATTGCACTGGCGCTAGCGCTGCTACTGGCGGCTGCCCAATCTCTCACACAATCGTAATATCAGAGGGAAGGGGTTTCATAATAAGTCATCCACCAGTCCAAGCATACATTACCATACACACAGCAGCAGTATGAAAATACTAGCGCATGGCTGAACAGCCATGCACACTTTTTATAGCGTATGGGACCTTCCGGAAGTCTCCATAACCCTGAGCTGGACCAATGGAATCAGGAGCAGGACCTGAGCACCTGACTCCTGAGCTCCAATGGGAGGTTGTCCCAGGAGCATGCTCAGAGTATGGAGTGAAGGACTTAGCCTCCGGAGAGCGTTGCTGAAAAGCAATCTCTTCTGCAATCTCTCCTGCTGTGGACGGATAGCAGGAGACTGCAGGATGTAAGGGTCCAGATCTCTGCATAGCCAGGGCAGAAATCTGACTCCTAACATGTATTTACAAAACTTCCATTTTCTCTAAGCCTGACCTAAACTACTTCATTTTTCAGTAGGTATTAGTATATAATGAGGTGGCCTTCACCATCCATCTCCTGAAATGGGCAACATCAATGGCATTTAACGGGTCCCAAGTACTTAATTACATCTCAATATGCCATATTTCCCATTTCAGGAGATGGATGGTGAAGGCCACCTCATTATATACTAATACCTACTGAAAAATAAAG
This sequence comes from Dendrobates tinctorius, assembly GCF_039654945.1. NCBI lineage: Eukaryota > Metazoa > Chordata > Amphibia > Anura > Dendrobatidae > Dendrobates > Dendrobates tinctorius. The sequence goes on along the minus strand of NW_027361741.1, from coordinate 6,200,299 downwards.
TACTTTAGGTCAGGCATAGAGAAAATGGAAGTTTTGTAAATACATATTACAACTAGCACATATGTGTGTGTGCATGTTTCCAAGCCGTGTTTGTTTTTGGGTAGCTGTGTTTGTGTAAGTAGAAGAGATGTATGTGAATGTGGCAAAACTGTATATGTGTACGTGTGAGAGCCGAGTGTTATATAGGAAAGGTGTGTGTGTGAACGTAGGAGAGCTGTGTGTTTATATGTAGCTGAGCTGTGTGTGTGTTGGAGAGGTGTGTGTATGTAAGACAGCTGTGTGTAACTGAAATGTGTGTATGTATGTTGCAGACATGTGTGTATGCATAGCAGAGCTTAGTGTGCATATACTGTGCATGCAGTAGTGATGTTACGTATGTGCTCCAGAGAATGCATATAAACTGTCTGCGGCAAAGGTACACATGTATAATATACATGCTGCAGAGAAATAGTAACATTAGATCTCTATCCACTATATTCTTCCCTACAGCAGTAAAGTTAGTGTTATCAAATCCCCTACAAATTTACACCTGAGGGAAATTTTAATTGGTTGCAAAAGTTTTTATCCTATATTTTTACTAAGTGAACCTGGGGGTGTGTTTCAAATTAAGGTGTGTCTAATAGTTAGAAAACTTTGAAACTTTACATAAATTAATAGCAAAATGTTTACATTACACCTATCAAAAAACAGCCTCCTCCATATCCCCTCAAGCTGTCCTATCCATCACCAAGATAGGTGCGCTTTCTGCCATTTAGGTAGAAGTAATCTTCAAACAATTTGCTTCTAATTTAGATAAAGTAGCTGGAAGTTATGTCATGGAAACTCTACATGTGAGGTCAGCCTATTAAACACTAGTTGTAATATGTATTGTTACGGCGACGGAACACGCTTAAAAAATATAAATAAACGTGTTCGCCGCCCGGGGTCCACCGGGCGGCAGATGGAAAAACCGCAGCTAGAAGATACAGAGCACTGTGGCGGTAATGTGCACGGGGTTCTATATCACCCAGTTGCAATCAAGCAGTCTCTGTTAAGTGCACAGAGCTGCTACAGGAAAAATAGAAAAGGAACGCTGAGACTGTTAGTAACACAATGACTCAGCGGCACACATGCGGTAGGCAAAAACCGGAGTAGTTAAAACGTCACTACGTCCGACATCTACCGTGGTAACAACTGCAGCGCGGAGTGAACAGAGCCGCAAGCAAGGCGCTGCAAGGACGCTGGCGCAATGCAGGACGCTTAGCTGCTGCACAAGGTATGGCTGGAGCGCGCTGGCGCTAGCGCTGCTACTGGCGGCTGCCCAATCACTCACACAATCGTAATATCAGAGGGAAGGGGTTTCATAATAAGTCATCCACCAGTCCAAGCATACATTACCATACACACAGCAGCAGTATGAAAATACTAGCGCATGGCTGAACAGCCATGCACACTTTTTATAGCGTACGGGACCTTCCGGAAGTCTCCATAACCCTGAGCTGGACCAATGGAATCAGGAGCAGGACCTGAGCACCTGACTCCCGAGCTCCAATGGGAGGTTGTCCCAGGAGCATGCTCAGAGTATGGAGTGAAGGACTTAGCCTCCGGAGAGCATTGCTGAAAAGCAATCTCTTCTATCTCTTCTGCAATCTCTCCTGCTGTGGACGGATAGCAGGAGACTGTAGGATGTAAGGGTCCAGATCTCTGCATAGCCAGGGCAGAAATCTGACTCCTAACATGTATTTACAAAACTTCCATTTTCTCTATGCCTGACCTAAACTACTTCATTTTTCAGTAGGTATTATTATATAATGAGGTGGCCTTCACCATCCATCTCCTGAAATGGGCAACATCAATGGCATTTAACGGGTCCCAAGTACTTAATTACATCTCAATATGCCATATTTCCCATTTCAGGAGATGGATGGTGAAGGCCACCTCATTATATACTAATACCTACTGAAAAATAAAGTACTTTAGGTCAGGCATAGAGAAAATGGAAGTTTTGTAAATACATATTACAACTAGCACATATGTGTGTGTGCATGCTTCCAAGCCGTGTTTGTTTTTGGGTAGCTGTGTTTGTGTAAGTAGAAGAGATGTATGTGAATGTGGCAAAACTGTATATGTGTACGTGTGAGAGCTGAGTGTTATATAGGAAAGGTGTGTGTGTGAACATAGGAGAGCTGTGTGTTTATATGTAGCTGAGCTGTGTGTGTGTTGGAGAGGTGTGTGTATGTAAGACAGCTGTGTGTAACTGAAATGTGTGTATGTATGTTGCAGACATGTGTGTATGCATAGCAGAGCTTAGTGTGCATATACTGTGCATGCAGTAGTGATGTTACGTATGTGCTCCAGAGAATGCATATAAACTGTCTGCGGCAAAGGTACACATGTATAATATACATGATGCAGAGAAATAGTAACATTAGATCTCTATCCACTATATTCTTCCCTACAGGAGTAAAGTTAGTGTTATCAAATCCCCTACAAATTTACACCTGAGGGAAATTTTAATTGGTTGCAAAAGTTTTTATCCTATATTTTTACTAAGTGAACCTGGGGGTGTGTTTCAAATTAAGGTGTGTCTAATAGTTAGAAAACTTTGAAACTTTACATAAATTAATAGCAAAATGTTTACATTACACCTATCAAAAAACAGCCTCCTCCATATCCCCTCAAGCTGTCCTATCCATCACCAAGATAGGTGCGCTTTCTGCCATTTAGGTAGAAGTAATCTTCAAACAATTTGCTTCTAATTTAGATAAAGTAGCTGGAAGTTATGTCATGGAAACTCTACATGTGAGGTCAGCCTATTAAACACTAGTTGTAATATGTATTGTTACGGCGACGGAACACGCTTAAAAAATATAAATAAACGTGTTCGCCGCCCGGGGTCCACCGTGCGGCAGATGGAAAAACCGCAGCTAGAAGATACAGAGCACTATGGCGGTAATGTGCACGGGGTTCTATATCACCCAGTTGCAATCAAGCAGTCTCTGTTAAGTGCACAGAGCTGCTACAGGAAAAATAGAAAAGGAACGCTGAGACTGTTAGTAACACAAGGACTCAGCGGCACACATGCGGTAGGCAAAAACCGGAGTAGTTAAAACGTCACTACGTCCGACATCTACCGTGGTAACAACTGCAGCGCGGAGTGAACAGAGCCGCAAGCAAGGCGCTGCAAGGACGCTGGCGCAATGCAGGACGCTTAGCTGCTGCACAAGATATGGCTGGAGCGCGCTGGCGCTAGCGCTGCTACTGGCGGCTGCCCAATCACTCACACAATCGTAATATCAGAGGGAAGGGGTTTCATAATAAGTCATCCACCAGTCCAAGCATACATTACCATACACACAGCAGCAGTATGAAAATACTAGCGCATGGCTGAACAGCCATGCACACTTTTTATAGCGTACGGGACCTTCCGGAAGTCTCCATAACCCTGAGCTGGACCAATGGAATCAGGAGCAGGACCTGAGCACCTGACTCCTGAGCTCCAATGGGAGGTTGTCCCAGGAGCATGCTCAGAGTATGGAGTGAAGGACTTAGCCTCCGGAGAGCATTGCTGAAAAGCAATCTCTTCTATCTCTTCTGCAATCTCTCCTGCTGTGGACGGATAGCAGGAGACTGCAGGATGTAAGGGTCCAGATCTCTGCATAGCCAGGGCAGAAATCTGACTCCTAACATGTATTTACAAAACTTCCATTTTCTCTATGCCTGACCTAAACTACTTCATTTTTCAGTAGGTATTAGTATATAATGAGGTGGCCTTCACCATCCATCTCCTGAAATGGGCAACATCAATGGCATTTAACGGGTCCCAAGTACTTAATTACATCTCAATATGCCATATTTCACATTTCAGGAGATGGATGGTGAAGGCCACCTCATTATATACTAATACCTACTGAAAAATAAAGTACTTTAGGTCAGGCATAGAGAAAATGGAAGTTTTGTAAATACATATTACAACTAGCACATATGTGTGTGTGCATGCTTCCAAGCCGTGTTTGTTTTTGGGTAGCTGTGTTTGTGTAAGTAGAAGAGATGTATGTGAATGTGGCAAAACTGTATATGTGTACGTGTGAGAGCTGAGTGTTATATAGGAAAGGTGTGTGTGTGAACATAGGAGAGCTGTGTGTTTATATGTAGCTGAGCTGTGTGTGTGTTGGAGAGGTGTGTGTATGTAAGACAGCTGTGTGTAACTGAAATGTGTGTATGTATGTTGCAGACATGTGTGTATGCATAGCAGAGCTTAGTGTGCATATACTGTGCATGCAGTAGTGATGTTACGTATGTGCTCCAGAGAATGCATATAAACTGTCTGCGGCAAAGGTACACATGTATAATATACATGATGCAGAGAAATAGTAACATTAGATCTCTATCCACTATATTCTTCCCTACAGGAGTAAAGTTAGTGTTATCAAATCCCCTACAAATTTACACCTGAGGGAAATTTTAATTGGTTGCAAAAGTTTTTATCCTATATTTTTACTAAGTGAACCTGGGGGTGTGTTTCAAATTAAGGTGTGTCTAATAGTTAGAAAACTTTGAAACTTTACATAAATTAATAGCAAAATGTTTACATTACACCTATCAAAAAACAGCCTCCTCCATATCCCCTCAAGCTGTCCTATCCATCACCAAGATAGGTGCGCTTTCTGCCATTTAGGTAGAAGTAATCTTCAAACAATTTGCTTCTAATTTAGATAAAGTAGCTGGAAGTTATGTCATGGAAACTCTACATGTGAGGTCAGCCTATTAAACACTAGTTGTAATATGTATTGTTACGGCGACGGAACACGCTTAAAAAATATAAATAAACGTGTTCGCCGCCCGGGGTCCACCGTGCGGCAGATGGAAAAACCGCAGCTAGAAGATACAGAGCACTGTGGCGGTAATGTGCACGGGGTTCTATATCACCCAGTTGCAATCAAGCAGTCTCTGTTAAGTGCACAGAGCTGCTACAGGAAAAATAGAAAAGGAACGCTGAGACTGTTAGTAACACAAGGACTCAGCGGCACACATGCGGTAGGCAAAAACCGGAGTAGTTAAAACGTCACTACGTCCGACATCTACCGTGGTAACAACTGCAGCGCGGAGTGAACAGAGCCGCAAGCAAGGCGCTGCAAGGACGCTGGCGCAATGCAGGACGCTTAGCTGCTGCACAAGATATGGCTGGAGCGCGCTGGCGCTAGCGCTGCTACTGGCGGCTGCCCAATCACTCACACAATCGTAATATCAGAGGGAAGGGGTTTCATAATAAGTCATCCACCAGTCCAAGCATACATTACCATACACACAGCAGCAGTATGAAAATACTAGCGCATGGCTGAACAGCCATGCACACTTTTTATAGCGTACGGGACCTTCCGGAAGTCTCCATAACCCTGAGCTGGACCAATGGAATCAGGAGCAGGACCTGAGCACCTGACTCCTGAGCTCCAATGGGAGGTTGTCCCAGGAGCATGCTCAGAGTATGGAGTGAAGGACTTAGCCTCCGGAGAGCATTGCTGAAAAGCAATCTCTTCTATCTCTTCTGCAATCTCTCCTGCTGTGGACGGATAGCAGGAGACTGCAGGATGTAAGGGTCCAGATCTCTGCATAGCCAGGGCAGAAATCTGACTCCTAACATGTATTTACAAAACTTCCATTTTCTCTATGCCTGACCTAAACTACTTCATTTTTCAGTAGGTATTAGTATATAATGAGGTGGCCTTCACCATCCATCTCCTGAAATGGGCAACATCAATGGCATTTAACGGGTCCCAAGTACTTAATTACATCTCAATATGCCATATTTCACATTTCAGGAGATGGATGGTGAAGGCCACCTCATTATATACTAATACCTACTGAAAAATAAAGTACTTTAGGTCAGGCATAGAGAAAATGGAAGTTTTGTAAATACATATTACAACTAGCACATATGTGTGTGTGCATGCTTCCAAGCCGTGTTTGTTTTTGGGTAGCTGTGTTTGTGTAAGTAGAAGAGATGTATGTGAATGTGGCAAAACTGTATATGTGTACGTGTGAGAGCTGAGTGTTATATAGGAAAGGTGTGTGTGTGAACATAGGAGAGCTGTGTGTTTATATGTAGCTGAGCTGTGTGTGTGTTGGAGAGGTGTGTGTATGTAAGACAGCTGTGTGTAACTGAAATGTGTGTATGTATGTTGCAGACATGTGTGTATGCATAGCAGAGCTTAGTGTGCATATACTGTGCATGCAGTAGTGATGTTACGTATGTGCTCCAGAGAATGCATATAAACTGTCTGCGGCAAAGGTACACATGTATAATATACATGATGCAGAGAAATAGTAACATTAGATCTCTATCCACTATATTCTTCCCTACAGGAGTAAAGTTAGTGTTATCAAATCCCCTACAAATTTACACCTGAGGGAAATTTTAATTGGTTGCAAAATTTTTATCCTATATTTTTACTAAGTGAACCTGGGGGTGTGTTTCAAATTAAGGTGTGTCTAATAGTTAGAAAACTTTGAAACTTTACATAAATTAATAGCAAAATGTTTACATTACACCTATCAAAAAACAGCCTCCTCCATATCCCCTCAAGCTGTCCTATCCATCACCAAGATAGGTGCGCTTTCTGCCATTTAGGTAGAAGTAATCTTCAAACAATTTGCTTCTAATTTAGATAAAGTAGCTGGAAGTTATGTCATGGAAACTCTACATGTGAGGTCAGCCTATTAAACACTAGTTGTAATATGTATTGTTACGGCGACGGAACACGCTTAAAAAATATAAATAAACGTGTTCGCCGCCCGGGGTCCACCGTGCGGCAGATGGAAAAACCGCAGCTAGAAGATACAGAGCACTGTGGCGGTAATGTGCACGGGGTTCTATATCACCCAGTTGCAATCAAGCAGTCTCTGTTAAGTGCACAGAGCTGCTACAGGAAAAATAGAAAAGGAACGCTGAGACTGTTAGTAACACAAGGACTCAGCGGCACACATGCGGTAGGCAAAAACCGGAGTAGTTAAAACGTCACTACGTCCGACATCTACCGTGGTAACAACTGCAGCGCGGAGTGAACAGAGCCGCAAGCAAGGCGCTGCAAGGACGCTGGCGCAATGCAGGACGCTTAGCTGCTGCACAAGATATGGCTGGAGCGCGCTGGCGCTAGCGCTGCTACTGGCGGCTGCCCAATCACTCACACAATCGTAATATCAGAGGGAAGGGGTTTCATAATAAGTCATCCACCAGTCCAAGCATACATTACCATACACACAGCAGCAGTATGAAAATACTAGCGCATGGCTGAACAGCCATGCACACTTTTTATAGCGTACGGGACCTTCCGGAAGTCTCCATAACCCTGAGCTGGACCAATGGAATCAGGAGCAGGACCTGAGCACCTGACTCCTGAGCTCCAATGGGAGGTTGTCCCAGGAGCATGCTCAGAGTATGGAGTGAAGGACTTAGCCTCCGGAGAGCGTTGCTGAAAAGCAATCTCTTCTGCAATCTCTCCTGCTGTGGACGGATAGCAGGAGACTGCAGGATGTAAGGGTCCAGATCTCTGCATAGCCAGGGCAGAAATCTGACTCCTAACATGTATTTACAAAACTTCCATTTTCTCTATGCCTGACCTAAACTACTTCATTTTTCAGTAGGTATTAGTATATAAAGAGGTGGCCTTCACCATCCATCTCCTGAAATGGGCAACATCAATGGCATTTAACGGGTCCCAAGTACTTAATTACATCTCAATATGCCATATTTCCCATTTCAGGAGATGGATGGTGAAGGCCACCTCATTATATACTAATACCTACTGAAAAATAAAGTACTTTAGGTCAGGCATAGAGAAAATGGAAGTTTTGTAAATACATATTACAACTAGCACATATGTGTGTGTGCATGTTTCAAAGCCGTGTTTGTTTTTGGGTAGCTGTGTTTGTGTAAGTAGAAGAGATGTATGTGAATGTGGCAAAACTGTATATGTGTACGTGTGAGAGCTGAGTGTTATATAGGAAAGGTGTGTGTGTGAACATAGGAGAGCTGTGTGTTTATATGTAGCTGAGCTGTGTGTGTGTTGGAGAGGTGTGTGTATGTAAGACAGCTGTGTGTAACTGAAATGTGTGTATGTATGTTGCAGACATGTGTATGCATAGCAGAGCTTAGTGTGCATATACTGTGCATGCAGTAGTGATGTTACGTATGTGCTCCAGAGAATGCATATAAACTGTCTGCGGCAAAGGTACACATGTATAATATACATGCTGCAGAGAAATAGTAACATTAGATCTCTATCCACTATATTCTTCCCTACAGCAGTAAAGTTAGTGTTATCAAATCCCCTACAAATTTACACCTGTGGGAAATTTTAATTGGTTGCAAAAGTTTTTATCCTATATTTTTACTAAGTGAACCTGGGGGTGTGTTTAAAATTAAGGTGTGTCTAATAGTTAGAAAACTTTGAAACTTTACATAAATTAATAGCAAAATGTTTACATTACACCTATCAAAAAACAGCCTCCTCCATATCCCCTCAAGCTGTCCTATCCATCACCAAGATAGGTGCGCTTTCTGCCATTTAGGTAGAAGTAATCTTCAAACAATTTGCTTCTAATTTTGATAAAGTAGCTGGAAGTTATGTCATGGAAACTTTACATGTGAGGTCAGCCTATTAAACACTAGTTGTAATATGTATTGTTACGGCGACGGAACACGCTTAAAAAATATAAATAAACGTGTTCGCTGCCCGGGGTCCACCGTGCGGCAGATGGAAAAACCGCAGCTAGAAGACACAGAGCACTGTGGCGGTAATGTGCACGGGGTTCTATATCACCCAGGTGCAATCAAGCAGTCTCTCAGGAAAAATAGAAAAGGAACGCTGAGACTGTTAGTAACACAGGGACTCAGCGGCACACATGCGGTAGGCAAAAACCGGAGTAGTTAAAACGTCACTACGTCCGACACCTAACGTGGTAACAAGTGTGCTGGCGTCGCAACCGCAAAAATATGCTGCAACTGCAGCGCGGCGTGAACAGAGCCGCAAGCAAGGCGCTGCAAGGACGCTGGCGCAATGCAGGACGCTTAGATGCTGCACAAGGTATGGCTGGATTGCACTGGCGCTAGCGCTGCTACTGGCGGCTGCCCAATCTCTCACACAATCGTAATATCAGAGGGAAGGGGTTTCATAATAAGTCATCCACCAGTCCAAGCATACATTACCATACACACAGCAGCAGTATGAAAATACTAGCGCATGGCTGAACAGCCATGCACACTTTTTATAGCGTACGGGACCTTCCGGAAGTCTCCATAACCCTGAGCTGGACCAATGGAATCAGGAGTAGGACCTGAGCACCTGACTCCTGAGCTCCAATGGGAGGTTGTCCCAGGAGCATGCTCAGAGTATGGAGTGAAGGACTTAGCCTCCGGAGAGCGTTGCTGAAAAGCAATCTCTTCTGCAATCTCTCCTGCTGTGGATGGATAGCAGGAGACTGCAGGATGTAAGGGTCCAGATCTCTGCATAGCCAGGGCAGAAATCTGACTCCTAACATGTATTTACAAAACTTCCATTTTCTCTATGCCTGACCTAAACTACTTCATTTTTCAGTAGGTATTAGTATATAATGAGGTGGCCTTCACCATCCATCTCCTGAAATGGGCAACATCAATGGCATTTAACGGGTCCCAAGTACTTAATTACATCTCAATATGCCATATTTCCCATTTCAGGAGATGGATGGTGAAGGCCACCTCATTATATACTAATACCTACTGAAAAATAAAGTACTTTAGGTCAGGCATAGAGAAAATGGAAGTTTTGTAAATACATATTACAACTAGCACATATGTGTGTGTGCATGTTTCAAAGCCGTGTTTGTTTTTGGGTAGCTGTGTTTGTGTAAGTAGAAGAGATGTATGTGAATGTGGCAAAACTGTATATGTGTACGTGTGAGAGCTGAGTGTTATATAGGAAAGGTGTGTGTGTGAACATAGGAGAGCTGTGTGTTTATATGTAGCTGAGCTGTGTGTGTGTTGGAGAGGTGTGTGTATGTAAGACAGCTGTGTGTAACTGAAATGTGTGTATGTATGTTGCAGACATGTGTATGCATAGCAGAGCTTAGTGTGCATATACTGTGCATGCAGTAGTGATGTTACGTATGTGCTCCAGAGAATGCATATAAACTGTCTGCGGCAAAGGTACACATGTATAATATACATGCTGCAGAGAAATAGTAACATTAGATCTCTATCCACTATATTCTTCCCTACAGCAGTAAAGTTAGTGTTATCAAATCCCCTACAAATTTACACCTGTGGGAAATTTTAATTGGTTGCAAAAGTTTTTATCCTATATTTTTACTAAGTGAACCTGGGGGTGTGTTTAAAATTAAGGTGTGTCTAATAGTTAGAAAACTTTGAAACTTTACATAAATTAATAGCAAAATGTTTACATTACACCTATCAAAAAACAGCCTCCTCCATATCCCCTCAAGCTGTCCTATCCATCACCAAGATAGGTGCGCTTTCTGCCATTTAGGTAGAAGTAATCTTCAAACAATTTGCTTCTAATTTTGATAAAGTAGCTGGAAGTTATGTCATGGAAACTTTACATGTGAGGTCAGCCTATTAAACACTAGTTGTAATATGTATTGTTACGGCGACGGAACACGCTTAAAAAATATAAATAAACGTGTTCGCTGCCCGGGGTCCACCGTGCGGCAGATGGAAAAACCGCAGCTAGAAGACACAGAGCACTGTGGCGGTAATGTGCACGGGGTTCTATATCACCCAGGTGCAATCAAGCAGTCTCTCAGGAAAAATAGAAAAGGAACGCTGAGACTGTTAGTAACACAGGGACTCAGCGGCACACATGCGGTAGGCAAAAACCGGAGTAGTTAAAACGTCACTACGTCCGACACCTAACGTGGTAACAAGTGTGCTGGCGTCGCAACCGCAAAAATATGCTGCAACTGCAGCGCGGCGTGAACAGAGCCGCAAGCAAGGCGCTGCAAGGACGCTGGCGCAATGCAGGACGCTTAGATGCTGCACAAGGTATGGCTGGATTGCACTGGCGCTAGCGCTGCTACTGGCGGCTGCCCAATCTCTCACACAATCGTAATATCAGAGGGAAGGGGTTTCATAATAAGTCATCCACCAGTCCAAGCATACATTACCATACACACAGCAGCAGTATGAAAATACTAGCGCATGGCTGAACAGCCATGCACACTTTTTATAGCGTACGGGACCTTCCGGAAGTCTCCATAACCCTGAGCTGGACCAATGGAATCAGGAGTAGGACCTGAGCACCTGACTCCTGAGCTCCAATGGGAGGTTGTCCCAGGAGCATGCTCAGAGTATGGAGTGAAGGACTTAGCCTCCGGAGAGCGTTGCTGAAAAGCAATCTCTTCTGCAATCTCTCCTGCTGTGGATGGATAGCAGGAGACTGCAGGATGTAAGGGTCCAGATCTCTGCATAGCCAGGGCAGAAATCTGACTCCTAACATGTATTTACAAAACTTCCATTTTCTCTATGCCTGACCTAAACTACTTCATTTTTCAGTAGGTATTAGTATATAATGAGGTGGCCTTCACCATCCATCTCCTGAAATGGGCAACATCAATGGCATTTAACGGGTCCCAAGTACTTAATTACGTCTCAATATGCCATATTTCCCATTTCAGGAGATGGATGGTGAAGGCCACCTGATTATATACTAATACCTACTGAAAAATAAAGTACTTTAGGTCAGGCATAGAGAAAATGGAAGTTTTGTAAATACATATTACAACTAGCACATATGTGTGTGTGCATGTTTCAAAGCCGTGTTTGTTTTTGGGTAGCTGTGTTTGTGTAAGTAGAAGAGATGTATGTGAATGTGGCAAAACTGTATATGTGTACGTGTGAGAGCTGAGTGTTATATAGGAAAGGTGTGTGTGTGAACATAGGAGAGCTGTGTGTTTATATGTAGCTGAGCTGTGTGTGTGTTGGAGAGGTGTGTGTATGTAAGACAGCTGTGTGTAACTGAAATGTGTGTATGTATGTTGCAGACATGTGTATGCATAGCAGAGCTTAGTGTGCATATACTGTGCATGCAGTAGTGATGTTACGTATGTGCTCCAGAGAATGCATATAAACTGTCTGCGGCAAAGGTACACATGTATAATATACATGCTGCAGAGAAATAGTAACATTAGATCTCTATCCACTATATTCTTCCCTACAGCAGTAAAGTTAGTGTTATCAAATCCCCTACAAATTTACACCTGTGGGAAATTTTAATTGGTTGCAAAAGTTTTTATCCTATATTTTTACTAAGTGAACCTGGGGGTGTGTTTAAAATTAAGGTGTGTCTAATAGTTAGAAAACTTTGAAACTTTACATAAATTAATAGCAAAATGTTTACATTACACCTATCAAAAAACAGCCTCCTCCATATCCCCTCAAGCTGTCCTATCCATCACCAAGATAGGTGCGCTTTCTGCCATTTAGGTAGAAGTAATCTTCAAACAATTTGCTTCTAATTTTGATAAAGTAGCTGGAAGTTATGTCATGGAAACTCTACATGTGAGGTCAGCCTATTAAACACTAGTTGTAATATGTATTGTTACGGCGACGGAACACGCTTAAAAAATATAAATAAACGTGTTCGCTGCCCGGGGTCCACCGTGCGGCAGATGGAAAAACCGCAGCTAGAAGACACAGAGCACTGTGGCGGTAATGTGCACGGGGTTCTATATCACCCAGGTGCAATCAAGCAGTCTCTGTTAAGTGCACAGAGCTGCTACAGGAAAAATAGAAAAGGAACGCTGAGACTGTTAGTAACACAGGGACTCAGCGGCACACATGCGGTAGGCAAAAACCGGAATAGTTAAAACGTCACTACGTCCGACACCTAACGTGGTAACAAGTGTGCTGGCGTCGCAACCGCAAAAATATGCTGCAACTGCAGCGCGGCGTGAACAGAGCCGCAAGCAAGGCGCTGCAAGGACGCTGGCGCAATGCAGGACGCTTAGATGCTGCACAAGTTATGGCTGGATTGCACTGGCGCTAGCGCTGCTACTGGCGGCTGCCCAATCTCTCACACAATCGTAATATCAGAGGGAAGGGGTTTCATAATAAGTCATCCACCAGTCCAAGCATACATTACCATACACACAGCAGCAGTATGAAAATACTAGCGCATGGCTGAACAGCCATGCACACTTTTTATAGCGTACGGGACCTTCCGGAAGTCTCCATAACCCTGAGCTGGACCAATGGAATCAGGAGTAGGACCTGAGCACCTGACTCCTGAGCTCCAATGGGAGGTTGTCCCAGGAGCATGCTCAGAGTATGGAGTGAAGGACTTAGCCTCCGGAGAGAGTTGCTGAAAAGCAATCTCTTCTGCAATCTCTCCTGCTGTGGACGGATAGCAGGAGACTGCAGGATGTAAGGGTCCAGATCTCTGCATAGCCAGGGCAGAAATCTGACTCCTAACATGTATTTACAAAACTTCCATTTTCTCTATGCCTGACCTAAACTACTTCATTTTTCAGTAGGTATTAGTATATAATGAGGTGGCCTTCACATCCATCTCCTGAAATGGGCACCATCAATGGCATTTAACGGGTCCCAAATACTTAATTACATCTCAATATGCCATATAAAGAGGCTATCAGGCATATAAAGCTTACTGGAATAATATTAAAATTATAGGCAAGGATGTGACATCTTATCAGTGGTAAAGGCACCACAAAAGAACCCAGGATGTTAAAACTCTAGGTTTTGACTCTTTGTAAACAATTGTACTTTTTAATTCCTGTATCACAACTAGACAATAAGATGCATATTTAGCCAAGAAAAATCTTACTAAAATGTGTATGTGTGTTACAGTCCAGAGGCAGCTTATTCTGAATGAGCAGAATGCTGACAACATCCTTCCTGATCACTGAGAGAACTGTTTTCTCTGTTCTTGCCCCACACTGATCTATCTGATCGGTGCTGTACTGGAGAGAATGAAACTGGGACCTGCAGGGACACTGCACGTCCTGTGTAGCAGAAGGCCCATTCAAAGCATGTGATCAGTCACATTCTTGAAAGGAATTTCAAAATGTGGTAATGTATACAGGGGTTGCGCTGATGTATATGTGTTTGTGTGTATATATATATATATGTGTGAGTGTACATATAGAAGCTGTATGTGTTGCATATATGAGACTTTTGAGTATGGAGGAAAGCAATGTGCGTGTGTTTAGCAAACAGTGTATGTATTTATTTTACTCATTTATATAGCGCCATTAATCCCACAACGCTTTACAGACATTATTGTCACTGTCCCCGATGGGGCTCACAATCTAAATTGCCTATCAGTATGTCTTTGGAATGTGGACGGAAACCCACGCAAACACGGGGAGAACATACAAACACCTTACTCATTTATATAGCGCCATTAATTCCACTGCGCTTTACAGACATTATTGGCACTGTCCCCGATGGGGCTTACAATTTAAATTTCCTATCATTATGTCTTTGGTATGTGAGAGAAAACTCACTCAAATACGGGGAGAATATACAAACTTCTTGCAGATGTTGCCCTTTGTAGGATTTGAACTAAGGACCCCATCGTTGCACGACTAACCACTGAGCTACCGTGCCGATGTAAGTAGCACATATGTGTGTGTGCATGTTTCAAAGCCGTGTTTGTTTTTGGGTAGCTGTGTTTGTGTAAGTAGAAGAGCTGTATGTGAATGTGGCAAAACTGTATATGTGTACGTGTGAGAGCTGAGTGTTATATAGGAAAGGTGTGTGTGTGAACATAGGAGAGCTGTGTGTTTATATGTAGCTGAGCTGTGTGTGTGTTGGAGAGGTGTGTGTATGTAAGACAGCTGTGTGTAACTGAAATGTGTGTATGTTTATGCAGACATGTGTGTATGCATAGCAGAGCTTAGTGTGCATATACTGTGCATGCAGTAGTGATGTTACGTATGTGCTCCAGAGAATGCATATAAACAGCCTGCGGCAAAGGTACACATGTATAATATACATGCTGCAGAGAAATACTAACATTAGATCTCTATCCACTATATTCTTCCCTACAGCAGTAAAGTTAGTGTTATCAAATCCCCTACAAATTTACACCTGTGGGAAATGTTAAATAGTTGCAAAAGTTTTTATTCTATATTTTTACTAAGTAAACCTGGGGGTGCGTTTAAAATTAAGGTGTGTCTAATAGAAAACTTTGAAACTTTACATAAATTAATAGCAAAATGTTTACATTACACCTATCAAAAAACAGCCTCCTCCATTTCCCCTCAAGCTGTCCTATCCATCACCAAGATAGGTGCGCTTTCTGCCATTTAAGTAGAAGTAATCTTCAAACAATTTGCTTCTAATTTAGATAAAGTAGCTGGAAGGTATGTCATGGAAACTCTACATGTGAGGTCAGCCTATTAAACACTAGTTGCAATATGTATTGTTACGGCGGCGGAACACGCTTAAAAAAACATAAATAAACGTGTTCGCCGCCCGGGGTCCACCGTGCGGCAGATGGAAAAACCGCAGCTAGAAGACACAGAGCACTGTGGCGGTAATGTGCACGGGGTTCTATATCACACAGGTGCAATCAAGCAGTCTCTGTTAAGTGCACAGAGCTGCTACAGGAAAAATAGAAAATGAACGCTGAGCCTGTTAGTAACACAGGGACTCAGCGGCACACATGCGGTAGGCAAAAACCGGAGTAGTTAAAACGTCACTACGTCCGACACCTAACGTGGTAACAAGTGTGCTGGCGTCGCAACCGCAAAAATATGCTGCAACTGCAGCGCGGCGTGAACAGAGCCGCAAGCAAGGCGCTGCAAGGACGCTGGCGCAATGCAGGACGCTTAGATGCTGCACAAGGTATGGCTGGATTGCACTGGCGCTAGCGCTGCTACTGGCGGCTGCCCAATCTCTCACACAATCGTAATATCATAGGGAAGGGGTTTCATAATAAATCATCCACCAGTCCAAGCATACATTACCATACACACAGCAGCAGTATGAAAATACTAGCGCATGGCTGAACAGCCATGCACACTTTTTATAGCGTACGGGACCTTCCGGAAGTCTCCATAACCCTGAGCTGGACCAATGGAATCAGGAGCAGGAACTGAGCACCTGACTCCTGAGCTCCAATGGGAGGTTGTCCCAGGAGCATGCTCAGAGTATGGAGTGAAGGACTTAGCCTCCGGAGAGCGTTGATGAAAAGCAATCTCTTCTGCAATCTCTCCTGCTGTGGACGGATAGCAGGAGACTGCAGGATGTAAGGGTCCAGATCTCTGCATAGCCAGGGCAGAAATCTGACTCCTAACATGTATTTACAAAACTTCCATTTTCTCTATGCCTGACCTAAACTACTTCATTTTTCAGTAGGTATTAGTATATAATGAGGTGGCCTTCACCATCCATCTCCTGAAATGGGCAACATCAATGGCATTTAACGGGTCCCAAGTACTTAATTACATCTCAATATGCCATATTTCCCATTTCAGGAGATGGATGGTGAAGGCCACCTCATTATATACTAATACCTACTGAAAAATAAAGTACTTTAGGTCAGGCATAGAGAAAATGGAAGTTTTGTAAATACATATTACAACTAGCACATATGTGTGTGTGCATGTTTCAAAGCCGTGTTTGTTTTTGGGTAGCTGTGTTTGTGTAAGTAGAAGAGATGTATGTGAATGTGGCAAAACTGTATATGTGTACGTGTGAGAGCTGAGTGTTATATAGGAAAGGTGTGTGTGTGAACATAGGAGAGCTGTGTGTTTATATGTAGCTGAGCTGTATGTGTGTTGGAGAGGTGTGTGTATGTAAGACAGCTGTGTGTAACTGAAATGTGTGTATGTATGTTGCAGACATGTGTGTATGCATAGCAGAGCTTAGTGTGCATATACTGTGCATGCAGTAGTGATGTTACGTGTGTGCTCCAGAGAATGCATATAAACGGTCTGCGGCAAAGGTACACATGTATAATATACATGCTGCAGAGAAATAGTAACATTAGATCTCTATCCACTATATTCTTCCCTGCAGTAAAGTTAGTGTTATCAAATCCCCTACAAATTTACACCTGAGGGAAATTTTAATTGGTTGCAAAAGTTTTTATCCTATATTTTTACTAAGTGAACCTGGGGGTGTGTTTAAAATTAAGGTGTGTCTAATAGTTAGAAAACTTTGAAACTTTACATAAATTAATAGCAAAATGTTTACATTACACCTATCAAAAAACAGCCTCCTCCATATCCCCTCAAGCTGTCCAATCCATCACCAAGATAGGTGCGCTTTCTGCCATTTAGGTAGAAGTAATCTTCAAACAATTTGCTTCTAATTTAGATAAAGTAGCTGGAAGTTATGTCATGGAAACTCTACATGTGAGGTCAGCCTATTAAACACTAGTTGTAATATGTATTGTTACGGCGACGGAACACGCTTAAAAAATATAAATAAACGTGTTCGCCGCCCGGGGTCCACCGTGCGGCAGATGGAAAAACCGCAGCTAGAAGATACAGAGCACTGTGGAGGTAATGGGCACGGGGTTCTATATCACCCAGTTGCAATCAAGCAGTCTCTGTTAAGTGCACAGAGCTGCTACAGGAAAAATAGAAAAGGAACGCTGAGACTGTTAGTAACACAAGGACTCAGCGGCACACATGCGGTAGGCAAAAACCGGAGTAGTTAAAACGTCACTACGTCCAACATCTACCGTGGTAACAACTGCAGCGCGGAGTGAACAGAGCCGCAAGCAAGGCGCTGCAAGGACGCTGGCGCAATGCAGGACGCTTAGCTGCTGCACAAGGTATGGCTGGAGTGCGCTGGCGCTAGCGCTGCTACTGGCGGCTGCCCAATCACTCACACAATCGTAATATCAGAGGGAAGGGGTTTCATAATAAGTCATCCACCAGTCCAAGCATACATTACCATACACACAGCAGCAGTATGAAAATACTAGCGCATGGCTGAACAGCCATGCACACTTTTTATAGCGTACGGGACCTTCCGGAAGTCTCCATAACCCTGAGCTGGACCAATGGAATCAGGAGCAGGACCTGAGCACCTGACTCCTGAGCTCCAATGGGAGGTTGTCCCAGGAGCATGCTCAGAGTATGGAGTGAAGGACTTAGCCTCCGGAGAGCGTTGCTGAAAAGCAATCTCTTCTGCAATCTCTCCTGCTGTGGACGGATAGCAGGAGACTGCAGGATGTAAGGGTCCAGATCTCTGCATAGCCAGGGCAGAATTGACTCCTAACATGTATTTACAAAACTTCCATTTTCTCTATGCCTGACCTAAACTACTTCATTTTTCAGTAGGTATTAGTATATAATGAGGTGGCCTTCACCATCCATCTCCTGAAATGGGCAACATCAATGGCATTTAACGGGTCCCAAGTACTTAATTACATCTCAATATGCCATATTTCCCATTTCAGGAGATGGATGGTGAAGGCCACCTCATTATATACTAATACCTACTGAAAAATAAAGTACTTTAGGTCAGGCATAGAGAAAATGGAAGTTTTGTAAATACATATTACAACTAGCACATATGTGTGTGTGCATGTTTCAAAGCCGTGTTTGTTTTTGGGTAGCTGTGTTTGTGTAAGTAGAAGAGATGTATGTGAATGTGGCAAAACTGTATATGTGTACGTGTGAGAGCTGAGTGTTATATAGGAAAGGTGTGTGTGTGAACATAGGAGAGCTGTGTGTTTATATGTAGCTGAGCTGTGTGTGTGTTGGAGAGGTGTGTGTATGTAAGACAGCTGTGTGTAACTGAAATGTGTGTATGTATGTTGCAGACATGTGTGTATGCATAGCAGAGCTTAGTGTGCATATACTGTGCATGCAGTAGTGATGTTACGTATGTGCTCCAGAGAATGCATATAAACGGTCTGCGGCAAAGGTACACATGTATAATATACATGCTGCAGAGAAATAGTAACATTAGATCTCTATCCACTATATTCTTCCCTACAGCAGTAAAGTTAGTGTTATCAAATCCCCTACAAATTTACACCTGTGGGAAATTTTAATTGGTTGCAAAAGTTTTTATCCTATATTTTTACTAAGTGAACCTGGGGGTGTGTTTAAAATTAAGGTGTGTCTAATAGTTAGAAAACTTTGAAACTTTACATAAATTAATAGCAAAATGTTTACATTACACCTATCAAAAAACAGCCTCCTCCATATCCCCTCAAGCTGTCCTATCCATCACCAAGATAGGTGCGCTTTCTGCCATTTAGGTAGAAGTAATCTTCAAACAATTTGCTTCTAATTTAGATAAAGTAGCTGGAAGTTATGTCATGGAAACTCTACATGTGAGGTCAGCCCATTAAACACTAGTTTTAATATGTATTGTTACGGCGACGGAACACGCTTATAAAATATAAATAAAAGTGTTCGCTGCCCGGGGTCCACCGTGCGGCAGATGGAAAAAACGCAGCTAGAAGACACAGAGCACTGTGGCGGTAATGTGCACGGGGTTCTATATCACCCAGGTGCAATCAAGCAGTCTCTGTTAAGTGCACAGAGCTGCTACAGGAAAAATAGAAAAGGAACGCTGAGACTGTTAGTAACACAAGGACTCAGCGGCACACATGCGGTAGGCAAAAACCGGAGTAGTTAAAACGTCACTACGTCCGACATCTACCGTGGTAACAACTGCAGCGCGGAGTGAACAGAGCCGCAAGCAAGGCGCTGCAAGGACGCTGGCGCAATGCAGGACGCTTAGCTGCTGCACAAGGTATGGCTGGAGCGCGCTGGCGCTAGCGCTGCTACTGGCGGCTGCCCAATCACTCACACAATCGTAATATCAGAGGGAAGGGGTTTCATAATAAGTCATCCACCAGTCCAAGCATACATTACCATACACACAGCAGCAGTATGAAAATACTAGCGCATGGCTGAACGGCCATGCGCACTTTTTATAGCGTACGGGACCTTCCGGAAGTCTCCATAACCCTGAGCTGGACCAATGGAATCAGGAGTAGGACCTGAGCACCTGACTCCTGAGCTCCAATGGGAGGTTGTCCCAGGAGCATGCTCAGAGTATGGAGTGAAGGACTTAGCCTCCGGAGAAAGTTGCTAAAAAGCAATCTCTTCTGCAATCTCTCCTGCCGTGGACGGATAGCAGGAGACTGAAGGATGTAAGGGTCCAGATCTCTGCATAGCCAGGGCAGAAATCTGACTCCTAACATGTATTTACAAAACTTCCATTTTCTCTATGCCTGACCTAAACTACTTCATTTTTCAGTAGGTATTAGTATATAATGAGGTGGCCTTCACCATCCATCTCCTGAAATGGGCACCATCAATGGCATTTAACGGGTCCCAAATACTTAATTACATCTCAATATGCCATATAAAGAGGCTATCAGGCATATAAAGCTTACTGGAATAATATTAAAATTATAGGCAAGGATGTGACATCTTATCAGTGGTAAAGGCACCACAAAAGAACCCAGGATGTTAAAACTCTAGGTTTTGACTCTTTGTAAACAATTGTACTTTTTAATTCCTGTATCACAACTAGACAATAAGATGCATATTTAGCCAAGAAAAATCTTACTAAAATGTGTATGTGTGTTACAGTCCAGAGGCAGCTTATTCTGAATGAGCAGAATGCTGACAACATCCTTCCTGATCACTGAGAGAACTGTTTTCTCTGTTCTTGCCCCACACTGATCTATCTGATTGGTGCTGTACTGGAGAGAATGAAACTGGGACCTGCAGGGACACTGCACGTCCTGTGTAGCTGAAGGCCCATTCAAAGCATGTGATCAGTCACATTCTTGAAAGGAATTTCAAAATGTGGTAATGTATACAGGGGTTGCGCTGATGTATATGTGTTTGTGTGTATATATATATATGTGTGAGTGTACATAGAGAAGCTGTATGTGTTGCATATATGAGACTTTTGAGTATGGAGGAAAGCAATGTGCGTGTGTTTAGCAAACAGTGTATGTATTTATTTTACTCATTTATATAGCGCCATTAATCCCACAACGCTTTACAGACATTATTGTCACTGTCCCCGATGGGGCTCACAATCTAAATTGCCTATCAGTATGTCTTTGGAATGTGGACGGAAACCCACGCAAACACGGGGAGAACATACAAACACCTTACTCATTTATATAGCGCCATTAATTCCACTGCGCTTTACAGACATTATTGGCACTGTCCCCGATGGGGCTTACAATTTAAATTTCCTATCATTATGTCTTTGGTATGTGAGAGAAAACTCACTCAAATACGGGGAGAATATACAAACTTCTTGCAGATGTTGCCCTTTGTAGGATTTGAACTAAGGACCCCATCGTTGCACGACTAACCACTGAGCTACCGTGCCGATGTAAGTAGCACATATGTGTGTGTGCATGTTTCAAAGCCGTGTTTGTTTTTGGGTAGCTGTGTTTGTGTAAGTAGAAGAGCTGTATGTGAATGTGGCAAAACTGTATATGTGTACGTGTGAGAGCTGAGTGTTACATAGGAAAGGTGTGTGTGTGAACATAGGAGAGCTGTGTTTATATGTAGCTGAGCTGTGTGTGTGTTGGAGAGGTGTGTGTATGTAAGACAGCTGTGTGTAACTGAAATGTGTGTATGTATGTTGCAGACATGTGTGTATGCATAGCAGAGCTTAGTGTGCATATACTGTGCATGCAGTAGTGATGTTACGTATGTGCTCCAGAGAATGCATATAAACTGCCTGCGGCAAAGGTACACATGTATAATATACATGCTGCAGAGAAATACTAACATTAGATCTCTATCCACTATATTCTTCCCTACAGCAGTAAAGTTAGTGTTATCAAATCCCCTACAAATTTACACCTGTGGGAAATGTTAAATAGTTGCAAAAGTTTTTATTCTATATTTTTACTAAGTAAACCTGGGGGTGCGTTTAAAATTAAGGTGTGTCTAATAGAAAACTTTGAAACTTTACATAAATTAATAGCAAAATGTTTACATTACACCTATCAAAAAACAGCCTCCTCCATTTCCCCTCAAGCTGTCCTATCCATCACCAAGATAGGTGCGCTTTCTGCCATTTAAGTAGAAGTAATCTTCAAACAATTTGCTTCTAATTTAGATAAAGTAGCTGGAAGGTATGTCATGGAAACTCTACATGTGAGGTCAGCCTATTAAACACTAGTTGCAATATGTATTGTTACGGCGGCGGAACACGCTTAAAAAAACATAAATAAACGTGTTCGCCGCCCGGGGTCCACCGTGCGGCAGATGGAAAAACCGCAGCTAGAAGACACAGAGCACTGTGGCGGTAATGTGCACGGGGTTCTATATCACACAGGTGCAATCAAGCAGTCTCTGTTAAGTGCACAGAGCTGCTACAGGAAAAATAGAAAAGGAACGCTGAGCCTGTTAGTAACACAGGGACTCAGCGGCACACATGCGGTAGGCAAAAACCGGAGTAGTTAAAACGTCACTACGTCCGACACCTAACGTGGTAACAAGTGTGCTGGCGTCGCAACCGCAAAAATATGCTGCAACTGCAGCGCGGCGTGAACAGAGCCGCAAGCAAGGCGCTGCAAGGACGCTGGCGCAATGCAGGACGCTTAGATGCTGCACAAGGTATGGCTGGATTGCACTGGCGCTAGCGCTGCTACTGGCGGCTGCCCAATCTCTCACACAATCGTAATATCAGAGGGAAGGGGTTTCATAATAAGTCATCCACCAGTCCAAGCATACATTACCATACACACAGCAGCAGTATGAAAATACTAGCGCATGGCTGAACAGCCATGCACACTTTTTATAGCGTACGGGACCTTCCGGAAGTCTCCATAACCCTGAGCTGGACCAATGGAATCAGGAGCAGGACCTGAGCACCTGACTCCTGAGCTCCAATGGGAGGTTGTCCCAGGAGCATGCTCAGAGTATGGAGTGAAGGACTTAGCCTCCGGAGAGCGTTGCTGAAAAGCAATCTCTTCTGCAATCTCTCCTGCTGTGGACGGATAGCAGGAGACTGCAGGATGTAAGGGTCCAGATCTCTGCATAGCCAGGGCAGAAATCTGACTCCTAACATGTATTTACAAAACTTCCATTTTCTCTATGCCTGACCTAAACTACTTCATTTTTCAGTAGGTATTAGTATATAATGAGGTGGCCTTCACCATCCATCTCCTGAAATGGGCAACATCAATGGCATTTAACGGGTCCCAAGTACTTAATTACATCTCAATATGCCATATTTCCCATTTCAGGAGATGGATGGTGAAGGCCACCTCATTATATACTAATACCTACTGAAAAATAAAGTACTTTAGGTCAGGCATAGAGAAAATGGAAGTTTTGTAAATACATATTACAACTAGCACATATGTGTGTGTGCATGTTTCCAAGCCGTGTTTGTTTTTGGGTAGCTGTTTGTGTAAGTAGAAGAGATGTATGTGAATGTGGCAAAACTGTATATGTGTACGTGTGAGAGCTGAGTGTTATATAGGAAAGGTGTGTGTGTGAACATAGGAGAGCTGTGTGTTTATATGTAGCTGAGCTGTGTGTGTTGGAGAGGTGTGTGTATGTAAGACAGCTGTGTGTAACTGAAATGTGTGTATGTATGTTGCAGACATGTGTGTATGCATAGCAGAGCTTAGTGTGCATATACTGTGCATGCAGTAGTGATGTTACGTATGTGCTCCAGAGAATGCATATAAACTGTCTGCGGCAAAGGTACACATGTATAATATACGTGCTGCAGAGAAATAGTAACATTAGATCTCTATCCACTATATTCTTCCCTACAGCAGTAAAGTTAGTGTTATCAAATCCCCTACAAATTTACACCTGAGGGAAATTTTAATTGGTTGCAAAAGTTTTTATCCTATATTTTTACTAAGTGAACCTGGGGGTGTGTTTAAAATTAAGGTGTGTCTAATAGTTAGAAAACTTTGAAACTTTACATAAATTAATAGCAAAATGTTTACATTACACCTATCAAAAAACAGCCTCCTCCATTTCCCCTCAAGCTGTCCTATCCATCACCAAGATAGGTGCGCTTTCTGCCATTTAAGTAGAAGTAATCTTCAAACAATTTGCTTCTAACTTAGATAAAGTAGCTGGAAGGTATGTCATGGAAACTCTACATGTGAGGTCAGCCTATTAAACACTAGTTGCAATATGTATTGTTACGGCGGCGGAACACGCTTAAAAAAACATAAATAAACGTGTTCGCCGCCCGGGGGCCACCGTGCGGCAGATGGAAAAACCGCAGCTAGAAGACACAGAGCACTGTGGCGGTAATGTGCACGGGGTTCTATATCACACAGGTGCCAGACCTAAACTACTTCATTTTTCTGTAGGTATTAGTATATAATGAGGTGGCCTTCACCATCCATCTCCTGAAATGGGCACCATCAATGGCATTTAACGGGTCCCAAGTACTTAATTACATCTCAGTATGCCATATAAAGAGGCTATCAGGCATATAAAGCTTACTGGAATAATATTAAAATTATAGGCAAGGATGTGACATCATATCAGTGGTAAAGGCACCACAAAAGAACCCAGGATGTTAAAACTCTAGGTTTTGATTCTTTGTAAATAATTGTACTTTTTAATTGCTGTATCACAACTAGACAATAAGACGCATATTTAGCAAAGAAAAATCTTACTAAAAAGTGTATGTGTGTTACAGTCCAGAGGCAGCTTATTCTGAATCAGCAGAATGCTGACAACATCCTTCCTGATCACTGAGAGAACTGTTTTCTCTGTTCTTTCCCCCCACTGATCTATCTGATCGGTGCTGTACTGGAGAGAATGAAACTGGGACCTGCAGGGACACTGCACGTCCTGTGTAGCTGAAGGCCCTTTCACAGCATGTGATCACATTCTTGAAAGGAATTTCAAATTGTGGTAATGTATACAGTGGTTGTGTTGATATATATATTTGAGTGAGTGTACATAGAGGAGCTGTATGTGTTGCATATGAGTTTTTTGTGTATGGAGGAAAGCTATGTTCGAGTGTTTAGCAAACAGTGTATGTATTTATTTTACTCATTTAAATAGCGCCATTAAATCCACAGCGCTTTATAGACATTATTGTCACTTTCCCCGATTGGGCTCACAATCTAAATCCCCTATCAATATGTCTTTGGAATGTGGGAGGAAACCCTCACAAACACGGGAAGAACATACAAACAGATCTCGGCGGGCGCATTCTGTAATGCTGTAGATAAGCCTCTGATGTAAACTGAAAGATAAGAAAAACGAGTTAGATTATACTCACCGTAGGGGGGGGCGGTCCGATGCGGTCCGGGTCCGATGGGTATCACGGTCCGGCACCTCCTATCTTCTAGCGATGATGTCCTTCTCCTTGCTTCATGCCGCGCTCCTGCGCAGGCGTACTGATCTGCCCTGTTGAGGACAGACCAGAGTACTGCAGTGCGCAGGCGCCGGACTTCTCTGACCCTTCCCGGGGCCTGCGCACTGCAGTTCTCTGCTTTGCCCTCAACAGGGCAGATCAGTACGCCTGTGCAGGAGCGTGGCATGAAGCAAGGAGGAGGACATCATCGCTAGAAGATAGGAGGTGCCGGACCCGGACCCCGACACCCATCGGACCCGGATTGTTCCCCCCCGGTGAGTATAATCTAACTCGTTTTTCTTATCTTTCAGGTTACATCAGGGGCTTATCTACAGCAGTACAGAATGCTCTAGATAAGCCCCTGATAGTGGTGGCCACATCTCATAGGGCAAAAAATAGGTGATAGATTCCCTTTAATCAATGTATGCAGCATGGAGAGAAATCAGATCTCAACATCAGGTAAATGAGCTCATATATGTATGTGTATATATGTAGATAGGATGATAGATGCTGAACAGAATGGTTATCCATGACACATACAGTAATACACTGCACCATAGTCGCATACACTTATTATAAACTGCACACGTTATATACACATATCTATATACTTACACCACGCATACTGTGTCTAAGTAGACAGCACATCTACACTACACATACATCCATCACATGTACACTATGGATCACATCAGTAGTTTTAAGAGAAAACCAGGAGTGAAACCTAAACAGATGAAACCTATTTTGGAGCGATCTGCACCTCTGTGGTGTTTTGCACACACTCCAGGTTTTGGCTTACAAATTCCAAAACCAGGCCATAATCTCTATGTGTGAAAGTGGCCCCAGGATGGCAGCCGTAATGGGATAGTGCTTTTATCATTTCTCCCACAGTCCCTGCAGCTTCAGCCGCACAGTAAACAGATATGATCCCGGGTGAGGGGTAAAACCTGCTGCAATGCTTGTATACTGCAGTACGGCGGCCTATGTACGGGGGTCCAATAAAGTTATACGTCAGGGAAGACAGTGGAGGGAGGAATACGAAAACGGGTCAATGGTACTTATCCGTCACTTAGTAAATCCAAATCTTCCATCTGTGGCCTGGAGAAACCTCTGGTCTTGTTTGGACACAACTGCCGGGGAGACGACTGCTCTGCTCCAGTGATCGGCTGCAACTGGTGCGGCTGGTGGATGGAGCTGTGTCATAAGGCAGAAGGCGATGATGTCATAAAGAGAAGGCGATGATGTCATAAGAGAAGAAAGAATCCCAGGACTAGCACAGCAATTTCTCCTACAGAAATGTATTATGATCACTGCATTGAAAATATTGTAATAATATATTTTATAATTTGGAATATTTATTTAGAGGTGCAATTACTGAACATACATTTCAGTAGGCCAACATTTTGGATTTTAAAATCATTTTTCAAGCTGGTGTTATAAAGTATTCTAATTCACTGAGATGACTTTTGGGTTTTCATTGGCTGTAAGCCAAAATCCTCAACATTAACAGAAATAAACCCATGAAATAGATCACTCGGTGTGTAATGGCTCTATATAATATACGAGTTTCACTTTGTGTATTGAAGAACTGAAATAACTTTTTGATGTTATTCTAATTTTGTGAGAAGCACCTGTACACTTATTATAAACTGCACACGTCATATACACATACCTATACACTAACACTACACTTACACTACACATACTGTGTGTAAAAGGACAGCACATCTACACTACACATGTACGTCCATCACAAGTACACTATGGATCACATCAGTATTTTTAAGAGAAAACCAGGAGTGAAACCTAAACAGATGGAACCTATTTTGGAGCGATCAGCACCTTTGTTGTGTTTTGAACACACTCCTGGTTTTGGCTTACAAATGCCAAAACACAAATCCAGGCCATAATCTGTGTGTGTGAATGTGTCCCCAGGATGGCGGGAAGACAGCGGAGGGAGGAATACAGAAACGGATCACTGATACTTATCCATCACTTAGTAAATCCCAATCTTCCATCTGTGGCCTGGAGAAACCTCTGGTCTTGTTTGGACACAACTGCCGGGGAGACGACTGCTCTGCTCCAGCGATCGGCTGCAACTGGTGCGACTGGCGATGGAACTGTGTCATAAGAGAGAAGGCGATGATGTCATAAAGAGAAGGCGATGATGTCATAAGAGAAGAGAGAATTCCAGGACGAGCACAGCAATTTCTCCTACAGAAGTACATTATGTTCACTGCATTGAAAACATCTTAATTGTTTGTGACCTGTAATAAATATTTATTTAGAGGCTTCTTTCTGATAGAACCACCCCAAACATCACAACACAGGATGAGCCCCAGAAACACTGCAATTGTGCACAGGGTAGACTCTAGAAATATGGACATCCTGGTACTAACGGCGACATGACGGCTACCAGCAGTCACTAGTACTAGTAGAGGGAGCGCAGGGGCGAGCAGCAGAAAGCCGAACATTATATGTCCTGTGTATTAACTTACCGGGCGGTAGAGGGCGCGATTTAAAAAAATAAAAAAGTAAAGGGCTGTCATGTGCCAGCGTCGCCATCAGGATCCTCCATCCGGCACCAGCCAAGAGATGGCCGCAGCGCAGGCGGTCCCTAACACTGCTCCCTGACCCCGGCCATCGATACCTCCCTGCTCTGTCAGCGCCGCCCAGGACAGAAACTAAGGAGCTCCCCTTGTTACCTCAGCAGGACGCAGGCTACTTCTAGCCATTGCAGGCCGGTGTCACTGCATGGCACTGGCCAGCGTCAGCTGTGAGTAGAGACAGACGAGGAGATGGAGGCTGTGGTGGTCCCGGAGCCTGGATTAGGGAAGTTGCAAAAGTTTTTATCCTATATTTTTACTAAGTAAACCTGGGGGGTGTTTAAAATTAACGTGTGTCTAATAGTTAGAAAACTTTGAAATTTTACATAAATTAATAGCAAAATGTTTACATTACACCTATCAAAAAAAAGCCTCCTCCATATCCCCTCAAGCTGTCCTATCCATCACCAAGATAGGTGCGCTTTCTGCCATTTAGGTAGAAGTAATCTTCAAACAATTTGCTTCTAATTTAGATAAAGTAGCTGGAAGGTATGTCATGGAAACTTTACATGTGAGGTCAGCCTATTAAACACTAGTTGTAATATGTATTGTTACGGCGGCGGAACACGCTTAAAAAAATATAAATAAACGTGTTCGCCGCCCGGGGTCCAACGTGCGGCAGATGGAAAAACCGCAGCTACAAGACACAGAGCACTGTGGCGGTAATGTGCACGGGATTCTATATCACCCAGGTGCAATCAAGCAGTCTCTGTTAAGTGCACAGAGCTGCTACAGGAAAAATACAAAAGGAACGCTGAGCCTGTTAGTAAAACGGGGACTCAGAGGCACACATGCGGTAGGCAAAAACCGAAGTAGTTAAAACGTCACTATGTCCGACACCTACCGTGGTAACAAGTGTGCTGGCGTCGCAACCGCGGACACAGAAATAAGCTGCAACTGCAGCGCGGCGTGAACAGAGCCGCAAGCAAGGCGCTGCAAGGACGCTGGCGCAATGCAGGACGCTTAGCTGCTGCACAAGGTATGGCTGGAGCGCGCTGGCGCTAGCGCTGCTACTGGCGGCTGCCCAATCACTCACACAATCGTAATATCAGAGGGAAGGGGTTTCATAATAAGTCAGCCACCAGTCCAAGCATACATTACCATACACACAGCAGCAGTATGAAAATACTAGCGCATGGCTGAACAGCCATGCGCACTTTTTATAGCGTACGGGACCTTCCGGAAGTCTACATAACCCTGAGCTGGACCAATGGAATCAGGAGCAGGACCTGAGCACCTGACTCCTGAGCTCCAATGGGAGGTTGTCCCAGGAGCATGCTCAGAGTATGGAGTGAAGGACTTAGCCTCCGGAGAGAGTTGCTGAAAAGCAATCTCTTCTGCAATCTCTCCTGCCGTGGACGGATAGCAGGAGACTGAAGGATGTAAGGGTCCAGAACTCTGCATAGCCAGGGCAGAAATCTGACTCCTAACATTACCCCCCTCCTAGGGCCCCCCTCCTCTGAACCTTCCGATCCGCCAGCCTGTGCTTGACAGTGGTACAGGCCTCAGACTCGTCAAAAGACGAGTCTGATGTGCCGGTAGGTGAAACCGAAAACCGGGATATACGGATGGAATCAGCGGAGGCCAGGTCGCCAGGACTCAGGAGGGACACCCAGGAGATAATGGGAGCGGGAGTTTTAGGAGGACGCCGCCGTGTATCGACGGCCGTCGCCACACTCCGCTCGGGAAAACTATCCCGGGCACATAAAGTGCATGCCCGAATGAATTTTTTTACGTCCTGAGGCCTGTGCGGCCACCAATACGATCCGGCCAGAGACTTCGTGGTCTGCATATAGCCACGGTGGCAGTCCGCATTGGGCGCGTGTGCCCACGCGAGAATTTTAGACCGCTGGCGAGGGGGAACAAAAGTCTCGCCTACCGACTCACAGTCAGACCATTGCGGGGGCTGTCTTCCTGGGAAGCAGCATGTAGGTGGTGGCAACCGCATATGGACCCGTGAGCCGGAGGTGTCTCTGAAATGGCGCTTGACACTTCCATGGGCTCGGGAGGTAGAACCTCTGGCTCGGCCAGCTCCAGAGCCTCAAAAAGGTAGGGAGACGGGGTACCTCTCCGCTTGGAGTGAGCTCGCTCCATACCGCGCTCCGAAAAACGGAGATCGATACGGGAGGAGATGGAAATTAGATCGTCCAGAGAGGTAGGGATTTCTCTAGTGGAGAGAGCATCCTTAACATGCCCCTCTAATACTCTCCAAAAAACAGGGATCAGTGCCTTGTCGGACCACTCCAACTCGGACGCCAGTGTCCGAAATCGGACGGCATACTGGCTAACCGAGAGAGACCCCTGAAACAAGGCAAGCAGCTGTAGAGAGGTGTCATGGGTGACCCGGGGACCAATAAAAACTTACCTGATGGCTGTCAGCAAGTGGGCAGAGGTCCGAATCTCGGGATCACCCCGCTCCCATAAAGGCGTAGCCCATTCCAGCGCCTTGCCCGACAGTAGGGATATAATAAAGGCCACCTTGGCCCGTTCTGTAGGGAATTGCGCAGCCAGCAACTCCAGGTGGATGGAGCACTGGCTGATAAACCCCCTGCAGGAGGCGCCATCCCCAGAATATTTATCGGGCAACGGAAGGCGGGTAACTGTCGGTGCAAGGGTGGACATGGACATCTGCCCGACCGCATCTGTAAGTGCCTGTACAGCAGCATCCGTGGCCTGCGAAGCTGCGAGAGCTCTCTCAAGGGAGGTCAAGTGAGTCTCCAGCTGTCGTACACACTGGAGGAGTTGCTGCTGTTCTGTCATCTCTAGCCAGACCCTGGCGCTAGTATTATGTTACGGCGGCGGAAAAAGCTTAAAAAATATAAACGTGTTCGCCGCTCGGGGTCCACCGTGCGGCAGATGGAAAAACCGCAGCTAGAAGATACAGAGCACTGTGGCGGTAATGTGCACGGGGTTCTATATCACCCAGGTGCAATCAAGCAGTCTCTGTTAAGTGCACAGAGCTGCTACAGGAAAAATAGAAAAGGAACGCTGAGACTGTTAGTAACACAAGGACTCAGCGGCACACATGCGGTAGGCAAAAACCGGAGTAGTTAAAACGTCACTACGTCCGACATCTACCGTGGTAACAACTGCAGCGCGGAGTGAACAGAGCCGCAAGCAAGGCGCTGCAAGGACGCTGGCGCAATGCAGGACGCTTAGCTGCTGCACAAGGTATGGCTGGAGTGCGCTAGCGCTAGCGCTGCTACTGGCGGCTGCCCAATCACTCACACAATCGTAATATCAGAGGGAAGGGGTTTCATAATAAGTCAGCCACCAGTCCAAGCATACATTACCATACACACAGCAGCAGTATGAAAATACTAGCGCATGGCTGAACAGCCATGCACACTTTTTATAGCGTACGGGACCTTCCGGAAGTCTCCAAAACCCTGAGCTGGACCAATGGAATCAGGAGCAGGACCTGAGCACCTGACTCCTGAGCTCCAATGGGAGGTTGTCCCAGGAGCATGCTCAGAGTATGGAGTGAAGGACTTAGCCTCCGGAGAGCGTTGCTGAAAAGCAATCTCTTCTGCAATCTCTCCTGCTGTGGACGGATAGCAGGAGACTGCAGGATGTAAGGGTCCAGATCTCTGCATAGCCAGGGCAGAATTCTGACTCCTAACATGTATTTACAAAACTTCCATTTTCTCTATGCCTGACCTAAACTACTTCATTTTTCAGTAGGTATTAGTATATAATGAGGTGGCCTTCACCATCCATCTCCTGAAATGGGCAACATCAATGGCATTTAACGGGTCCCAAGTACTTAATTACATCTCAATATGCCATATTTCCCATTTCAGGAGATGGATGGTGAAGGCCACCTCATTATATACTAATACCTACTGAAAAATAAAGTACTTTAGGTCAGGCATAGAGAAAATGGAAGTTTTGTAAATACATATTACAACTAGCACATATGTGTGTGTGCATGTTTCCAAGCCGTGTTTGTTTTTGGGTAGCTGTGTTTGTGTAAGTAGAAGGGATGTATGTGAATGTGGCAAAACTGTATATGTGTACGTGTGAGAGCTGAGTGTTATATAGGAAAGGTGTGTGTGTGAACATAGGAGAGCTGTGTGTTTATATGTAGCTGAGCTGTGTGTGTGTTGGAGAGGTGTGTGTATGTAAGACAGCTGTGTGTAACTGAAATGTGTGTATGTATGTTGCAGACATGTGTGTATGCATAGCAGAGCTTAGTGTGCATATACTGTGCATGCAGTAGTGATGTTACGTATGTGCTCCAGAGAATGCATATAAACGGTCTGCGGCAAAGGTACACATGTATAATATACATGCTGCAGAGAAATAGTAACATTAGATCTCTATCCACTATATTCTTCCCTACAGCAGTAAAGTTAGTGTTATCAAATCCCCTACAAATTTACACCTGTGGGAAATTTTAATTGGTTGCAAAAGTTTTTATCCTATATTTTTACTAAGTGAACCTGGGGGTGTGTTTAAAATTAAGGTGTGTCTAATAGTTAGAAAACTTTGAAACTTTACATAAATTAATAGCAAAATGTTTACATTACACCTATCAAAAAACAGCCTCCTCCATATCCCCTCAAGCTGTCCTATCCATCACCAAGATAGGTGCGCTTTCTGCCATTTAGGTAGAAGTAATCTTCAAACAATTTGCTTCTAATTTTGATAAAGTAGCTGGAAGTTATGTCATGGAAACTCTACATGTGAGGTCAGCCTATTAAACACTAGTTGTAATATGTATTGTTACGGCGACGGAACACGCTTAAAAAATATAAATAAACGTGTTCGCTGCCTGGGGTCCACCGTGCGGCAGATGGAAAAACCGCAGCTAGAAGACACAGAGCACTGTGGCGGTAATGTGCACGGGGTTCTATATCACCCAGGTGCAATCAAGCAGTCTCTGTTAAGTGCACAGAGCTGCTACAGGAAAAATAGAAAAGGAACGCTGAGACTGTTAGTAACACAAGGACTCAGCGGCACACATGCGGTAGGCAAAAACCGGAGTAGTTAAAACGTCACTACGTCCGACATCTACCGTGGTAACAACTGCAGCGCGGAGTGAACAGAGCCGCAAGCAAGGCGCTGCAAGGACGCTGGCGCAATGCAGGACGCTTAGCTGCTGCACAAGGTATGGCTGGAGCGCGCTGGCGCTAGCGCTGCTACTGGCGGCTGCCCAATCACTCACACAATCGTAATATCAGAGGGAAGGGGTTTCATAATAAGTCATCCACCAGTCCAAGCATACATTACCATACACACAGCAGCAGTATGAAAATACTAGCGCATGGCTGAACGGCCATGCGCACTTTTTATAGCGTACGGGACCTTCCGGAAGTCTCCATAACCCTGAGCTGGACCAATGGAATCAGGAGTAGGACCTGAGCACCTGACTCCTGAGCTCCAATGGGAGGTTGTCCCAGGAGCATGCTCAGAGTATGGAGTGAAGGACTTAGCCTCCGGAGAGAGTTGCTAAAAAGCAATCTCTTCTGCAATCTCTCCTGCCGTGGACGGATAGCAGGAGACTGAAGGATGTAAGGGTCCAGATCTCTGCATAGCCAGGGCAGAAATCTGACTCCTAACATGTATTTACAAAACTTCCATTTTCTCTATGCCTGACCTAAACTACTTCATTTTTCAGTAGGTATTAGTATATAATGAGGTGGCCTTCACCATCCATCTCCTGAAATGGGCACCATCAATGGCATTTAACGGGTCCCAAATACTTAATTACATCTCAATATGCCATATAAAGAGGCTATCAGGCATATAAAGCTTACTGGAATAATATTAAAATTATAGGCAAGGATGTGACATCTTATCAGTGGTAAAGGCACCACAAAAGAACCCAGGATGTTAAAACTCTAGGTTTTGACTCTTTGTAAACAATTGTACTTTTTAATTCCTGTATCACAACTAGACAATAAGATGCATATTTAGCCAAGAAAAATCTTACTAAAATGTGTATGTGTGTTACAGTCCAGAGGCAGCTTATTCTGAATGAGCAGAATGCTGACAACATCCTTCCTGATCACTGAGAGAACTGTTTTCTCTGTTCTTGCCCCACACTGATCTATCTGATTGGTGCTGTACTGGAGAGAATGAAACTGGGACCTGCAGGGACACTGCACGTCCTGTGTAGCTGAAGGCCCATTCAAAGCATGTGATCAGTCACATTCTTGAAAGGAATTTCAAAATGTGGTAATGTATACAGGGGTTGCGCTGATGTATATGTGTTTGTGTGTATATATATATATGTGTGAGTGTACATAGAGAAGCTGTATGTGTTGCATATATGAGACTTTTGAGTATGGAGGAAAGCAATGTGCGTGTGTTTAGCAAACAGTGTATGTATTTATTTTACTCATTTATATAGCGCCATTAATCCCACAACGCTTTACAGACATTATTGTCACTGTCCCCGATGGGGCTCACAATCTAAATTGCCTATCAGTATGTCTTTGGAATGTGGACGGAAACCCACGCAAACACGGGGAGAACATACAAACACCTTACTCATTTATATAGCGCCATTAATTCCACTGCGCTTTACAGACATTATTGGCACTGTCCCCGATGGGGCTTACAATTTAAATTTCCTATCATTATGTCTTTGGTATGTGAGAGAAAACTCACTCAAATACGGGGAGAATATACAAACTTCTTGCAGATGTTGCCCTTTGTAGGATTTGAACTAAGGACCCCATCGTTGCACGACTAACCACTGAGCTACCGTGCCGATGTAAGTAGCACATATGTGTGTGTGCATGTTTCAAAGCCGTGTTTGTTTTTGGGTAGCTGTGTTTGTGTAAGTAGAAGAGCTGTATGTGAATGTGGCAAAACTGTATATGTGTACGTGTGAGAGCTGAGTGTTATATAGGAAAGGTGTGTGTGTGAACATTGGAGAGCTGTGTTTATATGTAGCTGAGCTGTGTGTGTGTTGGAGAGGTGTGTGTATGTAAGACAGCTGTGTGTAACTGAAATGTGTGTATGTATGTTGCAGACATGTGTGTATGCATAGCAGAGCTTAGTGTGCATATACTGTGCATGCAGTAGTGATGTTACGTATGTGCTCCAGAGAATGCATATAAACTGCCTGCGGCAAAGGTACACATGTATAATATACATGCTGCAGAGAAATACTAACATTAGATCTCTATCCACTATATTCTTCCCTACAGCAGTAAAGTTAGTGTTATCAAATCCCCTACAAATTTACACCTGTGGGAAATGTTAAATAGTTGCAAAAGTTTTTATTCTATATTTTTACTAAGTAAACCTGGGGGTGCGTTTAAAATTAAGGTGTGTCTAATAGAAAACTTTGAAACTTTACATAAATTAATAGCAAAATGTTTACATTACACCTATCAAAAAACAGCCTCCTCCATTTCCCCTCAAGCTGTCCTATCCATCACCAAGATAGGTGCGCTTTCTGCCATTTAAGTAGAAGTAATCTTCAAACAATTTGCTTCTAATTTAGATAAAGTAGCTGGAAGGTATGTCATGGAAACTCTACATGTGAGGTCAGCCTATTAAACACTAGTTGCAATATGTATTGTTACGGCGGCGGAACACGCTTAAAAAAACATAAATAAACGTGTTCGCCGCCCGGGGTCCACCGTGCGGCAGATGGAAAAACCGCAGCTAGAAGACACAGAGCACTGTGGCGGTAATGTGCACGGGGTTCTATATCACACAGGTGCAATCAAGCAGTCTCTGTTAAGTGCACAGAGCTGCTACAGGAAAAATAGAAAAGGAACGCTGAGCCTGTTAGTAACACAGGGACTCAGCGGCACACATGCGGTAGGCAAAAACCGGAGTAGTTAAAACGTCACTACGTCCGACACCTAACGTGGTAACAAGTGTGCTGGCGTCGCAACCGCAAAAATATGCTGCAACTGCAGCGCGGCGTGAACAGAGCCGCAAGCAAGGCGCTGCAAGGACGCTGGCGCAATGCAGGACGCTTAGATGCTGCACAAGGTATGGCTGGATTGCACTGGCGCTAGCGCTGCTACTGGCGGCTGCCCAATCTCTCACACAATCGTAATATCAGAGGGAAGGGGTTTCATAATAAGTCATCCACCAGTCCAAGCATACATTACCATACACACAGCAGCAGTATGAAAATACTAGCGCATGGCTGAACAGCCATGCACACTTTTTATAGCGTACGGGACCTTCCGGAAGTCTCCATAACCCTGAGCTGGACCAATGGAATCAGGAGCAGGACCTGAGCACCTGACTCCTGAGCTCCAATGGGAGGTTGTCCCAGGAGCATGCTCAGAGTATGGAGTGAAGGACTTAGCCTCCGGAGAGCGTTGCTGAAAAGCAATCTCTTCTGCAATCTCTCCTGCTGTGGACGGATAGCAGGAGACTGCAGGATGTAAGGGTCCAGATCTCTGCATAGCCAGGGCAGAAATCTGACTCCTAACATGTATTTACAAAACTTCCATTTTCTCTATGCCTGACCTAAACTACTTCATTTTTCAGTAGGTATTAGTATATAATGAGGTGGCCTTCACCATCCATCTCCTGAAATGGGCAACATCAATGGCATTTAACGGGTCCCAAGTACTTAATTACATCTCAATATGCCATATTTCCCATTTCAGGAGATGGATGGTGAAGGCCACCTCATTATATACTAATACCTACTGAAAAATAAAGTACTTTAGGTCAGGCATAGAGAAAATGGAAGTTTTGTAAATACATATTACAACTAGCACATATGTGTGTGTGCATGTTTCCAAGCCGTGTTTGTTTTTGGGTAGCTGTTTGTGTAAGTAGAAGAGATGTATGTGAATGTGGCAAAACTGTATATGTGTACGTGTGAGAGCTGAGTGTTATATAGGAAAGGTGTGTGTGTGAACATAGGAGAGCTGTGTGTTTATATGTAGCTGAGCTGTGTGTGTTGGAGAGGTGTGTGTATGTAAGACAGCTGTGTGTAACTGAAATGTGTGTATGTATGTTGCAGACATGTGTGTATGCATAGCAGAGCTTAGTGTGCATATACTGTGCATGCAGTAGTGATGTTACGTATGTGCTCCAGAGAATGCATATAAACTGTCTGCGGCAAAGGTACACATGTATAATATACGTGCTGCAGAGAAATAGTAACATTAGATCTCTATCCACTATATTCTTCCCTACAGCAGTAAAGTTAGTGTTATCAAATCCCCTACAAATTTACACCTGAGGGAAATTTTAATTGGTTGCAAAAGTTTTTATCCTATATTTTTACTAAGTGAACCTGGGGGTGTGTTTAAAATTAAGGTGTGTCTAATAGTTAGAAAACTTTGAAACTTTACATAAATTAATAGCAAAATGTTTACATTACACCTATCAAAAAACAGCCTCCTCCATTTCCCCTCAAGCTGTTCTATCCATCACCAAGATAGGTGCGCTTTCTGCCATTTAAGTAGAAGTAATCTTCAAACAATTTGCTTCTAACTTAGATAAAGTAGCTGGAAGGTATGTCATGGAAACTCTACATGTGAGGTCAGCCTATTAAACACTAGTTGCAATATGTATTGTTACGGCGGCGGAACACGCTTAAAAAAACATAAATAAACGTGTTCGCCGCCCGGGGGCCACCGTGCGGCAGATGGAAAAACCGCAGCTAGAAGACACAGAGCACTGTGGCGGTAATGTGCACGGGGTTCTATATCACACAGGTGCCAGACCTAAACTACTTCATTTTTCTGTAGGTATTAGTATATAATGAGGTGGCCTTCACCATCCATCTCCTGAAATGGGCACCATCAATGGCATTTAACGGGTCCCAAGTACTTAATTACATCTCAGTATGCCATATAAAGAGGCTATCAGGCATATAAAGCTTACTGGAATAATATTAAAATTATAGGCAAGGATGTGACATCATATCAGTGGTAAAGGCACCACAAAAGAACCCAGGATGTTAAAACTCTAGGTTTTGATTCTTTGTAAATAATTGTACTTTTTAATTGCTGTATCACAACTAGACAATAAGACGCATATTTAGCAAAGAAAAATCTTACTAAAAAGTGTATGTGTGTTACAGTCCAGAGGCAGCTTATTCTGAATCAGCAGAATGCTGACAACATCCTTCCTGATCACTGAGAGAACTGTTTTCTCTGTTCTTTCCCCCCACTGATCTATCTGATCGGTGCTGTACTGGAGAGAATGAAACTGGGACCTGCAGGGACACTGCACGTCCTGTGTAGCTGAAGGCCCTTTCACAGCATGTGATCACATTCTTGAAAGGAATTTCAAATTGTGGTAATGTATACAGTGGTTGTGTTGATATATATATTTGAGTGAGTGTACATAGAGGAGCTGTATGTGTTGCATATGAGTTTTTTGTGTATGGAGGAAAGCTATGTTCGAGTGTTTAGCAAACAGTGTATGTATTTATTTTACTCATTTAAATAGCGCCATTAAATCCACAGCGCTTTATAGACATTATTGTCACTTTCCCCGATTGGGCTCACAATCTAAATCCCCTATCAATATGTCTTTGGAATGTGGGAGGAAACCCTCACAAACACGGGAAGAACATACAAACAGATCTCGGCGGGCGCATTCTGTAATGCTGTAGATAAGCCTCTGATGTAAACTGAAAGATAAGAAAAACGAGTTAGATTATACTCACCGTAGGGGGGGCGGTCCGATGCGGTCCGGGTCCGATGGGTATCACGGTCCGGCACCTCCTATCTTCTAGCGATGACGTCCTTCTCCTTGCTTCATGCCGCGCTCCTGCGCAGGCGTACTGATCTGCCCTGTTGAGGACAGACCAGAGTACTGCAGTGCGCAGGCGCCGGACTTCTCTGACCCTTCCCGGGGCCTGCGCACTGCAGTTCTCTGCTTTGCCCTCAACAGGGCAGATCAGTACGCCTGTGCAGGAGCGTGGCATGAAGCAAGGAGGAGGACATCATCGCTAGAAGATAGGAGGTGCCGGACCCGGACCCCGACACCCATCGGACCCGGATTGTTCCCCCCCGGTGAGTATAATCTAACTCGTTTTTCTTATCTTTCAGGTTACATCAGGGGCTTATCTACAGCAGTACAGAATGCTCTAGATAAGCCCCTGATAGTGGTGGCCACATCTCATAGGGCAAAAAATAGGTGATAGATTCCCTTTAATCAATGTATGCAGCATGGAGAGAAATCAGATCTCAACATCAGGTAAATGAGCTCATATATGTATGTGTATATATGTAGATAGGATGATAGATGCTGAACAGAATGGTTATCCATGACACATACAGTAATACACTGCACCATAGTCGCATACACTTATTATAAACTGCACACGTTATATACACATATCTATATACTTACACCACGCATACTGTGTCTAAGTAGACAGCACATCTACACTACACATACATCCATCACATGTACACTATGGATCACATCAGTAGTTTTAAGAGAAAACCAGGAGTGAAACCTAAACAGATGAAACCTATTTTGGAGCGATCTGCACCTCTGTGGTGTTTTGCACACACTCCAGGTTTTGGCTTACAAATTCCAAAACCAGGCCATAATCTCTATGTGTGAAAGTGGCCCCAGGATGGCAGCCGTAATGGGATAGTGCTTTTATCATTTCTCCCACAGTCCCTGCAGCTTCAGCCGCACAGTAAACAGATATGATCCCGGGTGAGGGGTAAAACCTGCTGCAATGCTTGTATACTGCAGTACGGCGGCCTA
This sequence comes from Dendrobates tinctorius, assembly GCF_039654945.1. Lineage (NCBI taxonomy): Eukaryota > Metazoa > Chordata > Amphibia > Anura > Dendrobatidae > Dendrobates > Dendrobates tinctorius. The sequence goes on along the minus strand of NW_027361741.1, from coordinate 6,160,720 downwards.
TGTACGGGGGTCCAATAAAGTTATACGTCAGGGAAGACAGTGGAGGGAGGAATACGAAAACGGGTCAATGGTACTTATCCGTCACTTAGTAAATCCAAATCTTCCATCTGTGGCCTGGAGAAACCTCTGGTCTTGTTTGGACACAACTGCCGGGGAGACGACTGCTCTGCTCCAGTGATCGGCTGCAACTGGTGCGGCTGGTGGATGGAGCTGTGTCATAAGGCAGAAGGCGATGATGTCATAAAGAGAAGGCGATGATGTCATAAGAGAAGAAAGAATCCCAGGACTAGCACAGCAATTTCTCCTACAGAAATGTATTATGATCACTGCATTGAAAATATTGTAATAATATATTTTATAATTTGGAATATTTATTTAGAGGTGCAATTACTGAACATACATTTCAGTAGGCCAACATTTTGGATTTTAAAATCATTTTTCAAGCTGGTGTTATAAAGTATTCTAATTCACTGAGATGACTTTTGGGTTTTCATTGGCTGTAAGCCAAAATCCTCAACATTAACAGAAATAAACCCATGAAATAGATCACTCGGTGTGTAATGGCTCTATATAATATACGAGTTTCACTTTGTGTATTGAAGAACTGAAATAACTTTTTGATGTTATTCTAATTTTGTGAGAAGCACCTGTACACTTATTATAAACTGCACACGTCATATACACATACCTATACACTAACACTACACTTACACTACACATACTGTGTGTAAAAGGACAGCACATCTACACTACACATGTACGTCCATCACAAGTACACTATGGATCACATCAGTATTTTTAAGAGAAAACCAGGAGTGAAACCTAAACAGATGGAACCTATTTTGGAGCGATCAGCACCTTTGTTGTGTTTTGAACACACTCCTGGTTTTGGCTTACAAATGCCAAAACACAAATCCAGGCCATAATCTGTGTGTGTGAATGTGTCCCCAGGATGGCGGGAAGACAGCGGAGGGAGGAATACAGAAACGGATCACTGATACTTATCCATCACTTAGTAAATCCCAATCTTCCATCTGTGGCCTGGAGAAACCTCTGGTCTTGTTTGGACACAACTGCCGGGGAGACGACTGCTCTGCTCCAGCGATCGGCTGCAACTGGTGCGACTGGCGATGGAACTGTGTCATAAGAGAGAAGGCGATGATGTCATAAAGAGAAGGCGATGATGTCATAAGAGAAGAGAGAATTCCAGGACGAGCACAGCAATTTCTCCTACAGAAGTACATTATGTTCACTGCATTGAAAACATCTTAATTGTTTGTGACCTGTAATAAATATTTATTTAGAGGCTTCTTTCTGATAGAACCACCCCAAACATCACAACACAGGATGAGCCCCAGAAACACTGCAATTGTGCACAGGGTAGACTCTAGAAATATGGACATCCTGGTACTAACGGCGACATGACGGCTACCAGCAGTCACTAGTACTAGTAGAGGGAGCGCAGGGGCGAGCAGCAGAAAGCCGAACATTATATGTCCTGTGTATTAACTTACCGGGCGGTAGAGGGTGCGATTTAAAAAAATAAAAAAGTAAAGGGCTGTCATGTGCCAGCGTCGCCATCAGGATCCTCCATCCGGCACCAGCCAAGAGATGGCCGCAGCGCAGGCGGTCCCTAACACTGCTCCCTGACCCCGGCCATCGATACCTCCCTGCTCTGTCAGCGCCGCCCAGGACAGAAACTAAGGAGCTCCCCTTGTTACCTCAGCAGGACGCAGGCTACTTCTAGCCATTGCAGGCCGGTGTCACTGCATGGCACTGGCCAGCGTCAGCTGTGAGTAGAGACAGACGAGGAGATGGAGGCTGTGGTGGTCCCGGAGCCTGGATTAGGGAAGTTGCAAAAGTTTTTATCCTATATTTTTACTAAGTAAACCTGGGGGGTGTTTAAAATTAACGTGTGTCTAATAGTTAGAAAACTTTGAAATTTTACATAAATTAATAGCAAAATGTTTACATTACACCTATCAAAAAAAAGCCTCCTCCATATCCCCTCAAGCTGTCCTATCCATCACCAAGATAGGTGCGCTTTCTGCCATTTAGGTAGAAGTAATCTTCAAACAATTTGCTTCTAATTTAGATAAAGTAGCTGGAAGGTATGTCATGGAAACTTTACATGTGAGGTCAGCCTATTAAACACTAGTTGTAATATGTATTGTTACGGCGGCGGAACACGCTTAAAAAAATATAAATAAACGTGTTCGCCGCCCGGGGTCCAACGTGCGGCAGATGGAAAAACCGCAGCTACAAGACACAGAGCACTGTGGCGGTAATGTGCACGGGATTCTATATCACCCAGGTGCAATCAAGCAGTCTCTGTTAAGTGCACAGAGCTGCTACAGGAAAAATACAAAAGGAACGCTGAGCCTGTTAGTAAAACGGGGACTCAGAGGCACACATGCGGTAGGCAAAAACCGAAGTAGTTAAAACGTCACTATGTCCGACACCTACCGTGGTAACAAGTGTGCTGGCGTCGCAACCGCGGACACAGAAATAAGCTGCAACTGCAGCGCGGCGTGAACAGAGCCGCAAGCAAGGCGCTGCAAGGACGCTGGCGCAATGCAGGACGCTTAGCTGCTGCACAAGGTATGGCTGGAGCGCGCTGGCGCTAGCGCTGCTACTGGCGGCTGCCCAATCACTCACACAATCGTAATATCAGAGGGAAGGGGTTTCATAATAAGTCAGCCACCAGTCCAAGCATACATTACCATACACACAGCAGCAGTATGAAAATACTAGCGCATGGCTGAACAGCCATGCGCACTTTTTATAGCGTACGGGACCTTCCGGAAGTCTACATAACCCTGAGCTGGACCAATGGAATCAGGAGCAGGACCTGAGCACCTGACTCCTGAGCTCCAATGGGAGGTTGTCCCAGGAGCATGCTCAGAGTATGGAGTGAAGGACTTAGCCTCCGGAGAGAGTTGCTGAAAAGCAATCTCTTCTGCAATCTCTCCTGCCGTGGACGGATAGCAGGAGACTGAAGGATGTAAGGGTCCAGAACTCTGCATAGCCAGGGCAGAAATCTGACTCCTAACATTACCCCCCTCCTAGGGCCCCCCTCCTCTGAACCTTCCGATCCGCCAGCCTGTGCTTGACAGTGGTACAGGCCTCAGACTCGTCAAAAGACGAGTCTGATGTGCCGGTAGGTGAAACCGAAAACCGGGATATACGGATGGAATCAGCGGAGGCCAGGTCGCCAGGACTCAGGAGGGACACCCAGGAGATAATGGGAGCGGGAGTTTTAGGAGGACGCCGCCGTGTATCGACGGCCGTCGCCACACTCCGCTCGGGAAAACTATCCCGGGCACATAAAGTGCATGCCCGAATGAATTTTTTTACGTCCTGAGGCCTGTGCGGCCACCAATACGATCCGGCCAGAGACTTCGTGGTCTGCATATAGCCACGGTGGCCGTCCGCATTGGGCGCGTGTGCCCACGCGAGAATTTTAGACCGCTGGCGAGGGGGAACAAAAGTCTCGCCTACCGACTCACAGTCAGACCATTGCGGGGGGCTGTCTTCCTGGGAAGCAGCATGTAGGTGGTGGCAACCGCATATGGACCCGTGAGCCGGAGGTGTCTCTGAAATGGCGCTTGACACTTCCATGGGCTCGGGAGGTAGAACCTCTGGCTCGGCCAGCTCCAGAGCCTCAAAAAGGTAGGGAGACGGGGTACCTCTCCGCTTGGAGTGAGCTCGCTCCATACCGCGCTCCGAAAAACGGAGATCGATACGGGAGGAGATGGAAATTAGATCGTCCAGAGAGGTAGGGATTTCTCTAGTGGAGAGAGCATCCTTAACATGCCCCTCTAATACTCTCCAAAAAACAGGGATCAGTGCCTTGTCGGACCACTCCAACTCGGACGCCAGTGTCCGAAATCGGACGGCATACTGGCTAACCGAGAGAGACCCCTGAAACAAGGCAAGCAGCTGTAGAGAGGTGTCATGGGTGACCCGGGGACCAATAAAAACTTACCTGATGGCTGTCAGCAAGTGGGCAGAGGTCCGAATCTCGGGATCACCCCGCTCCCATAAAGGCGTAGCCCATTCCAGCGCCTTGCCCGACAGTAGGGATATAATAAAGGCCACCTTGGCCCGTTCTGTAGGGAATTGCGCAGCCAGCAACTCCAGGTGGATGGAGCACTGGCTGATAAACCCCCTGCAGGAGGCGCCATCCCCAGAATATTTATCGGGCAACGGAAGGCGGGTAACTGTCGGTGCAAGGGTGGACATGGACATCTGCCCGACCGCATCTGTAAGTGCCTGTACAGCAGCATCCGTGGCCTGCGAAGCTGCGAGAGCTCTCTCAAGGGTGGTCAAGTGAGTCTCCAGCTGTCGTACACACTGGAGGAGTTGCTGCTGTTCTGTCATCTCTAGCCAGACCCTGGCGCTAGTATTATGTTACGGCGGCGGAAAAAGCTTAAAAAATATAAACGTGTTCGCCGCTCTGGGTCCACCGTGCGGCAGATGGAAAAACCGCAGCTAGAAGATACAGAGCACTGTGGCGGTAATGTGCACGGGGTTCTATATCACCCAGGTGCAATCAAGCAGTCTCTGTTAAGTGCACAGAGCTGCTACAAGAAAAATAGAAAAGGAACGCTGAGCCTGTTAGTAACACAGGGACTCAGCGGCACACATGCGGTAGGCAAAAACCGGAGTAGTTAAAACGTCACTACGTCCGACATCTACCGTGGTAACAACTGCAGCGCGGAGTGAACAGAGCCGCAAGCAAGGCGCTGCAAGGACGCTGGCGCAATGCAGGACGCTTAGCTGCTGCACAAGGTATGGCTGGAGCGCGCTGGCGCTAGCGCTGCTACTGGCGGCTGGCCAATCACTCACACAATCGTAATATTAGAGGGAAGGGGTTTCATAATAAGTCATCCACCAGTCCAAGCATACATTACCATACACACAGCAGCAGTATGAAAATACTAGCGCATGGCTGAACAGCCATGCGCACTTTTTATAGCGTACGGGACCTTCAGGAAGTCTCCATAACCCTGAGCTGGACCAATGGAATCAGGAGCAGGACCTGAGCACCTGACTCCTGAGCTCCAATGGGAGGTTGTCCCAGGAGCATGCTCAGAGTATGGAGTGAAGGACTTAACCTCCGGAGAGAGTTGCTGAAAAGCAATCTCTTCTGCAATCTCTCCTGCCGTGGATGGATAGCAGGAGACTGCATGATGTAAGGGTCCAGATCTCTGCATAGCCAGGGCAGAAATCTGACTCCTAACATGTATTTACAAAACTTCCATTTTCTCTATGCCTGACCTAAACTACTTCATTTTTCAGTACGTATTAGTATATAATGAGGTGGCCTTCACCATCCATTTCCTGAAATGGGCAACATCAATGGCATTTAACGGGTCCCAAGTACTTAATTACATCTCAATATGCCATATTTCCCATTTCAGGAGATGGATGGTGAAGGCCACCTCATTATATACTAATACCTACAGAAAAATATAGTTTAGGTCAGGCATAGAGAAAATGGAAGTTTTGTAAATACATATTACAACTAGCACATATGTGTGTGTGCATGTTTCAAAGCCGTGTTTGTTTTTGGGTAGCTGTGTTTGTGTAAGTAGAAGAGATGTATGTGAATGTGGCAAAACTGTATATGTGTACGTGTGAGAGCTGAGTGTTATATAGGAAAGGTGTGTATGTGAACATAGGAGAGCTGTGTGTTTATATGTAGCTGAGCTGTGTGTGTGTTGGAGAGGTGTGTGTATGTAAGACAGCTGTGTGTAACTGAAATGTGTGTATGTATGTTGCAGACATGTGTGTATGCATAGCAGAGCTTAGTGTGCATATACTGTGCATGCAGTAGTGATGTTACGTATGTGCTCCAGAGAATGCATATAAACCGTCTGCGGCAAAGGTACACATGTATAATATACATGCTGCAGAGAAATAGTAACATTAGATCTCTATCCACTATATTCTTCCCTACAGCAGTAAAGTTAGTGTTATCAAATCCCCTACAAATTTACACCTGTGGGAAATTTTAATTGGTTGCAAAAGTTTTTATCCTATATTTTTACTAAGTGAACCTGGGGGTGTGTTTAAAATTAAGGTGTGTCTAATAGTTAGAAAACTTTGAAACTTTACATAAATTAATAGCAAAATGTTTACATTACACCTATCAAAAGACAGCCTCCTCCATATCCCCTCAAGCTGTCCTATCCATCACCAAGATAGGTGCGCTTTCTGCCATTTAGGTAGAAGTAATCTTCAAACAATTTGCTTCTAATTTAGATAAAGTAGCTGGAAGTTATGTCATGGAAACTCTACATGGGAAGTCAGCCTATTAAACACTAGTTGTAATATGGATTCACAAAACTTCCATTTTCTCTATGCCTGACCTATACTACTTCATTTTTCAGTAGGTATTAGTATATAATGAGGTGGCCTTCACCATCCATCTCCTGAAATGGGCACCATCAATGGCATTTAACGGGTCCCAAGTACTTAATTACAGTTGTGGCCAAAAGTATTGACACCCCTGCAATTCTGTCAGATAATACTCAGTTTCTTCCTGAAAATGATTGCAAACACAAATTCTTTGTTATTATCATCTTCATTTAATTTGTCTTAAATGGAAAAACACAAAAAGAACTGTCCTAAAGCCAAATTGGATATAATTCCACACAAAACATAAAAAAAGAGGGTGGACAAAAGTATTGGCACTGTTCGAAAAATCATGTGATGCTTCTCTAATTTGTGTAATTAACAGCACCTGTAACTTACCTGTGGCACCTAACAGGTGTTGGCAATAACTAAATCACACTTGCAGCCAGTTGACATGGATTAAAGTTGACTCAACCTCTGTCCTGTGTCCTTGTGTGTACCACATTGAGCATGGAGAAAAGAAAGAAGACCAAAAAACTGTCTGAGGACTTGAGAAACCAAATTGTGAGGAAGCATGAGCAATCTCAAGGCTACAAGTCCATCTCCAAAGACCTGAATGTTCCTGTGTCTACCGTGCGCAGTGTCGTCAAGAAGTTTAAAGCCCATGGCACTGTGGCTAACCTCCATAGATGTGGACGGAAAAGAAAAATTGACAAGAGATTTCAACGCAAGATTGTGCGGATGTTGGATAAAGAACCTCGACTAACATCCAAACAAGTTCAAGCTGCCCTGCAGTCCGAGGGTACAACAGTGTCAACCCGTGCTATCCATCGGCGTCTGAATGAAAAGGGACTGTATGGTAGGACACCCAGGAAGACCCCACTTCTTACCCCAAGACATAAAAAAGCCAGGCTGGAGTTTGCCAAAACTTACCTGAAAAAGCCTAAAACGTTTTGGAAGAATGTTCTCTGGTCAGATGAGACAAAAGTAGTGCTTTTTGGGCAAAGGCATCAACATAGAGTTTACAGGAGAAAAAAAGAGGCATTCAAAGAAAAGAACATGGTCCCTACAGTCAAACATGGCGGCGTGTTATGAATGAGTCACCGTAGGAGGCAGACACAAAAATAGCAGCTAAGTCCAGAAAACCGGAGAAGTTGGCAACTATCAGATTGCAAACCCCTGAACCTAACAACACAACTAGCAGTAGCCGTGGGGGGGTTCCTACGGTGCCCTAGACCCCACGATCACAGCCGGAGAAACTAAATAGCCTAAAGACAGAAAAGGAAAACTAAACTGCCCCAGAGCAGACCCCAAAGTAAAAGGCAGCCCCCAACATATAATGACGGTGAAGCAAGATGAAAAAACACACACACAGATAGAAAGATAGGCTGAGCAAACAATGGGGCCCAAACTCACTAAAATAGGACAGGATAGGATAGGAGCTGTCTGCAATCTGCAAAAACCCTGAAAAGACAAAGCCAACAGGCTGATATGGAAAAAGGCCCTGAAGCAGCTAGGCTTCAAAAACTATATCAGCACTCAGGTATTTTCTGAAGACAGAGCTAAAGGAATTCAGATCACCCCAGCAGGGAATGACAGAAATCCAGCAAAAACAAAAACAACGTACAAATGCAAACGGAAGAGCAGAAAACTTAGCTTTTGGAGAGCAGGAATTCAGACTGGTATCCAAGGATCCACAGAGAAATCACCCGCAGAGCAGACGGGCGTGGACAGCCTTATATCCAGTCAGAAACTCCACTCAGCCAATCATCATCAATAGACCCAGATGCCTGATAATCAGGCTTACTATCTTTCTTTACTAGAAGAGGGAGTTCATCGGGCCTCAGTGGTAAAGGGGAAAATGAACTCACAACAGTACCTCCCCCTTGAGGAGGGGTCACCGAACCCTCAACCACGCCACCAGGGCGATCAGGGTGAGCCCGATGAAAGGCACGCACCAATCTTTTGGCATGAATATCAGAGGCAGAGACCCAGGAATTATCCTCCTGACCATAACCCTTCCATTTAACCAAATACTGGAGTCTCCGTCTAGCCAGACGGGAATCCAGTACCTTCTCTACCTCATATTCCATGTTACCTTCAACCAATACAGGGTCTGGAGGTGCCACCCCAGGAACAACAGGTTCAACAAACCTCTTCAACAAAGACTTATGGAACACATTATGGATTTTAAATGTGACAGGAAGAGCCAAACGAAAAGAGACTGGATTAATAATCTCCAAATTCTTGTAAGGTCCAATAAATCTAGGCTTAAACTTAGGAGAAGCCACCTTCATAGCAATATTTTTTGATGATAACCACACCATATCACCAACCTTAAACTGGGGACCAATGGTCCTATGTCGGTTGGAAAACCGCTGGGCCTTTTCCTGGGAGAGAGATAACTTATCCACCACTTGGTCCCAGATCTGGTGCATTCTCTCCACCACAGTGTCAACACCTGGGCAGGCAGAGGGCTCCACCTGCCCAGAAGAAAATCGAGGATGAAACCCAAAGTTACAAAAAAAAGGTGACATCAAAGTGGCAGAACTAGCTCTATTATTTAAAGCAAATTCGGCCAAGGGCAAAAATGAAACCCAATCATCCTGATCAGCGGAAATAAAACATCTCAAATATGACTCCAAGGTCTGGTTTGTTCTCTCTGTCTGCCCATTGGTTTGAGGGTGAAAAGCAGAGGAGAAGGACAACTGAATTCCCAGCTTGGAACAGAAAGTTCTCCAAAATCTAGACACAAACTGAACCCCTCTGTCAGATACAATGTTCTCAGGAATCCCGTGCAAGCGAACCACCTGTTGCAAAAACAGGGGTACCAACTCAGAGGAAGATGGCAACTTAGGGAGTGGTACAAGATGGACCATCTTAGAGAATCTATCACAAATCAGCCAAATAACAGTCATTCTCTGAGAGACAGGCATATCAGAGATAAAATCCATTGAAATATGGGTCCATGGCCTCTTGGGGACAGGCAAAGGCATCAACAACCCACTAGAGCGAGAACACGATTTAGACCGGGAGCAAGTCCCACAGGACTGCACAAAATTCCTGACTTCACGAGACAAGGAGTGCCACCAAAAAGACCGACTCACCAAATCTCTAGTACCAAAAATACCTGGATGACCAGCCAAAGCAGAGCAATGAACTTCAGACATCACTCTCCTCTTCCACTGGTCAGGAACATACAACTTTCCACTGGGACGACGCTCAGGTTTGTCCTCCTGGAACTCTTCCAGAGCACGTCTCAAATCGGGTGAGATGGCAGAAAGAACTAATCCCTTCGCCTAAGATGGTAGCAGGTTTGGTCACCACAGGAGAATCAGCAAAGAAGCTCCTAGAGAGGGCGTCTGCCTTGACATTCTTAGTTCCAGGAAGAAAAGAAACCACAAAATCAAAACGTGTAAAAAACAAGGCCCACCTAGCCTGTCTAGGGTTCAAGCGCTTAGCCGACTCTAGGTAAATCAAATTCTTGTGGTCAGTGAGGACCACGATTTGATGCTTAGCTCCCTCCAACCAATGTCTCCACTCCTCAAATGCCCATTTCATGGCCAACAGTTCCCGATTCCCCACATCATAGTTACGTTCAGATGGAGAGAACTTTCGGGAAAAGAAAGCACAGGGATTCATTTTAGATGTTACAGGATCCTTTTGGGACAAAACAGCTCCTGCACCAATCTCAGAAGCATCCACCTCTACCTGGAACGGAAGTGAGACATCAGGTTGCCGCAAAACCGGGGCGGAGGTGAATCTTCGCTTCAGCTCCTGAAAGGAAGAAACAGCTTCTGGAGACCAACTCAACACATCAGCACCCTTCTTAGTCAAATCAGTCAATGGCTTGGCAATACTAGAAAATTTTGCTATAAATTTCCGATAAAAATTAGCAAAACCCAAAAACTTCTGAAGGGCCTTCAAAGAAGTGGGCTGAACCCAATCGTGAATGGCCTGTACCTTGGCCGGGTCCATTTCAATAGTTGACGGAGACAAAATAAATCCCAAAAAAGAAATCCTCTGTACTCCAAAAAGGCATTTAGATCCTTTGACATACAGGGAATTCTCCCTCAAGATCCGGAACACAGTCCGAATATGTTCCACATGAGAATCCCAATCCTTGGAGAAGATCAAAATATCATCCAGATAGATAATCAAAAATTTATCGACAAAATCTCGGAAAATATCGTTCATGAAGCACTGGAAAACAGAAGGGGCATTAGTGAGCCCAAAAGGCATCACCAGGTACTCAAAATGTCCCTCCGGAGTATTAAACTCCGTCTTCCATTCATCCCCATGCTTAATGCGAATAAGATTATACGCCCCCCTGAGGTCAAGCTTGGTAAACCAACAAGCACCTTTAACTCTAGAGAATAGATCCGAAATCAGGGGTAACGGATACTGATATTTAACAGTAATTTTGTTGAGGGCACGATAATCAATACAAGGTCTTAATGATCCATCTTTTTTGGCTACAAAAAAAAAACCGGCACCTAAGGGTGACGAGGATGGTCTAATATGACCCTTCTCCAACGCCTCCTTAATATAGGATCGCATAGCCCCGTGCTCGGGTACAGATAAATTGAAGAGCCGACCCTTGGGGAATTTACACCCCGGGCTCAGTTCAATAGCACAGTCATAACTTCTATGAGGAGGCAGAGACGCAGACTCATTCTCACTAAATACATCATAAAAGTCCGCCAAATAATCAGGAACATCATGCGACTGAGGAGAGGTGGAAAACACCGGAGCCTCACTAAAGGCACACCGACAACCCCAACTCACCACAGACACAGATTTCCAATCCAAAACTGGATTATGAATTTGCAACCAGGGAAACCCCAGAACAATGGTATCATGCAGATTATGCAACACCAAAAATCTGCAATTTTCTTGATGGTCTGGGGCGACCCGCATTACCACCTGGGTCCAAAACTGAGGTTTATTTTTTGCCAAAGGAGTAGCATCAATCCCCCTCAAAGGAATAGGCGTCTGCAGAGGTGTCATCGGAAATCCACAACGTTTAGCAAAATCCAAGTCCATTAGGTTTAGAGCTGCTCCCGAATCCACAAAAGCCTTGGCGGAAAATGTGGACAGGGAGCAGATCAGAGTAATAGCCAGAAGAAACTTAGGTTGAACACCACCAACAGAAAACGTGTGTGCAAAGCGTTTCTCTCGTTTAGGACAGACAGAAATAATATGCGAGGCATCTCCACAGAAAAAACACAACTTATTACGCCTTCTGAACTCCTGACGCTGCTCTCTGGACAAAACACTATCACATTGCATAGGCTCAGACACTCGTTCAACAAGTGGCAACACCACTCGTGCAGTTTTGCGTTCGCGCAAACGCCGATCAATCTGAATGGCTAATGACATAGAATCGTCAAGACCAGAGGGAACAGGAAATCCCACCATAGTATCTTTTACGGCTTCTGACAAACCCTTCCGAAAGACAGCCAAGGCATTATCATTCCAGGTAGTAAGTACAGCCCACTTTTGGAATTTTTGACAGTACGACTCTGCAGAATCTTGACCCTGGTTCAATGCCAGCAGGGTCTTTTCAGCCTGATCAATGGCATTAGGTTCGTCATACAACAACCCCAAGGCTTGAAAAAATGCGTTCACACTAGTCAGAATAGGATCATCAGGTTTCAAAGAAAACGCCCAATCCTGGGGATCGCCACGCAGCAAAGAGATGACAATTTTAACCTGCTGCGCGGAGCTCCCCGACGAGTTAGGCTTCAAGGCAAAAAATAATTTACAATTATTTTTGAAATTCAAAAATTTAGACCGATCCCCAAAAAATACATCAGGTGTGGGAATCTTTGGTTCAGCAGTATGAGAATGAGCAAGGTAGGCGGAAATTCCCCGCACTTCCGCAGCGAGCTGCTCCACACGATCAGACAATTGCTTTATCTCCATTGAGAGAAAAAAAAATCCCCCTACGGCCTCAGAGATATAGAGGAAAAAATATACACACTTTTTTTTTTTTTTTTTTACAATTCTTTCCTGCTATTGAGTACCCTAGGATCTGCGGTTCGGCGGGTGATTCTGTTATGAATGAGTCACCGTAGGAGGCAGACACAAAAATAGCAGCTAAGTCCAGAAAACCAGAGAAGTTGGCAACTATCAGATTGCAGACCCCTGAACCTAACAACACAACTAGCAGTAGCCGTGGGGGGTTCCTACGGTGCCCTAGACCCCTCGATCACAGCCGGAGAAACTAAATAGCCTAAAGACAGAAAAGGAAAACTAAACTGCCCCAGAGCAGACCCCAAAGTAAAAGGCAGCCCCCAACATATAATGACGGTGAAGCAAGATAAAAAAACACACACACAGATAGAAAGATAGGCTGAGCAAACAATGGGGCCCAAACTCACTAAAATAGGACAGGATAGGATAGGAGCTGTCTGCAATCTGCAAAAACCCTGAAAAGACAAAGCCAACAGGCTGATATGGAAAAAGGCCCTGAAGCAGCTAGGCTTCAAAAACTATATCAGCACTCAGGTATTTTCTGAAGACAGAGCTAAAGGAATTCAGATCACCCCAGCAGGGAATGACAGAAATCCAGCAAAAACAAAAACAACGTACAAATGCAAACGGAAGAGCAGAAAACTTAGCTTTTGGAGAGCAGGAATTCAGACTGGTATCCAAGGATCCACAGAGAAATCACCCGCAGAGCAGACGGGCGTGGACAGCCTTATATCCAGTCAGAAACTCCACTCAGCCAATCATCATCATTAGACCCAGATGCCTGATAATCAGGCTCACTATCTTTCTTTACTAGAAGAGGGAGTTCATCGGGCCTCAGTGGTAAAGGGGAAAATGAACTCACAACAGCGGCGGTTCCCTGATGTTTTGGGGTTGCTTTGCTGCCTCTGGCACTGGACTGCTTGACCGTGTGCATGGCATTATGAAGTCAGAAGACTACCAACAAATTTTGCAGCATAATGTAGGGTCCAGTGTGAGAAAGCTGGGTCTCCCTCAGAGGTCATGGGTCTTCCAGCAGGACAATGACCCAAAGCACACTTCAAAAAGCACTAGAAAATGGTTTGAGAGAAAGCACTGGAGACTTCTAAGGTGGCCAGCAATGAGTCCAGACCTGAATCCCATAGAACAACTGTGGAGAGATCTAAAAATGGCAGTTTGGAGAAGGCACCCGTCAAATATCAGGGACCTGGAGCAGTTTGCCAAAGAAGAATGGTCTAAAATTCCAGCAGAGCATTGTAAGAAACTCATTGATGGTTACCGGAAACGGTTGGTCGCAGTTATTTTGGCTAAAGGTTGTGCAACCAAGTATTAGGCTGAGGGTGCCAATACTTTTGTCTGGCCCATTTTTGGAGTTTTGTGTGAAATGATCAATATTTTGCTTCATTCTCTTCTGTGTTTTTTTCATTTAAGACAAATTAAATGAAGATAATAATACCAAAGAATTTGTGTTTGCAATCATTTTCAGGAAGAAACTGAGTATTATCTGACAGAATTGCAGGGGTGTCAATACTTTTGGCCACAACTGTACATCTCAATAAGCCATATAAAGAGGCTGTCAGGCATAAAAAAGTTTACTGGAATAATATTAAAATTATAGGCAAGGATGTGACAAAAGAACCCAGGATGCTAAAATTTTGGGTTTTGATTCTTTGTAAATAATTGTACTTTTTAGCTCCTGTATCACAATTAGACAACAAGACGCATATTTAGCAAAGAAAAATCTTACTAAAATTTGTATGTGTGTTACAGTCCAGAGGCAGCTTATTCAGAATGAGCAGAATGCTGACAACATCCTTCCTGATCACTGAGAGAACTGTTTTCTCTGTTCTTGCCCCACACTGATCTATCTGATCGGTGCTGTACTGGAGAGAATGAAACTGGCACCTGTAGGGATACTGCATGTCCTGTGTAGCTGAAGGCCCTTTCACAGCATGTGATCAGTCACAATCTTGAAAGGAATTTCAAAATGTGGTAATGTATACAGGGGTTGTGTTGATGTATATGTGTGTGTGTATATCTACATATATATATATATATAAATATATATCTGTGTGAGTGTACATAGAGGAGCTGTATGTGTTGCTTATATGAGTTTTTGTGTATGGAGGAAAGCTATGTGCGAGTGTTTAGCAAACAGTGAATGTATTTATTTTACTCATTTATATAGCGCCATTAATTCCACAGCGCTTTACAGACATTATTGGCACTGTCCCCGATGGGGCTCACAATCTAAATTCCCTATCAGTATGCATTTGGAATGTGGGAGGAAACCCACGCAAACACGGGGAGAACTTTCAAACTCCTTACTCATTTATATAGCGCCATTAATTCCACAGCGCTTTACAGACATTATTGGCACTGTCCCCGATGGGGCTTACAATTTAACTTTCCTATCAGTATGTCTTTGGTATGTAGGAGGAAACCCACGCAAATACGGGGAGAATATACAAACTCCTTGCAGATGTTGTCCTTGGTGGGATTTGAACTAAGGACCCCATCGCTGAAGGACTAACCACTGAGCTATCGTGCTGATGTAAGTAGCACATATGTGTGTGCATGTTTCAAAGCCGTGTTTGTTTTTGGGTAGCTGTGTTTGTGTAAGTAGAAGAGCTGCAATTGAATGTGCAAAAACTGTATATGTGTATGTGTGAGAGCTGAGTGTTATATAGGAAAGGTGTGTGTGTGTGAACATAGAAGAGCTGTGTGTTTATATGTAGCCGAGCTGTGTGTGTGTTGGAGAGGTGTGTGTATGTAAGACAGCTGTGTGTAACTGAAATGTGTGTATGTATGTTGCAGACATGTGTGTATGCATAGCAGAGCTTAGTGTGCATATACTGTGCATGCAGTAGTGATGTTACGTATGTGCTCCAGAGAATGCATATAAACGGTCTGCGGCAAAGGTACACATGTATAATATACATGCTGCAGAGAAATAGTAACATTAGATCTCTATCCACTATATTCTTCCCTACAGCAGTAAAGTTAGTGTTATCAAATCCCCTACAAATTTACACCTGTGGGAAATTTTAATTGGTTGCAAAAGTTTTTATCCTATATTTTTACTAAGTGAACCTGGGGGTGTGTTTAAAATTAAGGTGTGTCTAATAGTTAGAAAACTTTGAAACTTTACATAAATTAATAGCAAAATGTTTACATTACACCTATCAAAAAACAGCCTCCTCCATATCCCCTCAAGCTGTCCTATCCATCACCAAGATAGGTGCGCTTTCTGCCATTTAGGTAGAAGTAATCTTCAAACAATTTGCTTCTAATTTTGATAAAGTAGCTGGAAGTTATGTCATGGAAACTCTACATGTGAGGTCAGCCTATTAAACACTAGTTGTAATATGTATTGTTACGGCGACGGAACACGCTTAAAAAATATAAATAAACGTGTTCGCTGCCCGGGGTCCACCGTGCGGCAGATGGAAAAACCGCAGCTAGAAGACACAGAGCACTGTGGCGGTAATGTGCACGGGGTTCTATATCACCCAGGTGCAATCAAGCAGTCTCTGTTAAGTGCACAGAGCTGCTACAGGAAAAATAGAAAAGGAACGCTGAGACTGTTAGTAACACAAGGACTCAGCGGCACACATGCGGTAGGCAAAAACCGGAGTAGTTAAAACGTCACTACGTCCGACATCTACCGTGGTAACAACTGCAGCGCGGAGTGAACAGAGCCGCAAGCAAGGCGCTGCAAGGACGCTGGCGCAATGTAGGATGCTTAGCTGCTGCACAAGGTATGGCTGGAGCGCGCTGGCGCTAGCGCTGCTACTGGCGGCTGCCCAATCACTCACACAATCGTAATATCAGAGGGAAGGGGTTTCATAATAAGTCATTCACCAGTCCAAGCATACATTACCATACACACAGCAGCAGTATGAAAATACTAGCGCATGGCTGAACGGCCATGCGCACTTTTTATAGCGTATGGGACCTTCCAGAAGTCTTTATAACCCTGAGCTGGACCAATGGAATCAGGAGTAGGACCTGAGCACCTGACTCCTGAGCTCCAATGGGAGGTTGTCCCAGGAGCATGCTCAGAGTATGGAGTGAAGGACTTAGCCTCCGGAGAGAGTTGCTGAAAAGCAATCTCTTCTGCAATCTCTCCTGCCGTGGACGGATAGCAGGAGACTGAAGGATGTAAGGGTCCAGATCTCTGCATAGCCAGGGCAGAAATCTGACTCCTAACATGTATTTACAAAACTTCCATTTTCTCTATGCCTGACCTAAACTACTTCATTTTTCAGTAGGTATTAGTATATAATGAGGTGGCCTTCACCATCCATCTCCTGAAATGGGCAACATCAATGGCATTTAACGGGTCCCAAGTACTTAATTACATCTCAATATGCCATATTTCCCATTTCAGGAGATGGATGGTGAAGGCCACCTCATTATATACTAATACCTACTGAAAAATAAAGTACTTTAGGTCAGGCATAGAGAAAATGGAAGTTTTGTAAATACATATTACAACTAGCACATATGTGTGTGTGCATGTTTCAAAGCCGTGTTTGTTTTTGGGTAGCTGTGTTTGTGTAAGTAGAAGAGATGTATGTGAATGTGGCAAAACTGTATATGTGTACGTGTGAGAGCTGAGTGTTATATAGAAAAGGTGTGTGTGTGAACATAGGAGAGCTGTGTGTTTATATGTAGCTGAGCTGTGTGTGTGTTGGAGAGGTGTGTGTATGTAAGACAGCTGCGTGTAACTGAAATGTGTGTATGTATGTTGCAGACATGTATGTATGCATAGCAGAGCTTAGTGTGCATATACTGTGCATGCAGTAGTGATGTTACGTATGTGCTCCAGAGAATGCATATAAACGGTCTGCGGCAAAGGTACACATGTATAATATACATGCTGCAGAGAAATAGTAACATTAGATCTCTATCCACTATATTCTTCCCTACAGCAGTAAAGTTAGTGTTATCAAATCCCCTACAAATTTACACCTGTGGGAAATTTTAATTGGTTGCAAAAGTTTTTATCCTATATTTTTACTAAGTGAACCTGGGGGTGTGTTTAAAATTAAGGTGTGTCTAATCGTTAGAAAACTTTGAAACTTTACATAAATTAATAGCAAAATGTTTACATTACACCTATCAAAAAACAGCCTCCTCCATATCCCCTCAAGCTGTCCTATCCATCACCAAGATAGGTGCGCTTTCTGCCATTTAGGTAGAAGTAATCTTCAAACAATTTGCTTCTAATTTTGATAAAGTAGCTGGAAGTTATGTCATGGAAACTCTACATGTGAGGTCAGCCTATTAAACACTAGTTGTAATATGTATTGTTACGGCGACGGAACACGCTTAAAAAATATAAATAAACGTGTTCGCTGCCCGGGGTCCACCGTGCGGCAGATGGAAAAACCGCAGCTAGAAGACACAGAGCACTGTGGCGGTAATGTGCACGGGGTTCTATATCACCCAGGTGCAATCAAGCAGTCTCTGTTAAGTGCACAGAGCTGCTACAGGAAAAATAGAAAAGGAACGCTGAGACTGTTAGTAACACAAGGACTCAGCAGCACACATGCGGTAGGCAAAAACCGGAGTAGTTAAAACGTCACTACGTCCGACATCTACCGTGGTAACAACTGCAGCGCGGAGTGAACAGAGCCGCAAGCAAGGCGCTGCAAGGACGCTGGCGCAATGCAGGACGCTTAGCTGCTGCACAAGGTATGGCTGGAGCGCGCTGGCGCTAGCGCTGCTACTGGCGGCTGCCCAATCACTCACACAATCGTAATATCAGAGGGAAGGGGTTTCATAATAAGTCATCCACCAGTCCAAGCATACATTACCATACACACAGCAGCAGTATGAAAATACTAGCGCATGGCTGACCGGCCATGCGCACTTTTTATAGCGTACGGGACCTTCCGGAAGTCTCCATAACCCTGAGCTGGACCAATGGAATCAGGAGTAGGACCTGAGCACCTGACTCCTGAGCTCCAATGGGAGGTTGTCCCAGGAGCATGCTCACAGTATGGAGTGAAGGACTTAGCCTCCGGAGAGAGTTGCTGAAAAGCAATCTCTTCTGCAATCTCTCCTGCCGTGGACGGATAGCAGGAGACTGAAGGATGTAAGGGTCCAGATCTCTGCATAGCCAGGGCAGAAATCTGACTCCTAACATGTATTTACAAAACTTCCATTTTCTCTATGCCTGACCTAAACTACTTCATTTTTCAGTAGGTATTAGTATATAATGAGGTGGCCTTCACCATCCATCTCCTGAAATGGGCAACATCAATGGCATTTAACGGGTCCCAAGTACTTAATTACATCTCAATATGCCATATTTCCCATTTCAGGAGATGGATGGTGAAGGCCACCTCATTATATACTAATACCTACTGAAAAATAAAGTACTTTAGGTCAGGCATAGAGAAAATGGAAGTTTTGTAAATACATATTACAACTAGCACATATGTGTGTGTGCATGTTTCAAAGCCGTGTTTGTTTTTGGGTAGCTGTGTTTGTGTAAGTAGAAGAGATGTATGTGAATGTGGCAAAACTGTATATGTGTACGTGTGAGAGCTGAGTGTTATATAGGAAAGGTGTGTGTGTGAACATAGGAGAGCTGTGTGTTTATATGTAGCTGAGCTGTGTGTGTGTTGGAGAGGTGTGTGTATGTAAGACAGCTGTGTGTAACTGAAATGTGTGTATGTATGTTGCAGACATGTGTGTATGCATAGCAGAGCTTAGTGTGCATATACTGTGCATGCAGTAGTGATGTTACGTATGTGCTCCAGAGAATGCATATAAACGGTCTGCGGCAAAGGTACACATGTATAATATACATGCTGCAGAGAAATAGTAACATTAGATCTCTATCCACTATATTCTTCCCTACAGCAGTAAAGTTAGTGTTATCAAATCCCCTACAAATTTACACCTGTGGGAAATTTTAATTGGTTGCAAAAGTTTTTATCCTATATTTTTACTAAGTGAACCTGGGGGTGTGTTTAAAATTAAGGTGTGTCTAATAGTTAGAAAACTTTGAAACTTTACATAAATTAATAGCAAAATGTTTACATTACACCTATCAAAAAACAGCCTCCTCCATATCCCCTCAAGCTGTCCTATCCATCACCAAGATAGGTGCGCTTTCTGCCATTTAGGTAGAAGTAATCTTCAAACAATTTGCTTCTAATTTTGATAAAGTAGCTGGAAGTTATGTCATGGAAACTCTACATGTGAGGTCAGCCTATTAAACACTAGTTGTAATATGTATTGTTACGGCGACGGAACACGCTTAAAAAATATAAATAAACGTGTTCGCTGCCCGGGGTCCACCGTGCGGCAGATGGAAAAACCGCAGCTAGAAGACACAGAGCACTGTGGCGGTAATGTGCACGGGGTTCTATATCACCCAGGTGCAATCAAGCAGTCTCTGTTAAGTGCACAGAGCTGCTACAGGAAAAATAGAAAAGGAACGCTGAGACTGTTAGTAACACAAGGACTCAGCGGCACACATGCGGTAGGCAAAAACCGGAGTAGTTAAAACGTCACTACGTCCGACATCTACCGTGGTAACA
This sequence comes from Dendrobates tinctorius, assembly GCF_039654945.1. Lineage (NCBI taxonomy): Eukaryota > Metazoa > Chordata > Amphibia > Anura > Dendrobatidae > Dendrobates > Dendrobates tinctorius. The sequence continues at coordinate 6,140,819 of NW_027361741.1, read as the reverse complement.
ACTGCAGCGCGGAGTGAACAGAGCCGCAAGCAAGGCGCTGCAAGGACGCTGGCGCAATGTAGGATGCTTAGCTGCTGCACAAGGTATGGCTGGAGCGCGCTGGCGCTAGCGCTGCTACTGGCGGCTGCCCAATCACTCACACAATCGTAATATCAGAGGGAAGGGGTTTCATAATAAGTCATCCACCAGTCCAAGCATACATTACCATACACACAGCAGCAGTATGAAAATACTAGCGCATGGCTGAACGGCCATGCGCACTTTTTATAGCGTACGGGACCTTCCAGAAGTCTTTATAACCCTGAGCTGGACCAATGGAATCAGGAGTAGGACCTGAGCACCTGACTCCTGAGCTCCAATGGGAGGTTGTCCCAGGAGCATGCTCAGAGTATGGAGTGAAGGACTTAGCCTCCGGAGAGAGTTGCTGAAAAGCAATCTCTTCTGCAATCTCTCCTGCCGTGGACGGATAGCAGGAGACTGAAGGATGTAAGGGTCCAGATCTCTGCATAGCCAGGGCAGAAATCTGACTCCTAACATGTATTTACAAAACTTCCATTTTCTCTATGCCTGACCTAAACTACTTCATTTTTCAGTAGGTATTAGTATATAATGAGGTGGCCTTCACCATCCATCTCCTGAAATGGGCAACATCAATGGCATTTAACGGGTCCCAAGTACTTAATTACATCTCAATATGCCATATTTCCCATTTCAGGAGATGGATGGTGAAGGCCACCTCATTATATACTAATACCTACTGAAAAATAAAGTACTTTAGGTCAGGCATAGAGAAAATGGAAGTTTTGTAAATACATATTACAACTAGCACATATGTGTGTGTGCATGTTTCAAAGCCGTGTTTGTTTTTGGGTAGCTGTGTTTGTGTAAGTAGAAGAGATGTATGTGAATGTGGCAAAACTGTATATGTGTACGTGTGAGAGCTGAGTGTTATATAGAAAAGGTGTGTGTGTGAACATAGGAGAGCTGTGTGTTTATATGTAGCTGAGCTGTGTGTGTGTTGGAGAGGTGTGTGTATGTAAGACAGCTGCGTGTAACTGAAATGTGTGTATGTATGTTGCAGACATGTATGTATGCATAGCAGAGCTTAGTGTGCATATACTGTGCATGCAGTAGTGATGTTACGTATGTGCTCCAGAGAATGCATATAAACGGTCTGCAGCAAAGGTACACATGTATAATATACATGCTGCAGAGAAATAGTAACATTAGATCTCTATCCACTATATTCTTCCCTACAGCAGTAAAGTTAGTGTTATCAAATCCCCTACAAATTTACACCTGTGGGAAATTTTAATTGGTTGCAAAAGTTTTTTCCTATATTTTTACTAAGTGAACCTGGGGGTGTGTTTAAAATTAAGGTGTGTCTAATAGTTAGAAAACTTTGAAACTTTACATAAATTAATAGCAAAATGTTTACATTACACCTATCAAAAAACAGCCTCCTCCATATCCCCTCAAGCTGTCCTATCCATCACCAAGATAGGTGCGCTTTCTGCCATTTAGGTAGAAGTAATCTTCAAACAATTTGCTTCTAATTTTGATAAAGTAGCTGGAAGTTATGTCATGGAAACTCTACATGTGAGGTCAGCCTATTAAACACTAGTTGTAATATGTATTGTTACGGTGACGGAACACGCTTAAAAAATATAAATAAACGTGTTCGCTGCCCGGGGTCCACCGTGCGGCAGATGGAAAAACCGCAGCTAGAAGACACAGAGCACTGTGGCGGTAATGTGCACGGGGTTCTATATCACCCAGGTGCAATCAAGCAGTCTCTGTTAAGTGCACAGAGCTGCTACAGGAAAAATAGAAAAGGAACGCTGAGACTGTTAGTAACACAAGGACTCAGCGGCACACATGCGGTAGGCAAAAACCGGAGTAGTTAAAACGTCACTACGTCCGACATCTACCGTGGTAACAACTGCAGCGCGGAGTGAACAGAGCCGCAAGCAAGGCGCTGCAAGGACGCTGGTGCAATGTAGGACGCTTAGCTGCTGCACAAGGTATGGCTGGAGCGCGCTGGCGCTAGCGCTGCTACTGGCGGCTGCCCAATCACTCACACAATCGTAATATCAGAGGGAAGGGGTTTCATAATAAGTCATCCACCAGTCCAAGCATACATTACCATACACACAGCAGCAGTATGAAAATTCTAGCGCATGGCTGAACGGCCATGCGCACTTTTTATAGCGTACGGGACCTTCCGGAAGTCTCCATAACCCTTAGCTGGACCAATGGAATCAGGAGTAGGACCTGAGCACCTGACTCCTGAGCTCCAATGGGAGGTTGTCCCAGGAGCATGCTCAGAGTATGGAGTGAAGGACTTAGCCTCCGGAGAGAGAGGCTGAAAAGCAATCTCTTCTGCAATCTCTCCTGCCGTGGACGGATAGCAGGAGACTGAAGGATGTAAGGGTCCAGATCTCTGCATAGCCAGGGCAGAAATCTGACTCCTAACATGTATTTACAAAACTTCCATTTTCTCTATGCCTGACCTAAACTACTTCATTTTTCAGTAGGTATTAGCATATAATGAGGTGGCCTTCACCATCCATCTCCTGAAATGGGCACCATCAATGGCATTTAACGGGTCCCAAATACTTAATTACATCTCAATATGCCATATAAAGAGGCTATCAGGCATATAAAGCTTACTGGAATAATATTAAAATTATAGGCAAGGATGTGACATCTTATCAGTGGTAAAGGCACCACAAAAGAACCCAGGATGTTAAAACTCTAGGTTTTGACTCTTTGTAAACAATTGTACTTTTTAATTCCTGTATCACAACTAGACAATAAGATGCATATTTAGCCAAGAAAAATCTTACTAAAATGTGTATGTGTGTTACAGTCCAGAGGCAGCTTATTCTGAATGAGCAGAATGCTGACAACATCCTTCCTGATCACTGAGAGAACTGTTTTCTCTGTTCTTGCCCCACACTGATCTATCTGATCGGTGCTGTACTGGAGAGAATGAAACTGGGACCTGCAGGGACACTGCACGTCCTGTGTAGCTGAAGGCCCATTCAAAGCATGTGATCAGTCACATTCTTGAAAGGAATTTCAAAATGTGGTAATGTATACAGGGGTTGCGCTGATGTATATGTGTTTGTGTGTATATATATATGTGTGAGTGTACATAGAGAAGCTGTATGTGTTGCATAAATGAGACTTTTGAGTATGGAGGAAAGCAATGTGCGTGTGTTTAGCAAACAGTGTATGTATTTATTTTACTCATTTATATAGCGCCATTAATCCCACAACGCTTTACAGACATTATTGTCACTGTCCCCGATGGGGCTCACAATCTAAATTGCCTATCAGTATGTCTTTGGAATGTGGACGGAAACCCACGCAAACACGGGGAGAACATACAAACACCTTACTCATTTATATAGCGCCACTAATTCCACTGCGCTTTACAGACATTATTGGCACTGTCCCCGATGGGGCTTACAATTTAAATTTCCTATCATTATGTCTTTGGTATGTGAGAGAAAACTCACTCAAATACGGGGAGAATATACAAACTTCTTGCAGATGTTGCCCTTTGTAGGATTTGAACTAAGGACCCCATCGTTGCACGACTAACCACTGAGCTACCGTGCCGATGTATGTAGCGCATATGTGTGTGTGCATGTTTCAAAGCCGTGTTTGTTTTTGGGTAGCTGTGTTTGTGTAAGTAGAAGAGCTGTATGTGAATGTGGCAAAACTGTATATGTGTACGTGTGAGAGCTGAGTGTTATATAGGAAAGGTGTGTGTGTGAACATAGGAGAGCTGTGTGTTTATATGTAGCTGAGCTGTGTGTGTGTTGGAGAGGTGTGTGTATGTAAGACAGCTGTGTGTAACTGAAATGTGTGTATGTATGTTGCAGACGTGTGTATGCATAGCAGAGCTTAGTGTGCATATACTGTGCATGCAGTAGTGATGTTACGTATGTGCTCCAGAGAATGCATATAAACTGCCTGCGGCAAAGGTACACATGTATAATATACATGCTGCAGAGAAATACTAACATTAGATCTCTATCCACTATATTCTTCCCTACAGCAGTAAAGTTAGTGTTATCAAATCCCCTACAAATTTACACCTGTGGGAAATGTTAAATAGTTGCAAAAGTTTTTATTCTATATTTTTACTAAGTAAACCTGGGGGTGCGTTTAAAATTAAGGTGTGTCTAATAGAAAACTTTGAAACTTTACATAAATTAATAGCAAAATGTTTACATTACACCTATCAAAAAACAGCCTCCTCCATTTCCCCTCAAGCTGTCCTATCCATCACCAAGATAGGTGCGCTTTCTGCCATTTAAGTAGAAGTAATCTTCAAACAATTTGCTTCTAATTTAGATAAAGTAGCTGGAAGGTATGTCATGGAAACTCTACATGTGAGGTCAGCCTATTAAACACTAGTTGCAATATGTATTGTTACGGCGGCGGAACACGCTTAAAAAAACATAAATAAACGTGTTCGCCGCCCGGGGTCCACCGTGCGGCAGATGGAAAAACCGCAGCTAGAAGACACAGAGCAGTGGCGGTAATGTGCACGGGGTTCTATATCACACAGGTGCAATCAAGCAGTCTCTGTTAAGTGCACAGAGCTGCTACAGGAAAAATAGAAAAGGAACGCTGAGCCTGTTAGTAACACAGGGACTCAGCGGCACACATGCGGTAGGCAAAAACCGGAGTAGTTAAAACGTCACTACGTCCGACACCTAACGTGGTAACAAGTGTGCTGGCGTCGCAACCGCAAAAATATGCTGCAACTGCAGCGCGGCGTGAACAGAGCCGCAAGCAAGGCGCTGCAAGGACGCTGGCGCTATGCAGGACGCTTAGATGCTGCACAAGGTATGGCTGGATTGCACTGGCGCTAGCGCTGCTACTGGCGGCTGCCCAATCTCTCACACAATCGTAATATCAGAGGGAAGGGGTTTCATAATAAGTCATCCACCAGTCCAAGCATACATTACCATACACACAGCAGCAGTATGAAAATACTAGCGCATGGCTGAACAGCCATGCACACTTTTTATAGCGTACGGGACCTTCCGGAAGTCTCCATAACCCTGAGCTGGACCAATGGAATCAGGAGCAGGACCTGAGCACCTGACTCCTGAGCTCCAATGGGAGGTTGTCCCAGGAGCATGCTCAGAGTATGGAGTGAAGGACTTAGCCTCCGGAGAGCGTTGCTGAAAAGCAATCTCTTCTGCAATCTCTCCTGCTGTGGACGGATAGCAGGAGACTGCAGGATGTAAGGGTCCAGATCTCTGCATAGCCAGGGCAGAAATCTGACTCCTAACATGTATTTACAAAACTTCCATTTTCTCTATGCCTGACCTAAACTACTTCATTTTTCAGTAGGTATTAGTATATAATGAGGTGGCCTTCACCATCCATCTCCTGAAATGGGCAACATCAATGGCATTTAACGGGTCCCAAGTACTTAATTACATCTCAATATGCCATATTTCCCATTTCAGGAGATGGATGGTGAAGGCCACCTCATTATATACTAATACCTACTGAAAAATAAAGTACTTTAGGTCAGGCATAGAGAAAATGGAAGTTTTGTAAATACATATTACAACTAGCACATATGTGTGTGTGCATGTTTCAAAGCCGTGTTTGTTTTTGGGTAGCTGTGTTTGTGTAAGTAGAAGAGATGTATGTGAATGTGGCAAAACTGTATGTGTACGTGTGAGAGCTGAGTGTTATATAGAAAAGGTGTGTGTGTGAACATAGGAGAGCTGTGTGTTTATATGTAGCTGAGCTGTGTGTGTGTTGGAGAGGTGTGTGTATGTAAGACAGCTGCGTGTAACTGAAATGTGTGTATGTATGTTGCAGACATGTGTGTATGCATAGCAGAGCTTAGTGTGCATATACTGTGCATGCAGTAGTGATGTTACGTATGTGCTCCAGAGAATGCATATAAACGGTCTGCGGCAAAGGTACACATGTATAATATACATGCTGCAGAGAAATAGTAACATTAGATCTCTATCCACTATATTCTTCCCTACAGCAGTAAAGTTAGTGTTATCAAATCCCCTACAAATTTACACCTGTGGGAAATTTTAATTGGTTGCAAAAGTTTTTATCCTATATTTTTACTAAGTGAACCTGGGGGTGTGTTTAAAATTAAGGTGTGTCTAATAGTTAGAAAACTTTGAAACTTTACATAAATTAATAGCAAAATGTTTACATTACACCTATCAAAAAACAGCCTCCTCCATATCCCCTCAAGCTGTCCTATCCATCACCAAGATAGGTGCGCTTTCTGCCATTTAGGTAGAAGTAATCTTCAAACAATTTGCTTCTAATTTTGATAAAGTAGCTGGAAGTTATGTCATGGAAACTCTACATGTGAGGTCAGCCTATTAAACACTAGTTGTAATATGTATTGTTACGGCGACGGAACACGCTTAAAAAATATAAATAAACGTGTTCGCTGCCCGGGGTCCACCGTGCGGCAGATGGAAAAACCGCAGCTAGAAGACACAGAGCACTGTGGCGGTAATGTGCACGGGGTTCTATATCACACAGGTGCAATCAAGCAGTCTCTGTTAAGTGCACAGAGCTGCTACAGGAAAAATAGAAAAGGAACGCTGAGACTGTTAGTAACACAAGGACTCAGCGGCACACATGCGGTAGGCAAAAACCGGAGTAGTTAAAACGTCACTACGTCCGACATCTACCGTGGTAACAACTGCAGCGCGGAGTGAACAGAGCCGCAAGCAAGGCGCTGCAAGGACGCTGGCGCAATGTAGGATGCTTAGCTGCTGCACAAGGTATGGCTGGAGCGCGCTGGCGCTAGCGCTGCTACTGGCGGCTGCCCAATCACTCACACAATCGTAATATCAGAGGGAAGGGGTTTCATAATAAGTCATCCACCAGTCCAAGCATACATTACCATACACACAGCAGCAGTATGAAAATACTAGCGCATGGCTGAACGGCCATGCGCACTTTTTATAGCGTACGGGACCTTCCAGAAGTCTTTATAACCCTGAGCTGGACCAATGGAATCAGGAGTAGGACCTGAGCACCTGACTCCTGAGCTCCAATGGGAGGTTGTCCCAGGAGCATGCTCAGAGTATGGAGTGAAGGACTTAGCCTCCGGAGAGAGTTGCTGAAAAGCAATCTCTTCTGCAATCTCTCCTGCCGTGGACGGATAGCAGGAGACTGAAGGATGTAAGGGTCCAGATCTCTGCATAGCCAGGGCAGAAATCTGACTCCTAACATGTATTTACAAAACTTCCATTTTCTCTATGCCTGACCTAAACTACTTCATTTTTCAGTAGGTATTAGTATATAATGAGGTGGCCTTCACCATCCATCTCCTGAAATGGGCAACATCAATGGCATTTAACGGGTCCCAAGTACTTAATTACATCTCAATATGCCATATTTCCCATTTCAGGAGATGGATGGTGAAGGCCACCTCATTATATACTAATACCTACTGAAAAATAAAGTACTTTAGGTCAGGCATAGAGAAAATGGAAGTTTTGTAAATACATATTACAACTAGCACATATGTGTGTGTGCATGTTTCAAAGCCGTGTTTGTTTTTGGGTAGCTGTGTTTGTGTAAGTAGAAGAGATGTATGTGAATGTGGCAAAACTGTATATGTGTACGTGTGAGAGCTGAGTGTTATATAGAAAAGGTGTGTGTGTGAACATAGGAGAGCTGTGTGTTTATATGTAGCTGAGCTGTGTGTGTGTTGGAGAGGTGTGTGTATGTAAGACAGCTGCGTGTAACTGAAATGTGTGTATGTATGTTGCAGACATGTATGTATGCATAGCAGAGCTTAGTGTGCATATACTGTGCATGCAGTAGTGATGTTACGTATGTGCTCCAGAGAATGCATATAAACGGTCTGCGGCAAAGGTACACATGTATAATATACATGCTGCAGAGAAATAGTAACATTAGATCTCTATCCACTATATTCTTCCCTACAGCAGTAAAGTTAGTGTTATCAAATCCCCTACAAATTTACACCTGTGGGAAATTTTAATTGGTTGCAAAAGTTTTTTCCTATATTTTTACTAAGTGAACCTGGGGGTGTGTTTAAAATTAAGGTGTGTCTAATAGTTAGAAAACTTTGAAACTTTACATAAATTAATAGCAAAATGTTTACATTACACCTATCAAAAAACAGCCTCCTCCATATCCCCTCAAGCTGTCCTATCCATCACCAAGATAGGTGCGCTTTCTGCCATTTAGGTAGAAGTAATCTTCAAACAATTTGCTTCTAATTTTGATAAAGTAGCTGGAAGTTATGTCATGGAAACTCTACATGTGAGGTCAGCCTATTAAACACTAGTTGTAATATGTATTGTTACGGTGACGGAACACGCTTAAAAAATATAAATAAACGTGTTCGCTGCCCGGGGTCCACCGTGCGGCAGATGGAAAAACCGCAGCTAGAAGACACAGAGCACTGTGGCGGTAATGTGCACGGGGTTCTATATCACCCAGGTGCAATCAAGCAGTCTCTGTTAAGTGCACAGAGCTGCTACAGGAAAAATAGAAAAGGAACGCTGAGACTGTTAGTAACACAAGGACTCAGCGGCACACATGCGGTAGGCAAAAACCGGAGTAGTTAAAACGTCACTACGTCCGACATCTACCGTGGTAACAACTGCAGCGCGGAGTGAACAGAGCCGCAAGCAAGGCGCTGCAAGGACGCTGGTGCAATGTAGGACGCTTAGCTGCTGCACAAGGTATGGCTGGAGCGCGCTGGCGCTAGCGCTGCTACTGGCGGCTGCCCAATCACTCACACAATCGTAATATCAGAGGGAAGGGGTTTCATAATAAGTCATCCACCAGTCCAAGCATACATTACCATACACACAGCAGCAGTATGAAAATTCTAGCGCATGGCTGAACGGCCATGCGCACTTTTTATAGCGTACGGGACCTTCCGGAAGTCTCCATAACCCTTAGCTGGACCAATGGAATCAGGAGTAGGACCTGAGCACCTGACTCCTGAGCTCCAATGGGAGGTTGTCCCAGGAGCATGCTCAGAGTATGGAGTGAAGGACTTAGCCTCCGGAGAGAGAGGCTGAAAAGCAATCTCTTCTGCAATCTCTCCTGCCGTGGACGGATAGCAGGAGACTGAAGGATGTAAGGGTCCAGATCTCTGCATAGCCAGGGCAGAAATCTGACTCCTAACATGTATTTACAAAACTTCCATTTTCTCTATGCCTGACCTAAACTACTTCATTTTTCAGTAGGTATTAGCATATAATGAGGTGGCCTTCACCATCCATCTCCTGAAATGGGCACCATCAATGGCATTTAACGGGTCCCAAATACTTAATTACATCTCAATATGCCATATAAAGAGGCTATCAGGCATATAAAGCTTACTGGAATAATATTAAAATTATAGGCAAGGATGTGACATCTTATCAGTGGTAAAGGCACCACAAAAGAACCCAGGATGTTAAAACTCTAGGTTTTGACTCTTTGTAAACAATTGTACTTTTTAATTCCTGTATCACAACTAGACAATAAGATGCATATTTAGCCAAGAAAAATCTTACTAAAATGTGTATGTGTGTTACAGTCCAGAGGCAGCTTATTCTGAATGAGCAGAATGCTGACAACATCCTTCCTGATCACTGAGAGAACTGTTTTCTCTGTTCTTGCCCCACACTGATCTATCTGATCGGTGCTGTACTGGAGAGAATGAAACTGGGACCTGCAGGGACACTGCACGTCCTGTGTAGCTGAAGGCCCATTCAAAGCATGTGATCAGTCACATTCTTGAAAGGAATTTCAAAATGTGGTAATGTATACAGGGGTTGCGCTGATGTATATGTGTTTGTGTGTATATATATATGTGTGAGTGTACATAGAGAAGCTGTATGTGTTGCATAAATGAGACTTTTGAGTATGGAGGAAAGCAATGTGCGTGTGTTTAGCAAACAGTGTATGTATTTATTTTACTCATTTATATAGCGCCATTAATCCCACAACGCTTTACAGACATTATTGTCACTGTCCCCGATGGGGCTCACAATCTAAATTGCCTATCAGTATGTCTTTGGAATGTGGATGGAAACCCACGCAAACACGGGGAGAACATACAAACACCTTACTCATTTATATAGCGCCACTAATTCCACTGCGCTTTACAGACATTATTGGCACTGTCCCCGATGGGGCTTACAATTTAAATTTCCTATCATTATGTCTTTGGTATGTGAGAGAAAACTCACTCAAATACGGGGAGAATATACAAACTTCTTGCAGATGTTGCCCTTTGTAGGATTTGAACTAAGGACCCCATCGTTGCACGACTAACCACTGAGCTACCGTGCCGATGTATGTAGCGCATATGTGTGTGTGCATGTTTCAAAGCCGTGTTTGTTTTTGGGTAGCTGTGTTTGTGTAAGTAGAAGAGCTGTATGTGAATGTGGCAAAACTGTATATGTGTACGTGTGAGAGCTGAGTGTTATATAGGAAAGGTGTGTGTGTGAACATAGGAGAGCTGTGTGTTTATATGTAGCTGAGCTGTGTGTGTGTTGGAGAGGTGTGTGTATGTAAGACAGCTGTGTGTAACTGAAATGTGTGTATGTATGTTGCAGACGTGTGTATGCATAGCAGAGCTTAGTGTGCATATACTGTGCATGCAGTAGTGATGTTACGTATGTGCTCCAGAGAATGCATATAAACTGCCTGCGGCAAAGGTACACATGTATAATATACATGCTGCAGAGAAATACTAACATTAGATCTCTATCCACTATATTCTTCCCTACAGCAGTAAAGTTAGTGTTATCAAATCCCCTACAAATTTACACCTGTGGGAAATGTTAAATAGTTGCAAAAGTTTTTATTCTATATTTTTACTAAGTAAACCTGGGGGTGCGTTTAAAATTAAGGTGTGTCTAATAGAAAACTTTGAAACTTTACATAAATTAATAGCAAAATGTTTACATTACACCTATCAAAAAACAGCCTCCTCCATTTCCCCTCAAGCTGTCCTATCCATCACCAAGATAGGTGCGCTTTCTGCCATTTAAGTAGAAGTAATCTTCAAACAATTTGCTTCTAATTTAGATAAAGTAGCTGGAAGGTATGTCATGGAAACTCTACATGTGAGGTCAGCCTATTAAACACTAGTTGCAATATGTATTGTTACGGCGGCGGAACACGCTTAAAAAAACATAAATAAACGTGTTCGCCGCCCGGGGTCCACCGTGCGGCAGATGGAAAAACCGCAGCTAGAAGACACAGAGCAGTGGCGGTAATGTGCACGGGGTTCTATATCACACAGGTGCAATCAAGCAGTCTCTGTTAAGTGCACAGAGCTGCTACAGGAAAAATAGAAAAGGAACGCTGAGCCTGTTAGTAACACAGGGACTCAGCGGCACACATGCGGTAGGCAAAAACCGGAGTAGTTAAAACGTCACTACGTCCGACACCTAACGTGGTAACAAGTGTGCTGGCGTCGCAACCGCAAAAATATGCTGCAACTGCAGCGCGGCGTGAACAGAGCCGCAAGCAAGGCGCTGCAAGGACGCTGGCGCTATGCAGGACGCTTAGATGCTGCACAAGGTATGGCTGGATTGCACTGGCGCTAGCGCTGCTACTGGCGGCTGCCCAATCTCTCACACAATCGTAATATCAGAGGGAAGGGGTTTCATAATAAGTCATCCACCAGTCCAAGCATACATTACCATACACACAGCAGCAGTATGAAAATACTAGCGCATGGCTGAACAGCCATGCACACTTTTTATAGCGTACGGGACCTTCCGGAAGTCTCCATAACCCTGAGCTGGACCAATGGAATCAGGAGCAGGACCTGAGCACCTGACTCCTGAGCTCCAATGGGAGGTTGTCCCAGGAGCATGCTCAGAGTATGGAGTGAAGGACTTAGCCTCCGGAGAGCGTTGCTGAAAAGCAATCTCTTCTGCAATCTCTCCTGCTGTGGACGGATAGCAGGAGACTGCAGGATGTAAGGGTCCAGATCTCTGCATAGCCAGGGCAGAAATCTGACTCCTAACATGTATTTACAAAACTTCCATTTTCTCTATGCCTGACCTAAACTACTTCATTTTTCAGTAGGTATTAGTATATAATGAGGTGGCCTTCACCATCCATCTCCTGAAATGGGCAACATCAATGGCATTTAACGGGTCCCAAGTACTTAATTACATCTCAATATGCCATATTTCCCATTTCAGGAGATGGATGGTGAAGGCCACCTCATTATATACTAATACCTACTGAAAAATAAAGTACTTTAGGTCAGGCATAGAGAAAATGGAAGTTTTGTAAATACATATTACAACTAGCACATATGTGTGTGTGCATGTTTCAAAGCCGTGTTTGTTTTTGGGTAGCTGTGTTTGTGTAAGTAGAAGAGATGTATGTGAATGTGGCAAAACTGTATGTGTACGTGTGAGAGCTGAGTGTTATATAGAAAAGGTGTGTGTGTGAACATAGGAGAGCTGTGTGTTTATATGTAGCTGAGCTGTGTGTGTGTTGGAGAGGTGTGTGTATGTAAGACAGCTGCGTGTAACTGAAATGTGTGTATGTATGTTGCAGACATGTGTGTATGCATAGCAGAGCTTAGTGTGCATATACTGTGCATGCAGTAGTGATGTTACGTATGTGCTCCAGAGAATGCATATAAACTGTCTGCGGCAAAGGTACACATGTATAATATACATGATGCAGAGAAATAGTAACATTAGATCTCTATCCACTATATTCTTCCCTACAGGAGTAAAGTTAGTGTTATCAAATCCCCTACAAATTTACACCTGAGGGAAATTTTAATTGGTTGCAAAAGTTTTTATCCTATATTTTTACTAAGTGAACCTGGGGGTGTGTTTAAAATTAAGGTGTGTCTAATAGTTAGAAAACTTTGAAACTTTACATAAATTAATAGCAAAATGTTTACATTACACCTATCAAAAAACAGCCTCCTCCATATCCCCTCAAGCTGTCCTATCCATCACCAAGATAGGTGCGCTTTCTGCCATTTAGGTAGAAGTAATCTTCAAACAATTTGCTTCTAATTTAGATAAAGTAGCTGGAAGTTATGTCATGGAAACTCTACATGTGAGGTCAGCCTATTAAACACTAGTTGTAATATGTATTGTTACGGCGACGGAACACGCTTAAAAAATATAAATAAACGTGTTCGCCGCCCGGGGTCCACCGTGCGGCAGATGGAAAAACCGCAGCTAGAAGATACAGAGCACTGTGGCGGTAATGTGCACGGAGTTCTATATCACCCAGTTGCAATCAAGCAGTCTCTGTTAAGTGCACAGAGCTGCTACAGGAAAAATAGAAAAGGAACGCTGAGACTGTTAGTAACACAAGGACTCAGCGGCACACATGCGGTAGGCAAAAACCGGAGTAGTTAAAACGTCACTACGTCCGACATCTACCGTGGTAACAACTGCAGCGCGGAGTGAACAGAGCCGCAAGCAAGGCGCTGCAAGGACGCTGGCGCAATGCAGGACGCTTAGCTGCTGCACAAGATATGGCTGGAGCGCGCTGGCGCTAGCGCTGCTACTGGCGGCTGCCCAATCACTCACACAATCGTAATATCAGAGGGAAGGGGTTTCATAATAAGTCATCCACCAGTCCAAGCATACATTACCATACACACAGCAGCAGTATGAAAATACTAGCGCATGGCTGAACAGCCATGCACACTTTTTATAGCGTACGGGACCTTCCGGAAGTCTCCATAACCCTGAGCTGGACCAATGGAATCAGGAGCAGGACCTGAGCACCTGACTCCTGAGCTCCAATGGGAGGTTGTCCCAGGAGCATGCTCAGAGTATGGAGTGAAGGACTTAGCCTCCGGAGAGCGTTGCTGAAAAGCAATCTCTTCTGCAATCTCTCCTGCTGTGGATGGATAGCAGGAGACTGCAGGATGTAAGGGTCCAGATCTCTGCATAGCCAGGGCAGAAATCTGACTCCTAACATGTATTTACAAAACTTCCATTTTCTCTATGCCTGACCTAAACTACTTCATTTTTCAGTAGGTATTAGTATATAATGAGGTGGCCTTCACCATCCATCTCCTGAAATGGGCAACATCAATGGCATTTAACGGGTCCCAAGTACTTAATTACGTCTCAATATGCCATATTTCCCATTTCAGGAGATGGATGGTGAAGGCCACCTCATTATATACTAATACCTACTGAAAAATAAAGTACTTTAGGTCAGGCATAGAGAAAATGGAAGTTTTGTAAATACATATTACAACTAGCACATATGTGTGTGTGCATGTTTCAAAGCCGTGTTTGTTTTTGGGTAGCTGTGTTTGTGTAAGTAGAAGAGATGTATGTGAATGTGGCAAAACTGTATATGTGTACGTGTGAGAGCTGAGTGTTATATAGGAAAGGTGTGTGTGTGAACATAGGAGAGCTGTGTGTTTATATGTAGCTGAGCTGTGTGTGTGTTGGAGAGGTGTGTGTATGTAAGACAGCTGTGTGTAACTGAAATGTGTGTATGTATGTTGCAGACATGTGTATGCATAGCAGAGCTTAGTGTGCATATACTGTGCATGCAGTAGTGATGTTACGTATGTGCTCCAGAGAATGCATATAAACTGTCTGCGGCAAAGGTACACATGTATAATATACATGCTGCAGAGAAATAGTAACATTAGATCTCTATCCACTATATTCTTCCCTACAGCAGTAAAGTTAGTGTTATCAAATCCCCTACAAATTTACACCTGTGGGAAATTTTAATTGGTTGCAAAAGTTTTTATCCTATATTTTTACTAAGTGAACCTGGGGGTGTGTTTAAAATTAAGGTGTGTCTAATAGTTAGAAAACTTTGAAACTTTACATAAATTAATAGCAAAATGTTTACATTACACCTATCAAAAAACAGCCTCCTCCATATCCCCTCAAGCTGTCCTATCCATCACCAAGATAGGTGTGCTTTCTGCCATTTAGGTAGAAGTAATCTTCAAACAATTTGCTTCTAATTTTGATAAAGTAGCTGGAAGTTATGTCATGGAAACTCTACATGTGAGGTCAGCCTATTAAACACTAGTTGTAATATGTATTGTTACGGCGACGGAACACGCTTAAAAAATATAAATAAACGTGTTCGCTGCCCGGGGTCCACCGTGCGGCAGATGGAAAAACCGCAGCTAGAAGACAGAGCACTGTGGCGGTAATGTGCACGGGGTTCTATATCACCCAGGTGCAATCAAGCAGTCTCTGTTAAGTGCACAGAGCTGCTACAGGAAAAATAGAAAAGGAACGCTGAGACTGTTAGTAATACAGGGACTCAGCGGCACACATGCGGTAGGCAAAAACCGGAATAGTTAAAACGTCACTACGTCCGACACCTAACGTGGTAACAAGTGTGCTGGCGTCGCAACCGCAAAAATATGCTGCAACTGCAGCGCGGCGTGAACAGAGCCGCAAGCAAGGCGCTGCAAGGACGCTGGCGCAATGCAGGACGCTTAGATGCTGCACAAGTTATGGCTGGATTGCACTGGCGCTAGCGCTGCTACTGGCGGCTGCCCAATCTCTCACACAATCGTAATATCAGAGGGAAGGGGTTTCATAATAAGTCATCCACCAGTCCAAGCATACATTACCATACACACAGCAGCAGTATGAAAATACTAGCGCATGGCTGAACAGCCATGCACACTTTTTATAGCGTACGGGACCTTCCGGAAGTCTCCATAACCCTGAGCTGGACCAATGGAATCAGGAGTAGGACCTGAGCACCTGACTCCTGAGCTCCAATGGGAGGTTGTCCCAGGAGCATGCTCAGAGTATGGAGTGAAGGACTTAGCCTCCGGAGAGAGTTGCTGAAAAGCAATCTCTTCTGCAATCTCTCCTGCTGTGGACGGATAGCAGGAGACTGAAGGATGTAAGGGTCCAGATCTCTGCATAGCCAGGGCAGAAATCTGACTCCTAACATGTATTTACAAAACTTCCATTTTCTCTATGCCTGACCTAAACTACTTCATTTTTCAGTAGGTATTAGTATATAATGAGGTGGCCTTCACCATCCATCTCCTGAAATGGGCACCATCAATGGCATTTAACGGGTCTCAAATACTTAATTACATCTCAATATGCCATATAAAGAGGCTATCAGGCATATAAAGCTTACTGGAATAATATTAAAATTATAGGCAAGGATGTGACATCTTATCAGTGGTAAAGGCACCACAAAAGAACCCAGGATGTTAAAACTCTAGGTTTTGACTCTTTGTAAACAATTGTACTTTTTAATTCCTGTATCACAACTAGACAATAAGATGCATATTTAGCCAAGAAAAATCTTACTAAAATGTGTATGTGTGTTACAGTCCAGAGGCAGCTTATTCTGAATGAGCAGAATGCTGACAACATCCTTCCTGATCACTGAGAGAACTGTTTTCTCTGTTCTTGCCCCACACTGATCTATCTGATCGGTGCTGTACTGGAGAGAATGAAACTGGGACCTGCAGGGACACTGCACGTCCTGTGTAGCAGAAGGCCCATTCAAAGCATGTGATCAGTCACATTCTTGAAAGGAATTTCAAAATGTGGTAATGTATACAGGGGTTGCGCTGATGTATGTGTTTGTGTGTATATATATATATATGTGTGAGTGTACATAGAGAAGCTGTATGTGTTGCATATATGAGACTTTTGAGTATGGAGGAAAGCAATGTGCGTGTGTTTAGCAAACAGTGTATGTATTTATTTTACTCATTTATATAGCGCCATTAATCCCACAACGCTTTACAGACATTATTGTCACTGTCCCCGATGGGGCTCACAATCTAAATTGCCTATCAGTATGTCTTTGGAATGTGGACGGAAACCCACGCAAACACGGGGAGAACATACAAACACCTTACTCATTTATATAGCGCCATTAATTCCACTGCGCTTTACAGACATTATTGGCACTGTCCCCGATGGGGCTTACAATTTAAATTTCCTATCATTATGTCTTTGGTATGTGAGAGAAAACTCACTCAAATACGGGGAGAATATACAAACTTCTTGCAGATGTTGCCCTTTGTAGGATTTGAACTAAGGACCCCATCGTTGCACGACTAACCACTGAGCTACCGTGCCGATGTAAGTAGCACATATGTGTGTGTGCATGTTTCAAACCCGTGTTTGTTTTTGGGTAGCTGTGTTTGTGTAAGTAGAAGAGCTGTATGTGAATGTGGCAAAACTGTATATGTGTACGTGTGAGAGCTGAGTGTTATATAGGAAAGGTGTGTGTGTGAACATAGGAGAGCTGTGTGTTTATATGTAGCTGAGCTGTGTGTGTGTTGGAGAGGTGTGTGTATGTAAGACAGCTGTGTGTAACTGAAATGTGTGTATGTATGTTGCAGACATGTGTGTATGCATAGCAGAGCTTAGTGTGCATATACTGTGCATGCAGTAGTGATGTTACGTATGTGCTCCAGAGAATGCATATAAACTGCCTGCGGCAAAGGTACACATGTATAATATACATGCTGCAGAGAAATACTAACATTAGATCTCTATCCACTATATTCTTCCCTACAGCAGTAAAGTTAGTGTTATCAAATCCCCTACAAATTTACACCTGTGGGAAATGTTAAATAGTTGCAAAAGTTTTTATTCTATATTTTTACTAAGTAAACCTGGGGGTGCGTTTAAAATTAAGGTGTGTCTAATAGAAAACTTTGAAACTTTACATAAATTAATAGCAAAATGTTTACATTACACCTATCAAAAAACAGCCTCCTCCATTTCCCCTCAAGCTGTCCTATCCATCACCAAGATAGGTGCGCTTTCTGCCATTTAAGTAGAAGTAATCTTCAAACAATTTGCTTCTAATTTAGATAAAGTAGCTGGAAGGTATGTCATGGAAACTCTACATGTGAGGTCAGCCTATTAAACACTAGTTGCAATATGTATTGTTACGGCGGCGGAACACGCTTAAAAAAACATAAATAAACGTGTTCGCCGCCCGGGGTCCACCGTGCGGCAGATGGAAAAACCGCAGCTAGAAGACACAGAGCACTGTGGCGGTAATGTGCACGGGGTTCTATATCACACAGGTGCAATCAAGCAGTCTCTGTTAAGTGCACAGAGCTGCTACAGGAAAAATAGAAAAGGAACGCTGAGCCTGTTAGTAACACAGGGACTCAGCGGCACACATGCGGTAGGCAAAAACCGGAGTAGTTAAAACGTCACTACGTCCGACACCTAACGTGGTAACAAGTGTGCTGGCGTCGCAACCGCAAAAATATGCTGCAACTGCAGCGCGGCGTGAACAGAGCCGCAAGCAAGGCGCTGCAAGGACGCTGGCGCAATGCAGGACGCTTAGATGCTGCACAAGGTATGGCTGGATTGCACTGGCGCTAGCGCTGCTACTGGCGGCTGCCCAATCTCTCACACAATCGTAATATCAGAGGGAAGGGGTTTCATAATAAGTCATCCACCAGTCCAAGCATACATTACCATACACACAGCAGCAGTATGAAAATACTAGCGCATGGCTGAACAGCCATGCACACTTTTTATAGCGTACGGGACCTTCCGGAAGTCTCCATAACCCTGAGCTGGACCAATGGAATCAGGAGCAGGAACTGAGCACCTGACTCCTGAGCTCCAATGGGAGGTTGTCCCAGGAGCATGCTCAGAGTATGGAGTGAAGGACTTAGCCTCCGGAGAGCGTTGCTGAAAAGCAATCTCTTCTGCAATCTCTCCTGCTGTGGACGGATAGCAGGAGACTGCAGGATGTAAGGGTCCAGATCTCTGCATAGCCAGGGCAGAAATCTGACTCCTAACATGTATTTACAAAACTTCCATTTTCTCTATGCCTGACCTAAACTACTTCATTTTTCAGTAGGTATTAGTATATAATGAGGTGGCCTTCACCATCCATCTCCTGAAATGGGCAACATCAATGGCATTTAACGGGTCCCAAGTACTTAATTACATCTCAATATGCCATATTTCCCATTTCAGGAGATGGATGGTGAAGGCCACCTCATTATATACTAATACCTACTGAAAAATAAAGTACTTTAGGTCAGGCATAGAGAAAATGGAAGTTTTGTAAATACATATTACAACTAGCACATATGTGTGTGTGCATGTTTCAAAGCCGTGTTTGTTTTTGGGTAGCTGTGTTTGTGTAAGTAGAAGAGATGTATGTGAATGTGGCAAAACTGTATATGTGTACGTGTGAGAGCTGAGTGTTATATAGGAAAGGTGTGTGTGTGAACATAGGAGAGCTGTGTGTTTATATGTAGCTGAGCTGTATGTGTGTTGGAGAGGTGTGTGTATGTAAGACAGCTGTGTGTAACTGAAATGTGTGTATGTATGTTGCAGACATGTGTGTATGCATAGCAGAGCTTAGTGTGCATATACTGTGCATGCAGTAGTGATGTTACGTGTGTG
Organism: Dendrobates tinctorius; assembly: GCF_039654945.1. Taxonomy (NCBI): domain Eukaryota; kingdom Metazoa; phylum Chordata; class Amphibia; order Anura; family Dendrobatidae; genus Dendrobates; species Dendrobates tinctorius. The sequence continues at coordinate 6,121,392 of NW_027361741.1, read as the reverse complement.
CTCCAGAGAATGCATATAAACGGTCTGCGGCAAAGGTACACATGTATAATATACATGCTGCAGAGAAATAGTAACATTAGATCTCTATCCACTATATTCTTCCCTACAGCAGTAAAGTTAGTGTTATCAAATCCCCTACAAATTTACACCTGAGGGAAATTTTAATTGGTTGCAAAAGTTTTTATCCTATATTTTTACTAAGTGAACCTGGGGGTGTGTTTAAAATTAAGGTGTGTCTAAAAGTTAGAAAACTTTGAAACTTTACATAAATTAATAGCAAAATGTTTACATTACACCTATCAAAAAACAGCCTCCTCCATATCCCCTCAAGCTGTCCAATCCATCACCAAGATAGGTGCGCTTTCTGCCATTTAGGTAGAAGTAATCTTCAAACAATTTGCTTCTAATTTAGATAAAGTAGCTGGAAGTTATGTCATGGAAACTCTACATGTGAGGTCAGCCTATTAAACACTAGTTGTAATATGTATTGTTACGGCGACGGAACACGCTTAAAAAATATAAATAAACGTGTTCGCCGCCCGGGGTCCACCGTGCGGCAGATGGAAAAACTGCAGCTAGAAGATACAGAGCACTGTGGAGGTAATGGGCACGGGGTTCTATATCACCCAGTTGCAATCAAGCAGTCTCTGTTAAGTGCACAGAGCTGCTACAGGAAAAATAGAAAAGGAACGCTGAGACTGTTAGTAACACAAGGACTCAGCGGCACACATGCGGTAGGCAAAAACCGGAGTAGTTAAAACGTCACTACGTCCGACATCTACCGTGGTAACAACTGCAGCGCGGAGTGAACAGAGCCGCAAGCAAGGCGCTGCAAGGACGCTGGCGCAATGCAGGACGCTTAGCTGCTGCACAAGGTATGGCTGGAGTGCGCTGGCGCTAGCGCTGCTACTGGCGGCTGCCCAATCACTCACACAATCGTAATATCAGAGGGAAGGGGTTTCATAATAAGTCATCCACCAGTCCAAGCATACATTACCATACACACAGCAGCAGTATGAAAATACTAGCGCATGGCTGAACAGCCATGCACACTTTTTATAGCGTACGGGACCTTCCGGAAGTCTCCATAACCCTGAGCTGGACCAATGGAATCAGGAGCAGGACCTGAGCACCTGACTCCTGAGCTCCAATGGGAGGTTGTCCCAGGAGCATGCTCAGAGTATGGAGTGAAGGACTTAGCCTCCGGAGAGCGTTGCTGAAAAGCAATCTCTTCTGCAATCTCTCCTGCTGTGGACGGATAGCAGGAGACTGCAGGATGTAAGGGTCCAGATCTCTGCATAGCCAGGGCAGAATTCTGACTCCTAACATGTATTTACAAAACTTCCATTTTCTCTATGCCTGACCTAAACTACTTCATTTTTCAGTAGGTATTAGTATATAATGAGGTGGCCTTCACCATCCATCTCCTGAAATGGGCAACATCAATGGCATTTAACGGGTCCCAAGTACTTAATTACATCTCAATATGCCATATTTCCCATTTCAGGAGATGGATGGTGAAGGCCACCTCATTATATACTAATACCTACTGAAAAATAAAGTACTTTAGGTCAGGCATAGAGAAAATGGAAGTTTTGTAAATACATATTACAACTAGCACATATGTGTGTGTGCATGTTTCAAAGCCGTGTTTGTTTTTGGGTAGCTGTGTTTGTGTAAGTAGAAGAGATGTATGTGAATGTGGCAAAACTGTATATGTGTACGTGTGAGAGCTGAGTGTTATATAGGAAAGGTGTGTGTGTGAACATAGGAGAGCTGTGTGTTTATATGTAGCTGAGCTGTGTGTGTGTTGGAGAGGTGTGTGTATGTAAGACAGCTGTGTGTAACTGAAATGTGTGTATGTATGTTGCAGACATGTGTGTATGCATAGCAGAGCTTAGTGTGCATATACTGTGCATGCAGTAGTGATGTTACGTATGTGCTCCAGAGAATGCATATAAACGGTCTGCGGCAAAGGTACACATGTATAATATACATGCTGCAGAGAAATAGTAACATTAGATCTCTATCCACTATATTCTTCCCTACAGCAGTAAAGTTAGTGTTATCAAATCCCCTACAAATTTACACCTGTGGGAAATTTTAATTGGTTGCAAAAGTTTTTATCCTATATTTTTACTAAGTGAACCTGGGGGTGTGTTTAAAATTAAGGTGTGTCTAATAGTTAGAAAACTTTGAAACTTTACATAAATTAATAGCAAAATGTTTACATTACACCTATCAAAAAACAGCCTCCTCCATATCCCCTCAAGCTGTCCTATCCATCACCAAGATAGGTGCGCTTTCTGCCATTTAGGTAGAAGTAATCTTCAAACAATTTGCTTCTAATTTTGATAAAGTAGCTGGAAGTTATGTCATGGAAACTCTACATGTGAGGTCAGCCTATTAAACACTAGTTGTAATATGTATTGTTACGGTGACGGAACACGCTTAAAAAATATAAATAAACGTGTTCGCTGCCCGGGGTCCACCGTGCGGCAGATGGAAAAACCGCAGCTAGAAGACACAGAGCACTGTGGCGGTAATGTGCACGGGGTTCTATATCACCCAGGTGCAATCAAGCAGTCTCTGTTAAGTGCACAGAGCTGCTACAGGAAAAATAGAAAAGGAACGCTGAGACTGTTAGTAACACAAGGACTCAGCGGCACACATGCGGTAGGCAAAAACCGGAGTAGTTAAAACGTCACTACGTCCGACATCTACCGTGGTAACAACTGCAGCGCGGAGTGAACAGAGCCGCAAGCAAGGCGCTGCAAGGACGCTGGTGCAATGTAGGACGCTTAGCTGCTGCACAAGGTATGGCTGGAGCGCGCTGGCGCTAGCGCTGCTACTGGCGGCTGCCCAATCACTCACACAATCGTAATATCAGAGGGAAGGGGTTTCATAATAAGTCATCCACCAGTCCAAGCATACATTACCATACACACAGCAGCAGTATGAAAATACTAGCGCATGGCTGAACGGCCATGCGCACTTTTTATAGCGTACGGGACCTTCCGGAAGTCTCCATAACCCTGAGCTGGACCAATGGAATCAGGAGTAGGACCTGAGCACCTGACTCCTGAGCTCCAATGGGAGGTTGTCCCAGGAGCATGCTCAGAGTATGGAGTGAAGGACTTAGCCTCCGGAGAGAGTTGCTGAAAAGCAATCTCTTCTGCAATCTCTCCTGCCGTGGACGGATAGCAGGAGACTGAAGGATGTAAGGGTCCAGATCTCTGCATAGCCAGGGCAGAAATCTGACTCCTAACATGTATTTACAAAACTTCCATTTTCTCTATGCCTGACCTAAACTACTTCATTTTTCAGTAGGTATTAGTATATAATGAGGTGGCCTTCACCATCCATCTCCTGAAATGGGCACCATCAATGGCATTTAACGGGTCCCAAATACTTAATTACATCTCAATATGCCATATAAAGAGGCTATCAGGCATATAAAGCTTACTGGAATAATATTAAAATTATAGGCAAGGATGTGACATCTTATCAGTGGTAAAGGCACCACAAAAGAACCCAGGATGTTAAAACTCTAGGTTTTGACTCTTTGTAAACAATTGTACTTTTTAATTCCTGTATCACAACTAGAAAATAAGATGCATATTTAGCCAAGAAAAATCTTACTAAAATGTGTATGTGTGTTACAGTCCAGAGGCAGCTTATTCTGAATGAGCAGAATGCTGACAACATCCTTCCTGATCACTGAGAGAACTGTTTTCTCTGTTCTTGCCCCACACTGATCTATCTGATCGGTGCTGTACTGGAGAGAATGAAACTGGGACCTGCAGGGACACTGCACGTCCTGTGTAGCTGAAGGCCCATTCAAAGCATGTGATCAGTCACATTCTTGAAAGGAATTTCAAAATGTGGTAATGTATACAGGGGTTGCGCTGATGTATATGTGTTTGTGTGTATATATATATATGTGTGAGTGTACATAGAGAAGCTGTATGTGTTGCATATATGAGACTTTTGAGTATGGAGGAAAGCAATGTGCGTGTGTTTAGCAAACAGTGTATGTATTTATTTTACTCATTTATATAGCGCCATTAATCCCACAACGCTTTACAGACATTATTGTCACTGTCCCCGATGGGGCTCACAATCTAAATTGCCTATCAGTATGTCTTTGGAATGTGGACGGAAACCCACGCAAACACGGGGAGAACATACAAACACCTTACTCATTTATATAGCGCCACTAATTCCACTGCGCTTTACAGACATTTTTGGCACTGTCCCCGATGGGGCTTACAATTTAAATTTCCTATCATTATGTCTTTGGTATGTGAGAGAAAACTCACTCAAATACGGGGAGAATATACAAACTTCTTGCAGATGTTGCCCTTTGTAGGATTTGAACTAAGGACCCCATCGTTGCACGACTAACCACTGAGCTACCGTGCCGATGTAAGTAGCGCATATGTGTGTGTGCATGTTTCAAAGCCGTGTTTGTTTTTGGGTAGCTGTGTTTGTGTAAGTAGAAGAGCTGTATGTGAATGTGGCAAAACTGTATATGTGTACGTGTGAGAGCTGAGTGTTATATAGGAAAGGTGTGTGTGTGAACATAGGAGAGCTGTGTGTTTATATGTAGCTGAGCTGTGTGTGTGTTGGAGAGGTGTGTGTATGTAAGACAGCTGTGTGTAACTGAAATGTGTGTATGTATGTTGCAGACGTGTGTATGCATAGCAGAGCTTAGTGTGCATATACTGTGCATGCAGTAGTGATGTTACGTATGTGCTCCAGAGAATGCATATAAACTGCCTGCGGCAAAGGTACACATGTATAATATACATGCTGCAGAGAAATACTAACATTAGATCTCTATCCACTATATTCTTCCCTACAGCAGTAAAGTTAGTGTTATCAAATCCCCTACAAATTTACACCTGTGGGAAATGTTAAATAGTTGCAAAAGTTTTTATTCTATATTTTTACTAAGTAAACCTGGGGGTGCGTTTAAAATTAAGGTGTGTCTAATAGAAAACTTTGAAACTTTACATAAATTAATAGCAAAATGTTTACATTACACCTATCAAAAAACAGCCTCCTCCATTTCCCCTCAAGCTGTCCTATCCATCACCAAGATAGGTGCGCTTTCTGCCATTTAAGTAGAAGTAATCTTCAAACAATTTGCTTCTAATTTAGATAAAGTAGCTGGAAGGTATGTCATGGAAACTCTACATGTGAGGTCAGCCTATTAAACACTAGTTGCAATATGTATTGTTACGGCGGCGGAACACGCTTAAAAAAACATAAATAAATGTGTTCGCCGCCCGGGGTCCACCGTGCGGCAGATGGAAAAACCGCAGCTAGAAGACACAGAGCACTGTGGCGGTAATGTGCACGGGGTTCTATATCACACAGGTGCAATCAAGCAGTCTCTGTTAAGTGCACAGAGCTGCTACAGGAAAAATAGAAAAGGAACGCTGAGCCTGTTAGTAACACAGGGACTCAGCGGCACACATGCGGTAGGCAAAAACCGGAGTAGTTAAAACGTCACTACGTCCGACACCTAACGTGGTAACAAGTGTGCTGGCGTCGCAACCGCAAAAATATGCTGCAACTGCAGCGCGGCGTGAACAGAGCCGCAAGCAAGGCGCTGCAAGGACGCTGGCGCAATGCAGGACGCTTAGATGCTGCACAAGGTATGGCTGGATTGCACTGGCGCTAGCGCTGCTACTGGCGGCTGCCCAATCTCTCACACAATCGTAATATCAGAGGGAAGGGGTTTCATAATAAGTCATCCACCAGTCCAAGCATACATTACCATACACACAGCAGCAGTATGAAAATACTAGCGCATGGCTGAACAGCCATGCACACTTTTTATAGCGTACGGGACCTTCCGGAAGTCTCCATAACCCTGAGCTGGACCAATGGAATCAGGAGCAGGACCTGAGCACCTGACTCCTGAGCTCCAATGGGAGGTTGTCCCAGGAGCATGCTCAGAGTATGGAGTGAAGGACTTAGCCTCCGGAGAGCGTTGCTGAAAAGCAATCTCTTCTGCAATCTCTCCTGCTGTGGACGGATAGCAGGAGACTGCAGGATGTAAGGGTCCAGATCTCTGCATAGCCAGGGCAGAAATCTGACTCCTAACATGTATTTACAAAACTTCCATTTTCTCTATGCCTGACCTAAACTACTTCATTTTTCAGTAGGTATTAGTATATAATGAGGTGGCCTTCACCATCCATCTCCTGAAATGGGCAACATCAATGGCATTTAACGGGTCCCAAGTACTTAATTACATCTCAATATGCCATATTTCCCATTTCAGGAGATGGATGGTGAAGGCCACCTCATTATATACTAATACCTACTGAAAAATAAAGTACTTTAGGTCAGGCATAGAGAAAATGGAAGTTTTGTAAATACATATTACAACTAGCACATATGTGTGTGTGCATGTTTCCAAGCCGTGTTTGTTTTTGGGTAGCTGTGTTTGTGTAAGTAGAAGAGATGTATGTGAATGTGGCAAAACTGTATATGTGTACGTGTGAGAGCTGAGTGTTATATAGGAAAGGTGTGTGTGTGAACATAGGAGAGCTGTGTGTTTATATGTAGCTGAGCTGTGTGTGTGTTGGAGAGGTGTGTGTATGTAAGACAGCTGTGTGTAACTGAAATGTGTGTATGTATGTTGCAGACATGTGTGTATGCATAGCAGAGCTTAGTGTGCATATACTGTGCATGCAGTAGTGATGTTACGTATGTGCTCCAGAGAATGCATATAAACTGTCTGCGGCAAAGGTACACATGTATAATATACATGCTGCAGAGAAATAGTAACATTAGATCTCTATCCACTATATTCTTCCCTACAGCAGTAAAGTTAGTGTTATCAAATCCCCTACAAATTTACACCTGTGGGAAATTTTTATTGGTTGCAAAAGTTTTTATCCTATATTTTTACTAAGTGAACCTGGGGGTGTGTTTAAAATTAAGGTGTGTCTAATAGTTAGAAAACTTTGAAACTTTACATAAATTAATAGCAAAATGTTTACATTACACCTATCAAAAAACAGCCTCCTCCATATCCCCTCAAGCTGTCCTATCCATCACCAAGATAGGTGCGCTTTCTGCCATTTAGGTAGAAGTAATCTTCAAACAATTTGCTTCTAATTTAGATAAAGTAGCTGGAAGTTATGTCATGGAAACTCTACATGTGAGGTCAGCCTATTAAACACTAGTTGTAATATGTATTGTTACGGCGACGGAACACGCTTAAAAAATATAAATAAACGTGTTCGCCGCCCGGGGTCCACCGTGCGGCAGATGGAAAAACCGCAGCTAGAAGATACAGAGCACTGTGGCGGTAATGTGCACGGGGTTCTATATCACCCAGGTGCAATCAAGCAGTCTCTGTTAAGTGCACAGAGCTGCTACAGGAAAAATAGAAAAGGAACGCTGAGACTGTTAGTAACACAAGGACTCAGCGGCACACATGCGGTAGGCAAAAACCGGAGTAGTTAAAACGTCACTACGTCCGACATCTACCGTGGTAACAACTGCAGCGCGGAGTGAACAGAGCCGCAAGCAAGGCGCTGCAAGGACGCTGGCGCAATGCAGGACGCTTAGCTGCTGCACAAGGTATGGCTGGAGCGCGCTGGCGCTAGCGCTGCTACTGGCGGCTGCCCAATCACTCACACATTCGTAATATCAGAGGGAAGGGGTTTCATAATAAGTCATCCACCAGTCCAAGCATACATTACCATACACACAGCAGCAGTATGAAAATACTAGCGCATGGCTGAACGGCCATGCCCACTTTTTATAGCGTACGGGACCTTCCGGAAGTCTCCATAACCCTGAGCTGGACCAATGGAATCAGGAGTAGGACCTGAGCACCTGACTCCTGAGCTCCAATGGGAGGTTGTCCCAGGAGCATGCTCAGAGTATGGAGTGAAGGACTTAGCCTCCGGAGAGAGTTGCTGAAAAGCAATCTCTTCTGCAATCTCTCCTGCCGTGGACGGATAGCAGGAGACTGAAGGATGTAAGGGTCCAGATCTCTGCATAGCCAGGGCAGAAATCTGACTCCTAACATGTATTTACAAAACTTCCATTTTCTCTATGCCTGACCTAAACTACTTCATTTTTCAGTAGGTATTAGTATATAATGAGGTGGCCTTCACCATCCATCTCCTGAAATGGGCACCATCAATGGCATTTAACGGGTCCCAAATACTTAATTACATCTCAATATGCCATATAAAGAGGCTATCAGGCATATAAAGCTTACTGGAATAATATTAAAATTATAGGCAAGGATGTGACATCTTATCAGTGGTAAAGGCACCACAAAAGAACCCAGGATGTTAAAACTCTAGGTTTTGACTCTTTGTAAACAATTGTACTTTTTAATTCCTGTATCACAACTAGACAATAAGATGCATATTTAGCCAAGAAAAATCTTACTAAAATGTGTATGTGTGTTACAGTCCAGAGGCAGCTTATTCTGAATGAGCAGAATGCTGACAACATCCTTCCTGATCACTGAGAGAACTGTTTTCTCTGTTCTTGCCCCACACTGATCTATCTGATTGGTGCTGTACTGGAGAGAATGAAACTGGGACCTGCAGGGACACTGCACGTCCTGTGTAGCTGAAGGCCCATTCAAAGCATGTGATCAGTCACATTCTTGAAAGGAATTTCAAAATGTGGTAATGTATACAGGGGTTGCGCTGATGTATATGTGTTTGTGTGTATATATATATATGTGTGAGTGTACATAGAGAAGCTGTATGTGTTGCATATATGAGACTTTTGAGTATGGAGGAAAGCAATGTGCGTGTGTTTAGCAAACAGTGTATGTATTTATTTTACTCATTTATATAGCGCCATTAATCCCACAACGCTTTACAGACATTATTGTCACTGTCCCCGATGGGGCTCACAATCTAAATTGCCTATCAGTATGTCTTTGGAATGTGGACGGAAACCCACGCAAACACGGGGAGAACATACAAACACCTTACTCATTTATATAGCGCCATTAATTCCACTGCGCTTTACAGACATTATTGGCACTGTCCCCGATGGGGCTTACAATTTAAATTTCCTATCATTATGTCTTTGGTATGTGAGAGAAAACTCACTCAAATACGGGGAGAATATACAAACTTCTTGCAGATGTTGCCCTTTGTAGGATTTGAACTAAGGACCCCATCGTTGCACGACTAACCACTGAGCTACCGTGCCGATGTAAGTAGCACATATGTGTGTGTGCATGTTTCAAAGCCGTGTTTGTTTTTGGGTAGCTGTGTTTGTGTAAGTAGAAGAGCTGTATGTGAATGCGGCAAAACTGTATATGTGTACGTGTGAGAGCTGAGTGTTATATAGGAAAGGTGTGTGTGTGAACATAGGAGAGCTGTGTGTTTATATGTAGCTGAGCTGTGTGTGTTGGAGAGGTGTGTGTATGTAAGACAGCTGTGTGTAACTGAAATGTGTGTATGTATGTTGCAGACATGTGTGTATGCATAGCAGAGCTTAGTGTGCATATACTGTGCATGCAGTAGTGATGTTACGTATGTGCTCCAGAGAATGCATATAAACTGCCTGCGGCAAAGGTACACATGTATAATATACATGCTACAGAGAAATACTAACATTAGATCTCTATCCACTATATTCTTCCCTACAGCAGTAAAGTTAGTGTTATCAAATCCCCTACAAATTTACACCTGTGGGAAATGTTAAATAGTTGCAAAAGTTTTTATTCTATATTTTTACTAAGTAAACCTGGGGGTGCGTTTAAAATTAAGGTGTGTCTAATAGAAAACTTTGAAACTTTACATAAATTAATAGCAAAATGTTTACATTACACCTATCAAAAAACAGCCTCCTCCATTTCCCCTCAAGCTGTCCTATCCATCACCAAGATAGGTGCGCTTTCTGCCATTTATGTAGAAGTAATCTTCAAACAATTTGCTTCTAATTTAGATAAAGTAGCTGGAAGGTATGTCATGGAAACTCTACATGTGAGGTCAGCCTATTAAACACTAGTTGCAATATGTATTGTTACGGCGGCGGAACACGCTTAAAAAAACATAAATAAACGTGTTCGCCGCCCGGGGTCCACCGTGCGGCAGATGGAAAAACCGCAGCTAGAAGACACAGAGCACTCTGGCGGTAATGTGCACGGGGTTCTATATCACACAGGTGCAATCAAGCAGTCTCTGTTAAGTGCACAGAGCTGCTACAGGAAAAATAGAAAAGGAACGCTGAGCCTGTTAGTAACACAGGGACTCAGCGGCACACATGCGGTAGGCAAAAACCGGAGTAGTTAAAACGTCACTACGTCCGACACCTAACGTGGTAACAAGTGTGCTGGCGTCGCAACCGCAAAAATATGCTGCAACTGCAGCGTGGCGTGAACAGAGCCGCAAGCAAGGCGCTGCAAGGACGCTGGCGCAATGCAGGACGCTTAGATGCTGCACAAGGTATGGCTGGATTGCACTGGCGCTAGCGCTGCTACTGGCGGCTGCCCAATCTCTCACACAATCGTAATATCAGAGGGAAGGGGTTTCATAATAAGTCATCCACCAGTCCAAGCATACATTACCATACACACAGCAGCAGTATGAAAATACTAGAGCATGGCTGAACAGCCATGCACACTTTTTATAGCATACGGGACCTTCCGGAAGTCTCCATAACCCTGAGCTGGACCAATGGAATCAGGAGCAGGACCTGAGCACCTGACTCCTGAGCTCCAATGGGAGGTTGTCCCAGGAGCATGCTCAGAGTATGGAGTGAAGGACTTAGCCTCCGGAGAGCGTTGCTGAAAAGCAATCTCTTCTGCAATCTCTCCTGCTGTGGACGGATAGCAGGAGACTGCAGGATGTAAGGGTCCAGATCTCTGCATAGCCAGGGCAGAAATCTGACTCCTAACATGTATTTACAAAACTTCCATTTTCTCTATGCCTGACCTAAACTACTTCATTTTTCAGTAGGTATTAGTATATAATGAGGTGGCCTTCACCATCCATCTCCTGAAATGGGCAACATCAATGGCATTTAACGGGTCCCAAGTACTTAATTACATCTCAATATGCCATATTTCCCATTTCAGGAGATGGATGGTGAAGGCCACCTCATTATATACTAATACCTACTGAAAAATAAAGTACTTTAGGTCAGGCATAGAGAAAATGGAAGTTTTGTAAATACATATTACAACTAGCACATATGTGTGTGTGCATGTTTCAAAGCCGTGTTTGTTTTTGGGTAGCTGTGTTTGTGTAAGTAGAAGAGATGTATGTGAATGTGGCAAAACTGTATATGTGTACGTGTGAGAGCTGAGTGTTATATAGGAAAGGTGTGTGTGTGAACATAGGAGAGCTGTGTGTTTATATGTAGCTGAGCTGTGTGTGTTGGAGAGGTGTGTGTATGTAAGACAGCTGTGTGTAACTGAAATGTGTGTATGTATGTTGCAGACATGTGTGTATGCATAGCAGAGCTTAGTGTGCATATACTGTGCATGCAGTAGTGATGTTACGTATGTGCTCCAGAGAATGCATATAAACTGCCTGCGGCAAAGGTACACATGTATAATATACATGCTGCAGAGAAATACTAACATTAGATCTCTATCCACTATATTCTTCCCTACAGCAGTAAAGTTAGTGTTATCAAATCCCCTACAAATTTACACCTGTGGGAAATGTTAAATAGTTGCAAAAGTTTTTATTCTATATTTTTACTAAGTAAACCTGGGGGTGCGTTTAAAATTAAGGTGTGTCTAATAGAAAACTTTGAAACTTTACATAAATTAATAGCAAAATGTTTACATTACACCTATCAAAAAACAGCCTCCTCCATTTCCCCTCAAGCTGTCCTATCCATCACCAAGATAGGTGCGCTTTCTGCCATTTATGTAGAAGTAATCTTCAAACAATTTGCTTCTAATTTAGATAAAGTAGCTGGAAGGTATGTCATGGAAACTCTACATGTGAGGTCAGCCTATTAAACACTAGTTGCAATATGTATTGTTACGGCGGCGGAACACGCTTAAAAAAACATAAATAAACGTGTTCGCCGCCCGGGGTCCACCGTGCGGCAGATGGAAAAACCGCAGCTAGAAGACACAGAGCACTGTGGCGGTAATGTGCACGGGGTTCTATATCACACAGGTGCAATCAAGCAGTCTCTGTTAAGTGCACAGAGCTGCTACAGGAAAAATAGAAAAGGAACGCTGAGCCTGTTAGTAACACAGGGACTCAGCGGCACACATGCGGTAGGCAAAAACCGGAGTAGTTAAAACGTCACTACGTCCGACACCTAACGTGGTAACAAGTGTGCTGGCGTCGCAACCGCAAAAATATGCTGCAACTGCAGCGTGGCGTGAACAGAGCCGCAAGCAAGGCGCTGCAAGGACGCTGGCGCAATGCAGGACGCTTAGATGCTGCACAAGGTATGGCTGGATTGCACTGGCGCTAGCGCTGCTACTGGCGGCTGCCCAATCTCTCACACAATCGTAATATCAGAGGGAAGGGGTTTCATAATAAGTCATCCACCAGTCCAAGCATACATTACCATACACACAGCAGCAGTATGAAAATACTAGAGCATGGCTGAACAGCCATGCACACTTTTTATAGCATACGGGACCTTCCGGAAGTCTCCATAACCCTGAGCTGGACCAATGGAATCAGGAGCAGGACCTGAGCACCTGACTCCTGAGCTCCAATGGGAGGTTGTCCCAGGAGCATGCTCAGAGTATGGAGTGAAGGACTTAGCCTCCGGAGAGCGTTGCTGAAAAGCAATCTCTTCTGCAATCTCTCCTGCTGTGGACGGATAGCAGGAGACTGCAGGATGTAAGGGTCCAGATCTCTGCATAGCCAGGGCAGAAATCTGACTCCTAACATGTATTTACAAAACTTCCATTTTCTCTATGCCTGACCTAAACTACTTCATTTTTCAGTAGGTATTAGTATATAATGAGGTGGCCTTCACCATCCATCTCCTGAAATGGGCAACATCAATGGCATTTAACGGGTCCCAAGTACTTAATTACATCTCAATATGCCATATTTCCCATTTCAGGAGATGGATGGTGAAGGCCACCTCATTATATACTAATACCTACTGAAAAATAAAGTACTTTAGGTCAGGCATAGAGAAAATGGAAGTTTTGTAAATACATATTACAACTAGCACATATGTGTGTGTGCATGTTTCAAAGCCGTGTTTGTTTTTGGGTAGCTGTGTTTGTGTAAGTAGAAGAGATGTATGTGAATGTGGCAAAACTGTATATGTGTACGTGTGAGAGCTGAGTGTTATATAGGAAAGGTGTGTGTGTGAACATAGGAGAGCTGTGTGTTTATATGTAGCTGAGCTGTGTGTGTGTTGGAGAGGTGTGTGTATGTAAGACAGCTGTGTGTAACTGAAATGTGTGTATGTATGTTGCAGACATGTGTATGCATAGCAGAGCTTAGTGTGCATATACTGTGCATGCAGTAGTGATGTTACGTATGTGCTCCAGAGAATGCATATAAACGGTCTGCGGCAAAGGTACACATGTATAATATACATGCTGCAGAGAAATAGTAACATTAGATCTCTATCCACTATATTCTTCCCTACAGCAGTAAAGTTAGTGTTATCAAATCCCCTACAAATTTACACCTGTGGGAAATTTTAATTGGTTGCAAAAGTTTTTATCCTATATTTTTACTAAGTGAACCGGGGGGTGTGTTTAAAATTAAGGTGTGTCTAATAGTTAGAAAACTTTGAAACTTTACATAAATTAATAGCAAAATGTTTACATTACACCTATCAAAAAACAGCCTCCTCCATATCCCCTCAAGCTGTCCTATCCATCACCAAGATAGGTGCGCTTTCTGCCATTTAGGTAGAAGTAATCTTCAAACAATTTGCTTCTAATTTTGATAAAGTAGCTGGAAGTTATGTCATGGAAACTTTACATGTGAGGTCAGCCTATTAAACACTAGTTGTAATATGTATTGTTACGGCGACGGAACACGCTTAAAAAATATAAATAAACGTGTTCGCTGCCCGGGGTCCACCGTGCGGCAGATGGAAAAACCGCAGCTAGAAGACACAGAGCACTGTGGCGGTAATGTGCACGGGGTTCTATATCACCCAGGTGCAATCAAGCAGTCTCTGTTAAGTGCACAGAGCTGCTACAGGAAAAATAGAAAAGGAACGCTGAGACTGTTAGTAACACAGGGACTCAGCGGCACACATGCGGTAGGCAAAAACCGGAGAAGTTAAAACGTCACTACGTCCGACACCTAACGTGGTAACAAGTGTGCTGGCGTCGCAACCGCAAAAATATGCTGCAACTGCAGCGCGGCGTGAACAGAGCCGCAAGCAAGGCGCTGCAAGGACGCTGGCGCAATGCAGGACGCTTAGATGCTGCACAAGGTATGGCTGGATTGCACTGGCGCTAGCGCTGCTACTGGCGGCTGCCCAATCTCTCACACAATCGTAATATCAGTGGGAAGGGGTTTCATAATAAGTCATCCACCAGTCCAAGCATACATTACCATACACACAGCAGCAGTATGAAAATACTAGCGCATGGCTGAACAGCCATGCACACTTTTTAGAGTACGGGACCTTCCGGAAGTCTCCATAACCCTGAGCTGGACCAATGGAATCAGGAGCAGGACCTGAGCACCTGACTCCTGAGCTCCAATGGGAGGTTGTCCCAGGAGCATGCTCAGAGTATGGAGTGAAGGACTTAGCCTCCGGAGAGCGTTGCTGAAAAGCAATCTCTTCTGCAACCTCTCCTGCTGTGGATGGATAGCAGGAGACTGCAGGATGTAAGGGTCCAGATCTCTGCATAGCCAGGGCAGAAATCTGACTCCTAACATGTATTTACAAAACTTCCATTTTCTCTATGCCTGACCTAAACTACTTCATTTTTCAGTAGGTATTAGTATATAATGAGGTGGCCTTCACCATCCATCTCCTGAAATGGGCAACATCAATGGCATTTAACGGGTCCCAAGTACTTAATTACATCTCAATATGCCATATTTCCCATTTCAGGAGATGGATGGTGAAGGCCACCTCATTATATACTAATACCTACTGAAAAATAAAGTACTTTAGGTCAGGCATAGAGAAAATGGAAGTTTTGTAAATACATATTACAACTATCACATATGTGTGTGTGCATGTTTCCAAGCCGTGTTTGTTTTTGGGTAGCTGTGTTTGTGTAAGTAGAAGAGATGTATGTGAATGTGGCAAAACTGTATATGTGTACGTGTGAGAGCTGAGTGTTATATAGGAAAGGTGTGTGTGTGAACATAGGAGAGCTGTGTGTTTATATGTAGCTGAGCTGTGTGTGTGTTGGAGAGGTGTGTGTATGTAAGACAGCTGTGTGTAACTGAAATGTGTGTATGTATGTTGCAGACATGTGTGTATGCATAGCAGAGCTTAGTGTGCATATACTGTGCATGCAGTAGTGATGTTACGTATGTGCTCCAGAGAATGCATATAAACTGTCTGCGGCAAAGGTACACATGTATAATATACATGCTGCAGAGAAATAGTAACATTAGATCTCTATCCACTATATTCTTCCCTACAGCAGTAAAGTTAGTGTTATCAAATCCCCTACAAATTTACACCTGTGGGAAATTTTAATTGGTTGCAAAAGTTTTTATCCTATATTTTTACTAAGTGAACCTGGGGGTGTGTTTAAAATTAAGGTGTGTCTAATAGTTAGAAAACTTTGAAACTTTACATAAATTAATAGCAAAATGTTTACATTACACCTATCAAAAAACAGCCTCCTACATATCCCCTCAAGCTGCCCTATCCATCACCAAGATAGGTGAGCTTTCTGCCATTTAGGTAGAAGTAATCTTCAAACAATTTGCTTCTAATTTTGATAAAGTAGCTGGAAGTTATGTCATGGAAACTCTACATGTGAGGTCAGCCTATTAAACACTAGTTGTAATATGTATTGTTACGGCGACGGAACACGCTTAAAAAATATAAATAAACGTGTTCGCTGCCCGGGGTCCACCGTGCGGCAGATGGAAAAACCGCAGCTAGAAGACACAGAGCACTGTGGCGGTAATGTGCACGGGGTTCTATATCACCCAGGTGCAATCAAGCAGTCTCTGTTAAGTGCACAGAGCTGCTACAGGAAAAATAGAAAAGGAACGCTGAGACTGTTAGTAACACAGGGCCTCAGCGGCACACATGCGGTAGGCAAAAACCGGAGTAGTTAAAACGTCACTACGTCCGACACCTAACGTGGTAACAAGTGTGCTGGCGTCGCAACCGCAAAAATATGCTGCAACTGCAGCGCGGCGTGAACAGAGCCGCAAGCAAGGCGCTGCAAGGACGCTGGCGCAATGCAGGACGCTTAGATGCTGCACAAGGTATGGCTGTATTGCACTGGCGCTAGCGCTGCTACTGGCGGCTGCCCAATCTCTCACACAATCGTAATATCAGAGGGAAGGGGTTTCATAATAAGTCATCCACCAGTCCAAGCATACATTACCATACACACAGCAGCAGTATGAAAATACTAGCGCATGGCTGAACAGCCATGCACACTTTTTATAGCGTACGGGACCTTCCGGAAGTCTCCATAACCCTGAGCTGGACCAATGGAATCAGGAGTAGGACCTGAGCACCTGACTCCTGAGCTCCAATGGGAGGTTGTCCCAGGAGCATGCTCAGAGTATGGAGTGAAGGACTTGGCCTCCGGAGAGAGTTGCTGAAAAGCAATCTCTTCTGCAATCTCTCCTGCTGTGGACGGATAGCAGGAGACTGCAGGATGTAAGGGTCCAGATCTCTGCATAGCCAGGGCAGAAATCTGACTCCTAACATGTATTTACAAAACTTCCATTTTCTCTATGCCTGACCTAAACTACTTCATTTTTCAGTAGGTATTAGTATATAATGAGGTGGCCTTCACCATCCATCTCCTGAAATGGGCACCATCAATGGCATTTAACGGGTCCCAAATACTTAATTACATCTCAATATGCCATATAAAGAGGCTATCAGGCATATAAAGCTTACTGGAATAATATTAAAATTATAGGCAAGGATGTGACATCTTATCAGTGGTAAAGGCACCACAAAAGAACCCAGGATGTTAAAACTCTAGGTTTTGACTCTTTGTAAACAATTGTACTTTTTAATTCCTGTATCACAACTAGACAATAAGATGCATATTTAGCCAAGAAACATCTTACTAAAATGTGTATGTGTGTTACAGTCCAGAGGCAGCTTATTCTGAATGAGCAGAATGCTGACAACATCCTTCCTGATCACTGAGAGAACTGTTTTCTCTGTTCTTGCCCCACACTGATCTATCTGATCGGTGCTGTACTGGAGAGAATGAAGCTGGGACCTGCAGGGACACTGCACGTCCTGTGTAGCTGAAGGCCCATTCAAAGCATGTGATCAGTCACATTCTTGAAAGGAATTTCAAAATGTGGTAATGTATACAGGGGTTGCGCTGATGTATATGTGTTTGTGTGTATATATATATATATGTGTGAGTGTACATAGAGAAGCTGTATGTGTTGCATATATGAGACTTTTGAGTATGGAGGAAAGCAATGTGCGTGTGTTTAGCAAACAGTGTATGTATTTATTTTACTCATTTATATAGCGCCATTAATCCCACAACGCTTTACAGACATTATTGTCACTGTCCCCGATGGGGCTCACAATCTAAATTGCCTATCAGTATGTCTTTGGAATGTGGACGGAAACGGGGAGAACATACAAACACCTTACTCATTTATATAGCGCAATTAATTCCACTGCGCTTTACAGACATTATTGGCACTGTCCCCGATGGGGCTTACAATTTAAATTTCCTATCATTATGTCTTTGGTATGTGAGAGAAAACTCACTCAAATATGGGGAGAATATACAAACTTCTTGCAGATGTTGCCCTTTGTAGGATTTGAACTAAGGACCCCATCGTTGCACGACTAACCACTGAGCTACCGTGCCGATGTAAGTAGCACATATGTGTGTGTGCATGTTTCAAAGCCGTGTTTGTTTTTGGGTAGCTGTGTTTGTGTAAGTAGAAGAGCTGTATGTGAATGTGGCAAAACTGTATATGTGTATGTGTGAGAGCTGAGTGTTATATAGGAAAGGTGTGTGTGTGAACATAGGAGAGCTGTGTGTTTATATGTAGCTGAGCTGTGTGTGTGTTGGAGAGGTGTGTGTATGTAAGACAGCTGTGTGTAACTGAAATGTGTGTATGTTTTTGCAGACATGTGTGTATGCATAGCAGAGCTTAGTGTGCATATACTGTGCATGCAGTAGTGATGTTACGTATGTGCTCCAGAGAATGCATATAAACAGCCTGCGGCAAAGGTACACATGTATAATATACATGCTGCAGAGAAATACTAACATTAGATCTCTATCCACTATATTCTTCCCTACAGCAGTAAAGTTAGTGTTATCAAATCCCCTACAAATTTACACCTGTGGGAAATGTTAAATAGTTGCAAAAGTTTTTATTCTATATTTTTACTAAGTAAACCTGGGGGTGCGTTTAAAATTAAGGTGTGTCTAATAGAAAACTTTGAAACTTTACATAAATTAATAGCAAAATGTTTACATTACACCTATCAAAAAACAGCCTCCTCCATTTCCCCTCAAGCTGTCCTATCCATCACCAAGATAGGTGCGCTTTCTGCCATTTAAGTAGAAGTAATCTTCAAACAATTTGCTTCTAATTTAGATAAAGTAGCTGGAAGGTATGTCATGGAAACTCTACATGTGAGGTCAGCCTATTAAACACTAGTTGCAATATGTATTGTTACGGCGGCGGAACACGCTTAAAAAAACATAAATAAACGTGTTCGCCGCCCGGGGTCCACCGTGCGGCAGATGGAAAAACCGCAGCTAGAAGACACAGAGCACTGTGGCGGTAATGTGCACGGGGTTCTATATCACACAGGTGCAATCAAGCAGTCTCTGTTAAGTGCACAGAGCTGCTACAGGAAAAATAGAAAAGGAACGCTGAGCCTGTTAGTAACACAGGGACTCAGCGGCACACATGCGGTAGGCAAAAACCGGAGTAGTTAAAACGTCACTACGTCCGACACCTAACGTGGTAACAAGTGTGCTGGCGTCGCAACCGCAAAAATATGCTGCAACTGCAGCGCGGCGTGAACAGAGCCGCAAGCAAGGCGCTGCAAGGACGCTGGCGCAATGCAGGACGCTTAGATGCTGCACAAGGTATGGCTGGATTGCACTGGCGCTAGCGCTGCTACTGGCGGCTGCCCAATCTCTCACACAATCGTAATATCAGAGGGAAGGGGTTTCATAATAAGTCATCCACCAGTCCAAGCATACATTACCATACACACAGCAGCAGTATGAAAATACTAGCGCATGGCTGAACAGCCATGCACACTTTTTATAGCGTACGGGACCTTCCGGAAGTCTCCATAACCCTGAGCTGGACCAATGGAATCAGGAGCAGGACCTGAGCACCTGACTCTTGAGCTCCAATGGGAGGTTGTCCCAGGAGCATGCTCAGAGTATGGAGTGAAGGACTTAGCCTCCGGAGAGCGTTGCTGAAAAGCAATCTCTTCTGCAATCTCTCCTGCTGTGGACGGATAGCAGGAGACTGCAGGATGTAAGGGTCCAGATCTCTGCATAGCCAGGGCAGAAATCTGACTCCTAACATGTATTTACAAAACTTCCATTTTCTCTATGCCTGACCTAAACTACTTCATTTTTCAGTAGGTATTAGTATATAATGAGGTGGCCTTCACCATCCATCTCCTGAAATGGGCAACATCAATGGCATTTAACGGGTCCCAAGTACTTAATTACATCTCAATATGCCATATTTCCCATTTCAGGAGATGGATGGTGAAGGCCACCTCATTATATACTAACACCTACTGAAAAATAAAGTACTTTAGGTCAGGCATAGAGAAAATGGAAGTTTTGTAAATACATATTACAACTAGCACATATGTGTGTGTGCATGTTTCAAAGCCGTGTTTGTTTTTGGGTAGCTGTGTTTGTGTAAGTAGAAGAGATGTATGTGAATGTGGCAAAACTGTATATGTGTACGTGTGAGAGCTGAGTGTTATATAGGAAAGGTGTGTGTGTGAACATAGGAGAGCTGTGTGTTTATATGTAGCTGAGCTGTGTGTGTGTTGGAGAGGTGTGTGTATGTAAGACAGCTGTGTGTAACTGAAATGTGTGTATGTATGTTGCAGACATGTGTGTATGCATAGCAGAGCTTAGTGTGCATATACTGTGCATGCAGTAGTGATGTTACGTATTTGCTCCAGAGAATGCATATAAACTGTCTGCGGCAAAGGTACACATGTATAATATACATGCTGCAGAGAAATAGTAACATTAGATCTCTATCCACTATATTCTTCCCTACAGCAGTAAAGTTAGTGTTATCAAATCCCCTACAAATTTACACCTGAGGGAAATTTTAATTGGTTGCAAAAGTTTTTATCCTATATTTTTACTAAGTGAACCTGGGGGTGTGTTTAAAATTAAGGTGTGTCTAATAGTTAGAAAACTTTGAAACTTTACATAAATTAATAGCAAAATGTTTACATTACACCTATCAAAAAACAGCCTCCTCCATATCCCCTCAAGCTGTCCTATCCATCACCAAGATAGGTGCGCTTTCTGCCATTTAGGTAGAAGTAATCTTCAAACAATTTGCTTCTAATTTAGATAAAGTAGCTGGAAGTTATGTCATGGAAACTCTACATGTGAGGTCAGCCTATTAAACACTAGTTGTAATATGTATTGTTACGGCGACGGAACACGCTTAAAAAATATAAATAAACGTGTTCGCCGCCCGGGGTCCACCGTGCGGCAGATGGAAAAACCGCAGCTAGAAGATACAGAGCACTGTGGCGGTAATGTGCACGGGGTTCTATATCACCCAGTTGCAATCAAGCAGTCTCTGTTAAGTGCACAGAGCTGCTACAGGAAAAATAGAAAAGGAACGCTGAGACTGTTAGTAACACAAGGACTCAGCGGCACACATGCGGTAGGCAAAAACCGGAGTAGTTAAAACGTCACTACGTCCGACATCTACCGTGGTAACAACTGCAGCGCGGAGTGAACAGAGCCGCAAGCAAGGCGCTGCAAGGACGCTGGCGCAATGCAGGACGCTTAGCTGCTGCACAAGGTATGGCTGGAGCGCGCTGGCGCTAGCGCTGCTACTGGTGGCTGCCCAATCACTCACACAATCGTAATATCAGAGGGAAGGGGTTTCATAATAAGTCATCCACCAGTCCAAGCATACATTACCATACACACAGCAGCAGTATGAAAATACTAGCGCATGGCTGAACAGCCATGCACACTTTTTATAGCGTACGGGACCTTCCGGAAGTCTCCATAACCCTGAACTGGACCAATGGAATCAGGAGCAGGACCTGAGCACCTGACTCCTGAGCTCCAATGGGAGGTTGTCCCAGGAGCATGCTCAGAGTATGGAGTGAAGGACTTAGCCTCCGGAGAGCGTTGCTGAAAAGCAATCTCTTCTGCAATCTCTCCTGCTGTGGACGGATAGCAGGAGACTGCAGGATGTAAGGGTCCAGATCTCTGCATAGCCAGGGCAGAAATCTGACTCCTAACATGTATTTACAAAACTTCCATTTTCTCTATGCCTGACCTAAACTACTTCATTTTTCAGTAGGTATTAGTATATAATGAGGTGGCCTTCACCATCCATCTCCTGAAATGGGCAACATCAATGGCATTTAACGGGTCCCAAGTACTTAATTACATCTCAATATGCCATATTTCCCATTTCAGGAGATGGATGGTGAAGGCCACCTCATTATATACTAATACCTACTGAAAAATAAAGTACTTTAGGTCAGGCATAGAGAAAATGGAAGTTTTGTAAATACATATTACAACTAGCACATATGTGTGTGTGCATGTTTCCAAGCCGTGTTTGTTTTTGGGTAGCTGTGTTTGTGTAAGTAGAAGAGATGTATGTGAATGTGGCAAAACTGTATATGTGTACGTGTGAGAGCTGAGTGTTATATAGGAAAGGTGTGTGTGTGAACATAGGAGAGCTGTGTGTTTGTATGTAGCTGAGCTGTGTGTGTGTTGGAGAGGTGTGTGTATGTAAGACAGCTGTGTGTAACTGAAATGTGTGTATGTATGTTGCAGACATGTGTGTATGCATAGCAGAGCTTAGTGTGCATATACTGTGCATGCAGTAGTGATGTTACGTATGTGCTCCAGAGAATGCATATAAACTGTCTGCGGCAAAGGTACACATGTATAATATACATGCTGCAGAGAAATAGTAACATTAGATCTCTATCCACTATATTCTTCCCTACAGGAGTAAAGTTAGTGTTATCAAATCCCCTACAAATTTACACCTGAGGGAAATTTTAATTGGTTGCAAAAGTTTTTATCCTATATTTTTACTAAGTGAACCTGGGGGTGTGTTTAAAATTAAGGTGTGTCTAATAGTTAGAAAACTTTGAAACTTTACATAAATTAATAGCAAAATGTTTACATTACACCTATCAAAAAACAGCCTCCTCCATATCCCCTCAAGCTGTCCTATCCATCACCAAGATAGGTGCGCTTTCTGCCATTTAGGTAGAAGTAATCTTCAAACAATTTGCTTCTAATTTAGATAAAGTAGCTGGAAGTTATGTCATGGAAACTCTACATGTGAGGTCAGCCTATTAAACACTAGTTGTAATATGTATTGTTACGGCGACGGAACACGCTTAAAAAATATAAATAAACGTGTTCGCCGCCCGGGGTCCACCGTGCGGCAGATGGAAAAACCGCAGCTAGAAGATACAGAGCACTGTGGCGGTAATGTGCACGGGATTCTATATCACCCAGTTGCAATCAAGCAGTCTCTGTTAAGTGCACAGAGCTGCTACAGGAAAAATAGAAAAGGAACGCTGAGACTGTTAGTAACACAAGGACTCAGCGGCACACATGCGGTAGGCAAAAACCGGAGTAGTTAAAACGTCACTACGTCCGACATCTACCGTGGTAACAACTGCAGCGCGGAGTGAACAGAGCCGCAAGCAAGGCGCTGCAAGGACGCTGGCGCAATGCAGGACGCTTAGCTGCTGCACAAGGTATGGCTGGAGCGCGCTGGCGCTAGCGCTGCTACTGGCGGCTGCCCAATCACTCACACAATCGTAATATCAGAGGGAAGGGGTTTCATAATAAGTCATCCACCAGTCCAAGCATACATTACCATACACACAGCAGCAGTATGAAAATACTAGCGCATGGCTGAACAGCCATGCACACTTTTTATAGCGTACGGGACCTTCCGGAAGTCTCCATAACCCTGAGCTGGACCAATGGAATCAGGAGCAGGACCTGAGCACCTGACTCCTGAGCTCCAATGGGAGGTTGTCCCAGGAGCATGCTCAGAGTATGGAGTGAAGGACTTAGCCTCCGGAGAGCGTTGCTGAAAAGCAATCTCTTCTGCAATCTCTCCTGCTGTGGACGGATAGCAGGAGACTGCAGGATGTAAGGGTCCAGATCTCTGCATAGCCAGGGCAGAAATCTGACTCCTAACATGTATTTACAAAACTTCCATTTTCTCTATGCCTGACCTAAACTACTTCATTTTTCAGTAGGTATTAGTATATAATGAGGTGGCCTTCACCATCCATCTCCTGAAATGGGCAACATCAATGGCATTTAACGGGTCCCAAGTACTTAATTACATCTCAATATGCCATATTTCCCATTTCAGGAGATGGATGGTGAAGGCCACCTCATTATATACTAATACCTACTGAAAAATAAAGTACTTTAGGTCAGGCATAGAGAAAATGGAAGTTTTGTAAATACATATTACAACTAGCACATATGTGTGTGTGCATGTTTCCAAGCCGTGTTTGTTTTTGGGTAGCTGTGTTTGTGTAAGTAGAAGAGATGTATGTGAATGTGGCAAAACTGTATATGTGTACGTGTGAGAGCTGAGTGTTATATAGGAAAGGTGTGTGTGTGAACATAGGAGAGCTGTGTGTTTATATGTAGCTGAGCTGTGTGTGTGTTGGAGAGGTGTGTGTATGTAAGACAGCTGTGTGTAACTGAAATGTGTGTATGTATGTTGCAGACATGTGTGTATGCATAGCAGAGCTTAGTGTGCATATACTGTGCATGCAGTAGTGATGTTACGTATGTGCTCCAGAGAATGCATATAAACTGTCTGCGGCAAAGGTACACATGTATAATATACATGCTGCAGAGAAATAGTAACATTAGATCTCTATCCACTATAGTCTTCCCTACAGCAGTAAAGTTAGTGTTATCAAATCCCCTACAAATTTACACCTGTGGGAAATTTTAATTGGTTGCAAAAGTTTTTATCCTATATTTTTACTAAGTGAACCTGGGGGTGTGTTTAAAATTAAGGTGTGTCTAATAGTTAGAAAACTTTGAAACTTTACATAAATTAATAGCAAAATGTTTACATTACACCTATCAAAAAACAGCCTCCTCCATATCCCCTCAAGCTGTCCTATCCATCACCAAGATAGGTGCGCTTTCTGCCATTTAGGTAGAAGTAATCTTCAAACAATTTGCTTCTAATTTTGATAAAGTAGCTGGAAGTTATGTCATGGAAACTTTACATGTGAGGTCAGCCTATTAAACACTAGTTGTAATATGTATTGTTACGGCGACGGAACACGCTTAAAAAATATAAATAAACGTGTTCGCTGCCCGGGGTCCACCGTGCGGCAGATGGAAAAACCGCAGCTAGAAGACACAGAGCACTGTGGCGGTAATGTGCACGGGGTTCTATATCACCCAGGTGCAATCAAGCAGTCTCTGTTAAGTGCACAGAGCTGCTACAGGAAAAATAGAAAATATGCTGCAACTGCAGCGCGGCGTGAACAGAGCCGCAAGCAAGGCGCTGCAAGGACGCTGGCGCAATGCAGGACGCTTAGATGCTGCACAAGGTATGGCTGGATTGCACTGGCGCTAGCGCTGCTACTGGCGGCTGCCCAATCTCTCACACAATCGTAATATCAGAGGGAAGGGGTTTCATAATAAGTCATCCACCAGTCCAAGCATACATTACCATACACACAGCAGCAGTATGAAAATACTAGCGCATGGCTGAACAGCCATGCACACTTTTTATAGCGTACGGGACCTTCCGGAAGTCTCCATAACCCTGAGCTGGACCAATGGAATCAGGAGCAGGACCTGAGCACCTGACTCCTGAGCTCCAATGGGAGGTTGTCCCAGGAGCATGCTCAGAGTATGGAGTGAAGGACTTAGCCTCCGGAGAGCGTTGCTGAAAAGCAATCTCTTCTGCAATCTCTCCTGCTGTGGATGGATAGCAGGAGACTGCAGGATGTAAGGGTCCAGATCTCTGCGTAGCCAGGGCAGAAATCTGACTCCTAACATGTATTTACAAAACTTCCATTTTCTCTATGCCTGACCTAAACTACTTCATTTTTCAGTAGGTATTAGTATATAATGAGGTGGCCTTCACCATCCATCTCCTGAAATGGGCAACATCAATGGCATTTAACGGGTCCCAAGTACTTAATTACGTCTCAATATGCCATATTTCCCATTTCAGGAGATGGATGGTGAAGGCCACCTCATTATATACTAATACCTACTGAAAAATAAAGTACTTTAGGTCAGGCATAGAGAAAATGGAAGTTTTGTAAATACATATTACAACTAGCACATATGTGTGTGTGCATGTTTCAAAGCCGTGTTTGTTTTTGGGTAGCTGTGTTTGTGTAAGTAGAAGAGATGTATGTGAATGTGGCAAAACTGTATATGTGTACGTGTGAGAGCTGAGTGTTATATAGGAAAGGTGTGTGTGTGAACATAGGAGAGCTGTGTGTTTATATGTAGCTGAGCTGTGTGTGTGTTGGAGAGGTGTGTGTATGTAAGACAGCTGTGTGTAACTGAAATGTGTGTATGTATGTTGCAGACATGTGTATGCATAGCAGAGCTTAGTGTGCATATACTGTGCATGCAGTAGTGATGTTACGTATGTGCTCCAGAGAATGCATATAAACTGTCTGCGGCAAAGGTACACATGTATAATATACATGCTGCAGAGAAATAGTAACATTAGATCTCTATCCACTATATTCTTCCCTACAGCAGTAAAGTTAGTGTTATCAAATCCCCTACAAATTTACACCTGTGGGAAATTTTAATTGGTTGCAAAAGTTTTTATCCTATATTTTTACTAAGTGAACCTGGGAGTGTGTTTAAAATTAAGGTGTGTCTAATAGTTAGAAAACTTTGAAACTTTACATAAATTAATAGCAAAATGTTTACATTACACCTATCAAAAAACAGCCTCCTCCATATCCCCTCAAGCTGTCCTATCCATCACCAAGATAGGTGCGCTTTCTGCCATTTAGGTAGAAGTAATCTTCAAACAATTTGCTTCTAATTTTGATAAAGTAGCTGGAAGTTATGTCATGGAAACTCTACATGTGAGGTCAGCCTATTAAACACTAGTTGTAATATGTATTGTTACGGCGACGGAACACGCTTAAAAAATATAAATAAACGTGTTCGCTGCCCGGGGTCCACCGTGCGGCAGATGGAAAAACCGCAGCTAGAAGACACAGAGCACTGTGGCGGTAATGTGCACGGGGTTCTATATCACCCAGGTGCAATCAAGCAGTCTCTGTTAAGTGCACAGAGCTGCTACAGGAAAAATAGAAAAGGAACGCTGAGACTGTTAGTAACACAGGGACTCAGCGGCACACATGCGGTAGGCAAAAACCGGAATAGTTAAAACGTCACTACGTCCGACACCTAACGTGGTAACAAGTGTGCTGGCGTCGCAACCGCAAAAATATGCTGCAACTGCAGCGCGGCGTGAACAGAGCCGCAAGCAAGGCGCTGCAAGGACGCTGGCGCAATGCAGGACGCTTAGATGCTGCACAAGGTATGGCTGGATTGCACTGGCGCTAGCGCTGCTACTGGCGGCTGCCCAATCTCTCACACAATCGTAATATCAGAGGGAAGGGGTTTCATAATAAGTCATCCACCAGTCCAAGCATACATTACCATACACACAGCAGCAGTATGAAAATACTAGCGCATGGCTGAACAGCCATGCACACTTTTTATAGCGTACGGGACCTTCCGGAAGTCTCCATAACCCTGAGCTGGACCAATGGAATCAGGAGTAGGACCTGAGCACCTGACTCCTGAGCTCCAATGGGAGGTTGTCCCAGGAGCATGCTCAGAGTATGGAGTGAAGGACTTGGCCTCCGGAGAGAGTTGCTGAAAAGCAATCTCTTCTGCAATCTCTCCTGCTGTGGACGGATAGCAGGAGACTGCAGGATGTAAGGGTCCAGATCTCTGCATAGCCAGGGCAGAAATCTGACTCCTAACATGTATTTACAAAACTTCCATTTTCTCTATGCCTGACCTAAACTACTTCATTTTTCAGTAGGTATTAGTATATAATGAGGTGGCCTTCACCATCCATCTCCTGAAATGGGCACCATCAATGGCATTTAACGGGTCCCAAATACTTAATTACATCTCAATATGCCATATAAAGAGGCTATCAGGCATATAAAGCTTACTGGAATAATATTAAAATTATAGGCAAGGATGTGACATCTTATCAGTGGTAAAGGCACCACAAAAGAACCCAGGATGTTAAAACTCTAGGTTTTGACTCTTTGTAAACAATTGTACTTTTTAATTCCTGTATCACAACTAGACAATAAGATGCATATTTAGCCAAGAAACATCTTACTAAAATGTGTATGTGTGTTACAGTCCAGAGGCAGCTTATTCTGAATGAGCAGAATGCTGACAACATCCTTCCTGATCACTGAGAGAACTGTTTTCTCTGTTCTTGCCCCACACTGATCTATCTGATCGGTGCTGTACTGGAGAGAATGAAACTGGGACCTGCAGGGACACTGCACGTCCTGTGTAGCTGAAGGCCCATTCAAAGCATGTGATCAGTCACATTCTTGAAAGGAATTTCAAAATGTGGTAATGTATACAGGGGTTGCGCTGATGTATATGTGTTTGTGTGTATATATATATATGTGTGAGTGTACATAGAGAAGCTGTATGTGTTGCATATATGAGACTTTTGAGTATGGAGGAAAGCAATGTGCGTGTGTTTAGCAAACAGTGTATGTATTTATTTTACTCATTTATATAGCGCCATTAATCCCACAACGCTTTACAGACATTATTGTCACTGTCCCCGATGGGGCTCACAATCTAAATTGCCTATCAGTATGTCTTTGGAATGTGGACGGAAACCCACGCAAACACGGGGAGAACATACAAACACCTTACTCATTTATATAGCGCCATTAATTCCACTGCGCTTTACAGACATTATTGGCACTGTCCCCGATGGGGCTTACAATTTAAATTTCCTATCATTATGTCTTTGGTATGTGAGAGAAAACTCACTCAAATATGGGGAGAATATACAAACTTCTTGCAGATGTTGCCCTTTGTAGGATTTGAACTAAGGACCCCATCGTTGCACGACTAACCACTGAGCTACCGTGCCGATGTAAGTAGCACATATGTGTGTGTGCATGTTTCAAAGCCGTGTTTGTTTTTGGGTAGCTGTGTTTGTGTAAGTAGAAGAGCTGTATGTGAATGTGGCAAAACTGTATATGTGTATGTGTGAGAGCTGAGTGTTATATAGGAAAGGTGTGTGTGTGAACATAGGAGAGCTGTGTGTTTATATGTAGCTGAGCTGTGTGTGTGTTGGAGAGGTGTGTGTATGTAAGACAGCTGTGTGTAACTGAAATGTGTGTATGTTTTTGCAGACATGTGTGTATGCATAGCAGAGCTTAGTGTGCATATACTGTGCATGCAGTAGTGATGTTACGTATGTGCTCCAGAGAATGCATATAAACAGCCTGCGGCAAAGGTACACATGTATAATATACATGCTGCAGAGAAATACTAACATTAGATCTCTATCCACTATATTCTTCCCTACAGCAGTAAAGTTAGTGTTATCAAATCCCCTACAAATTTACACCTGTGGGAAATGTTAAATAGTTGCAAATGTTTTTATTCTATATTTTTACTAAGTAAACCTGGGGGTGCGTTTAAAATTAAGGTGTGTCTAATAGAAAACTTTGAAACTTTACATAAATTAATAGCAAAATGTTTACATTACACCTATCAAAAAACAGCCTCCTCCATTTCCCCTCAAGCTGTCCTATCCATCACCAAGATAGGTGCGCTTTCTGCCATTTAAGTAGAAGTAATCTTCAAACAATTTGCTTCTAATTTAGATAAAGTAGCTGGAAGGTATGTCATGGAAACTCTACATGTGAGGTCAGCCTATTAAACACTAGTTGCAATATGTATTGTTACGGCGGCGGAACACGCTTAAAAAAACATAAATAAACGTGTTCGCCGCCCGGGGTCCACCGTGCGGCAGATGGAAAAACCGCAGCTAGAAGACACAGAGCACTGTGGCGGTAATGTGCACGGGGTTCTATATCACACAGGTGCAATCAAGCAGTCTCTGTTAAGTGCACAGAGCTGCTACAGGAAAAATAGAAAAGGAACGCTGAGCCTGTTAGTAACACAGGGACTCAGCGGCACACATGCGGTAGGCAAAAACCGGAGTAGTTAAAACGTCACTACGTCCGACACCTAACGTGGTAACAAGTGTGCTGGCGTCGCAACCGCAAAAATATGCTGCAACTGCAGCGCGGCGTGAACAGAGCCGCAAGCAAGGCGCTGCAAGGACGCTGGCGCAATGCAGGACGCTTAGATGCTGCACAAGGTATGGCTGGATTGCACTGGCGCTAGCGCTGCTACTGGCGGCTGCCCAATCTCTCACACAATCGTAATATCAGAGGGAAGGGGTTTCATAATAAGTCATCCACCAGTCCAAGCATACATTACCATACACACAGCAGCAGTATGAAAATACTAGCGCATGGCTGAACAGCCATGCACACTTTTTATAGCGTACGGGACCTTCCGGAAGTCTCCATAACCCTGAGCTGGACCAATGGAATCAGGAGCAGGACCTGAGCACCTGACTCCTGAGCTCCAATGGGAGGTTGTCCCAGGAGCATGCTCAGAGTATGGAGTGAAGGACTTAGCCTCCGGAGAGCGTTGCTGAAAAGCAATCTCTTCTGCAATCTCTCCTGCTGTGGACGGATAGCAGGAGACTGCAGGATGTAAGGGTCCAGATCTCTGCATAGCCAGGGCAGAAATCTGACTCCTAACATGTATTTACAAAACTTCCATTTTCTCTATGCCTGACCTAAACTACTTCATTTTTCAGTAGGTATTAGTATATAATGAGGTGGCCTTCACCATCCATCTCCTGAAATGGGCAACATCAATGGCATTTAACGGGTCCCAAGTACTTAATTACATCTCAATATGCCATATTTCCCATTTCAGGAGATGGATGGTGAAGGCCACCTCATTATATACTAATACCTACTGAAAAATAAAGTACTTTAGGTCAGGCATAGAGAAAATGGAAGTTTTGTAAATACATATTACAACTAGCACATATGTGTGTGTGCATGTTTCAAAGCCGTGTTTGTTTTTGGGTAGCTGTGTTTGTGTAAGTAGAAGAGATGTATGTGAAT
The DNA here is from genome assembly GCF_039654945.1 of Dendrobates tinctorius. Classification (NCBI taxonomy): domain Eukaryota; kingdom Metazoa; phylum Chordata; class Amphibia; order Anura; family Dendrobatidae; genus Dendrobates; species Dendrobates tinctorius. The sequence goes on along the minus strand of NW_027361741.1, from coordinate 6,090,789 downwards.
GTGGCAAAACTGTATATGTGTACGTGTGAGAGCTGAGTGTTATATAGGAAAGGTGTGTGTGTGAACATAGGAGAGCTGTGTGTTTATATGTAGCTGAGCTGTGTGTGTGTTGGAGAGGTGTGTGTATGTAAGACAGCTGTGTGTAACTGAAATGTGTGTATGTATGTTGCAGACATGTGTGTATGCATAGCAGAGCTTAGTGTGCATATACTGTGCATGCAGTAGTGATGTTACGTATTTGCTCCAGAGAATGCATATAAACTGTCTGCGGCAAAGGTACACATGTATAATATACATGCTGCAGAGAAATAGTAACATTAGATCTCTATCCACTATATTCTTCCCTACAGCAGTAAAGTTAGTGTTATCAAATCCCCTACAAATTTACACCTGAGGGAAATTTTAATTGGTTGCAAAAGTTTTTATCCTATATTTTTACTAAGTGAACCTGGGGGTGTGTTTAAAATTAAGGTGTGTCTAATAGTTAGAAAACTTTGAAACTTTACATAAATTAATAGCAAAATGTTTACATTACACCTATCAAAAAACAGCCTCCTCCATATCCCCTCAAGCTGTCCTATCCATCACCAAGATAGGTGCGCTTTCTGCCATTTAGGTAGAAGTAATCTTCAAACAATTTGCTTCTAATTTAGATAAAGTAGCTGGAAGTTATGTCATGGAAACTCTACATGTGAGGTCAGCCTATTAAACACTAGTTGTAATATGTATTGTTACGGCGACGGAACACGCTTAAAAAATATAAATAAACGTGTTCGCCGCCCGGGGTCCACCGTGCGGCAGATGGAAAAACCGCAGCTAGAAGATACAGAGCACTGTGGCGGTAATGTGCACGGGGTTCTATATCACCCAGTTGCAATCAAGCAGTCTCTGTTAAGTGCACAGAGCTGCTACAGGAAAAATAGAAAAGGAACGCTGAGACTGTTAGTAACACAAGGACTCAGCGGCACACATGCGGTAGGCAAAAACCGGAGTAGTTAAAACGTCACTACGTCCGACATCTACCGTGGTAACAACTGCAGCGCTGAGTGAACAGAGCCGCAAGCAAGGCGCTGCAAGGACGCTGGCGCAATGCAGGACGCTTAGCTGCTGCACAAGGTATGGCTGGAGCGCGCTGGCGCTAGCGCTGCTACTGGCGGCTGCCCAATCACTCACACAATCGTAATATCAGAGGGAAGGGGTTTCATAATAAGTCATCCACCAGTCCAAGCATACATTACCATACACACAGCAGCAGTATGAAAATACTAGCGCATGGCTGAACAGCCATGCACACTTTTTATAGCGTATGGGACCTTCCGGAAGTCTCCATAACCCTGAGCTGGACCAATGGAATCAGGAGCAGGACCTGAGCACCTGACTCCTGAGCTCCAATGGGAGGTTGTCCCAGGAGCATGCTCAGAGTATGGAGTGAAGGACTTAGCCTCCGGAGAGCGTTGCTGAAAAGCAATCTCTTCTGCAATCTCTCCTGCTGTGGACGGATAGCAGGAGACTGCAGGATGTAAGGGTCCAGATCTCTGCATAGCCAGGGCAGAAATCTGACTCCTAACATGTATTTACAAAACTTCCATTTTCTCTATGCCTGACCTAAACTACTTCATTTTTCAGTAGGTATTAGTATATAATGAGGTGGCCTTCACCATCCATCTCCTGAAATGGGCAACATCAATGGCATTTAACGGGTCCCAAGTACTTAATTACATCTCAATATGCCATATTTCCCATTTCAGGAGATGGATGGTGAAGGCCACCTCATTATATACTAATACATACTGAAAAATAAAGTACTTTAGGTCAGGCATAGAGAAAATGGAAGTTTTGTAAATACATATTACAACTAGCACATATGTGTGTGTGCATGTTTCAAAGCCGTGTTTGTTTTTGGGTAGCTGTGTTTGTGTAAGTAGAAGAGATGTATGTGAATGTGGCAAAACTGTATATGTGTACGTGTGAGAGCTGAGTGTTATATAGGAAAGGTGTGTGTGTGAACATAGGAGAGCTGTGTGTTTATATGTAGCTGAGCTGTGTGTGTGTTGGAGAGGTGTGTGTATGTAAGACAGCTGTGTGTAACTGAAATGTGTGTATGTATGTTGCAGACATGTGTGTATGCATAGCAGAGCTTAGTGTGCATATACTGTGCATGCAGTAGTGATGTTACGTATTTGCTCCAGAGAATGCATATAAACTGTCTGCGGCAAAGGTACACATGTATAATATACATGCTGCAGAGAAATAGTAACATTAGATCTCTATCCACTATATTCTTCCCTACAGCAGTAAAGTTAGTGTTATCAAATCCCCTACAAATTTACACCTGAGGGAAATTTTAATTGGTTGCAAAAGTTTTTATCCTATATTTTTACTAAGTGAACCTGGGGGTGTGTTTAAAATTAAGGTGTGTCTAATAGTTAGAAAACTTTGAAACTTTACATAAATTAATAGCAAAATGTTTACATTACACCTATCAAAAAACAGCCTCCTCCATATCCCCTCAAGCTGTCCTATCCATCACCAAGATAGGTGCGCTTTCTGCCATTTAGGTAGAAGTAATCTTCAAACAATTTGCTTCTAATTTAGATAAAGTAGCTGGAAGTTATGTCATGGAAACTCTACATGTGAGGTCAGCCTATTAAACACTAGTTGTAATATGTATTGTTACGGCGACGGAACACGCTTAAAAAATATAAATAAACGTGTTCGCCGCCCGGGGTCCACCGTGCGGCAGATGGAAAAACCGCAGCTAGAAGATACAGAGCACTGTGGCGGTAATGTGCACGGGGTTCTATATCACCCAGTTGCAATCAAGCAGTCTCTGTTAAGTGCACAGAGCTGCTACAGGAAAAATAGAAAAGGAACGCTGAGACTGTTAGTAACACAAGGACTCAGCGGCACACATGCGGTAGGCAAAAACCGGAGTAGTTAAAACGTCACTACGTCCGACATCTACCGTGGTAACAACTGCAGCGCGGAGTGAACAGAGCCGCAAGCAAGGCGCTGCAAGGACGCTGGCGCAATGCAGGACGCTTAGCTGCTGCACAAGGTATGGCTGGAGCGCGCTGGCGCTAGCGCTGCTACTGGCGGCTGCCCAATCACTCACACAATCGTAATATCAGAGGGAAGGGGTTTCATAATAAGTCATCCACCAGTCCAAGCATACATTACCATACACACAGCAGCAGTATGAAAATACTAGCGCATGGCTGAACAGCCATGCACACTTTTTATAGCGTACGGGACCTTCCGGAAGTCTCCATAACCCTGAACTGGACCAATGGAATCAGGAGCAGGACCTGAGCACCTGACTCCTGAGCTCCAATGGGAGGTTGTCCCAGGAGCATGCTCAGAGTATGGAGTGAAGGACTTAGCCTCCGGAGAGCGTTGCTGAAAAGCAATCTCTTCTGCAATCTCTCCTGCTGTGGACGGATAGCAGGAGACTGCAGGATGTAAGGGTCCAGATCTCTGCATAGCCAGGGCAGAAATCTGACTCCTAACATGTATTTACAAAACTTCCATTTTCTCTATGCCTGACCTAAACTACTTCATTTTTCAGTAGGTATTAGTATATAATGAGGTGGCCTTCACCATCCATCTCCTGAAATGGGCAACATCAATGGCATTTAACGGGTCCCAAGTACTTAATTACATCTCAATATGCCATATTTCCCATTTCAGGAGATGGATGGTGAAGGCCACCTCATTATATACTAATACCTACTGAAAAATAAAGTACTTTAGGTCAGGCATAGAGAAAATGGAAGTTTTGTAAATACATATTACAACTAGCACATATGTGTGTGTGCATGTTTCCAAGCCGTGTTTGTTTTTGGGTAGCTGTGTTTGTGTAAGTAGAAGAGATGTATGTGAATGTGGCAAAACTGTATATGTGTACGTGTGAGAGCTGAGTGTTATATAGGAAAGGTGTGTGTGTGAACATAGGAGAGCTGTGTGTTTATATGTAGCTGAGCTGTGTGTGTGTTGGAGAGGTGTGTGTATGTAAGACAGCTGTGTGTAACTGAAATGTGTGTATGTATGTTGCAGACATGTGTGTATGCATAGCAGAGCTTAGTGTGCATATACTGTGCATGCAGTAGTGATGTTACGTATGTGCTCCAGAGAATGCATATAAACTGTCTGCGGCAAAGGTACACATGTATAATATACATGCTGCAGAGAAATAGTAACATTAGATCTCTATCCACTATATTCTTCCCTACAGGAGTAAAGTTAGTGTTATCAAATCCCCTACAAATTTACACCTGAGGGAAATTTTAATTGGTTGCAAAAGTTTTTATCCTATATTTTTACTAAGTGAACCTGGGGGTGTGTTTAAAATTAAGGTGTGTCTAATAGTTAGAAAACTTTGAAACTTTACATAAATTAATAGCAAAATGTTTACATTACACCTATCAAAAAACAGCCTCCTCCATATCCCCTCAAGCTGTCCTATCCATCACCAAGATAGGTGCGCTTTCTGCCATTTAGGTAGAAGTAATCTTCAAACAATTTGCTTCTAATTTAGATAAAGTAGCTGGAAGTTATGTCATGGAAACTCTACATGTGAGGTCAGCCTATTAAACACTAGTTGTAATATGTATTGTTACGGCGACGGAACACGCTTAAAAAATATAAATAAACGTGTTCGCCGCCCGGGGTCCACCGTGCGGCAGATGGAAAAACCGCAGCTAGAAGATACAGAGCACTGTGGCGGTAATGTGCACGGGGTTCTATATCACCCAGTTGCAATCAAGCAGTCTCTGTTAAGTGTACAGAGCTGCTACAGGAAAAATAGAAAAGGAACGCTGAGACTGTTAGTAACACAAGGACTCAGCGGCACACATGCGGTAGGCAAAAACCGGAGTAGTTAAAACGTCACTACGTCCGACATCTACCGTGGTAACAACTGCAGCGCGGAGTGAACAGAGCCGCAAGCAAGGCGCTGCAAGGACGCTGGCGCAATGCAGGACGCTTAGCTGCTGCACAAGGTATGGCTGGAGCGCGCTGGCGCTAGCGCTGCTACTGGCGGCTGCCCAATCACTCACACAATCGTAATATCAGAGGGAAGGGGTTTCATAATAAGTCATCCAACAGGCCAAGCATACATTACCATACACACAGCAGCAGTATGAAAATACTAGCGCATGGCTGAACAGCCATGCACACTTTTTATGGCGTACGGGACCTTCCGGAAGTCTCCATAACCCTGAGCTGGACCAATGGAATCAGGAGCAGGACCTGAGGACCTGACTCCTGAGCTCCAATGGGAGGTTGTCCCAGGAGCATGCTCAGAGTTTGGAGTGAAGGACTTAGCCTCCGGAGAGCGTTGCTGAAAAGCAATCTCTTCTGCAATCTCTCCTGCTGTGGACGGATAGCAGGAGACTGCAGGATGTAAGGGTCCAGATCTCTGCATAGCCAGGGCAGAATTCTGACTCCTAACATGTATTTACAAAACTTCCATTTTCTCTATGCCTGACCTAAACTACTTCATTTTTCAGTAGGTATTAGTATATAATGAGGTGGCCTTCACCATCCATCTCCTGAAATGGGCAACATCAATGGCATTTAACGGGTCCCAAGTACTTAATTACATCTCAATATGCCATATTTCCCATTTCAGGAGATGGATGGTGAAGGCCACCTCATTATATACTAATACCTACTGAAAAATAAAGTACTTTAGGTCAGGCATAGAGAAAATGGAAGTTTTGTAAATACATATTACAACTAGCACATATGTGTGTGTGCATGTTTCCAAGCCGTGTTTGTTTTTGGGTAGCTGTGTTTGTGTAAGTAGAAGAGATGTATGTGAATGTGGCAAAACTGTATATGTGTACGTGTGAGAGCTGAGTGTTATATAGGAAAGGTGTGTGTGTGAACATAGGAGAGCTGTGTGTTTATATGTAGCTGAGCTGTGTGTGTGTTGGAGAGGTGTGTGTATGTAAGACAGCTGTGTGTAACTGAAATGTGTGTATGTATGTTGCAGACATGTGTGTATGCATAGCAGAGCTTAGTGTGCATATACTGTGCATGCAGTAGTGATGTTACGTATGTGCTCCAGAGAATGCATATAAACGGTCTGCGGCAAAGGTACACATGTATAATATACATGCTGCAGAGAAATAGTAACATTAGATCTCTATCCACTATATTCTTCCCTACAGCAGTAAAGTTAGTGTTATCAAATCCCCTACAAATTTACACCTGTGGGAAATTTTAATTGGTTGCAAAAGTTTTTATCCTATATTTTTACTAAGTGAACCTGGGGGTGTGTTTAAAATTAAGGTGTGTCTAATAGTTAGAAAACTTTGAAACTTTACATAAATTAATAGCAAAATGTTTACATTACACCTATCAAAAAACAGCCTCCTCCATATCCCCTCAAGCTGTCCTATCCATCACCAAGATAGGTGCGCTTTCTGCCATTTAGGTAGAAGTAATCTTCAAACAATTTGCTTCTAATTTTGATAAAGTAGCTGGAAGTTATGTCATGGAAACTCTACATGTGAGGTCAGCCTATTAAACACTAGTTGTAATATGTATTGTTACGGCGACGGAACACGCTTAAAAAATATAAATAAACGTGTTCGCTGCCTGGGGTCCACCGTGCGGCAGATGGAAAAACCGCAGCTAGAAGACACAGAGCACTGTGGCGGTAATGTGCACGGGGTTCTATATCACCCAGGTGCAATCAAGCAGTCTCTGTTAAGTGCACAGAGCTGCTACAGGAAAAATAGAAAAGGAACGCTGAGACTGGTAGTAACACAGGGACTCAGCGGCACACATGCGGTAGGCAAAAACCGGAGTAGTTAAAACGTCACTACGTCCGACATCTACCGTGGTAACAACTGCAGCGCGGAGTGAACAGAGCCGCAAGCAAGGCGCTGCAAGGACGCTGGCGCAATGCAGGACGCTTAGCTGCTGCACAAGGTATGGCTGGAGCGCGCTGGCGCTAGCGCTGCTACTGGCGGCTGCCCAATCACTCACACAATCGTAATATCAGAGGGAAGGGGTTTCATAATAAGTCATCCACCAGTCCAAGCATACATTACCATACACACAGCAGCAGTATGAAAATACTAGCGCATGGCTGAACGGCCATGCGCACTTTTTATAGCGTACGGGACCTTCCGGAAGTCTCCATAACCCTGAGCTGGACCAATGGAATCAGGAGTAGGACCTGAGCACCTGACTCCTGAGCTCCAATGGGAGGTTGTCCCAGGAGCATGCTCAGAGTATGGAGTGAAGGACTTAGCCTCCGGAGAGAGTTGCTAAAAAGCAATCTCTTCTGCAATCTCTCCTGCCGTGGACGGATAGCAGGAGACTGAAGGATGTAAGGGTCCAGATCTCTGCATAGCCAGGGCAGAAATCTGACTCCTAACATGTATTTACAAAACTTCCATTTTCTCTATGCCTGACCTAAACTACTTCATTTTTCAGTAGGTATTAGTATATAATGAGGTGGCCTTCACCATCCATCTCCTGAAATGGGCACCATCAATGGCATTTAACGGGTCCCAAATACTTAATTACATCTCAATATGCCATATAAAGAGGCTATCAGGCATATAAAGCTTACTGGAATAATATTAAAATTATAGGCAAGGATGTGACATCTTATCAGTGGTAAAGGCACCACAAAAGAACCCAGGATGTAAAAACTCTAGGTTTTGACTCTTTGTAAACAATTGTACTTTTTAATTCCTGTATCACAACTAGACAATAAGATGCATATTTAGCCAAGAAAAATCTTACTAAAATGTGTATGTGTGTTACAGTCCAGAGGCAGCTTATTCTGAATGAGCAGAATGCTGACAACATCCTTCCTGATCACTGAGAGAACTGTTTTCTCTGTTCTTGCCCCACACTGATCTATCTGATTGGTGCTGTACTGGAGAGAATGAAACTGGGACCTGCAGGGACACTGCACGTCCTGTGTAGCTGAAGGCCCATTCAAAGCATGTGATCAGTCACATTCTTGAAAGGAATTTCAAAATGTGGTAATGTATACAGGGGTTGCGCTGATGTATATGTGTTTGTGTGTATATATATATATGTGTGAGTGTACATAGAGAAGCTGTATGTGTTGCATATATGAGACTTTTGAGTATGGAGGAAAGCAATGTGCGTGTGTTTAGCAAACAGTGTATGTATTTATTTTACTCATTTATATAGCGCCATTAATCCCACAACGCTTTACAGACATTATTGTCACTGTCCCCGATGGGGCTCACAATCTAAATTGCCTATCAGTATGTCTTTGGAATGTGGACGGAAACCCACGCAAACACGGGGAGAACATACAAACACCTTACTCATTTATATAGCGCCATTAATTCCACTGCGCTTTACAGACATTATTGGCACTGTCCCCGATGGGGCTTACAATTTAAATTTCCTATCATTATGTCTTTGGTATGTGAGAGAAAACTCACTCAAATACGGGGAGAATATACAAACTTCTTGCAGATGTTGCCCTTTGTAGGATTTGAACTAAGGACCCCATCGTTGCACGACTAACCACTGAGCTACCGTGCCGATGTAAGTAGCACATATGTGTGTGTGCATGTTTCAAAGCCGTGTTTGTTTTTGGGTAGCTGTGTTTGTGTAAGTAGAAGAGCTGTATGTGAATGTGGCAAAACTGTATATGTGTACGTGTGAGAGCTGAGTGTTATATAGGAAAGGTGTGTGTGTGAACATAGGAGAGCTGTGTGTTTATATGTAGCTGAGCTGTGTGTGTGTTGGAGAGGTGTGTGTATGTAAGACAGCTGTGTGTAACTGAAATGTGTGTATGTTTTTGCAGACATGTGTGTATGCATAGCAGAGCTTAGTGTGCATATACTGTGCATGCAGTAGTGATGTTACGTATGTGCTCCAGAGAATGCATATAAACTGCCTGCGGCAAAGGTACACATGTATAATATACATGCTGCAGAGAAATACTAACATTAGATCTCTATCCACTATATTCTTCCCTACAGCAGTAAAGTTAGTGTTATCAAATCCCCTACAAATTTACACCTGTGGGAAATGTTAAATAGTTGCAAAAGTTTTTATTCTATATTTTTACTAAGTAAACCTGGGGGTGCGTTTAAAATTAAGGTGTGTCTAATAGAAAACTTTGAAACTTTACATAAATTAATAGCAAAATGTTTACATTACACCTATCAAAAAACAGCCTCCTCCATTTCCCCTCAAGCTGTCCTATCCATCACCAAGATAGGTGCGCTTTCTGCCATTTAAGTAGAAGTAATCTTCAAACAATTTGCTTCTAATTTAGATAAAGTAGCTGGAAGGTATGTCATGGAAACTCTACATGTGAGGTCAGCCTATTAAACACTAGTTGCAATATGTATTGTTACGGCGGCGGAACACGCTTAAAAAAACATAAATAAACGTGTTCGCCGCCCGGGGTCCACCGTGCGGCAGATGGAAAAACCGCAGCTAGAAGACACAGAGCACTGTGGCGGTAATGTGCACGGGGTTCTATATCACACAGGTGCAATCAAGCAGTCTCTGTTAAGTGCACAGAGCTGCTACAGGAAAAATAGAAAAGGGACGCTGAGCCTGTTAGTAACACAGGGACTCAGCGGCACACATGCGGTAGGCAAAAACCGGAGTAGTTAAAACGTCACTACGTCCGACACCTAACGTGGTAACAAGTGTGCTGGCGTCGCAACCGCAAAAATATGCTGCAACTGCAGCGCGGCGTGAACAGAGCCGCAAGCAAGGCGCTGCAAGGACGCTGGCGCAATGCAGGACGCTTAGATGCTGCACAAGGTATGGCTGGATTGCACTGGCGCTAGCGCTGCTACTGGCGGCTGCCCAATCTCTCACACAATCGTAATATCAGAGGGAAGGGGTTTCATAATAAGTCATCCACCAGTCCAAGCATACATTACCATACACACAGCAGCAGTATGAAAATACTAGCGCATGGCTGAACAGCCATGCACACTTTTTATAGCGTACGGGACCTTCCGGAAGTCTCCATAACCCTGAGCTGGACCAATGGAATCAGGAGCAGGACCTGAGCACCTGACTCCTGAGCTCCAATGGGAGGTTGTCCCAGGAGCATGCTCAGAGTATGGAGTGAAGGACTTAGCCTCCGGAGAGCGTTGCTGAAAAGCAATCTCTTCTGCAATCTCTCCTGCTGTGGACGGATAGCAGGAGACTGCAGGATGTAAGGGTCCAGATCTCTGCATAGCCAGGGCAGAAATCTGACTCCTAACATGTATTTACAAAACTTCCATTTTCTCTATGCCTGACCTAAACTACTTCATTTTTCAGTAGGTATTAGTATATAATGAGGTGGCCTTCACCATCCATCTCCTGAAATGGGCAACATCAATGGCATTTAACGGGTCCCAAGTACTTAATTACATCTCAATATGCCATATTTCCCATTTCAGGAGATGGATGGTGAAGGCCACCTCATTATATACTAATACCTACTGAAAAATAAAGTACTTTAGGTCAGGCATAGAGAAAATGGAAGTTTTGTAAATACATATTACAACTAGCACATATGTGTGTGTGCATGTTTCCAAGCCGTGTTTGTTTTTGGGTAGCTGTTTGTGTAAGTAGAAGAGATGTATGTGAATGTGGCAAAACTGTATATGTGTACGTGTGAGAGCTGAGTGTTATATAGGAAAGGTGTGTGTGTGAACATAGGAGAGCTGTGTGTTTATATGTAGCTGAGCTGTGTGTGTTGGAGAGGTGTGTGTATGTAAGACAGCTGTGTGTAACTGAAATGTGTGTATGTATGTTGCAGACATGTGTGTATGCATAGCAGAGCTTAGTGTGCATATACTGTGCATGCAGTAGTGATGTTACGTATGTGCTCCAGAGAATGCATATAAACTGTCTGCGGCAAAGGTACACATGTATAATATACGTGCTGCAGAGAAATAGTAACATTAGATCTCTATCCACTATATTCTTCCCTACAGCAGTAAAGTTAGTGTTATCAAATCCCCTACAAATTTACACCTGAGGGAAATTTTAATTGGTTGCAAAAGTTTTTATCCTATATTTTTACTAAGTGAACCTGGGGGTGTGTTTAAAATTAAGGTGTGTCTAATAGTTAGAAAACTTTGAAACTTTACATAAATTAATAGCAAAATGTTTACATTACACCTATCAAAAAACAGCCTCCTCCATTTCCCCTCAAGCTGTCCTATCCATCACCAAGATAGGTGCGCTTTCTGCCATTTAAGTAGAAGTAATCTTCAAACAATTTGCTTCTAACTTAGATAAAGTAGCTGGAAGGTATGTCATGGAAACTCTACATGTGAGGTCAGCCTATTAAACACTAGTTGCAATATGTATTGTTACGGCGGCGGAACACGCTTAAAAAAACATAAATAAACGTGTTCGCCGCCCGGGGGCCACCGTGCGGCAGATGGAAAAACCGCAGCTAGAAGACACAGAGCACTGTGGCGGTAATGTGCACGGGGTTCTATATCACACAGGTGCCAGACCTAAACTACTTCATTTTTCTGTAGGTATTAGTATATAATGAGGTGGCCTTCACCATCCATCTCCTGAAATGGGCACCATCAATGGCATTTAACGGGTCCCAAGTACTTAATTACATCTCAGTATGCCATATAAAGAGGCTATCAGGCATATAAAGCTTACTGGAATAATATTAAAATTATAGGCAAGGATGTGACATCATATCAGTGGTAAAGGCACCACAAAAGAACCCAGGATGTTAAAACTCTAGGTTTTGATTCTTTGTAAATAATTGTACTTTTTAACTCCTGTATCACAACTAGACAATAAGACGCATATTTAGCAAAGAAAAATCTTACTAAAAAGTGTATGTGTGTTACAGTCCAGAGGCAGCTTATTCTGAATCAGCAGAATGCTGACAACATCCTTCCTGATCACTGAGAGAACTGTTTTCTCTGTTCTTTCCCCCCACTGATCTATCTGATCGGTGCTGTACTGGAGAGAATGAAACTGGGACCTGCAGGGACACTGCACGTCCTGTGTAGCTGAAGGCCCTTTCACAGCATGTGATCACATTCTTGAAAGGAATTTCAAATTGTGGTAATGTATACAGTGGTTGTGTTGATATATATATTTGAGTGAGTGTACATAGAGGAGCTGTATGTGTTGCATATGAGTTTTTTGTGTATGGAGGAAAGCTATGTTCGAGTGTTTAGCAAACAGTGTATGTATTTATTTTACTCATTTAAATAGCGCCATTAAATCCACAGCGCTTTATAGACATTATTGTCACTTTCCCCGATTGGGCTCACAATCTAAATCCCCTATCAATATGTCTTTGGAATGTGGGAGGAAACCCTCACAAACACGGGAAGAACATACAAACAGATCTCGGCGGGCGCATTCTGTAATGCTGTAGATAAGCCTCTGATGTAAACTGAAAGATAAGAAAAACGAGTTAGATTATACTCACTGTAGGGGGGGGCGGTCCGATGCGGTCCGGGTCCGATGGGTATCACGGTCCGGCACCTCCTATCTTCTAGCGATGACGTCCTTCTCCTTGCTTCATGCCGCGCTCCTGCGCAGGCGTACTGATCTGCCCTGTTGAGGACAGACCAGAGTACTGCAGTGCGCAGGCGCCGGACTTCTCTGACCCTTCCCGGGGCCTGCGCACTGCAGTTCTCTGCTTTGCCCTCAACAGGGCAGATCAGTACGCCTGTGCAGGAGCGTGGCATGAAGCAAGGAGGAGGACATCATCGCTAGAAGATAGGAGGTGCCGGACCCGGACCCCGACACCCATCGGACCCGGATTGTTCCCCCCCGGTGAGTATAATCTAACTCGTTTTTCTTATCTTTCAGGTTACATCAGGGGCTTATCTACAGCAGTACAGAATGCTCTAGATAAGCCCCTGATAGTGGTGGCCACATCTCATAGGGCAAAAAATAGGTGATAGATTCCCTTTAATCAATGTATGCAGCATGGAGAGAAATCAGATCTCAACATCAGGTAAATGAGCTCATATATGTATGTGTATATATGTAGATAGGATGATAGATGCTGAACAGAATGGTTATCCATGACACATACAGTAATACACTGCACCATAGTCGCATACACTTATTATAAACTGCACACGTTATATACACATATCTATATACTTACACCACGCATACTGTGTCTAAGTAGACAGCACATCTACACTACACATACATCCATCACATGTACACTATGGATCACATCAGTAGTTTTAAGAGAAAACCAGGAGTGAAACCTAAACAGATGAAACCTATTTTGGAGCGATCTGCACCTCTGTGGTGTTTTGCACACACTCCAGGTTTTGGCTTACAAATTCCAAAACCAGGCCATAATCTCTATGTGTGAAAGTGGCCCCAGGATGGCAGCCGTAATGGGATAGTGCTTTTATCATTTCTCCCACAGTCCCTGCAGCTTCAGCCGCACAGTAAACAGATATGATCCCGGGTGAGGGGTAAAACCTGCTGCAATGCTTGTATACTGCAGTACGGCGGCCTATGTACGGGGGTCCAATAAAGTTATACGTCAGGGAAGACAGTGGAGGGAGGAATACGAAAACGGGTCAATGGTACTTATCCGTCACTTAGTAAATCCAAATCTTCCATCTGTGGCCTGGAGAAACCTCTGGTCTTGTTTGGACACAACTGCCGGGGAGACGACTGCTCTGCTCCAGTGATCGGCTGCAACTGGTGCGGCTGGTGGATGGAGCTGTGTCATAAGGCAGAAGGCGATGATGTCATAAAGAGAAGGCGATGATGTCATAAGAGAAGAAAGAATCCCAGGACTAGCACAGCAATTTCTCCTACAGAAATGTATTATGATCACTGCATTGAAAATATTGTAATAATATATTTTATAATTTGGAATATTTATTTAGAGGTGCAATTACTGAACATACATTTCAGTAGGCCAACATTTTGGATTTTAAAATCATTTTTCAAGCTGGTGTTATAAAGTATTCTAATTCACTGAGATGACTTTTGGGTTTTCATTGGCTGTAAGCCAAAATCCTCAACATTAACAGAAATAAACCCATGAAATAGATCACTCGGTGTGTAATGGCTCTATATAATATACGAGTTTCACTTTGTGTATTGAAGAACTGAAATAACTTTTTGATGTTATTCTAATTTTGTGAGAAGCACCTGTACACTTATTATAAACTGCACACGTCATATACACATACCTATACACTAACACTACACTTACACTACACATACTGTGTGTAAAAGGACAGCACATCTACACTACACATGTACGTCCATCACAAGTACACTATGTATCACATCAGTATTTTTAAGAGAAAACCAGGAGTGAAACCTAAACAGATGGAACCTATTTTGGAGCAATCAGCACCTTTGTTGTGTTTTGAACACACTCCTGGTTTTGGCTTACAAATGCCAAAACACAAATCCAGGCCATAATCTGTGTGTGTGAATGTGTCCCCAGGATGGCGGGAAGACAGCGGAGGGAGGAATACCGAAACGGATCACTGATACTTATCCATCACTTAGTAAATCCCAATCTTCCATCTGTGGCCTGGAGAAACCTCTGGTCTTGTTTGGACACAACTGCCGGGGAGACGACTGCTCTGCTCCAGCGATCGGCTGCAACTGGTGCGACTGGCGATGGAACTGTGTCATAAGAGAGAAGGCGATGATGTCATAAAGAGAAGGCGATTATGTCATAAGAGAAGAGAGAATTCCAGGACGAGCACAGCAATTTCTCCTACAGAAGTACATTATGTTCACTGCATTGAAAACATCTTAATTGTTTGTGACCTGTAATAAATATTTATTTAGAGGCTTCTTTCTGATAGAACCACCCCAAACATCACAACACAGGATGAGCCCCAGAAACACTGCAATTGTGCACAGGGTAGACTCTAGAAATATGGACATCCTGGTACTAACGGCGACATGACGGCTACCAGCAGTCACTAGTACTAGTAGAGGGAGCGCAGGGGCGAGCAGCAGAAAGCCGAACATTATATGTCCTGTGTATTAACTTACCGGGCGGTAGAGGGCGCGATTTAAAAAAATAAAAAAAGTAAAGGGCTGTCATGTGCCAGCGTCGCCATCAGGATCCTCCATCCGGCACCAGCCAAGAGATGGCCGCAGCGCAGGCGGTCCCTAACACTGCTCCCTGACCCCGGCCATCGATACCTCCCTGCTCTGTCAGCGCCGCCCAGGACAGAAACTAAGGAGCTCCCCTTGTTACCTCAGCAGGACGCAGGCTACTTCTAGCCATTGCAGGCCGGTGTCACTGCATGGCACTGGCCAGCGTCAGCTGTGAGTAGAGACAGACGAGGAGATGGAGGCTGTGGTGGTCCCGGAGCCTGGATTAGGGAAGTTGCAAAAGTTTTTATCCTATATTTTTACTAAGTAAACCTGGGGGGTGTTTAAAATTAACGTGTGTCTAATAGTTAGAAAACTTTGAAATTTTACATAAATTAATAGCAAAATGTTTACATTACACCTATCAAAAAAAAGCCTCCTCCATATCCCCTCAAGCTGTCCTATCCATCACCAAGATAGGTGCGCTTTCTGCCATTTAGGTAGAAGTAATCTTCAAACAATTTGCTTCTAATTTAGATAAAGTAGCTGGAAGGTATGTCATGGAAACTTTACATGTGAGGTCAGCCTATTAAACACTAGTTGTAATATGTATTGTTACGGCGGCGGAACACGCTTAAAAAAATATAAATAAACGTGTTCGCCGCCCGGGGTCCAACGTGCGGCAGATGGAAAAACCGCAGCTACAAGACACAGAGCACTGTGGCGGTAATGTGCACGGGATTCTATATCACCCAGGTGCAATCAAGCAGTCTCTGTTAAGTGCACAGAGCTGCTACAGGAAAAATACAAAAGGAACGCTGAGCCTGTTAGTAAAACGGGGACTCAGAGGCACACATGCGGTAGGCAAAAACCGAAGTAGTTAAAACGTCACTATGTCCGACACCTACCGTGGTAACAAGTGTGCTGGCGTCGCAACCGCGGACACAGAAATAAGCTGCAACTGCAGCGCGGCGTGAACAGAGCCGCAAGCAAGGCGCTGCAAGGACGCTGGCGCAATGCAGGACGCTTAGCTGCTGCACAAGGTATGGCTGGAGCGCGCTGGCGCTAGCGCTGCTACTGGCGGCTGCCCAATCACTCACACAATCGTAATATCAGAGGGAAGGGGTTTCATAATAAGTCAGCCACCAGTCCAAGCATACATTACCATACACACAGCAGCAGTATGAAAATACTAGCGCATGGCTGAACAGCCATGCGCACTTTTTATAGCGTACGGGACCTTCCGGAAGTCTACATAACCCTGAGCTGGACCAATGGAATCAGGAGCAGGACCTGAGCACCTGACTCCTGAGCTCCAATGGGAGGTTGTCCCAGGAGCATGCTCAGAGTATGGAGTGAAGGACTTAGCCTCCGGAGAGAGTTGCTGAAAAGCAATCTCTTCTGCAATCTCTCCTGCCGTGGACGGATAGCAGGAGACTGAAGGATGTAAGGGTCCAGAACTCTGCATAGCCAGGGCAGAAATCTGACTCCTAACATTACCCCCCTCCTAGGGCCCCCCTCCTCTGAACCTTCCGATCCGCCAGCCTGTGCTTGACAGTGGTACAGGCCTCAGACTCGTCAAAAGACGAGTCTGATGTGCCGGTAGGTGAAACCGAAAACCGGGATATACGGATGGAATCAGCGGAGGCCAGGTCGCCAGGACTCAGGAGGGACACCCAGGAGATAATGGGAGCGGGAGTTTTAGGAGGACGCCGCCGTGTATCGACGGCCGTCGCCACACTCCGCTCGGGAAAACTATCCCGGGCACATAAAGTGCATGCCCGAATGAATTTTTTTACGTCCTGAGGCCTGTGCGGCCACCAATACGATCCGGCCAGAGACTTCGTGGTCTGCATATAGCCACGGTGGCCGTCCGCATTGGGCGCGTGTGCCCACGCGAGAATTTTAGACCGCTGGCGAGGGGGAACAAAAGTCTCGCCTACCGACTCACAGTCAGACCATTGCGGGGGGCTGTCTTCCTGGGAAGCAGCATGTAGGTGGTGGCAACCGCATATGGACCCGTGAGCCGGAGGTGTCTCTGAAATGGCGCTTGACACTTCCATGGGCTCGGGAGGTAGAACCTCTGGCTCGGCCAGCTCCAGAGCCTCAAAAAGGTAGGGAGACGGGGTACCTCTCCGCTTGGAGTGAGCTCGCTCCATACCGCGCTCCGAAAAACGGAGATCGATACGGGAGGAGATGGAAATTAGATCGTCCAGAGAGGTAGGGATTTCTCTAGTGGAGAGAGCATCCTTAACATGCCCCTCTAATACTCTCCAAAAAACAGGGATCAGTGCCTTGTCGGACCACTCCAACTCGGACGCCAGTGTCCGAAATCGGACGGCATACTGGCTAACCGAGAGAGACCCCTGAAACAAGGCAAGCAGCTGTAGAGAGGTGTCATGGGTGACCCGGGGACCAATAAAAACTTACCTGATGGCTGTCAGCAAGTGGGCAGAGGTCCGAATCTCGGGATCACCCCGCTCCCATAAAGGCGTAGCCCATTCCAGCGCCTTGCCCGACAGTAGGGATATAATAAAGGCCACCTTGGCCCGTTCTGTAGGGAATTGCGCAGCCAGCAACTCCAGGTGGATGGAGCACTGGCTGATAAACCCCCTGCAGGAGGCGCCATCCCCAGAATATTTATCGGGCAACGGAAGGCGGGTAACTGTCGGTGCAAGGGTGGACATGGACATCTGCCCGACCGCATCTGTAAGTGCCTGTACAGCAGCATCCGTGGCCTGCGAAGCTGCGAGAGCTCTCTCAAGGGTGGTCAAGTGAGTCTCCAGCTGTCGTACACACTGGAGGAGTTGCTGCTGTTCTGTCATCTCTAGCCAGACCCTGGCGCTAGTATTATGTTACGGCGGCGGAAAAAGCTTAAAAAATATAAACGTGTTCGCCGCTCTGGGTCCACCGTGCGGCAGATGGAAAAACCGCAGCTAGAAGATACAGAGCACTGTGGCGGTAATGTGCACGGGGTTCTATATCACCCAGGTGCAATCAAGCAGTCTCTGTTAAGTGCACAGAGCTGCTACAAGAAAAATAGAAAAGGAACGCTGAGCCTGTTAGTAACACAGGGACTCAGCGGCACACATGCGGTAGGCAAAAACCGGAGTAGTTAAAACGTCACTACGTCCGACATCTACCGTGGTAACAACTGCAGCGCGGAGTGAACAGAGCCGCAAGCAAGGCGCTGCAAGGACGCTGGCGCAATGCAGGACGCTTAGCTGCTGCACAAGGTATGGCTGGAGCGCGCTGGCGCTAGCGCTGCTACTGGCGGCTGGCCAATCACTCACACAATCGTAATATTAGAGGGAAGGGGTTTCATAATAAGTCATCCACCAGTCCAAGCATACATTACCATACACACAGCAGCAGTATGAAAATACTAGCGCATGGCTGAACAGCCATGCGCACTTTTTATAGCGTACGGGACCTTCAGGAAGTCTCCATAACCCTGAGCTGGACCAATGGAATCAGGAGCAGGACCTGAGCACCTGACTCCTGAGCTCCAATGGGAGGTTGTCCCAGGAGCATGCTCAGAGTATGGAGTGAAGGACTTAACCTCCGGAGAGAGTTGCTGAAAAGCAATCTCTTCTGCAATCTCTCCTGCCGTGGATGGATAGCAGGAGACTGCATGATGTAAGGGTCCAGATCTCTGCATAGCCAGGGCAGAAATCTGACTCCTAACATGTATTTACAAAACTTCCATTTTCTCTATGCCTGACCTAAACTACTTCATTTTTCAGTACGTATTAGTATATAATGAGGTGGCCTTCACCATCCATTTCCTGAAATGGGCAACATCAATGGCATTTAACGGGTCCCAAGTACTTAATTACATCTCAATATGCCATATTTCCCATTTCAGGAGATGGATGGTGAAGGCCACCTCATTATATACTAATACCTACAGAAAAATATAGTTTAGGTCAGGCATAGAGAAAATGGAAGTTTTGTAAATACATATTACAACTAGCACATATGTGTGTGTGCATGTTTCAAAGCCGTGTTTGTTTTTGGGTAGCTGTGTTTGTGTAAGTA
Organism: Dendrobates tinctorius; assembly: GCF_039654945.1. Lineage (NCBI taxonomy): Eukaryota > Metazoa > Chordata > Amphibia > Anura > Dendrobatidae > Dendrobates > Dendrobates tinctorius. The sequence goes on along the minus strand of NW_027361741.1, from coordinate 6,071,685 downwards.
GAAGAGATGTATGTGAATGTGGCAAAACTGTATATGTGTACGTGTGAGAGCTGAGTGTTATATAGGAAAGGTGTGTGTGTGAACATAGGAGAGCTGTGTGTTTATATGTAGCTGAGCTGTGTGTGTGTTGGAGAGGTGTGTGTATGTAAGACAGCTGTGTGTAACTGAAATGTGTGTATGTATGTTGCAGACATGTGTGTATGCATAGCAGAGCTTAGTGTGCATATACTGTGCATGCAGTAGTGATGTTACGTATGTGCTCCAGAGAATGCATATAAACCGTCTGCGGCAAAGGTACACATGTATAATATACATGCTGCAGAGAAATAGTAACATTAGATCTCTATCCACTATATTCTTCCCTACAGCAGTAAAGTTAGTGTTATCAAATCCCCTACAAATTTACACCTGTGGGAAATTTTAATTGGTTGCAAAAGTTTTTATCCTATATTTTTACTAAGTGAACCTGGGGGTGTGTTTAAAATTAAGGTGTGTCTAATAGTTAGAAAACTTTGAAACTTTACATAAATTAATAGCAAAATGTTTACATTACACCTATCAAAAGACAGCCTCCTCCATATCCCCTCAAGCTGTCCTATCCATCACCAAGATAGGTGCGCTTTCTGCCATTTAGGTAGAAGTAATCTTCAAACAATTTGCTTCTAATTTAGATAAAGTAGCTGGAAGTTATGTCATGGAAACTCTACATGGGAAGTCAGCCTATTAAACACTAGTTGTAATATGGATTCACAAAACTTCCATTTTCTCTATGCCTGACCTATACTACTTCATTTTTCAGTAGGTATTAGTATATAATGAGGTGGCCTTCACCATCCATCTCCTGAAATGGGCACCATCAATGGCATTTAACGGGTCCCAAGTACTTAATTACAGTTGTGGCCAAAAGTATTGACACCCCTGCAATTCTGTCAGATAATACTCAGTTTCTTCCTGAAAATGATTGCAAACACAAATTCTTTGTTATTATCATCTTCATTTAATTTGTCTTAAATGGAAAAACACAAAAAGAACTGTCCTAAAGCCAAATTGGATATAATTCCACACAAAACATAAAAAAAGAGGGTGGACAAAAGTATTGGCACTGTTCGAAAAATCATGTGATGCTTCTCTAATTTGTGTAATTAACAGCACCTGTAACTTACCTGTGGCACCTAACAGGTGTTGGCAATAACTAAATCACACTTGCAGCCAGTTGACATGGATTAAAGTTGACTCAACCTCTGTCCTGTGTCCTTGTGTGTACCACATTGAGCATGGAGAAAAGAAAGAAGACCAAAAAACTGTCTGAGGACTTGAGAAACCAAATTGTGAGGAAGCATGAGCAATCTCAAGGCTACAAGTCCATCTCCAAAGACCTGAATGTTCCTGTGTCTACCGTGCGCAGTGTCGTCAAGAAGTTTAAAGCCCATGGCACTGTGGCTAACCTCCATAGATGTGGACGGAAAAGAAAAATTGACAAGAGATTTCAACGCAAGATTGTGCGGATGTTGGATAAAGAACCTCGACTAACATCCAAACAAGTTCAAGCTGCCCTGCAGTCCGAGGGTACAACAGTGTCAACCCGTGCTATCCATCGGCGTCTGAATGAAAAGGGACTGTATGGTAGGACACCCAGGAAGACCCCACTTCTTACCCCAAGACATAAAAAAGCCAGGCTGGAGTTTGCCAAAACTTACCTGAAAAAGCCTAAAACGTTTTGGAAGAATGTTCTCTGGTCAGATGAGACAAAAGTAGTGCTTTTTGGGCAAAGGCATCAACATAGAGTTTACAGGAGAAAAAAAGAGGCATTCAAAGAAAAGAACATGGTCCCTACAGTCAAACATGGCGGCGTGTTATGAATGAGTCACCGTAGGAGGCAGACACAAAAATAGCAGCTAAGTCCAGAAAACCGGAGAAGTTGGCAACTATCAGATTGCAAACCCCTGAACCTAACAACACAACTAGCAGTAGCCGTGGGGGGGTTCCTACGGTGCCCTAGACCCCACGATCACAGCCGGAGAAACTAAATAGCCTAAAGACAGAAAAGGAAAACTAAACTGCCCCAGAGCAGACCCCAAAGTAAAAGGCAGCCCCCAACATATAATGACGGTGAAGCAAGATGAAAAAACACACACACAGATAGAAAGATAGGCTGAGCAAACAATGGGGCCCAAACTCACTAAAATAGGACAGGATAGGATAGGAGCTGTCTGCAATCTGCAAAAACCCTGAAAAGACAAAGCCAACAGGCTGATATGGAAAAAGGCCCTGAAGCAGCTAGGCTTCAAAAACTATATCAGCACTCAGGTATTTTCTGAAGACAGAGCTAAAGGAATTCAGATCACCCCAGCAGGGAATGACAGAAATCCAGCAAAAACAAAAACAACGTACAAATGCAAACGGAAGAGCAGAAAACTTAGCTTTTGGAGAGCAGGAATTCAGACTGGTATCCAAGGATCCACAGAGAAATCACCCGCAGAGCAGACGGGCGTGGACAGCCTTATATCCAGTCAGAAACTCCACTCAGCCAATCATCATCAATAGACCCAGATGCCTGATAATCAGGCTTACTATCTTTCTTTACTAGAAGAGGGAGTTCATCGGGCCTCAGTGGTAAAGGGGAAAATGAACTCACAACAGTACCTCCCCCTTGAGGAGGGGTCACCGAACCCTCAACCACGCCACCAGGGCGATCAGGGTGAGCCCGATGAAAGGCACGCACCAATCTTTTGGCATGAATATCAGAGGCAGAGACCCAGGAATTATCCTCCTGACCATAACCCTTCCATTTAACCAAATACTGGAGTCTCCGTCTAGCCAGACGGGAATCCAGTACCTTCTCTACCTCATATTCCATGTTACCTTCAACCAATACAGGGTCTGGAGGTGCCACCCCAGGAACAACAGGTTCAACAAACCTCTTCAACAAAGACTTATGGAACACATTATGGATTTTAAATGTGACAGGAAGAGCCAAACGAAAAGAGACTGGATTAATAATCTCCAAATTCTTGTAAGGTCCAATAAATCTAGGCTTAAACTTAGGAGAAGCCACCTTCATAGCAATATTTTTTGATGATAACCACACCATATCACCAACCTTAAACTGGGGACCAATGGTCCTATGTCGGTTGGAAAACCGCTGGGCCTTTTCCTGGGAGAGAGATAACTTATCCACCACTTGGTCCCAGATCTGGTGCATTCTCTCCACCACAGTGTCAACACCTGGGCAGGCAGAGGGCTCCACCTGCCCAGAAGAAAATCGAGGATGAAACCCAAAGTTACAAAAAAAAGGTGACATCAAAGTGGCAGAACTAGCTCTATTATTTAAAGCAAATTCGGCCAAGGGCAAAAATGAAACCCAATCATCCTGATCAGCGGAAATAAAACATCTCAAATATGACTCCAAGGTCTGGTTTGTTCTCTCTGTCTGCCCATTGGTTTGAGGGTGAAAAGCAGAGGAGAAGGACAACTGAATTCCCAGCTTGGAACAGAAAGTTCTCCAAAATCTAGACACAAACTGAACCCCTCTGTCAGATACAATGTTCTCAGGAATCCCGTGCAAGCGAACCACCTGTTGCAAAAACAGGGGTACCAACTCAGAGGAAGATGGCAACTTAGGGAGTGGTACAAGATGGACCATCTTAGAGAATCTATCACAAATCAGCCAAATAACAGTCATTCTCTGAGAGACAGGCATATCAGAGATAAAATCCATTGAAATATGGGTCCATGGCCTCTTGGGGACAGGCAAAGGCATCAACAACCCACTAGAGCGAGAACACGATTTAGACCGGGAGCAAGTCCCACAGGACTGCACAAAATTCCTGACTTCACGAGACAAGGAGTGCCACCAAAAAGACCGACTCACCAAATCTCTAGTACCAAAAATACCTGGATGACCAGCCAAAGCAGAGCAATGAACTTCAGACATCACTCTCCTCTTCCACTGGTCAGGAACATACAACTTTCCACTGGGACGACGCTCAGGTTTGTCCTCCTGGAACTCTTCCAGAGCACGTCTCAAATCGGGTGAGATGGCAGAAAGAACTAATCCCTTCGCCTAAGATGGTAGCAGGTTTGGTCACCACAGGAGAATCAGCAAAGAAGCTCCTAGAGAGGGCGTCTGCCTTGACATTCTTAGTTCCAGGAAGAAAAGAAACCACAAAATCAAAACGTGTAAAAAACAAGGCCCACCTAGCCTGTCTAGGGTTCAAGCGCTTAGCCGACTCTAGGTAAATCAAATTCTTGTGGTCAGTGAGGACCACGATTTGATGCTTAGCTCCCTCCAACCAATGTCTCCACTCCTCAAATGCCCATTTCATGGCCAACAGTTCCCGATTCCCCACATCATAGTTACGTTCAGATGGAGAGAACTTTCGGGAAAAGAAAGCACAGGGATTCATTTTAGATGTTACAGGATCCTTTTGGGACAAAACAGCTCCTGCACCAATCTCAGAAGCATCCACCTCTACCTGGAACGGAAGTGAGACATCAGGTTGCCGCAAAACCGGGGCGGAGGTGAATCTTCGCTTCAGCTCCTGAAAGGAAGAAACAGCTTCTGGAGACCAACTCAACACATCAGCACCCTTCTTAGTCAAATCAGTCAATGGCTTGGCAATACTAGAAAATTTTGCTATAAATTTCCGATAAAAATTAGCAAAACCCAAAAACTTCTGAAGGGCCTTCAAAGAAGTGGGCTGAACCCAATCGTGAATGGCCTGTACCTTGGCCGGGTCCATTTCAATAGTTGACGGAGACAAAATAAATCCCAAAAAAGAAATCCTCTGTACTCCAAAAAGGCATTTAGATCCTTTGACATACAGGGAATTCTCCCTCAAGATCCGGAACACAGTCCGAATATGTTCCACATGAGAATCCCAATCCTTGGAGAAGATCAAAATATCATCCAGATAGATAATCAAAAATTTATCGACAAAATCTCGGAAAATATCGTTCATGAAGCACTGGAAAACAGAAGGGGCATTAGTGAGCCCAAAAGGCATCACCAGGTACTCAAAATGTCCCTCCGGAGTATTAAACTCCGTCTTCCATTCATCCCCATGCTTAATGCGAATAAGATTATACGCCCCCCTGAGGTCAAGCTTGGTAAACCAACAAGCACCTTTAACTCTAGAGAATAGATCCGAAATCAGGGGTAACGGATACTGATATTTAACAGTAATTTTGTTGAGGGCACGATAATCAATACAAGGTCTTAATGATCCATCTTTTTTGGCTACAAAAAAAAAACCGGCACCTAAGGGTGACGAGGATGGTCTAATATGACCCTTCTCCAACGCCTCCTTAATATAGGATCGCATAGCCCCGTGCTCGGGTACAGATAAATTGAAGAGCCGACCCTTGGGGAATTTACACCCCGGGCTCAGTTCAATAGCACAGTCATAACTTCTATGAGGAGGCAGAGACGCAGACTCATTCTCACTAAATACATCATAAAAGTCCGCCAAATAATCAGGAACATCATGCGACTGAGGAGAGGTGGAAAACACCGGAGCCTCACTAAAGGCACACCGACAACCCCAACTCACCACAGACACAGATTTCCAATCCAAAACTGGATTATGAATTTGCAACCAGGGAAACCCCAGAACAATGGTATCATGCAGATTATGCAACACCAAAAATCTGCAATTTTCTTGATGGTCTGGGGCGACCCGCATTACCACCTGGGTCCAAAACTGAGGTTTATTTTTTGCCAAAGGAGTAGCATCAATCCCCCTCAAAGGAATAGGCGTCTGCAGAGGTGTCATCGGAAATCCACAACGTTTAGCAAAATCCAAGTCCATTAGGTTTAGAGCTGCTCCCGAATCCACAAAAGCCTTGGCGGAAAATGTGGACAGGGAGCAGATCAGAGTAATAGCCAGAAGAAACTTAGGTTGAACACCACCAACAGAAAACGTGTGTGCAAAGCGTTTCTCTCGTTTAGGACAGACAGAAATAATATGCGAGGCATCTCCACAGAAAAAACACAACTTATTACGCCTTCTGAACTCCTGACGCTGCTCTCTGGACAAAACACTATCACATTGCATAGGCTCAGACACTCGTTCAACAAGTGGCAACACCACTCGTGCAGTTTTGCGTTCGCGCAAACGCCGATCAATCTGAATGGCTAATGACATAGAATCGTCAAGACCAGAGGGAACAGGAAATCCCACCATAGTATCTTTTACGGCTTCTGACAAACCCTTCCGAAAGACAGCCAAGGCATTATCATTCCAGGTAGTAAGTACAGCCCACTTTTGGAATTTTTGACAGTACGACTCTGCAGAATCTTGACCCTGGTTCAATGCCAGCAGGGTCTTTTCAGCCTGATCAATGGCATTAGGTTCGTCATACAACAACCCCAAGGCTTGAAAAAATGCGTTCACACTAGTCAGAATAGGATCATCAGGTTTCAAAGAAAACGCCCAATCCTGGGGATCGCCACGCAGCAAAGAGATGACAATTTTAACCTGCTGCGCGGAGCTCCCCGACGAGTTAGGCTTCAAGGCAAAAAATAATTTACAATTATTTTTGAAATTCAAAAATTTAGACCGATCCCCAAAAAATACATCAGGTGTGGGAATCTTTGGTTCAGCAGTATGAGAATGAGCAAGGTAGGCGGAAATTCCCCGCACTTCCGCAGCGAGCTGCTCCACACGATCAGACAATTGCTTTATCTCCATTGAGAGAAAAAAAAATCCCCCTACGGCCTCAGAGATATAGAGGAAAAAATATACACACTTTTTTTTTTTTTTTTTTACAATTCTTTCCTGCTATTGAGTACCCTAGGATCTGCGGTTCGGCGGGTGATTCTGTTATGAATGAGTCACCGTAGGAGGCAGACACAAAAATAGCAGCTAAGTCCAGAAAACCAGAGAAGTTGGCAACTATCAGATTGCAGACCCCTGAACCTAACAACACAACTAGCAGTAGCCGTGGGGGGTTCCTACGGTGCCCTAGACCCCTCGATCACAGCCGGAGAAACTAAATAGCCTAAAGACAGAAAAGGAAAACTAAACTGCCCCAGAGCAGACCCCAAAGTAAAAGGCAGCCCCCAACATATAATGACGGTGAAGCAAGATAAAAAAACACACACACAGATAGAAAGATAGGCTGAGCAAACAATGGGGCCCAAACTCACTAAAATAGGACAGGATAGGATAGGAGCTGTCTGCAATCTGCAAAAACCCTGAAAAGACAAAGCCAACAGGCTGATATGGAAAAAGGCCCTGAAGCAGCTAGGCTTCAAAAACTATATCAGCACTCAGGTATTTTCTGAAGACAGAGCTAAAGGAATTCAGATCACCCCAGCAGGGAATGACAGAAATCCAGCAAAAACAAAAACAACGTACAAATGCAAACGGAAGAGCAGAAAACTTAGCTTTTGGAGAGCAGGAATTCAGACTGGTATCCAAGGATCCACAGAGAAATCACCCGCAGAGCAGACGGGCGTGGACAGCCTTATATCCAGTCAGAAACTCCACTCAGCCAATCATCATCATTAGACCCAGATGCCTGATAATCAGGCTCACTATCTTTCTTTACTAGAAGAGGGAGTTCATCGGGCCTCAGTGGTAAAGGGGAAAATGAACTCACAACAGCGGCGGTTCCCTGATGTTTTGGGGTTGCTTTGCTGCCTCTGGCACTGGACTGCTTGACCGTGTGCATGGCATTATGAAGTCAGAAGACTACCAACAAATTTTGCAGCATAATGTAGGGTCCAGTGTGAGAAAGCTGGGTCTCCCTCAGAGGTCATGGGTCTTCCAGCAGGACAATGACCCAAAGCACACTTCAAAAAGCACTAGAAAATGGTTTGAGAGAAAGCACTGGAGACTTCTAAGGTGGCCAGCAATGAGTCCAGACCTGAATCCCATAGAACAACTGTGGAGAGATCTAAAAATGGCAGTTTGGAGAAGGCACCCGTCAAATATCAGGGACCTGGAGCAGTTTGCCAAAGAAGAATGGTCTAAAATTCCAGCAGAGCATTGTAAGAAACTCATTGATGGTTACCGGAAACGGTTGGTCGCAGTTATTTTGGCTAAAGGTTGTGCAACCAAGTATTAGGCTGAGGGTGCCAATACTTTTGTCTGGCCCATTTTTGGAGTTTTGTGTGAAATGATCAATATTTTGCTTCATTCTCTTCTGTGTTTTTTTCATTTAAGACAAATTAAATGAAGATAATAATACCAAAGAATTTGTGTTTGCAATCATTTTCAGGAAGAAACTGAGTATTATCTGACAGAATTGCAGGGGTGTCAATACTTTTGGCCACAACTGTACATCTCAATAAGCCATATAAAGAGGCTGTCAGGCATAAAAAAGTTTACTGGAATAATATTAAAATTATAGGCAAGGATGTGACAAAAGAACCCAGGATGCTAAAATTTTGGGTTTTGATTCTTTGTAAATAATTGTACTTTTTAGCTCCTGTATCACAATTAGACAACAAGACGCATATTTAGCAAAGAAAAATCTTACTAAAATTTGTATGTGTGTTACAGTCCAGAGGCAGCTTATTCAGAATGAGCAGAATGCTGACAACATCCTTCCTGATCACTGAGAGAACTGTTTTCTCTGTTCTTGCCCCACACTGATCTATCTGATCGGTGCTGTACTGGAGAGAATGAAACTGGCACCTGTAGGGATACTGCATGTCCTGTGTAGCTGAAGGCCCTTTCACAGCATGTGATCAGTCACAATCTTGAAAGGAATTTCAAAATGTGGTAATGTATACAGGGGTTGTGTTGATGTATATGTGTGTGTGTATATCTACATATATATATATATATAAATATATATCTGTGTGAGTGTACATAGAGGAGCTGTATGTGTTGCTTATATGAGTTTTTGTGTATGGAGGAAAGCTATGTGCGAGTGTTTAGCAAACAGTGAATGTATTTATTTTACTCATTTATATAGCGCCATTAATTCCACAGCGCTTTACAGACATTATTGGCACTGTCCCCGATGGGGCTCACAATCTAAATTCCCTATCAGTATGCATTTGGAATGTGGGAGGAAACCCACGCAAACACGGGGAGAACTTTCAAACTCCTTACTCATTTATATAGCGCCATTAATTCCACAGCGCTTTACAGACATTATTGGCACTGTCCCCGATGGGGCTTACAATTTAACTTTCCTATCAGTATGTCTTTGGTATGTAGGAGGAAACCCACGCAAATACGGGGAGAATATACAAACTCCTTGCAGATGTTGTCCTTGGTGGGATTTGAACTAAGGACCCCATCGCTGAAGGACTAACCACTGAGCTATCGTGCTGATGTAAGTAGCACATATGTGTGTGCATGTTTCAAAGCCGTGTTTGTTTTTGGGTAGCTGTGTTTGTGTAAGTAGAAGAGCTGCAATTGAATGTGCAAAAACTGTATATGTGTATGTGTGAGAGCTGAGTGTTATATAGGAAAGGTGTGTGTGTGTGAACATAGAAGAGCTGTGTGTTTATATGTAGCCGAGCTGTGTGTGTGTTGGAGAGGTGTGTGTATGTAAGACAGCTGTGTGTAACTGAAATGTGTGTATGTATGTTGCAGACATGTGTGTATGCATAGCAGAGCTTAGTGTGCATATACTGTGCATGCAGTAGTGATGTTACGTATGTGCTCCAGAGAATGCATATAAACGGTCTGCGGCAAAGGTACACATGTATAATATACATGCTGCAGAGAAATAGTAACATTAGATCTCTATCCACTATATTCTTCCCTACAGCAGTAAAGTTAGTGTTATCAAATCCCCTACAAATTTACACCTGTGGGAAATTTTAATTGGTTGCAAAAGTTTTTATCCTATATTTTTACTAAGTGAACCTGGGGGTGTGTTTAAAATTAAGGTGTGTCTAATAGTTAGAAAACTTTGAAACTTTACATAAATTAATAGCAAAATGTTTACATTACACCTATCAAAAAACAGCCTCCTCCATATCCCCTCAAGCTGTCCTATCCATCACCAAGATAGGTGCGCTTTCTGCCATTTAGGTAGAAGTAATCTTCAAACAATTTGCTTCTAATTTTGATAAAGTAGCTGGAAGTTATGTCATGGAAACTCTACATGTGAGGTCAGCCTATTAAACACTAGTTGTAATATGTATTGTTACGGCGACGGAACACGCTTAAAAAATATAAATAAACGTGTTCGCTGCCCGGGGTCCACCGTGCGGCAGATGGAAAAACCGCAGCTAGAAGACACAGAGCACTGTGGCGGTAATGTGCACGGGGTTCTATATCACCCAGGTGCAATCAAGCAGTCTCTGTTAAGTGCACAGAGCTGCTACAGGAAAAATAGAAAAGGAACGCTGAGACTGTTAGTAACACAAGGACTCAGCGGCACACATGCGGTAGGCAAAAACCGGAGTAGTTAAAACGTCACTACGTCCGACATCTACCGTGGTAACAACTGCAGCGCGGAGTGAACAGAGCCGCAAGCAAGGCGCTGCAAGGACGCTGGCGCAATGTAGGATGCTTAGCTGCTGCACAAGGTATGGCTGGAGCGCGCTGGCGCTAGCGCTGCTACTGGCGGCTGCCCAATCACTCACACAATCGTAATATCAGAGGGAAGGGGTTTCATAATAAGTCATTCACCAGTCCAAGCATACATTACCATACACACAGCAGCAGTATGAAAATACTAGCGCATGGCTGAACGGCCATGCGCACTTTTTATAGCGTACGGGACCTTCCAGAAGTCTTTATAACCCTGAGCTGGACCAATGGAATCAGGAGTAGGACCTGAGCACCTGACTCCTGAGCTCCAATGGGAGGTTGTCCCAGGAGCATGCTCAGAGTATGGAGTGAAGGACTTAGCCTCCGGAGAGAGTTGCTGAAAAGCAATCTCTTCTGCAATCTCTCCTGCCGTGGACGGATAGCAGGAGACTGAAGGATGTAAGGGTCCAGATCTCTGCATAGCCAGGGCAGAAATCTGACTCCTAACATGTATTTACAAAACTTCCATTTTCTCTATGCCTGACCTAAACTACTTCATTTTTCAGTAGGTATTAGTATATAATGAGGTGGCCTTCACCATCCATCTCCTGAAATGGGCAACATCAATGGCATTTAACGGGTCCCAAGTACTTAATTACATCTCAATATGCCATATTTCCCATTTCAGGAGATGGATGGTGAAGGCCACCTCATTATATACTAATACCTACTGAAAAATAAAGTACTTTAGGTCAGGCATAGAGAAAATGGAAGTTTTGTAAATACATATTACAACTAGCACATATGTGTGTGTGCATGTTTCAAAGCCGTGTTTGTTTTTGGGTAGCTGTGTTTGTGTAAGTAGAAGAGATGTATGTGAATGTGGCAAAACTGTATATGTGTACGTGTGAGAGCTGAGTGTTATATAGAAAAGGTGTGTGTGTGAACATAGGAGAGCTGTGTGTTTATATGTAGCTGAGCTGTGTGTGTGTTGGAGAGGTGTGTGTATGTAAGACAGCTGCGTGTAACTGAAATGTGTGTATGTATGTTGCAGACATGTATGTATGCATAGCAGAGCTTAGTGTGCATATACTGTGCATGCAGTAGTGATGTTACGTATGTGCTCCAGAGAATGCATATAAACGGTCTGCGGCAAAGGTACACATGTATAATATACATGCTGCAGAGAAATAGTAACATTAGATCTCTATCCACTATATTCTTCCCTACAGCAGTAAAGTTAGTGTTATCAAATCCCCTACAAATTTACACCTGTGGGAAATTTTAATTGGTTGCAAAAGTTTTTATCCTATATTTTTACTAAGTGAACCTGGGGGTGTGTTTAAAATTAAGGTGTGTCTAATCGTTAGAAAACTTTGAAACTTTACATAAATTAATAGCAAAATGTTTACATTACACCTATCAAAAAACAGCCTCCTCCATATCCCCTCAAGCTGTCCTATCCATCACCAAGATAGGTGCGCTTTCTGCCATTTAGGTAGAAGTAATCTTCAAACAATTTGCTTCTAATTTTGATAAAGTAGCTGGAAGTTATGTCATGGAAACTCTACATGTGAGGTCAGCCTATTAAACACTAGTTGTAATATGTATTGTTACGGCGACGGAACACGCTTAAAAAATATAAATAAACGTGTTCGCTGCCCGGGGTCCACCGTGCGGCAGATGGAAAAACCGCAGCTAGAAGACACAGAGCACTGTGGCGGTAATGTGCACGGGGTTCTATATCACCCAGGTGCAATCAAGCAGTCTCTGTTAAGTGCACAGAGCTGCTACAGGAAAAATAGAAAAGGAACGCTGAGACTGTTAGTAACACAAGGACTCAGCAGCACACATGCGGTAGGCAAAAACCGGAGTAGTTAAAACGTCACTACGTCCGACATCTACCGTGGTAACAACTGCAGCGCGGAGTGAACAGAGCCGCAAGCAAGGCGCTGCAAGGACGCTGGCGCAATGCAGGACGCTTAGCTGCTGCACAAGGTATGGCTGGAGCGCGCTGGCGCTAGCGCTGCTACTGGCGGCTGCCCAATCACTCACACAATCGTAATATCAGAGGGAAGGGGTTTCATAATAAGTCATCCACCAGTCCAAGCATACATTACCATACACACAGCAGCAGTATGAAAATACTAGCGCATGGCTGACCGGCCATGCGCACTTTTTATAGCGTACGGGACCTTCCGGAAGTCTCCATAACCCTGAGCTGGACCAATGGAATCAGGAGTAGGACCTGAGCACCTGACTCCTGAGCTCCAATGGGAGGTTGTCCCAGGAGCATGCTCACAGTATGGAGTGAAGGACTTAGCCTCCGGAGAGAGTTGCTGAAAAGCAATCTCTTCTGCAATCTCTCCTGCCGTGGACGGATAGCAGGAGACTGAAGGATGTAAGGGTCCAGATCTCTGCATAGCCAGGGCAGAAATCTGACTCCTAACATGTATTTACAAAACTTCCATTTTCTCTATGCCTGACCTAAACTACTTCATTTTTCAGTAGGTATTAGTATATAATGAGGTGGCCTTCACCATCCATCTCCTGAAATGGGCAACATCAATGGCATTTAACGGGTCCCAAGTACTTAATTACATCTCAATATGCCATATTTCCCATTTCAGGAGATGGATGGTGAAGGCCACCTCATTATATACTAATACCTACTGAAAAATAAAGTACTTTAGGTCAGGCATAGAGAAAATGGAAGTTTTGTAAATACATATTACAACTAGCACATATGTGTGTGTGCATGTTTCAAAGCCGTGTTTGTTTTTGGGTAGCTGTGTTTGTGTAAGTAGAAGAGATGTATGTGAATGTGGCAAAACTGTATATGTGTACGTGTGAGAGCTGAGTGTTATATAGGAAAGGTGTGTGTGTGAACATAGGAGAGCTGTGTGTTTATATGTAGCTGAGCTGTGTGTGTGTTGGAGAGGTGTGTGTATGTAAGACAGCTGTGTGTAACTGAAATGTGTGTATGTATGTTGCAGACATGTGTGTATGCATAGCAGAGCTTAGTGTGCATATACTGTGCATGCAGTAGTGATGTTACGTATGTGCTCCAGAGAATGCATATAAACGGTCTGCGGCAAAGGTACACATGTATAATATACATGCTGCAGAGAAATAGTAACATTAGATCTCTATCCACTATATTCTTCCCTACAGCAGTAAAGTTAGTGTTATCAAATCCCCTACAAATTTACACCTGTGGGAAATTTTAATTGGTTGCAAAAGTTTTTATCCTATATTTTTACTAAGTGAACCTGGGGGTGTGTTTAAAATTAAGGTGTGTCTAATAGTTAGAAAACTTTGAAACTTTACATAAATTAATAGCAAAATGTTTACATTACACCTATCAAAAAACAGCCTCCTCCATATCCCCTCAAGCTGTCCTATCCATCACCAAGATAGGTGCGCTTTCTGCCATTTAGGTAGAAGTAATCTTCAAACAATTTGCTTCTAATTTTGATAAAGTAGCTGGAAGTTATGTCATGGAAACTCTACATGTGAGGTCAGCCTATTAAACACTAGTTGTAATATGTATTGTTACGGCGACGGAACACGCTTAAAAAATATAAATAAACGTGTTCGCTGCCCGGGGTCCACCGTGCGGCAGATGGAAAAACCGCAGCTAGAAGACACAGAGCACTGTGGCGGTAATGTGCACGGGGTTCTATATCACACAGGTGCAATCAAGCAGTCTCTGTTAAGTGCACAGAGCTGCTACAGGAAAAATAGAAAAGGAACGCTGAGACTGTTAGTAACACAAGGACTCAGCGGCACACATGCGGTAGGCAAAAACCGGAGTAGTTAAAACGTCACTACGTCCGACATCTACCGTGGTAACAACTGCAGCGCGGAGTGAACAGAGCCGCAAGCAAGGCGCTGCAAGGACGCTGGCGCAATGTAGGATGCTTAGCTGCTGCACAAGGTATGGCTGGAGCGCACTGGCGCTAGCGCTGCTACTGGCGGCTGCCCAATCACTCACACAATCGTAATATCAGAGGGAAGGGGTTTCATAATAAGTCATCCACCAGTCCAAGCATACATTACCATACACACAGCAGCAGTATGAAAATACTAGCGCATGGCTGAACGGCCATGCGCACTTTTTATAGCGTACGGGACCTTCCAGAAGTCTTTATAACCCTGAGCTGGACCAATGGAATCAGGAGTAGGACCTGAGCACCTGACTCCTGAGCTCCAATGGGAGGTTGTCCCAGGAGCATGCTCAGAGTATGGAGTGAAGGACTTAGCCTCCGGAGAGAGTTGCTGAAAAGCAATCTCTTCTGCAATCTCTCCTGCCGTGGACGGATAGCAGGAGACTGAAGGATGTAAGGGTCCAGATCTCTGCATAGCCAGGGCAGAAATCTGACTCCTAACATGTATTTACAAAACTTCCATTTTCTCTATGCCTGACCTAAACTACTTCATTTTTCAGTAGGTATTAGTATATAATGAGGTGGCCTTCACCATCCATCTCCTGAAATGGGCAACATCAATGGCATTTAACGGGTCCCAAGTACTTAATTACATCTCAATATGCCATATTTCCCATTTCAGGAGATGGATGGTGAAGGCCACCTCATTATATACTAATACCTACTGAAAAATAAAGTACTTTAGGTCAGGCATAGAGAAAATGGAAGTTTTGTAAATACATATTACAACTAGCACATATGTGTGTGTGCATGTTTCAAAGCCGTGTTTGTTTTTGGGTAGCTGTGTTTGTGTAAGTAGAAGAGATGTATGTGAATGTGGCAAAACTGTATATGTGTACGTGTGAGAGCTGAGTGTTATATAGAAAAGGTGTGTGTGTGAACATAGGAGAGCTGTGTGTTTATATGTAGCTGAGCTGTGTGTGTGTTGGAGAGGTGTGTGTATGTAAGACAGCTGCGTGTAACTGAAATGTGTGTATGTATGTTGCAGACATGTATGTATGCATAGCAGAGCTTAGTGTGCATATACTGTGCATGCAGTAGTGATGTTACGTATGTGCTCCAGAGAATGCATATAAACGGTCTGCAGCAAAGGTACACATGTATAATATACATGCTGCAGAGAAATAGTAACATTAGATCTCTATCCACTATATTCTTCCCTACAGCAGTAAAGTTAGTGTTATCAAATCCCCTACAAATTTACACCTGTGGGAAATTTTAATTGGTTGCAAAAGTTTTTTCCTATATTTTTACTAAGTGAACCTGGGGGTGTGTTTAAAATTAAGGTGTGTCTAATAGTTAGAAAACTTTGAAACTTTACATAAATTAATAGCAAAATGTTTACATTACACCTATCAAAAAACAGCCTCCTCCATATCCCCTCAAGCTGTCCTATCCATCACCAAGATAGGTGCGCTTTCTGCCATTTAGGTAGAAGTAATCTTCAAACAATTTGCTTCTAATTTTGATAAAGTAGCTGGAAGTTATGTCATGGAAACTCTACATGTGAGGTCAGCCTATTAAACACTAGTTGTAATATGTATTGTTACGGTGACGGAACACGCTTAAAAAATATAAATAAACGTGTTCGCTGCCCGGGGTCCACCGTGCGGCAGATGGAAAAACCGCAGCTAGAAGACACAGAGCACTGTGGCGGTAATGTGCACGGGGTTCTATATCACCCAGGTGCAATCAAGCAGTCTCTGTTAAGTGCACAGAGCTGCTACAGGAAAAATAGAAAAGGAACGCTGAGACTGTTAGTAACACAAGGACTCAGCGGCACACATGCGGTAGGCAAAAACCGGAGTAGTTAAAACGTCACTACGTCCGACATCTACCGTGGTAACAACTGCAGCGCGGAGTGAACAGAGCCGCAAGCAAGGCGCTGCAAGGACGCTGGTGCAATGTAGGACGCTTAGCTGCTGCACAAGGTATGGCTGGAGCGCGCTGGCGCTAGCGCTGCTACTGGCGGCTGCCCAATCACTCACACAATCGTAATATCAGAGGGAAGGGGTTTCATAAT
Organism: Dendrobates tinctorius; assembly: GCF_039654945.1. Taxonomy (NCBI): domain Eukaryota; kingdom Metazoa; phylum Chordata; class Amphibia; order Anura; family Dendrobatidae; genus Dendrobates; species Dendrobates tinctorius. The sequence goes on along the minus strand of NW_027361741.1, from coordinate 6,055,267 downwards.
AAGTCATCCACCAGTCCAAGCATACATTACCATACACACAGCAGCAGTATGAAAATTCTAGCGCATGGCTGAACGGCCATGCGCACTTTTTATAGCGTACGGGACCTTCCGGAAGTCTCCATAACCCTTAGCTGGACCAATGGAATCAGGAGTAGGACCTGAGCACCTGACTCCTGAGCTCCAATGGGAGGTTGTCCCAGGAGCATGCTCAGAGTATGGAGTGAAGGACTTAGCCTCCGGAGAGAGAGGCTGAAAAGCAATCTCTTCTGCAATCTCTCCTGCCGTGGACGGATAGCAGGAGACTGAAGGATGTAAGGGTCCAGATCTCTGCATAGCCAGGGCAGAAATCTGACTCCTAACATGTATTTACAAAACTTCCATTTTCTCTATGCCTGACCTAAACTACTTCATTTTTCAGTAGGTATTAGCATATAATGAGGTGGCCTTCACCATCCATCTCCTGAAATGGGCACCATCAATGGCATTTAACGGGTCCCAAATACTTAATTACATCTCAATATGCCATATAAAGAGGCTATCAGGCATATAAAGCTTACTGGAATAATATTAAAATTATAGGCAAGGATGTGACATCTTATCAGTGGTAAAGGCACCACAAAAGAACCCAGGATGTTAAAACTCTAGGTTTTGACTCTTTGTAAACAATTGTACTTTTTAATTCCTGTATCACAACTAGACAATAAGATGCATATTTAGCCAAGAAAAATCTTACTAAAATGTGTATGTGTGTTACAGTCCAGAGGCAGCTTATTCTGAATGAGCAGAATGCTGACAACATCCTTCCTGATCACTGAGAGAACTGTTTTCTCTGTTCTTGCCCCACACTGATCTATCTGATCGGTGCTGTACTGGAGAGAATGAAACTGGGACCTGCAGGGACACTGCACGTCCTGTGTAGCTGAAGGCCCATTCAAAGCATGTGATCAGTCACATTCTTGAAAGGAATTTCAAAATGTGGTAATGTATACAGGGGTTGCGCTGATGTATATGTGTTTGTGTGTATATATATATGTGTGAGTGTACATAGAGAAGCTGTATGTGTTGCATAAATGAGACTTTTGAGTATGGAGGAAAGCAATGTGCGTGTGTTTAGCAAACAGTGTATGTATTTATTTTACTCATTTATATAGCGCCATTAATCCCACAACGCTTTACAGACATTATTGTCACTGTCCCCGATGGGGCTCACAATCTAAATTGCCTATCAGTATGTCTTTGGAATGTGGACGGAAACCCACGCAAACACGGGGAGAACATACAAACACCTTACTCATTTATATAGCGCCACTAATTCCACTGCGCTTTACAGACATTATTGGCACTGTCCCCGATGGGGCTTACAATTTAAATTTCCTATCATTATGTCTTTGGTATGTGAGAGAAAACTCACTCAAATACGGGGAGAATATACAAACTTCTTGCAGATGTTGCCCTTTGTAGGATTTGAACTAAGGACCCCATCGTTGCACGACTAACCACTGAGCTACCGTGCCGATGTATGTAGCGCATATGTGTGTGTGCATGTTTCAAAGCCGTGTTTGTTTTTGGGTAGCTGTGTTTGTGTAAGTAGAAGAGCTGTATGTGAATGTGGCAAAACTGTATATGTGTACGTGTGAGAGCTGAGTGTTATATAGGAAAGGTGTGTGTGTGAACATAGGAGAGCTGTGTGTTTATATGTAGCTGAGCTGTGTGTGTGTTGGAGAGGTGTGTGTATGTAAGACAGCTGTGTGTAACTGAAATGTGTGTATGTATGTTGCAGACGTGTGTATGCATAGCAGAGCTTAGTGTGCATATACTGTGCATGCAGTAGTGATGTTACGTATGTGCTCCAGAGAATGCATATAAACTGCCTGCGGCAAAGGTACACATGTATAATATACATGCTGCAGAGAAATACTAACATTAGATCTCTATCCACTATATTCTTCCCTACAGCAGTAAAGTTAGTGTTATCAAATCCCCTACAAATTTACACCTGTGGGAAATGTTAAATAGTTGCAAAAGTTTTTATTCTATATTTTTACTAAGTAAACCTGGGGGTGCGTTTAAAATTAAGGTGTGTCTAATAGAAAACTTTGAAACTTTACATAAATTAATAGCAAAATGTTTACATTACACCTATCAAAAAACAGCCTCCTCCATTTCCCCTCAAGCTGTCCTATCCATCACCAAGATAGGTGCGCTTTCTGCCATTTAAGTAGAAGTAATCTTCAAACAATTTGCTTCTAATTTAGATAAAGTAGCTGGAAGGTATGTCATGGAAACTCTACATGTGAGGTCAGCCTATTAAACACTAGTTGCAATATGTATTGTTACGGCGGCGGAACACGCTTAAAAAAACATAAATAAACGTGTTCGCCGCCCGGGGTCCACCGTGCGGCAGATGGAAAAACCGCAGCTAGAAGACACAGAGCAGTGGCGGTAATGTGCACGGGGTTCTATATCACACAGGTGCAATCAAGCAGTCTCTGTTAAGTGCACAGAGCTGCTACAGGAAAAATAGAAAAGGAACGCTGAGCCTGTTAGTAACACAGGGACTCAGCGGCACACATGCGGTAGGCAAAAACCGGAGTAGTTAAAACGTCACTACGTCCGACACCTAACGTGGTAACAAGTGTGCTGGCGTCGCAACCGCAAAAATATGCTGCAACTGCAGCGCGGCGTGAACAGAGCCGCAAGCAAGGCGCTGCAAGGACGCTGGCGCTATGCAGGACGCTTAGATGCTGCACAAGGTATGGCTGGATTGCACTGGCGCTAGCGCTGCTACTGGCGGCTGCCCAATCTCTCACACAATCGTAATATCAGAGGGAAGGGGTTTCATAATAAGTCATCCACCAGTCCAAGCATACATTACCATACACACAGCAGCAGTATGAAAATACTAGCGCATGGCTGAACAGCCATGCACACTTTTTATAGCGTACGGGACCTTCCGGAAGTCTCCATAACCCTGAGCTGGACCAATGGAATCAGGAGCAGGACCTGAGCACCTGACTCCTGAGCTCCAATGGGAGGTTGTCCCAGGAGCATGCTCAGAGTATGGAGTGAAGGACTTAGCCTCCGGAGAGCGTTGCTGAAAAGCAATCTCTTCTGCAATCTCTCCTGCTGTGGACGGATAGCAGGAGACTGCAGGATGTAAGGGTCCAGATCTCTGCATAGCCAGGGCAGAAATCTGACTCCTAACATGTATTTACAAAACTTCCATTTTCTCTATGCCTGACCTAAACTACTTCATTTTTCAGTAGGTATTAGTATATAATGAGGTGGCCTTCACCATCCATCTCCTGAAATGGGCAACATCAATGGCATTTAACGGGTCCCAAGTACTTAATTACATCTCAATATGCCATATTTCCCATTTCAGGAGATGGATGGTGAAGGCCACCTCATTATATACTAATACCTACTGAAAAATAAAGTACTTTAGGTCAGGCATAGAGAAAATGGAAGTTTTGTAAATACATATTACAACTAGCACATATGTGTGTGTGCATGTTTCAAAGCCGTGTTTGTTTTTGGGTAGCTGTGTTTGTGTAAGTAGAAGAGATGTATGTGAATGTGGCAAAACTGTATGTGTACGTGTGAGAGCTGAGTGTTATATAGAAAAGGTGTGTGTGTGAACATAGGAGAGCTGTGTGTTTATATGTAGCTGAGCTGTGTGTGTGTTGGAGAGGTGTGTGTATGTAAGACAGCTGCGTGTAACTGAAATGTGTGTATGTATGTTGCAGACATGTGTGTATGCATAGCAGAGCTTAGTGTGCATATACTGTGCATGCAGTAGTGATGTTACGTATGTGCTCCAGAGAATGCATATAAACGGTCTGCGGCAAAGGTACACATGTATAATATACATGCTGCAGAGAAATAGTAACATTAGATCTCTATCCACTATATTCTTCCCTACAGCAGTAAAGTTAGTGTTATCAAATCCCCTACAAATTTACACCTGTGGGAAATTTTAATTGGTTGCAAAAGTTTTTATCCTATATTTTTACTAAGTGAACCTGGGGGTGTGTTTAAAATTAAGGTGTGTCTAATAGTTAGAAAACTTTGAAACTTTACATAAATTAATAGCAAAATGTTTACATTACACCTATCAAAAAACAGCCTCCTCCATATCCCCTCAAGCTGTCCTATCCATCACCAAGATAGGTGCGCTTTCTGCCATTTAGGTAGAAGTAATCTTCAAACAATTTGCTTCTAATTTTGATAAAGTAGCTGGAAGTTATGTCATGGAAACTCTACATGTGAGGTCAGCCTATTAAACACTAGTTGTAATATGTATTGTTACGGCGACGGAACACGCTTAAAAAATATAAATAAACGTGTTCGCTGCCCGGGGTCCACCGTGCGGCAGATGGAAAAACCGCAGCTAGAAGACACAGAGCACTGTGGCGGTAATGTGCACGGGGTTCTATATCACACAGGTGCAATCAAGCAGTCTCTGTTAAGTGCACAGAGCTGCTACAGGAAAAATAGAAAAGGAACGCTGAGACTGTTAGTAACACAAGGACTCAGCGGCACACATGCGGTAGGCAAAAACCGGAGTAGTTAAAACGTCACTACGTCCGACATCTACCGTGGTAACAACTGCAGCGCGGAGTGAACAGAGCCGCAAGCAAGGCGCTGCAAGGACGCTGGCGCAATGTAGGATGCTTAGCTGCTGCACAAGGTATGGCTGGAGCGCGCTGGCGCTAGCGCTGCTACTGGCGGCTGCCCAATCACTCACACAATCGTAATATCAGAGGGAAGGGGTTTCATAATAAGTCATCCACCAGTCCAAGCATACATTACCATACACACAGCAGCAGTATGAAAATACTAGCGCATGGCTGAACGGCCATGCGCACTTTTTATAGCGTACGGGACCTTCCAGAAGTCTTTATAACCCTGAGCTGGACCAATGGAATCAGGAGTAGGACCTGAGCACCTGACTCCTGAGCTCCAATGGGAGGTTGTCCCAGGAGCATGCTCAGAGTATGGAGTGAAGGACTTAGCCTCCGGAGAGAGTTGCTGAAAAGCAATCTCTTCTGCAATCTCTCCTGCCGTGGACGGATAGCAGGAGACTGAAGGATGTAAGGGTCCAGATCTCTGCATAGCCAGGGCAGAAATCTGACTCCTAACATGTATTTACAAAACTTCCATTTTCTCTATGCCTGACCTAAACTACTTCATTTTTCAGTAGGTATTAGTATATAATGAGGTGGCCTTCACCATCCATCTCCTGAAATGGGCAACATCAATGGCATTTAACGGGTCCCAAGTACTTAATTACATCTCAATATGCCATATTTCCCATTTCAGGAGATGGATGGTGAAGGCCACCTCATTATATACTAATACCTACTGAAAAATAAAGTACTTTAGGTCAGGCATAGAGAAAATGGAAGTTTTGTAAATACATATTACAACTAGCACATATGTGTGTGTGCATGTTTCAAAGCCGTGTTTGTTTTTGGGTAGCTGTGTTTGTGTAAGTAGAAGAGATGTATGTGAATGTGGCAAAACTGTATATGTGTACGTGTGAGAGCTGAGTGTTATATAGAAAAGGTGTGTGTGTGAACATAGGAGAGCTGTGTGTTTATATGTAGCTGAGCTGTGTGTGTGTTGGAGAGGTGTGTGTATGTAAGACAGCTGCGTGTAACTGAAATGTGTGTATGTATGTTGCAGACATGTATGTATGCATAGCAGAGCTTAGTGTGCATATACTGTGCATGCAGTAGTGATGTTACGTATGTGCTCCAGAGAATGCATATAAACGGTCTGCGGCAAAGGTACACATGTATAATATACATGCTGCAGAGAAATAGTAACATTAGATCTCTATCCACTATATTCTTCCCTACAGCAGTAAAGTTAGTGTTATCAAATCCCCTACAAATTTACACCTGTGGGAAATTTTAATTGGTTGCAAAAGTTTTTTCCTATATTTTTACTAAGTGAACCTGGGGGTGTGTTTAAAATTAAGGTGTGTCTAATAGTTAGAAAACTTTGAAACTTTACATAAATTAATAGCAAAATGTTTACATTACACCTATCAAAAAACAGCCTCCTCCATATCCCCTCAAGCTATCCTATCCATCACCAAGATAGGTGCGCTTTCTGCCATTTAGGTAGAAGTAATCTTCAAACAATTTGCTTCTAATTTTGATAAAGTAGCTGGAAGTTATGTCATGGAAACTCTACATGTGAGGTCAGCCTATTAAACACTAGTTGTAATATGTATTGTTACGGTGACGGAACACGCTTAAAAAATATAAATAAACGTGTTCGCTGCCCGGGGTCCACCGTGCGGCAGATGGAAAAACCGCAGCTAGAAGACACAGAGCACTGTGGCGGTAATGTGCACGGGGTTCTATATCACCCAGGTGCAATCAAGCAGTCTCTGTTAAGTGCACAGAGCTGCTACAGGAAAAATAGAAAAGGAACGCTGAGACTGTTAGTAACACAAGGACTCAGCGGCACACATGCGGTAGGCAAAAACCGGAGTAGTTAAAACGTCACTACGTCCGACATCTACCGTGGTAACAACTGCAGCGCGGAGTGAACAGAGCCGCAAGCAAGGCGCTGCAAGGACGCTGGTGCAATGTAGGACGCTTAGCTGCTGCACAAGGTATGGCTGGAGCGCGCTGGCGCTAGCGCTGCTACTGGCGGCTGCCCAATCACTCACACAATCGTAATATCAGAGGGAAGGGGTTTCATAATAAGTCATCCACCAGTCCAAGCATACATTACCATACACACAGCAGCAGTATGAAAATTCTAGCGCATGGCTGAACGGCCATGCGCACTTTTTATAGCGTACGGGACCTTCCGGAAGTCTCCATAACCCTTAGCTGGACCAATGGAATCAGGAGTAGGACCTGAGCACCTGACTCCTGAGCTCCAATGGGAGGTTGTCCCAGGAGCATGCTCAGAGTATGGAGTGAAGGACTTAGCCTCCGGAGAGAGAGGCTGAAAAGCAATCTCTTCTGCAATCTCTCCTGCCGTGGACGGATAGCAGGAGACTGAAGGATGTAAGGGTCCAGATCTCTGCATAGCCAGGGCAGAAATCTGACTCCTAACATGTATTTACAAAACTTCCATTTTCTCTATGCCTGACCTAAACTACTTCATTTTTCAGTAGGTATTAGCATATAATGAGGTGGCCTTCACCATCCATCTCCTGAAATGGGCACCATCAATGGCATTTAACGGGTCCCAAATACTTAATTACATCTCAATATGCCATATAAAGAGGCTATCAGGCATATAAAGCTTACTGGAATAATATTAAAATTATAGGCAAGGATGTGACATCTTATCAGTGGTAAAGGCACCACAAAAGAACCCAGGATGTTAAAACTCTAGGTTTTGACTCTTTGTAAACAATTGTACTTTTTAATTCCTGTATCACAACTAGACAATAAGATGCATATTTAGCCAAGAAAAATCTTACTAAAATGTGTATGTGTGTTACAGTCCAGAGGCAGCTTATTCTGAATGAGCAGAATGCTGACAACATCCTTCCTGATCACTGAGAGAACTGTTTTCTCTGTTCTTGCCCCACACTGATCTATCTGATCGGTGCTGTACTGGAGAGAATGAAACTGGGACCTGCAGGGACACTGCACGTCCTGTGTAGCTGAAGGCCCATTCAAAGCATGTGATCAGTCACATTCTTGAAAGGAATTTCAAAATGTGGTAATGTATACAGGGGTTGCGCTGATGTATATGTGTTTGTGTGTATATATATATGTGTGAGTGTACATAGAGAAGCTGTATGTGTTGCATAAATGAGACTTTTGAGTATGGAGGAAAGCAATGTGCGTGTGTTTAGCAAACAGTGTATGTATTTATTTTACTCATTTATATAGCGCCATTAATCCCACAACGCTTTACAGACATTATTGTCACTGTCCCCGATGGGGCTCACAATCTAAATTGCCTATCAGTATGTCTTTGGAATGTGGACGGAAACCCACGCAAACACGGGGAGAACATACAAACACCTTACTCATTTATATAGCGCCACTAATTCCACTGCGCTTTACAGACATTATTGGCACTGTCCCCGATGGGGCTTACAATTTAAATTTCCTATCATTATGTCTTTGGTATGTGAGAGAAAACTCACTCAAATACGGGGAGAATATACAAACTTCTTGCAGATGTTGCCCTTTGTAGGATTTGAACTAAGGACCCCATCGTTGCACGACTAACCACTGAGCTACCGTGCCGATGTATGTAGCGCATATGTGTGTGTGCATGTTTCAAAGCCGTGTTTGTTTTTGGGTAGCTGTGTTTGTGTAAGTAGAAGAGCTGTATGTGAATGTGGCAAAACTGTATATGTGTACGTGTGAGAGCTGAGTGTTATATAGGAAAGGTGTGTGTGTGAACATAGGAGAGCTGTGTGTTTATATGTAGCTGAGCTGTGTGTGTGTTGGAGAGGTGTGTGTATGTAAGACAGCTGTGTGTAACTGAAATGTGTGTATGTATGTTGCAGACGTGTGTATGCATAGCAGAGCTTAGTGTGCATATACTGTGCATGCAGTAGTGATGTTACGTATGTGCTCCAGAGAATGCATATAAACTGCCTGCGGCAAAGGTACACATGTATAATATACATGCTGCAGAGAAATACTAACATTAGATCTCTATCCACTATATTCTTCCCTACAGCAGTAAAGTTAGTGTTATCAAATCCCCTACAAATTTACACCTGTGGGAAATGTTAAATAGTTGCAAAAGTTTTTATTCTATATTTTTACTAAGTAAACCTGGGGGTGCGTTTAAAATTAAGGTGTGTCTAATAGAAAACTTTGAAACTTTACATAAATTAATAGCAAAATGTTTACATTACACCTATCAAAAAACAGCCTCCTCCATTTCCCCTCAAGCTGTCCTATCCATCACCAAGATAGGTGCGCTTTCTGCCATTTAAGTAGAAGTAATCTTCAAACAATTTGCTTCTAATTTAGATAAAGTAGCTGGAAGGTATGTCATGGAAACTCTACATGTGAGGTCAGCCTATTAAACACTAGTTGCAATATGTATTGTTACGGCGGCGGAACACGCTTAAAAAAACATAAATAAACGTGTTCGCCGCCCGGGGTCCACCGTGCGGCAGATGGAAAAACCGCAGCTAGAAGACACAGAGCAGTGGCGGTAATGTGCACGGGGTTCTATATCACACAGGTGCAATCAAGCAGTCTCTGTTAAGTGCACAGAGCTGCTACAGGAAAAATAGAAAAGGAACGCTGAGCCTGTTAGTAACACAGGGACTCAGCGGCACACATGCGGTAGGCAAAAACCGGAGTAGTTAAAACGTCACTACGTCCGACACCTAACGTGGTAACAAGTGTGCTGGCGTCGCAACCGCAAAAATATGCTGCAACTGCAGCGCGGCGTGAACAGAGCCGCAAGCAAGGCGCTGCAAGGACGCTGGCGCTATGCAGGACGCTTAGATGCTGCACAAGGTATGGCTGGATTGCACTGGCGCTAGCGCTGCTACTGGCGGCTGCCCAATCTCTCACACAATCGTAATATCAGAGGGAAGGGGTTTCATAATAAGTCATCCACCAGTCCAAGCATACATTACCATACACACAGCAGCAGTATGAAAATACTAGCGCATGGCTGAACAGCCATGCACACTTTTTATAGCGTACGGGACCTTCCGGAAGTCTCCATAACCCTGAGCTGGACCAATGGAATCAGGAGCAGGACCTGAGCACCTGACTCCTGAGCTCCAATGGGAGGTTGTCCCAGGAGCATGCTCAGAGTATGGAGTGAAGGACTTAGCCTCCGGAGAGCGTTGCTGAAAAGCAATCTCTTCTGCAATCTCTCCTGCTGTGGACGGATAGCAGGAGACTGCAGGATGTAAGGGTCCAGATCTCTGCATAGCCAGGGCAGAAATCTGACTCCTAACATGTATTTACAAAACTTCCATTTTCTCTATGCCTGACCTAAACTACTTCATTTTTCAGTAGGTATTAGTATATAATGAGGTGGCCTTCACCATCCATCTCCTGAAATGGGCAACATCAATGGCATTTAACGGGTCCCAAGTACTTAATTACATCTCAATATGCCATATTTCCCATTTCAGGAGATGGATGGTGAAGGCCACCTCATTATATACTAATACCTACTGAAAAATAAAGTACTTTAGGTCAGGCATAGAGAAAATGGAAGTTTTGTAAATACATATTACAACTAGCACATATGTGTGTGTGCATGTTTCAAAGCCGTGTTTGTTTTTGGGTAGCTGTGTTTGTGTAAGTAGAAGAGATGTATGTGAATGTGGCAAAACTGTATGTGTACGTGTGAGAGCTGAGTGTTATATAGAAAAGGTGTGTGTGTGAACATAGGAGAGCTGTGTGTTTATATGTAGCTGAGCTGTGTGTGTGTTGGAGAGGTGTGTGTATGTAAGACAGCTGCGTGTAACTGAAATGTGTGTATGTATGTTGCAGACATGTGTGTATGCATAGCAGAGCTTAGTGTGCATATACTGTGCATGCAGTAGTGATGTTACGTATGTGCTCCAGAGAATGCATATAAACTGTCTGCGGCAAAGGTACACATGTATAATATACATGATGCAGAGAAATAGTAACATTAGATCTCTATCCACTATATTCTTCCCTACAGGAGTAAAGTTAGTGTTATCAAATCCCCTACAAATTTACACCTGAGGGAAATTTTAATTGGTTGCAAAAGTTTTTATCCTATATTTTTACTAAGTGAACCTGGGGGTGTGTTTAAAATTAAGGTGTGTCTAATAGTTAGAAAACTTTGAAACTTTACATAAATTAATAGCAAAATGTTTACATTACACCTATCAAAAAACAGCCTCCTCCATATCCCCTCAAGCTGTCCTATCCATCACCAAGATAGGTGCGCTTTCTGCCATTTAGGTAGAAGTAATCTTCAAACAATTTGCTTCTAATTTAGATAAAGTAGCTGGAAGTTATGTCATGGAAACTCTACATGTGAGGTCAGCCTATTAAACACTAGTTGTAATATGTATTGTTACGGCGACGGAACACGCTTAAAAAATATAAATAAACGTGTTCGCCGCCCGGGGTCCACCGTGCGGCAGATGGAAAAACCGCAGCTAGAAGATACAGAGCACTGTGGCGGTAATGTGCACGGAGTTCTATATCACCCAGTTGCAATCAAGCAGTCTCTGTTAAGTGCACAGAGCTGCTACAGGAAAAATAGAAAAGGAACGCTGAGACTGTTAGTAACACAAGGACTCAGCGGCACACATGCGGTAGGCAAAAACCGGAGTAGTTAAAACGTCACTACGTCCGACATCTACCGTGGTAACAACTGCAGCGCGGAGTGAACAGAGCCGCAAGCAAGGCGCTGCAAGGACGCTGGCGCAATGCAGGACGCTTAGCTGCTGCACAAGATATGGCTGGAGCGCGCTAGCGCTAGCGCTGCTACTGGCGGCTGCCCAATCACTCACACAATCGTAATATCAGAGGGAAGGGGTTTCATAATAAGTCATCCACCAGTCCAAGCATACATTACCATACACACAGCAGCAGTATGAAAATACTAGCGCATGGCTGAACAGCCATGCACACTTTTTATAGCGTACGGGACCTTCCGGAAGTCTCCATAACCCTGAGCTGGACCAATGGAATCAGGAGCAGGACCTGAGCACCTGACTCCTGAGCTCCAATGGGAGGTTGTCCCAGGAGCATGCTCAGAGTATGGAGTGAAGGACTTAGCCTCCGGAGAGCGTTGCTGAAAAGCAATCTCTTCTGCAATCTCTCCTGCTGTGGACGGATAGCAGGAGACTGCAGGATGTAAGGGTCCAGATCTCTGCATAGCCAGGGCAGAAATCTGACTCCTAACATGTATTTACAAAACTTCCATTTTCTCTATGCCTGACCTAAACTACTTCATTTTTCAGTAGGTATTAGTATATAATGAGGTGGCCTTCACCATCCATCTCCTGAAATGGGCAACATCAATGGCATTTAACGGGTCCCAAGTACTTAATTACATCTCAATATGCCATATTTCCCATTTCAGGAGATGGATGGTGAAGGCCACCTCATTATATACTAATACCTACTGAAAAATAAAGTACTTTAGGTCAGGCATAGAGAAAATGGAAGTTTTGTAAATACATATTACAACTAGCACATATGTGTGTGTGCATGTTTCAAAGCCGTGTTTGTTTTTGGGTAGCTGTGTTTGTGTAAGTAGAAGAGATGTATGTGAATGTGGCAAAACTGTATATGTGTACGTGTGAGAGCTGAGTGTTATATACGAAAGGTGTGTGTGTGAACATAGGAGAGCTGTGTGTTTATATGTAGCTGAGCTGTGTGTGTGTTGGAGAGGTGTGTGTATGTAAGACAGCTGTGTGTAACTGAAATGTGTGTATGTATGTTGCAGACATGTGTGTATGCATAGCAGAGCTTAGTGTGCATATACTGTGCATGCAGTAGTGATGTTACGTATGTGCTCCAGAGAATGCATATAAACTGTCTGCGGCAAAGGTACACATGTATAATATACATGCTGCAGAGAAATAGTAACATTAGATCTCTATCCACTATATTCTTCCCTACAGCAGTAAAGTTAGTGTTATCAAATCCCCTACAAATTTACACCTGTGGGAAATTTTAATTGGTTGCAAAAGTTTTTATCCTATATTTTTACTAAGTGAACCTGGGGGTGTGTTTAAAATTAAGGTGTGTCTAATAGTTAGAAAACTTTGAAACTTTACATAAATTAATAGCAAAATGTTTACATTACACCTATCAAAAAACAGCCTCCTCCATATCCCCTCAAGCTGTCCTATCCATCACCAAGATAGGTGCGCTTTCTGCCATTTAGGTAGAAGTAATCTTCAAACAATTTGCTTCTAATTTTGATAAAGTAGCTGGAAGTTATGTCATGGAAACTTTACATGTGAGGTCAGCCTATTAAACACTAGTTGTAATATGTATTGTTACGGCGACGGAACACGCTTAAAAAATATAAATAAACGTGTTCGCTGCCCGGGGTCCACCGTGCGGCAGATGGAAAAACCGCAGCTAGAAGACACAGAGCACTGTGGCGGTAATGTGCACGGGGTTCTATATCACCCAGGTGCAATCAAGCAGTCTCTGTTAAGTGCACAGAGCTGCTACAGGAAAAATAGAAAAGGAACGCTGAGACTGTTAGTAACACAGGGACTCAGCGGCACACATGCGGTAGGCAAAAACCGGAGTAGTTAAAACGTCACTACGTCCGACACCTAACGTGGTAACAAGTGTGCTGGCGTCGCAACCGCAAAAATATGCTGCAACTGCAGCGCGGCGTGAACAGAGCCGCAAGCAAGGCGCTGCAAGGACGCTGGCGCAATGCAGGACGCTTAGATGCTGCACAAGGTATGGCTGGATTGCACTGGCGCTAGCGCTGCTACTGGCGGCTGCCCAATCTCTCACACAATCGTAATATCAGAGGGAAGGGGTTTCATAATAAGTCATCCACCAGTCCAAGCATACATTACCATACACACAGCAGCAGTATGAAAATACTAGCGCATGGCTGAACAGCCATGCACACTTTTTATAGCGTACGGGACCTTCCGGAAGTCTCCATAACCCTGAGCTGGACCAATGGAATCAGGAGCAGGACCTGAGCACCTGACTCCTGAGCTCCAATGGGAGGTTGTCCCAGGAGCATGCTCAGAGTATGGAGTGAAGGACTTAGCCTCCGGAGAGCGTTGCTGAAAAGCAATCTCTTCTGCAATCTCTCCTGCTGTGGATGGATAGCAGGAGACTGCAGGATGTAAGGGTCCAGATCTCTGCATAGCCAGGGCAGAAATCTGACTCCTAACATGTATTTACAAAACTTCCATTTTCTCTATGCCTGACCTAAACTACTTCATTTTTCAGTAGGTATTAGTATATAATGAGGTGGCCTTCACCATCCATCTCCTGAAATGGGCAACATCAATGGCATTTAACGGGTCCCAAGTACTTAATTACGTCTCAATATGCCATATTTCCCATTTCAGGAGATGGATGGTGAAGGCCACCTCATTATATACTAATACCTACTGAAAAATAAAGTACTTTAGGTCAGGCATAGAGAAAATGGAAGTTTTGTAAATACATATTACAACTAGCACATATGTGTGTGTGCATGTTTCAAAGCCGTGTTTGTTTTTGGGTAGCTGTGTTTGTGTAAGTAGAAGAGATGTATGTGAATGTGGCAAAACTGTATATGTGTACGTGTGAGAGCTGAGTGTTATATAGGAAAGGTGTGTGTGTGAACATAGGAGAGCTGTGTGTTTATATGTAGCTGAGCTGTGTGTGTGTTGGAGAGGTGTGTGTATGTAAGACAGCTGTGTGTAACTGAAATGTGTGTATGTATGTTGCAGACATGTGTATGCATAGCAGAGCTTAGTGTGCATATACTGTGCATGCAGTAGTGATGTTACGTATGTGCTCCAGAGAATGCATATAAACTGTCTGCGGCAAAGGTACACATGTATAATATACATGCTGCAGAGAAATAGTAACATTAGATCTCTATCCACTATATTCTTCCCTACAGCAGTAAAGTTAGTGTTATCAAATCCCCTACAAATTTACACCTGTGGGAAATTTTAATTGGTTGCAAAAGTTTTTATCCTATATTTTTACTAAGTGAACCTGGGGGTGTGTTTAAAATTAAGGTGTGTCTAATAGTTAGAAAACTTTGAAACTTTACATAAATTAATAGCAAAATGTTTACATTACACCTATCAAAAAACAGCCTCCTCCATATCCCCTCAAGCTGTCCTATCCATCACCAAGATAGGTGTGCTTTCTGCCATTTAGGTAGAAGTAATCTTCAAACAATTTGCTTCTAATTTTGATAAAGTAGCTGGAAGTTATGTCATGGAAACTCTACATGTGAGGTCAGCCTATTAAACACTAGTTGTAATATGTATTGTTACGGCGACGGAACACGCTTAAAAAATATAAATAAACGTGTTCGCTGCCCGGGGTCCACCGTGCGGCAGATGGAAAAACCGCAGCTAGAAGACAGAGCACTGTGGCGGTAATGTGCACGGGGTTCTATATCACCCAGGTGCAATCAAGCAGTCTCTGTTAAGTGCACAGAGCTGCTACAGGAAAAATAGAAAAGGAACGCTGAGACTGTTAGTAATACAGGGACTCAGCGGCACACATGCGGTAGGCAAAAACCGGAATAGTTAAAACGTCACTACGTCCGACACCTAACGTGGTAACAAGTGTGCTGGCGTCGCAACCGCAAAAATATGCTGCAACTGCAGCGCGGCGTGAACAGAGCCGCAAGCAAGGCGCTGCAAGGACGCTGGCGCAATGCAGGACGCTTAGATGCTGCACAAGTTATGGCTGGATTGCACTGGCGCTAGCGCTGCTACTGGCGGCTGCCCAATCTCTCACACAATCGTAATATCAGAGGGAAGGGGTTTCATAATAAGTCATCCACCAGTCCAAGCATACATTACCATACACACAGCAGCAGTATGAAAATACTAGCGCATGGCTGAACAGCCATGCACACTTTTTATAGCGTACGGGACCTTCCGGAAGTCTCCATAACCCTGAGCTGGACCAATGGAATCAGGAGTAGGACCTGAGCACCTGACTCCTGAGCTCCAATGGGAGGTTGTCCCAGGAGCATGCTCAGAGTATGGAGTGAAGGACTTAGCCTCCGGAGAGAGTTGCTGAAAAGCAATCTCTTCTGCAATCTCTCCTGCTGTGGACGGATAGCAGGAGACTGAAGGATGTAAGGGTCCAGATCTCTGCATAGCCAGGGCAGAAATCTGACTCCTAACATGTATTTACAAAACTTCCATTTTCTCTATGCCTGACCTAAACTACTTCATTTTTCAGTAGGTATTAGTATATAATGAGGTGGCCTTCACCATCCATCTCCTGAAATGGGCACCATCAATGGCATTTAACGGGTCTCAAATACTTAATTACATCTCAATATGCCATATAAAGAGGCTATCAGGCATATAAAGCTTACTGGAATAATATTAAAATTATAGGCAAGGATGTGACATCTTATCAGTGGTAAAGGCACCACAAAAGAACCCAGGATGTTAAAACTCTAGGTTTTGACTCTTTGTAAACAATTGTACTTTTTAATTCCTGTATCACAACTAGACAATAAGATGCATATTTAGCCAAGAAAAATCTTACTAAAATGTGTATGTGTGTTACAGTCCAGAGGCAGCTTATTCTGAATGAGCAGAATGCTGACAACATCCTTCCTGATCACTGAGAGAACTGTTTTCTCTGTTCTTGCCCCACACTGATCTATCTGATCGGTGCTGTACTGGAGAGAATGAAACTGGGACCTGCAGGGACACTGCACGTCCTGTGTAGCAGAAGGCCCATTCAAAGCATGTGATCAGTCACATTCTTGAAAGGAATTTCAAAATGTGGTAATGTATACAGGGGTTGCGCTGATGTATGTGTTTGTGTGTATATATATATATATGTGTGAGTGTACATAGAGAAGCTGTATGTGTTGCATATATGAGACTTTTGAGTATGGAGGAAAGCAATGTGCGTGTGTTTAGCAAACAGTGTATGTATTTATTTTACTCATTTATATAGCGCCATTAATCCCACAACGCTTTACAGACATTATTGTCACTGTCCCCGATGGGGCTCACAATCTAAATTGCCTATCAGTATGTCTTTGGAATGTGGACGGAAACCCACGCAAACACGGGGAGAACATACAAACACCTTACTCATTTATATAGCGCCATTAATTCCACTGCGCTTTACAGACATTATTGGCACTGTCCCCGATGGGGCTTACAATTTAAATTTCCTATCATTATGTCTTTGGTATGTGAGAGAAAACTCACTCAAATACGGGGAGAATATACAAACTTCTTGCAGATGTTGCCCTTTGTAGGATTTGAACTAAGGACCCCATCGTTGCACGACTAACCACTGAGCTACCGTGCCGATGTAAGTAGCACATATGTGTGTGTGCATGTTTCAAACCCGTGTTTGTTTTTGGGTAGCTGTGTTTGTGTAAGTAGAAGAGCTGTATGTGAATGTGGCAAAACTGTATATGTGTACGTGTGAGAGCTGAGTGTTATATAGGAAAGGTGTGTGTGTGAACATAGGAGAGCTGTGTGTTTATATGTAGCTGAGCTGTGTGTGTGTTGGAGAGGTGTGTGTATGTAAGACAGCTGTGTGTAACTGAAATGTGTGTATGTATGTTGCAGACATGTGTGTATGCATAGCAGAGCTTAGTGTGCATATACTGTGCATGCAGTAGTGATGTTACGTATGTGCTCCAGAGAATGCATATAAACTGCCTGCGGCAAAGGTACACATGTATAATATACATGCTGCAGAGAAATACTAACATTAGATCTCTATCCACTATATTCTTCCCTACAGCAGTAAAGTTAGTGTTATCAAATCCCCTACAAATTTACACCTGTGGGAAATGTTAAATAGTTGCAAAAGTTTTTATTCTATATTTTTACTAAGTAAACCTGGGGGTGCGTTTAAAATTAAGGTGTGTCTAATAGAAAACTTTGAAACTTTACATAAATTAATAGCAAAATGTTTACATTACACCTATCAAAAAACAGCCTCCTCCATTTCCCCTCAAGCTGTCCTATCCATCACCAAGATAGGTGCGCTTTCTGCCATTTAAGTAGAAGTAATCTTCAAACAATTTGCTTCTAATTTAGATAAAGTAGCTGGAAGGTATGTCATGGAAACTCTACATGTGAGGTCAGCCTATTAAACACTAGTTGCAATATGTATTGTTACGGCGGCGGAACACGCTTAAAAAAACATAAATAAACGTGTTCGCCGCCCGGGGTCCACCGTGCGGCAGATGGAAAAACCGCAGCTAGAAGACACAGAGCACTGTGGCGGTAATGTGCACGGGGTTCTATATCACACAGGTGCAATCAAGCAGTCTCTGTTAAGTGCACAGAGCTGCTACAGGAAAAATAGAAAAGGAACGCTGAGCCTGTTAGTAACACAGGGACTCAGCGGCACACATGCGGTAGGCAAAAACCGGAGTAGTTAAAACGTCACTACGTCCGACACCTAACGTGGTAACAAGTGTGCTGGCGTCGCAACCGCAAAAATATGCTGCAACTGCAGCGCGGCGTGAACAGAGCCGCAAGCAAGGCGCTGCAAGGACGCTGGCGCAATGCAGGACGCTTAGATGCTGCACAAGGTATGGCTGGATTGCACTGGCGCTAGCGCTGCTACTGGCGGCTGCCCAATCTCTCACACAATCGTAATATCAGAGGGAAGGGGTTTCATAATAAGTCATCCACCAGTCCAAGCATACATTACCATACACACAGCAGCAGTATGAAAATACTAGCGCATGGCTGAACAGCCATGCACACTTTTTATAGCGTACGGGACCTTCCGGAAGTCTCCATAACCCTGAGCTGGACCAATGGAATCAGGAGCAGGAACTGAGCACCTGACTCCTGAGCTCCAATGGGAGGTTGTCCCAGGAGCATGCTCAGAGTATGGAGTGAAGGACTTAGCCTCCGGAGAGCGTTGCTGAAAAGCAATCTCTTCTGCAATCTCTCCTGCTGTGGACGGATAGCAGGAGACTGCAGGATGTAAGGGTCCAGATCTCTGCATAGCCAGGGCAGAAATCTGACTCCTAACATGTATTTACAAAACTTCCATTTTCTCTATGCCTGACCTAAACTACTTCATTTTTCAGTAGGTATTAGTATATAATGAGGTGGCCTTCACCATCCATCTCCTGAAATGGGCAACATCAATGGCATTTAACGGGTCCCAAGTACTTAATTACATCTCAATATGCCATATTTCCCATTTCAGGAGATGGATGGTGAAGGCCACCTCATTATATACTAATACCTACTGAAAAATAAAGTACTTTAGGTCAGGCATAGAGAAAATGGAAGTTTTGTAAATACATATTACAACTAGCACATATGTGTGTGTGCATGTTTCAAAGCCGTGTTTGTTTTTGGGTAGCTGTGTTTGTGTAAGTAGAAGAGATGTATGTGAATGTGGCAAAACTGTATATGTGTACGTGTGAGAGCTGAGTGTTATATAGGAAAGGTGTGTGTGTGAACATAGGAGAGCTGTGTGTTTATATGTAGCTGAGCTGTATGTGTGTTGGAGAGGTGTGTGTATGTAAGACAGCTGTGTGTAACTGAAATGTGTGTATGTATGTTGCAGACATGTGTGTATGCATAGCAGAGCTTAGTGTGCATATACTGTGCATGCAGTAGTGATGTTACGTGTGTGCTCCAGAGAATGCATATAAACGGTCTGCGGCAAAGGTACACATGTATAATATACATGCTGCAGAGAAATAGTAACATTAGATCTCTATCCACTATATTCTTCCCTACAGCAGTAAAGTTAGTGTTATCAAATCCCCTACAAATTTACACCTGAGGGAAATTTTAATTGGTTGCAAAAGTTTTTATCCTATATTTTTACTAAGTGAACCTGGGGGTGTGTTTAAAATTAAGGTGTGTCTAAAAGTTAGAAAACTTTGAAACTTTACATAAATTAATAGCAAAATGTTTACATTACACCTATCAAAAAACAGCCTCCTCCATATCCCCTCAAGCTGTCCAATCCATCACCAAGATAGGTGCGCTTTCTGCCATTTAGGTAGAAGTAATCTTCAAACAATTTGCTTCTAATTTAGATAAAGTAGCTGGAAGTTATGTCATGGAAACTCTACATGTGAGGTCAGCCTATTAAACACTAGTTGTAATATGTATTGTTACGGCGACGGAACACGCTTAAAAAATATAAATAAACGTGTTCGCCGCCCGGGGTCCACCGTGCGGCAGATGGAAAAACTGCAGCTAGAAGATACAGAGCACTGTGGAGGTAATGGGCACGGGGTTCTATATCACCCAGTTGCAATCAAGCAGTCTCTGTTAAGTGCACAGAGCTGCTACAGGAAAAATAGAAAAGGAACGCTGAGACTGTTAGTAACACAAGGACTCAGCGGCACACATGCGGTAGGCAAAAACCGGAGTAGTTAAAACGTCACTACGTCCGACATCTACCGTGGTAACAACTGCAGCGCGGAGTGAACAGAGCCGCAAGCAAGGCGCTGCAAGGACGCTGGCGCAATGCAGGACGCTTAGCTGCTGCACAAGGTATGGCTGGAGTGCGCTGGCGCTAGCGCTGCTACTGGCGGCTGCCCAATCACTCACACAATCGTAATATCAGAGGGAAGGGGTTTCATAATAAGTCATCCACCAGTCCAAGCATACATTACCATACACACAGCAGCAGTATGAAAATACTAGCGCATGGCTGAACAGCCATGCACACTTTTTATAGCGTACGGGACCTTCCGGAAGTCTCCATAACCCTGAGCTGGACCAATGGAATCAGGAGCAGGACCTGAGCACCTGACTCCTGAGCTCCAATGGGAGGTTGTCCCAGGAGCATGCTCAGAGTATGGAGTGAAGGACTTAGCCTCCGGAGAGCGTTGCTGAAAAGCAATCTCTTCTGCAATCTCTCCTGCTGTGGACGGATAGCAGGAGACTGCAGGATGTAAGGGTCCAGATCTCTGCATAGCCAGGGCAGAATTCTGACTCCTAACATGTATTTACAAAACTTCCATTTTCTCTATGCCTGACCTAAACTACTTCATTTTTCAGTAGGTATTAGTATATAATGAGGTGGCCTTCACCATCCATCTCCTGAAATGGGCAACATCAATGGCATTTAACGGGTCCCAAGTACTTAATTACATCTCAATATGCCATATTTCCCATTTCAGGAGATGGATGGTGAAGGCCACCTCATTATATACTAATACCTACTGAAAAATAAAGTACTTTAGGTCAGGCATAGAGAAAATGGAAGTTTTGTAAATACATATTACAACTAGCACATATGTGTGTGTGCATGTTTCAAAGCCGTGTTTGTTTTTGGGTAGCTGTGTTTGTGTAAGTAGAAGAGATGTATGTGAATGTGGCAAAACTGTATATGTGTACGTGTGAGAGCTGAGTGTTATATAGGAAAGGTGTGTGTGTGAACATAGGAGAGCTGTGTGTTTATATGTAGCTGAGCTGTGTGTGTGTTGGAGAGGTGTGTGTATGTAAGACAGCTGTGTGTAACTGAAATGTGTGTATGTATGTTGCAGACATGTGTGTATGCATAGCAGAGCTTAGTGTGCATATACTGTGCATGCAGTAGTGATGTTACGTATGTGCTCCAGAGAATGCATATAAACGGTCTGCGGCAAAGGTACACATGTATAATATACATGCTGCAGAGAAATAGTAACATTAGATCTCTATCCACTATATTCTTCCCTACAGCAGTAAAGTTAGTGTTATCAAATCCCCTACAAATTTACACCTGTGGGAAATTTTAATTGGTTGCAAAAGTTTTTATCCTATATTTTTACTAAGTGAACCTGGGGGTGTGTTTAAAATTAAGGTGTGTCTAATAGTTAGAAAACTTTGAAACTTTACATAAATTAATAGCAAAATGTTTACATTACACCTATCAAAAAACAGCCTCCTCCATATCCCCTCAAGCTGTCCTATCCATCACCAAGATAGGTGCGCTTTCTGCCATTTAGGTAGAAGTAATCTTCAAACAATTTGCTTCTAATTTTGATAAAGTAGCTGGAAGTTATGTCATGGAAACTCTACATGTGAGGTCAGCCTATTAAACACTAGTTGTAATATGTATTGTTACGGTGACGGAACACGCTTAAAAAATATAAATAAACGTGTTCGCTGCCCGGGGTCCACCGTGCGGCAGATGGAAAAACCGCAGCTAGAAGACACAGAGCACTGTGGCGGTAATGTGCACGGGGTTCTATATCACCCAGGTGCAATCAAGCAGTCTCTGTTAAGTGCACAGAGCTGCTACAGGAAAAATAGAAAAGGAACGCTGAGACTGTTAGTAACACAAGGACTCAGCGGCACACATGCGGTAGGCAAAAACCGGAGTAGTTAAAACGTCACTACGTCCGACATCTACCGTGGTAACAACTGCAGCGCGGAGTGAACAGAGCCGCAAGCAAGGCGCTGCAAGGACGCTGGTGCAATGTAGGACGCTTAGCTGCTGCACAAGGTATGGCTGGAGCGCGCTGGCGCTAGCGCTGCTACTGGCGGCTGCCCAATCACTCACACAATCGTAATATCAGAGGGAAGGGGTTTCATAATAAGTCATCCACCAGTCCAAGCATACATTACCATACACACAGCAGCAGTATGAAAATACTAGCGCATGGCTGAACGGCCATGCGCACTTTTTATAGCGTACGGGACCTTCCGGAAGTCTCCATAACCCTGAGCTGGACCAATGGAATCAGGAGTAGGACCTGAGCACCTGACTCCTGAGCTCCAATGGGAGGTTGTCCCAGGAGCATGCTCAGAGTATGGAGTGAAGGACTTAGCCTCCGGAGAGAGTTGCTGAAAAGCAATCTCTTCTGCAATCTCTCCTGCCGTGGACGGATAGCAGGAGACTGAAGGATGTAAGGGTCCAGATCTCTGCATAGCCAGGGCAGAAATCTGACTCCTAACATGTATTTACAAAACTTCCATTTTCTCTATGCCTGACCTAAACTACTTCATTTTTCAGTAGGTATTAGTATATAATGAGGTGGCCTTCACCATCCATCTCCTGAAATGGGCACCATCAATGGCATTTAACGGGTCCCAAATACTTAATTACATCTCAATATGCCATATAAAGAGGCTATCAGGCATATAAAGCTTACTGGAATAATATTAAAATTATAGGCAAGGATGTGACATCTTATCAGTGGTAAAGGCACCACAAAAGAACCCAGGATGTTAAAACTCTAGGTTTTGACTCTTTGTAAACAATTGTACTTTTTAATTCCTGTATCACAACTAGAAAATAAGATGCATATTTAGCCAAGAAAAATCTTACTAAAATGTGTATGTGTGTTACAGTCCAGAGGCAGCTTATTCTGAATGAGCAGAATGCTGACAACATCCTTCCTGATCACTGAGAGAACTGTTTTCTCTGTTCTTGCCCCACACTGATCTATCTGATCGGTGCTGTACTGGAGAGAATGAAACTGGGACCTGCAGGGACACTGCACGTCCTGTGTAGCTGAAGGCCCATTCAAAGCATGTGATCAGTCACATTCTTGAAAGGAATTTCAAAATGTGGTAATGTATACAGGGGTTGCGCTGATGTATATGTGTTTGTGTGTATATATATATATGTGTGAGTGTACATAGAGAAGCTGTATGTGTTGCATATATGAGACTTTTGAGTATGGAGGAAAGCAATGTGCGTGTGTTTAGCAAACAGTGTATGTATTTATTTTACTCATTTATATAGCGCCATTAATCCCACAACGCTTTACAGACATTATTGTCACTGTCCCCGATGGGGCTCACAATCTAAATTGCCTATCAGTATGTCTTTGGAATGTGGACGGAAACCCACGCAAACACGGGGAGAACATACAAACACCTTACTCATTTATATAGCGCCACTAATTCCACTGCGCTTTACAGACATTTTTGGCACTGTCCCCGATGGGGCTTACAATTTAAATTTCCTATCATTATGTCTTTGGTATGTGAGAGAAAACTCACTCAAATACGGGGAGAATATACAAACTTCTTGCAGATGTTGCCCTTTGTAGGATTTGAACTAAGGACCCCATCGTTGCACGACTAACCACTGAGCTACCGTGCCGATGTAAGTAGCGCATATGTGTGTGTGCATGTTTCAAAGCCGTGTTTGTTTTTGGGTAGCTGTGTTTGTGTAAGTAGAAGAGCTGTATGTGAATGTGGCAAAACTGTATATGTGTACGTGTGAGAGCTGAGTGTTATATAGGAAAGGTGTGTGTGTGAACATAGGAGAGCTGTGTGTTTATATGTAACTGAGCTGTGTGTGTGTTGGAGAGGTGTGTGTATGTAAGACAGCTGTGTGTAACTGAAATGTGTGTATGTATGTTGCAGACGTGTGTATGCATAGCAGAGCTTAGTGTGCATATACTGTGCATGCAGTAGTGATGTTACGTATGTGCTCCAGAGAATGCATATAAACTGCCTGCGGCAAAGGTACACATGTATAATATACATGCTGCAGAGAAATACTAACATTAGATCTCTATCCACTATATTCTTCCCTACAGCAGTAAAGTTAGTGTTATCAAATCCCCTACAAATTTACACCTGTGGGAAATGTTAAATAGTTGCAAAAGTTTTTATTCTATATTTTTACTAAGTAAACCTGGGGGTGCGTTTAAAATTAAGGTGTGTCTAATAGAAAACTTTGAAACTTTACATAAATTAATAGCAAAATGTTTACATTACACCTATCAAAAAACAGCCTCCTCCATTTCCCCTCAAGCTGTCCTATCCATCACCAAGATAGGTGCGCTTTCTGCCATTTAAGTAGAAGTAATCTTCAAACAATTTGCTTCTAATTTAGATAAAGTAGCTGGAAGGTATGTCATGGAAACTCTACATGTGAGGTCAGCCTATTAAACACTAGTTGCAATATGTATTGTTACGGCGGCGGAACACGCTTAAAAAAACATAAATAAATGTGTTCGCCGCCCGGGGTCCACCGTGCGGCAGATGGAAAAACCGCAGCTAGAAGACACAGAGCACTGTGGCGGTAATGTGCACGGGGTTCTATATCACACAGGTGCAATCAAGCAGTCTCTGTTAAGTGCACAGAGCTGCTACAGGAAAAATAGAAAAGGAACGCTGAGCCTGTTAGTAACACAGGGACTCAGCGGCACACATGCGGTAGGCAAAAACCGGAGTAGTTAAAACGTCACTACGTCCGACACCTAACGTGGTAACAAGTGTGCTGGCGTCGCAACCGCAAAAATATGCTGCAACTGCAGCGCGGCGTGAACAGAGCCGCAAGCAAGGCGCTGCAAGGACGCTGGCGCAATGCAGGACGCTTAGATGCTGCACAAGGTATGGCTGGATTGCACTGGCGCTAGCGCTGCTACTGGCGGCTGCCCAATCTCTCACACAATCGTAATATCAGAGGGAAGGGGTTTCATAATAAGTCATCCACCAGTCCAAGCATACATTACCATACACACAGCAGCAGTATGAAAATACTAGCGCATGGCTGAACAGCCATGCACACTTTTTATAGCGTACGGGACCTTCCGGAAGTCTCCATAACCCTGAGCTGGACCAATGGAATCAGGAGCAGGACCTGAGCACCTGACTCCTGAGCTCCAATGGGAGGTTGTCCCAGGAGCATGCTCAGAGTATGGAGTGAAGGACTTAGCCTCCGGAGAGCGTTGCTGAAAAGCAATCTCTTCTGCAATCTCTCCTGCTGTGGACGGATAGCAGGAGACTGCAGGATGTAAGGGTCCAGATCTCTGCATAGCCAGGGCAGAAATCTGACTCCTAACATGTATTTACAAAACTTCCATTTTCTCTATGCCTGACCTAAACTACTTCATTTTTCAGTAGGTATTAGTATATAATGAGGTGGCCTTCACCATCCATCTCCTGAAATGGGCAACATCAATGGCATTTAACGGGTCCCAAGTACTTAATTACATCTCAATATGCCATATTTCCCATTTCAGGAGATGGATGGTGAAGGCCACCTCATTATATACTAATACCTACTGAAAAATAAAGTACTTTAGGTCAGGCATAGAGAAAATGGAAGTTTTGTAAATACATATTACAACTAGCACATATGTGTGTGTGCATGTTTCCAAGCCGTGTTTGTTTTTGGGTAGCTGTGTTTGTGTAAGTAGAAGAGATGTATGTGAATGTGGCAAAACTGTATATGTGTACGTGTGAGAGCTGAGTGTTATATAGGAAAGGTGTGTGTGTGAACATAGGAGAGCTGTGTGTTTATATGTAGCTGAGCTGTGTGTGTGTTGGAGGTGTGTGTATGTAAGACAGCTGTGTGTAACTGAAATGTGTGTATGTATGTTGCAGACATGTGTGTATGCATAGCAGAGCTTAGTGTGCATATACTGTGCATGCAGTAGTGATGTTACGTATGTGCTCCAGAGAATGCATATAAACTGTCTGCGGCAAAGGTACACATGTATAATATACATGCTGCAGAGAAATAGTAACATTAGATCTCTATCCACTATATTTTTCCCTACAGCAGTAAAGTTAGTGTTATCAAATCCCCTACAAATTTACACCTGTGGGAAATTTTTATTGGTTGCAAAAGTTTTTATCCTATATTTTTACTAAGTGAACCTGGGGGTGTGTTTAAAATTAAGGTGTGTCTAATAGTTAGAAAACTTTGAAACTTTACATAAATTAATAGCATAATGTTTACATTACACCTATCAAAAAACAGCCTCCTCCATATCCCCTCAAGCTGTCCTATCCATCACCAAGATAGGTGCTCTTTCTGCCATTTAGGTAGAAGTAATCTTCAAACAATTTGCTTCTAATTTAGATAAAGTAGCTGGAAGTTATGTCATGGAAACTCTACATGTGAGGTCAGCCTATTAAACACTAGTTGTAATATGTATTGTTACGGCGACGGAACACGCTTAAAAAATATAAATAAACGTGTTCGCCGCCCGGGGTCCACCGTGCGGCAGATGGAAAAACCGCAGCTAGAAGATACAGAGCACTGTGGCGGTAATGTGCACGGGGTTCTATATCACCCAGGTGCAATCAAGCAGTCTCTGTTAAGTGCACAGAGCTGCTACAGGAAAAATAGAAAAGGAACGCTGAGACTGTTAGTAACACAAGGACTCAGCGGCACACATGCGGTAGGCAAAAACCGGAGTAGTTAAAACGTCACTACGTCCGACATCTACCGTGGTAACAACTGCAGCGCGGAGTGAACAGAGCCGCAAGCAAGGCGCTGCAAGGACGCTGACGCAATGCAGGACGCTTAGCTGCTGCACAAGGTATGGCTGGAGCGCGCTGGCGCTAGCGCTGCTACTGGCGGCTGCCCAATCACTCACACATTCGTAATATCAGAGGGAAGGGGTTTCATAATAAGTCATCCACCAGTCCAAGCATACATTACCATACACACAGCAGCAGTATGAAAATACTAGCGCATGGCTGAACGGCCATGCCCACTTTTTATAGCGTACGGGACCTTCCGGAAGTCTCCATAACCCTGAGCTGGACCAATGGAATCAGGAGTAGGACCTGAGCACCTGACTCCTGAGCTCCAATGGGAGGTTGTCCCAGGAGCATGCTCAGAGTATGGAGTGAAGGACTTAGCCTCCGGAGAGAGTTGCTGAAAAGCAATCTCTTCTGCAATCTCTCCTGCCGTGGACGGATAGCAGGAGACTGAAGGATGTAAGGGTCCAGATCTCTGCATAGCCAGGGCAGAAATCTGACTCCTAACATGTATTTACAAAACTTCCATTTTCTCTATGCCTGACCTAAACTACTTCATTTTTCAGTAGGTATTAGTATATAATGAGGTTGCCTTCACCATCCATCTCCTGAAATGGTCACCATCAATGGCATTTAACGGGTCCCAAATACTTAATTACATCTCAATATGCCATATGAAGAGGCTATCAGGCATATAAAGCTTACTGGAATAATATTAAAATTATAGGCAAGGATGTGACATCTTATCAGTGGTAAAGGCACCACAAAAGAACCCAGGATGTTAAAACTCTAGGTTTTGACTCTTTGTAAACAATTGTACTTTTTAATTCCTGTATCACAACTAGACAATAAGATGCATATTTAGCCAAGAAAAATCTTACTAAAATGTGTATGTGTGTTACAGTCCAGAGGCAGCTTATTCTGAATGAGCAGAATGCTGACAACATCCTTCCTGATCACTGAGAGAACTGTTTTCTCTGTTCTTGCCCCACACTGATCTATCTGATTGGTGCTGTACTGGAGAGAATGAAACTGGGACCTGCAGGGACACTGCACGTCCTGTGTAGCTGAAGGCCCATTCAAAGCATGTGATCAGTCACATTCTTGAAAGGAATTTCAAAATGTGGTAATGTATACAGGGGTTGCGCTGATGTATATGTGTTTGTGTGTATATATATATATGTGTGAGTGTACATAGAGAAGCTGTATGTGTTGCATATATGAGACTTTTGAGTATGGAGGAAAGCAATGTGCGTGTGTTTAGCAAACAGTGTATGTATTTATTTTACTCATTTATATAGCGCCATTAATCCCACAACGCTTTACAGACATTATTGTCACTGTCCCCGATGGGGCTCACAATCTAAATTGCCTATCAGTATGTCTTTGGAATGTGGACGGAAACCCACGCAAACACGGGGAGAACATACAAACACCTTACTCATTTATATAGCGCCATTAATTCCACTGCGCTTTACAGACATTATTGGCACTGTCCCCGATGGGGCTTACAATTTAAATTTCCTATCATTATGTCTTTGGTATGTGAGAGAAAACTCACTCAAATACGGGGAGAATATACAAACTTCTTGCAGATGTTGCCCTTTGTAGGATTTGAACTAAGGACCCCATCGTTGCACGACTAACCACTGAGCTACCGTGCCGATGTAAGTAGCACATATGTGTGTGTGCATGTTTCAAAGCCGTGTTTGTTTTTGGGTAGCTGTGTTTGTGTAAGTAGAAGAGCTGTATGTGAATGCGGCAAAACTGTATATGTGTACGTGTGAGAGCTGAGTGTTATATAGGAAAGGTGTGTGTGTGAACATAGGAGAGCTGTGTGTTTATATGTAGCTGAGCTGTGTGTGTTGGAGAGGTGTGTGTATGTAAGACAGCTGTGTGTAACTGAAATGTGTGTATGTATGTTGCAGACATGTGTGTATGCATAGCAGAGCTTAGTGTGCATATACTGTGCATGCAGTAGTGATGTTACGTATGTGCTCCAGAGAATGCATATAAACTGCCTGCGGCAAAGGTACACATGTATAATATACATGCTACAGAGAAATACTAACATTAGATCTCTATCCACTATATTCTTCCCTACAGCAGTAAAGTTAGTGTTATCAAATCCCCTACAAATTTACACCTGTGGGAAATGTTAAATAGTTGCAAAAGTTTTTATTCTATATTTTTACTAAGTAAACCTGGGGGTGCGTTTAAAATTAAGGTGTGTCTAATAGAAAACTTTGAAACTTTACATAAATTAATAGCAAAATGTTTACATTACACCTATCAAAAAACAGCCTCCTCCATTTCCCCTCAAGCTGTCCTATCCATCACCAAGATAGGTGCGCTTTCTGCCATTTATGTAGAAGTAATCTTCAAACAATTTGCTTCTAATTTAGATAAAGTAGCTGGAAGGTATGTCATGGAAACTCTACATGTGAGGTCAGCCTATTAAACACTAGTTGCAATATGTATTGTTACGGCGGCGGAACACGCTTAAAAAAACATAAATAAACGTGTTCGCCGCCCGGGGTCCACCGTGCGGCAGATGGAAAAACCGCAGCTAGAAGACACAGAGCACTCTGGCGGTAATGTGCACGGGGTTCTATATCACACAGGTGCAATCAAGCAGTCTCTGTTAAGTGCACAGAGCTGCTACAGGAAAAATAGAAAAGGAACGCTGAGCCTGTTAGTAACACAGGGACTCAGCGGCACACATGCGGTAGGCAAAAACCGGAGTAGTTAAAACGTCACTACGTCCGACACCTAACGTGGTAACAAGTGTGCTGGCGTCGCAACCGCAAAAATATGCTGCAACTGCAGCGTGGCGTGAACAGAGCCGCAAGCAAGGCGCTGCAAGGACGCTGGCGCAATGCAGGACGCTTAGATGCTGCACAAGGTATGGCTGGATTGCACTGGCGCTAGCGCTGCTACTGGCGGCTGCCCAATCTCTCACACAATCGTAATATCAGAGGGAAGGGGTTTCATAATAAGTCATCCACCAGTCCAAGCATACATTACCATACACACAGCAGCAGTATGAAAATACTAGAGCATGGCTGAACAGCCATGCACACTTTTTATAGCATACGGGACCTTCCGGAAGTCTCCATAACCCTGAGCTGGACCAATGGAATCAGGAGCAGGACCTGAGCACCTGACTCCTGAGCTCCAATGGGAGGTTGTCCCAGGAGCATGCTCAGAGTATGGAGTGAAGGACTTAGCCTCCGGAGAGCGTTGCTGAAAAGCAATCTCTTCTGCAATCTCTCCTGCTGTGGACGGATAGCAGGAGACTGCAGGATGTAAGGGTCCAGATCTCTGCATAGCCAGGGCAGAAATCTGACTCCTAACATGTATTTACAAAACTTCCATTTTCTCTATGCCTGACCTAAACTACTTCATTTTTCAGTAGGTATTAGTATATAATGAGGTGGCCTTCACCATCCATCTCCTGAAATGGGCAACATCAATGGCATTTAACGGGTCCCAAGTACTTAATTACATCTCAATATGCCATATTTCCCATTTCAGGAGATGGATGGTGAAGGCCACCTCATTATATACTAATACCTACTGAAAAATAAAGTACTTTAGGTCAGGCATAGAGAAAATGGAAGTTTTGTAAATACATATTACAACTAGCACATATGTGTGTGTGCATGTTTCAAAGCCGTGTTTGTTTTTGGGTAGCTGTGTTTGTGTAAGTAGAAGAGATGTATGTGAATGTGGCAAAACTGTATATGTGTACGTGTGAGAGCTGAGTGTTATATAGGAAAGGTGTGTGTGTGAACATAGGAGAGCTGTGTGTTTATATGTAGCTGAGCTGTGTGTGTTGGAGAGGTGTGTGTATGTAAGACAGCTGTGTGTAACTGAAATGTGTGTATGTATGTTGCAGACATGTGTGTATGCATAGCAGAGCTTAGTGTGCATATACTGTGCATGCAGTAGTGATGTTACGTATGTGCTCCAGAGAATGCATATAAACTGCCTGCGGCAAAGGTACACATGTATAATATACATGCTGCAGAGAAATACTAACATTAGATCTCTATCCACTATATTCTTCCCTACAGCAGTAAAGTTAGTGTTATCAAATCCCCTACAAATTTACACCTGTGGGAAATGTTAAATAGTTGCAAAAGTTTTTATTCTATATTTTTACTAAGTAAACCTGGGGGTGCGTTTAAAATTAAGGTGTGTCTAATAGAAAACTTTGAAACTTTACATAAATTAATAGCAAAATGTTTACATTACACCTATCAAAAAACAGCCTCCTCCATTTCCCCTCAAGCTGTCCTATCCATCACCAAGATAGGTGCGCTTTCTGCCATTTATGTAGAAGTAATCTTCAAACAATTTGCTTCTAATTTAGATAAAGTAGCTGGAAGGTATGTCATGGAAACTCTACATGTGAGGTCAGCCTATTAAACACTAGTTGCAATATGTATTGTTACGGCGGCGGAACACGCTTAAAAAAACATAAATAAACGTGTTCGCCGCCCGGGGTCCACCGTGCGGCAGATGGAAAAACCGCAGCTAGAAGACACAGAGCACTGTGGCGGTAATGTGCACGGGGTTCTATATCACACAGGTGCAATCAAGCAGTCTCTGTTAAGTGCACAGAGCTGCTACAGGAAAAATAGAAAAGGAACGCTGAGCCTGTTAGTAACACAGGGACTCAGCGGCACACATGCGGTAGGCAAAAACCGGAGTAGTTAAAACGTCACTACGTCCGACACCTAACGTGGTAACAAGTGTGCTGGCGTCGCAACCGCAAAAATATGCTGCAACTGCAGCGTGGCGTGAACAGAGCCGCAAGCAAGGCGCTGCAAGGACGCTGGCGCAATGCAGGACGCTTAGATGCTGCACAAGGTATGGCTGGATTGCACTGGCGCTAGCGCTGCTACTGGCGGCTGCCCAATCTCTCACACAATCGTAATATCAGAGGGAAGGGGTTTCATAATAAGTCATCCACCAGTCCAAGCATACATTACCATACACACAGCAGCAGTATGAAAATACTAGAGCATGGCTGAACAGCCATGCACACTTTTTATAGCATACGGGACCTTCCGGAAGTCTCCATAACCCTGAGCTGGACCAATGGAATCAGGAGCAGGACCTGAGCACCTGACTCCTGAGCTCCAATGGGAGGTTGTCCCAGGAGCATGCTCAGAGTATGGAGTGAAGGACTTAGCCTCCGGAGAGCGTTGCTGAAAAGCAATCTCTTCTGCAATCTCTCCTGCTGTGGACGGATAGCAGGAGACTGCAGGATGTAAGGGTCCAGATCTCTGCATAGCCAGGGCAGAAATCTGACTCCTAACATGTATTTACAAAACTTCCATTTTCTCTATGCCTGACCTAAACTACTTCATTTTTCAGTAGGTATTAGTATATAATGAGGTGGCCTTCACCATCCATCTCCTGAAATGGGCAACATCAATGGCATTTAACGGGTCCCAAGTACTTAATTACATCTCAATATGCCATATTTCCCATTTCAGGAGATGGATGGTGAAGGCCACCTCATTATATACTAATACCTACTGAAAAATAAAGTACTTTAGGTCAGGCATAGAGAAAATGGAAGTTTTGTAAATACATATTACAACTAGCACATATGTGTGTGTGCATGTTTCAAAGCCGTGTTTGTTTTTGGGTAGCTGTGTTTGTGTAAGTAGAAGAGATGTATGTGAATGTGGCAAAACTGTATATGTGTACGTGTGAGAGCTGAGTGTTATATAGGAAAGGTGTGTGTGTGAACATAGGAGAGCTGTGTGTTTATATGTAGCTGAGCTGTGTGTGTGTTGGAGAGGTGTGTGTATGTAAGACAGCTGTGTGTAACTGAAATGTGTGTATGTATGTTGCAGACATGTGTATGCATAGCAGAGCTTAGTGTGCATATACTGTGCATGCAGTAGTGATGTTACGTATGTGCTCCAGAGAATGCATATAAACGGTCTGCGGCAAAGGTACACATGTATAATATACATGCTGCAGAGAAATAGTAACATTAGATCTCTATCCACTATATTCTTCCCTACAGCAGTAAAGTTAGTGTTATCAAATCCCCTACAAATTTACACCTGTGGGAAATTTTAATTGGTTGCAAAAGTTTTTATCCTATATTTTTACTAAGTGAACCGGGGGGTGTGTTTAAAATTAAGGTGTGTCTAATAGTTAGAAAACTTTGAAACTTTACATAAATTAATAGCAAAATGTTTACATTACACCTATCAAAAAACAGCCTCCTCCATATCCCCTCAAGCTGTCCTATCCATCACCAAGATAGGTGCGCTTTCTGCCATTTAGGTAGAAGTAATCTTCAAACAATTTGCTTCTAATTTTGATAAAGTAGCTGGAAGTTATGTCATGGAAACTTTACATGTGAGGTCAGCCTATTAAACACTAGTTGTAATATGTATTGTTACGGCGACGGAACACGCTTAAAAAATATAAATAAACGTGTTCGCTGCCCGGGGTCCACCGTGCGGCAGATGGAAAAACCGCAGCTAGAAGACACAGAGCACTGTGGCGGTAATGTGCACGGGGTTCTATATCACCCAGGTGCAATCAAGCAGTCTCTGTTAAGTGCACAGAGCTGCTACAGGAAAAATAGAAAAGGAACGCTGAGACTGTTAGTAACACAGGGACTCAGCGGCACACATGCGGTAGGCAAAAACCGGAGAAGTTAAAACGTCACTACGTCCGACACCTAACGTGGTAACAAGTGTGCTGGCGTCGCAACCGCAAAAATATGCTGCAACTGCAGCGCG
The DNA here is from genome assembly GCF_039654945.1 of Dendrobates tinctorius. NCBI lineage: Eukaryota > Metazoa > Chordata > Amphibia > Anura > Dendrobatidae > Dendrobates > Dendrobates tinctorius. The sequence continues at coordinate 6,021,646 of NW_027361741.1, read as the reverse complement.
GCGTGAACAGAGCCGCAAGCAAGGCGCTGCAAGGACGCTGGCGCAATGCAGGACGCTTAGATGCTGCACAAGGTATGGCTGGATTGCACTGGCGCTAGCGCTGCTACTGGCGGCTGCCCAATCTCTCACACAATCGTAATATCAGTGGGAAGGGGTTTCATAATAAGTCATCCACCAGTCCAAGCATACATTACCATACACACAGCAGCAGTATGAAAATACTAGCGCATGGCTGAACAGCCATGCACACTTTTTAGAGTACGGGACCTTCCGGAAGTCTCCATAACCCTGAGCTGGACCAATGGAATCAGGAGCAGGACCTGAGCACCTGACTCCTGAGCTCCAATGGGAGGTTGTCCCAGGAGCATGCTCAGAGTATGGAGTGAAGGACTTAGCCTCCGGAGAGCGTTGCTGAAAAGCAATCTCTTCTGCAACCTCTCCTGCTGTGGATGGATAGCAGGAGACTGCAGGATGTAAGGGTCCAGATCTCTGCATAGCCAGGGCAGAAATCTGACTCCTAACATGTATTTACAAAACTTCCATTTTCTCTATGCCTGACCTAAACTACTTCATTTTTCAGTAGGTATTAGTATATAATGAGGTGGCCTTCACCATCCATCTCCTGAAATGGGCAACATCAATGGCATTTAACGGGTCCCAAGTACTTAATTACATCTCAATATGCCATATTTCCCATTTCAGGAGATGGATGGTGAAGGCCACCTCATTATATACTAATACCTACTGAAAAATAAAGTACTTTAGGTCAGGCATAGAGAAAATGGAAGTTTTGTAAATACATATTACAACTATCACATATGTGTGTGTGCATGTTTCCAAGCCGTGTTTGTTTTTGGGTAGCTGTGTTTGTGTAAGTAGAAGAGATGTATGTGAATGTGGCAAAACTGTATATGTGTACGTGTGAGAGCTGAGTGTTATATAGGAAAGGTGTGTGTGTGAACATAGGAGAGCTGTGTGTTTATATGTAGCTGAGCTGTGTGTGTGTTGGAGAGGTGTGTGTATGTAAGACAGCTGTGTGTAACTGAAATGTGTGTATGTATGTTGCAGACATGTGTGTATGCATAGCAGAGCTTAGTGTGCATATACTGTGCATGCAGTAGTGATGTTACGTATGTGCTCCAGAGAATGCATATAAACTGTCTGCGGCAAAGGTACACATGTATAATATACATGCTGCAGAGAAATAGTAACATTAGATCTCTATCCACTATATTCTTCCCTACAGCAGTAAAGTTAGTGTTATCAAATCCCCTACAAATTTACACCTGTGGGAAATTTTAATTGGTTGCAAAAGTTTTTATCCTATATTTTTACTAAGTGAACCTGGGGGTGTGTTTAAAATTAAGGTGTGTCTAATAGTTAGAAAACTTTGAAACTTTACATAAATTAATAGCAAAATGTTTACATTACACCTATCAAAAAACAGCCTCCTACATATCCCCTCAAGCTGCCCTATCCATCACCAAGATAGGTGAGCTTTCTGCCATTTAGGTAGAAGTAATCTTCAAACAATTTGCTTCTAATTTTGATAAAGTAGCTGGAAGTTATGTCATGGAAACTCTACATGTGAGGTCAGCCTATTAAACACTAGTTGTAATATGTATTGTTACGGCGACGGAACACGCTTAAAAAATATAAATAAACGTGTTCGCTGCCCGGGGTCCACCGTGCGGCAGATGGAAAAACCGCAGCTAGAAGACACAGAGCACTGTGGCGGTAATGTGCACGGGGTTCTATATCACCCAGGTGCAATCAAGCAGTCTCTGTTAAGTGCACAGAGCTGCTACAGGAAAAATAGAAAAGGAACGCTGAGACTGTTAGTAACACAGGGCCTCAGCGGCACACATGCGGTAGGCAAAAACCGGAGTAGTTAAAACGTCACTACGTCCGACACCTAACGTGGTAACAAGTGTGCTGGCGTCGCAACCGCAAAAATATGCTGCAACTGCAGCGCGGCGTGAACAGAGCCGCAAGCAAGGCGCTGCAAGGACGCTGGCGCAATGCAGGACGCTTAGATGCTGCACAAGGTATGGCTGTATTGCACTGGCGCTAGCGCTGCTACTGGCGGCTGCCCAATCTCTCACACAATCGTAATATCAGAGGGAAGGGGTTTCATAATAAGTCATCCACCAGTCCAAGCATACATTACCATACACACAGCAGCAGTATGAAAATACTAGCGCATGGCTGAACAGCCATGCACACTTTTTATAGCGTACGGGACCTTCCGGAAGTCTCCATAACCCTGAGCTGGACCAATGGAATCAGGAGTAGGACCTGAGCACCTGACTCCTGAGCTCCAATGGGAGGTTGTCCCAGGAGCATGCTCAGAGTATGGAGTGAAGGACTTGGCCTCCGGAGAGAGTTGCTGAAAAGCAATCTCTTCTGCAATCTCTCCTGCTGTGGACGGATAGCAGGAGACTGCAGGATGTAAGGGTCCAGATCTCTGCATAGCCAGGGCAGAAATCTGACTCCTAACATGTATTTACAAAACTTCCATTTTCTCTATGCCTGACCTAAACTACTTCATTTTTCAGTAGGTATTAGTATATAATGAGGTGGCCTTCACCATCCATCTCCTGAAATGGGCACCATCAATGGCATTTAACGGGTCCCAAATACTTAATTACATCTCAATATGCCATATAAAGAGGCTATCAGGCATATAAAGCTTACTGGAATAATATTAAAATTATAGGCAAGGATGTGACATCTTATCAGTGGTAAAGGCACCACAAAAGAACCCAGGATGTTAAAACTCTAGGTTTTGACTCTTTGTAAACAATTGTACTTTTTAATTCCTGTATCACAACTAGACAATAAGATGCATATTTAGCCAAGAAACATCTTACTAAAATGTGTATGTGTGTTACAGTCCAGAGGCAGCTTATTCTGAATGAGCAGAATGCTGACAACATCCTTCCTGATCACTGAGAGAACTGTTTTCTCTGTTCTTGCCCCACACTGATCTATCTGATCGGTGCTGTACTGGAGAGAATGAAGCTGGGACCTGCAGGGACACTGCACGTCCTGTGTAGCTGAAGGCCCATTCAAAGCATGTGATCAGTCACATTCTTGAAAGGAATTTCAAAATGTGGTAATGTATACAGGGGTTGCGCTGATGTATATGTGTTTGTGTGTATATATATATATATGTGTGAGTGTACATAGAGAAGCTGTATGTGTTGCATATATGAGACTTTTGAGTATGGAGGAAAGCAATGTGCGTGTGTTTAGCAAACAGTGTATGTATTTATTTTACTCATTTATATAGCGCCATTAATCCCACAACGCTTTACAGACATTATTGTCACTGTCCCCGATGGGGCTCACAATCTAAATTGCCTATCAGTATGTCTTTGGAATGTGGACGGAAACGGGGAGAACATACAAACACCTTACTCATTTATATAGCGCAATTAATTCCACTGCGCTTTACAGACATTATTGGCACTGTCCCCGATGGGGCTTACAATTTAAATTTCCTATCATTATGTCTTTGGTATGTGAGAGAAAACTCACTCAAATATGGGGAGAATATACAAACTTCTTGCAGATGTTGCCCTTTGTAGGATTTGAACTAAGGACCCCATCGTTGCACGACTAACCACTGAGCTACCGTGCCGATGTAAGTAGCACATATGTGTGTGTGCATGTTTCAAAGCCGTGTTTGTTTTTGGGTAGCTGTGTTTGTGTAAGTAGAAGAGCTGTATGTGAATGTGGCAAAACTGTATATGTGTATGTGTGAGAGCTGAGTGTTATATAGGAAAGGTGTGTGTGTGAACATAGGAGAGCTGTGTGTTTATATGTAGCTGAGCTGTGTGTGTGTTGGAGAGGTGTGTGTATGTAAGACAGCTGTGTGTAACTGAAATGTGTGTATGTTTTTGCAGACATGTGTGTATGCATAGCAGAGCTTAGTGTGCATATACTGTGCATGCAGTAGTGATGTTACGTATGTGCTCCAGAGAATGCATATAAACAGCCTGCGGCAAAGGTACACATGTATAATATACATGCTGCAGAGAAATACTAACATTAGATCTCTATCCACTATATTCTTCCCTACAGCAGTAAAGTTAGTGTTATCAAATCCCCTACAAATTTACACCTGTGGGAAATGTTAAATAGTTGCAAAAGTTTTTATTCTATATTTTTACTAAGTAAACCTGGGGGTGCGTTTAAAATTAAGGTGTGTCTAATAGAAAACTTTGAAACTTTACATAAATTAATAGCAAAATGTTTACATTACACCTATCAAAAAACAGCCTCCTCCATTTCCCCTCAAGCTGTCCTATCCATCACCAAGATAGGTGCGCTTTCTGCCATTTAAGTAGAAGTAATCTTCAAACAATTTGCTTCTAATTTAGATAAAGTAGCTGGAAGGTATGTCATGGAAACTCTACATGTGAGGTCAGCCTATTAAACACTAGTTGCAATATGTATTGTTACGGCGGCGGAACACGCTTAAAAAAACATAAATAAACGTGTTCGCCGCCCGGGGTCCACCGTGCGGCAGATGGAAAAACCGCAGCTAGAAGACACAGAGCACTGTGGCGGTAATGTGCACGGGGTTCTATATCACACAGGTGCAATCAAGCAGTCTCTGTTAAGTGCACAGAGCTGCTACAGGAAAAATAGAAAAGGAACGCTGAGCCTGTTAGTAACACAGGGACTCAGCGGCACACATGCGGTAGGCAAAAACCGGAGTAGTTAAAACGTCACTACGTCCGACACCTAACGTGGTAACAAGTGTGCTGGCGTCGCAACCGCAAAAATATGCTGCAACTGCAGCGCGGCGTGAACAGAGCCGCAAGCAAGGCGCTGCAAGGACGCTGGCGCAATGCAGGACGCTTAGATGCTGCACAAGGTATGGCTGGATTGCACTGGCGCTAGCGCTGCTACTGGCGGCTGCCCAATCTCTCACACAATCGTAATATCAGAGGGAAGGGGTTTCATAATAAGTCATCCACCAGTCCAAGCATACATTACCATACACACAGCAGCAGTATGAAAATACTAGCGCATGGCTGAACAGCCATGCACACTTTTTATAGCGTACGGGACCTTCCGGAAGTCTCCATAACCCTGAGCTGGACCAATGGAATCAGGAGCAGGACCTGAGCACCTGACTCTTGAGCTCCAATGGGAGGTTGTCCCAGGAGCATGCTCAGAGTATGGAGTGAAGGACTTAGCCTCCGGAGAGCGTTGCTGAAAAGCAATCTCTTCTGCAATCTCTCCTGCTGTGGACGGATAGCAGGAGACTGCAGGATGTAAGGGTCCAGATCTCTGCATAGCCAGGGCAGAAATCTGACTCCTAACATGTATTTACAAAACTTCCATTTTCTCTATGCCTGACCTAAACTACTTCATTTTTCAGTAGGTATTAGTATATAATGAGGTGGCCTTCACCATCCATCTCCTGAAATGGGCAACATCAATGGCATTTAACGGGTCCCAAGTACTTAATTACATCTCAATATGCCATATTTCCCATTTCAGGAGATGGATGGTGAAGGCCACCTCATTATATACTAACACCTACTGAAAAATAAAGTACTTTAGGTCAGGCATAGAGAAAATGGAAGTTTTGTAAATACATATTACAACTAGCACATATGTGTGTGTGCATGTTTCAAAGCCGTGTTTGTTTTTGGGTAGCTGTGTTTGTGTAAGTAGAAGAGATGTATGTGAATGTGGCAAAACTGTATATGTGTACGTGTGAGAGCTGAGTGTTATATAGGAAAGGTGTGTGTGTGAACATAGGAGAGCTGTGTGTTTATATGTAGCTGAGCTGTGTGTGTGTTGGAGAGGTGTGTGTATGTAAGACAGCTGTGTGTAACTGAAATGTGTGTATGTATGTTGCAGACATGTGTGTATGCATAGCAGAGCTTAGTGTGCATATACTGTGCATGCAGTAGTGATGTTACGTATTTGCTCCAGAGAATGCATATAAACTGTCTGCGGCAAAGGTACACATGTATAATATACATGCTGCAGAGAAATAGTAACATTAGATCTCTATCCACTATATTCTTCCCTACAGCAGTAAAGTTAGTGTTATCAAATCCCCTACAAATTTACACCTGAGGGAAATTTTAATTGGTTGCAAAAGTTTTTATCCTATATTTTTACTAAGTGAACCTGGGGGTGTGTTTAAAATTAAGGTGTGTCTAATAGTTAGAAAACTTTGAAACTTTACATAAATTAATAGCAAAATGTTTACATTACACCTATCAAAAAACAGCCTCCTCCATATCCCCTCAAGCTGTCCTATCCATCACCAAGATAGGTGCGCTTTCTGCCATTTAGGTAGAAGTAATCTTCAAACAATTTGCTTCTAATTTAGATAAAGTAGCTGGAAGTTATGTCATGGAAACTCTACATGTGAGGTCAGCCTATTAAACACTAGTTGTAATATGTATTGTTACGGCGACGGAACACGCTTAAAAAATATAAATAAACGTGTTCGCCGCCCGGGGTCCACCGTGCGGCAGATGGAAAAACCGCAGCTAGAAGATACAGAGCACTGTGGCGGTAATGTGCACGGGGTTCTATATCACCCAGGTGCAATCAAGCAGTCTCTGTTAAGTGCACAGAGCTGCTACAGGAAAAATAGAAAAGGAACGCTGAGACTGTTAGTAACACAAGGACTCAGCGGCACACATGCGGTAGGCAAAAACCGGAGTAGTTAAAACGTCACTACGTCCGACATCTACCGTGGTAACAACTGCAGCGCGGAGTGAACAGAGCCGCAAGCAAGGCGCTGCAAGGACGCTGGCGCAATGCAGGACGCTTAGCTGCTGCACAAGGTATGGCTGGAGCGCGCTGGCGCTAGCGCTGCTACTGGTGGCTGCCCAATCACTCACACAATCGTAATATCAGAGGGAAGGGGTTTCATAATAAGTCATCCACCAGTCCAAGCATACATTACCATACACACAGCAGCAGTATGAAAATACTAGCGCATGGCTGAACAGCCATGCACACTTTTTATAGCGTACGGGACCTTCCGGAAGTCTCCATAACCCTGAACTGGACCAATGGAATCAGGAGCAGGACCTGAGCACCTGACTCCTGAGCTCCAATGGGAGGTTGTCCCAGGAGCATGCTCAGAGTATGGAGTGAAGGACTTAGCCTCCGGAGAGCGTTGCTGAAAAGCAATCTCTTCTGCAATCTCTCCTGCTGTGGACGGATAGCAGGAGACTGCAGGATGTAAGGGTCCAGATCTCTGCATAGCCAGGGCAGAAATCTGACTCCTAACATGTATTTACAAAACTTCCATTTTCTCTATGCCTGACCTAAACTACTTCATTTTTCAGTAGGTATTAGTATATAATGAGGTGGCCTTCACCATCCATCTCCTGAAATGGGCAACATCAATGGCATTTAACGGGTCCCAAGTACTTAATTACATCTCAATATGCCATATTTCCCATTTCAGGAGATGGATGGTGAAGGCCACCTCATTATATACTAATACCTACTGAAAAAGAAAGTACTTTAGGTCAGGCATAGAGAAAATGGAAGTTTTGTAAATACATATTACAACTAGCACATATGTGTGTGTGCATGTTTCCAAGCCGTGTTTGTTTTTGGGTAGCTGTGTTTGTGTAAGTAGAAGAGATGTATGTGAATGTGGCAAAACTGTATATGTGTACGTGTGAGAGCTGAGTGTTATATAGGAAAGGTGTGTGTGTGAACATAGGAGAGCTGTGTGTTTGTATGTAGCTGAGCTGTGTGTGTGTTGGAGAGGTGTGTGTATGTAAGACAGCTGTGTGTAACTGAAATGTGTGTATGTATGTTGCAGACATGTGTGTATGCATAGCAGAGCTTAGTGTGCATATACTGTGCATGCAGTAGTGATGTTACGTATGTGCTCCAGAGAATGCATATAAACTGTCTGCGGCAAAGGTACACATGTATAATATACATGCTGCAGAGAAATAGTAACATTAGATCTCTATCCACTATATTCTTCCCTACAGGAGTAAAGTTAGTGTTATCAAATCCCCTACAAATTTACACCTGAGGGAAATTTTAATTGGTTGCAAAAGTTTTTATCCTATATTTTTACTAAGTGAACCTGGGGGTGTGTTTAAAATTAAGGTGTGTCTAATAGTTAGAAAACTTTGAAACTTTACATAAATTAATAGCAAAATGTTTACATTACACCTATCAAAAAACAGCCTCCTCCATATCCCCTCAAGCTGTCCTATCCATCACCAAGATAGGTGCGCTTTCTGCCATTTAGGTAGAAGTAATCTTCAAACAATTTGCTTCTAATTTAGATAAAGTAGCTGGAAGTTATGTCATGGAAACTCTACATGTGAGGTCAGCCTATTAAACACTAGTTGTAATATGTATTGTTACGGCGACGGAACACGCTTAAAAAATATAAATAAACGTGTTCGCCGCCCGGGGTCCACCGTGCGGCAGATGGAAAAACCGCAGCTAGAAGATACAGAGCACTGTGGCGGTAATGTGCACGGGATTCTATATCACCCAGTTGCAATCAAGCAGTCTCTGTTAAGTGCACAGAGCTGCTACAGGAAAAATAGAAAAGGAACGCTGAGACTGTTAGTAACACAAGGACTCAGCGGCACACATGCGGTAGGCAAAAACCGGAGTAGTTAAAACGTCACTACGTCCGACATCTACCGTGGTAACAACTGCAGCGCGGAGTGAACAGAGCCGCAAGCAAGGCGCTGCAAGGACGCTGGCGCAATGCAGGACGCTTAGCTGCTGCACAAGGTATGGCTGGAGCGCGCTGGCGCTAGCGCTGCTACTGGCGGCTGCCCAATCACTCACACAATCGTAATATCAGAGGGAAGGGGTTTCATAATAAGTCATCCACCAGTCCAAGCATACATTACCATACACACAGCAGCAGTATGAAAATACTAGCGCATGGCTGAACAGCCATGCACACTTTTTATAGCGTACGGGACCTTCCGGAAGTCTCCATAACCCTGAGCTGGACCAATGGAATCAGGAGCAGGACCTGAGCACCTGACTCCTGAGCTCCAATGGGAGGTTGTCCCAGGAGCATGCTCAGAGTATGGAGTGAAGGACTTAGCCTCCGGAGAGCGTTGCTGAAAAGCAATCTCTTCTGCAATCTCTCCTGCTGTGGACGGATAGCAGGAGACTGCAGGATGTAAGGGTCCAGATCTCTGCATAGCCAGGGCAGAAATCTGACTCCTAACATGTATTTACAAAACTTCCATTTTCTCTATGCCTGACCTAAACTACTTCATTTTTCAGTAGGTATTAGTATATAATGAGGTGGCCTTCACCATCCATCTCCTGAAATGGGCAACATCAATGGCATTTAACGGGTCCCAAGTACTTAATTACATCTCAATATGCCATATTTCCCATTTCAGGAGATGGATGGTGAAGGCCACCTCATTATATACTAATACCTACTGAAAAATAAAGTACTTTAGGTCAGGCATAGAGAAAATGGAAGTTTTGTAAATACATATTACAACTAGCACATATGTGTGTGTGCATGTTTCCAAGCCGTGTTTGTTTTTGGGTAGCTGTGTTTGTGTAAGTAGAAGAGATGTATGTGAATGTGGCAAAACTGTATATGTGTACGTGTGAGAGCTGAGTGTTATATAGGAAAGGTGTGTGTGTGAACATAGGAGAGCTGTGTGTTTATATGTAGCTGAGCTGTGTGTGTGTTGGAGAGGTGTGTGTATGTAAGACAGCTGTGTGTAACTGAAATGTGTGTATGTATGTTGCAGACATGTGTGTATGCATAGCAGAGCTTAGTGTGCATATACTGTGCATGCAGTAGTGATGTTACGTATGTGCTCCAGAGAATGCATATAAACTGTCTGCGGCAAAGGTACACATGTATAATATACATGCTGCAGAGAAATAGTAACATTAGATCTCTATCCACTATAGTCTTCCCTACAGCAGTAAAGTTAGTGTTATCAAATCCCCTACAAATTTACACCTGTGGGAAATTTTAATTGGTTGCAAAAGTTTTTATCCTATATTTTTACTAAGTGAACCTGGGGGTGTGTTTAAAATTAAGGTGTGTCTAATAGTTAGAAAACTTTGAAACTTTACATAAATTAATAGCAAAATGTTTACATTACACCTATCAAAAAACAGCCTCCTCCATATCCCCTCAAGCTGTCCTATCCATCACCAAGATAGGTGCGCTTTCTGCCATTTAGGTAGAAGTAATCTTCAAACAATTTGCTTCTAATTTTGATAAAGTAGCTGGAAGTTATGTCATGGAAACTTTACATGTGAGGTCAGCCTATTAAACACTAGTTGTAATATGTATTGTTACGGCGACGGAACACGCTTAAAAAATATAAATAAACGTGTTCGCTGCCCGGGGTCCACCGTGCGGCAGATGGAAAAACCGCAGCTAGAAGACACAGAGCACTGTGGCGGTAATGTGCACGGGGTTCTATATCACCCAGGTGCAATCAAGCAGTCTCTGTTAAGTGCACAGAGCTGCTACAGGAAAAATAGAAAAGGAACGCTGAGACTGTTAGTAACACAGGGACTCAGCGGCACACATGCGGTAGGCAAAAACCGGAATAGTTAAAACGTCACTACGTCCGACACCTAACGTGGTAACAAGTGTGCTGGCGTCGCAACCGCAAAAATATGCTGCAACTGCAGCGCGGCGTGAACAGAGCCGCAAGCAAGGCGCTGCAAGGACGCTGGCGCAATGCAGGACGCTTAGATGCTGCACAAGGTATGGCTGGATTGCACTGGCGCTAGCGCTGCTACTGGCGGCTGCCCAATCTCTCACACAATCGTAATATCAGTGGGAAGGGGTTTCATAATAAGTCATCCACCAGTCCAAGCATACATTACCATACACACAGCAGCAGTATGAAAATACTAGCGCATGGCTGAACAGCCATGCACACTTTTTATAGAGTACGGGACCTTCCGGAAGTCTCCATAACCCTGAGCTGGACCAATGGAATCAGGAGCAGGACCTGAGCACCTGACTCCTGAGCTCCAATGGGAGGTTGTCCCAGGAGCATGCTCAGAGTATGGAGTGAAGGACTTAGCCTCCGGAGAGCGTTGCTGAAAAGCAATCTCTTCTGCAACCTCTCCTGCTGTGGATGGATAGCAGGAGACTGCAGGATGTAAGGGTCCAGATCTCTGCATAGCCAGGGCAGAAATCTGACTCCTAACATGTATTTACAAAACTTCCATTTTCTCTATGCCTGACCTAAACTACTTCATTTTTCAGTAGGTATTAGTATATAATGAGGTGGCCTTCACCATCCATCTCCTGAAATGGGCAACATCAATGGCATTTAACGGGTCCCAAGTACTTAATTACATCTCAATATGCCATATTTCCCATTTCAGGAGATGGATGGTGAAGGCCACCTCATTATATACTAATACCTACTGAAAAATAAAGTACTTTAGGTCAGGCATAGAGAAAATGGAAGTTTTGTAAATACATATTACAACTAGCACATATGTGTGTGTGCATGTTTCCAAGCCGTGTTTGTTTTTGGGTAGCTGTGTTTGTGTAAGTAGAAGAGATGTATGTGAATGTGGCAAAACTGTATATGTGTACGTGTGAGAGCTGAGTGTTATATAGGAAAGGTGTGTGTGTGAACATAGGAGAGCTGTGTGTTTGTATGTAGCTGAGCTGTGTGTGTGTTGGAGAGGTGTGTGTATGTAAGACAGCTGTGTGTAACTGAAATGTGTGTATGTATGTTGCAGACATGTGTGTATGCATAGCAGAGCTTAGTGTGCATATACTGTGCATGCAGTAGTGATGTTACGTATGTGCTCCAGAGAATGCATATAAACTGTCTGCGGCAAAGGTACACATGTATAATATACATGCTGCAGAGAAATAGTAACATTAGATCTCTATCCACTATATTCTTCCCTACAGGAGTAAAGTTAGTGTTATCAAATCCCCTACAAATTTACACCTGAGGGAAATTTTAATTGGTTGCAAAAGTTTTTATCCTATATTTTTACTAAGTGAACCTGGGGGTGTGTTTAAAATTAAGGTGTGTCTAATAGTTAGAAAACTTTGAAACTTTACATAAATTAATAGCAAAATGTTTACATTACACCTATCAAAAAACAGCCTCCTCCATATCCCCTCAAGCTGTCCTATCCATCACCAAGATAGGTGCGCTTTCTGCCATTTAGGTAGAAGTAATCTTCAAACAATTTGCTTCTAATTTAGATAAAGTAGCTGGAAGTTATGTCATGGAAACTCTACATGTGAGGTCAGCCTATTAAACACTAGTTGTAATATGTATTGTTACGGCGACGGAACACGCTTAAAAAATATAAATAAACGTGTTCGCCGCCCGGGGTCCACCGTGCAGCAGATGGAAAAACCGCAGCTAGAAGATACAGAGCACTGTGGCGGTAATGTGCACGGGATTCTATATCACCCAGTTGCAATCAAGCAGTCTCTGTTAAGTGCACAGAGCTGCTACAGGAAAAATAGAAAAGGAACGCTGAGACTGTTAGTAACACAAGGACTCAGCGGCACACATGCGGTAGGCAAAAACCGGAGTAGTTAAAACGTCACTACGTCCGACATCTACCGTGGTAACAACTGCAGCGCGGAGTGAACAGAGCCGCAAGCAAGGCGCTGCAAGGACGCTGGCGCAATGCAGGACGCTTAGCTGCTGCACAAGGTATGGCTGGAGCGCGCTGGCGCTAGCGCTGCTACTGGCGGCTGCCCAATCACTCACACAATCGTAATATCAGAGGGAAGGGGTTTCATAATAAGTCATCCACCAGTCCAAGCATACATTACCATACACACAGCAGCAGTATGAAAATACTAGCGCATGGCTGAACAGCCATGCACACTTTTTATAGCGTACGGGACCTTCCGGAAGTCTCCATAACCCTGAGCTGGACCAATGGAATCAGGAGCAGGACCTGAGCACCTGACTCCTGAGCTCCAATGGGAGGTTGTCCCAGGAGCATGCTCAGAGTATGGAGTGAAGGACTTAGCCTCCGGAGAGCGTTGCTGAAAAGCAATCTCTTCTGCAATCTCTCCTGCTGTGGACGGATAGCAGGAGACTGCAGGATGTAAGGGTCCAGATCTCTGCATAGCCAGGGCAGAAATCTGACTCCTAACATGTATTTACAAAACTTCCATTTTCTCTATGCCTGACCTAAACTACTTCATTTTTCAGTAGGTATTAGTATATAATGAGGTGGCCTTCACCATCCATCTCCTGAAATGGGCAACATCAATGGCATTTAACGGGTCCCAAGTACTTAATTACATCTCAATATGCCATATTTCCCATTTCAGGAGATGGATGGTGAAGGCCACCTCATTATATACTAATACCTACTGAAAAATAAAGTACTTTAGGTCAGGCATAGAGAAAATGGAAGTTTTGTAAATACATATTACAACTAGCACATATGTGTGTGTGCATGTTTCCAAGCCGTGTTTGTTTTTGGGTAGCTGTGTTTGTGTAAGTAGAAGAGATGTATGTGAATGTGGCAAAACTGTATATGTGTACGTGTGAGAGCTGAGTGTTATATAGGAAAGGTGTGTGTGTGAACATAGGAGAGCTGTGTGTTTATATGTAGCTGAGCTGTGTGTGTGTTGGAGAGGTGTGTGTATGTAAGACAGCTGTGTGTAACTGAAATGTGTGTATGTATGTTGCAGACATGTGTGTATGCATAGCAGAGCTTAGTGTGCATATACTGTGCATGCAGTAGTGATGTTACGTATGTGCTCCAGAGAATGCATATAAACGGTCTGCGGCAAAGGTACACATGTATAATATACATGCTGCAGAGAAATAGTAACATTAGATCTCTATCCACTATAGTCTTCCCTACAGCAGTAAAGTTAGTGTTATCAAATCCCCTACAAATTTACACCTGTGGGAAATTTTAATTGGTTGCAAAAGTTTTTATCCTATATTTTTACTAAGTGAACCTGGGGGTGTGTTTAAAATTAAGGTGTGTCTAATAGTTAGAAAACTTTGAAACTTTACATAAATTAATAGCAAAATGTTTACATTACACCTATCAAAAAACAGCCTCCTCCATATCCCCTCAAGCTGTCCTATCCATCACCAAGATAGGTGCGCTTTCTGCCATTTAGGTAGAAGTAATCTTCAAACAATTTGCTTCTAATTTTGATAAAGTAGCTGGAAGTTATGTCATGGAAACTTTACATGTGAGGTCAGCCTATTAAACACTAGTTGTAATATGTATTGTTACGGCGACGGAACACGCTTAAAAAATATAAATAAACGTGTTCGCTGCCCGGGGTCCACCGTGCGGCAGATGGAAAAACCGCAGCTAGAAGACACAGAGCACTGTGGCGGTAATGTGCACGGGGTTCTATATCACCCAGGTGCAATCAAGCAGTCTCTGTTAAGTGCACAGAGCTGCTACAGGAAAAATAGAAAATATGCTGCAACTGCAGCGCGGCGTGAACAGAGCCGCAAGCAAGGCGCTGCAAGGACGCTGGCGCAATGCAGGAAGCTTAGATGCTGCACAAGGTATGGCTGGATTGCACTGGCGCTAGCGCTGCTACTGGCGGCTGCCCAATCTCTCACACAATCGTAATATCAGAGGGAAGGGGTTTCATAATAAGTCATCCACCAGTCCAAGCATACATTACCATACACACAGCAGCAGTATGAAAATACTAGCGCATGGCTGAACAGCCATGCACACTTTTTATAGCGTACGGGACCTTCCGGAAGTCTCCATAACCCTGAGCTGGACCAATGGAATCAGGAGCAGGACCTGAGCACCTGACTCCTGAGTTCCAATGGGAGGTTGTCCCAGGAGCATGCTCAGAGTATGGAGTGAAGGACTTAGCCTCCGGAGAGCGTTGCTGAAAAGCAATCTCTTCTGCAATCTCTCCTGCTGTGGATGGATAGCAGGAGACTGCAGGATGTAAGGGTCCAGATCTCTGCGTAGCCAGGGCAGAAATCTGACTCCTAACATGTATTTACAAAACTTCCATTTTCTCTATGCCTGACCTAAACTACTTCATTTTTCAGTAGGTATTAGTATATAATGAGGTGGCCTTCACCATCCATCTCCTGAAATGGGCAACATCAATGGCATTTAACGGGTCCCAAGTACTTAATTACGTCTCAATATGCCATATTTCCCATTTCAGGAGATGGATGGTGAAGGCCACCTCATTATATACTAATACCTACTGAAAAATAAAGTACTTTAGGTCAGGCATAGAGAAAATGGAAGTTTTGTAAATACATATTACAACTAGCACATATGTGTGTGTGCATGTTTCAAAGCCGTGTTTGTTTTTGGGTAGCTGTGTTTGTGTAAGTAGAAGAGATGTATGTGAATGTGGCAAAACTGTATATGTGTACGTGTGAGAGCTGAGTGTTATATAGGAAAGGTGTGTGTGTGAACATAGGAGAGCTGTGTGTTTATATGTAGCTGAGCTGTGTGTGTGTTGGAGAGGTGTGTGTATGTAAGACAGCTGTGTGTAACTGAAATGTGTGTATGTATGTTGCAGACATGTGTATGCATAGCAGAGCTTAGTGTGCATATACTGTGCATGCAGTAGTGATGTTACGTATGTGCTCCAGAGAATGCATATAAACTGTCTGCGGCAAAGGTACACATGTATAATATACATGCTGCAGAGAAATAGTAACATTAGATCTCTATCCACTATATTCTTCCCTACAGCAGTAAAGTTAGTGTTATCAAATCCCCTACAAATTTACACCTGTGGGAAATTTTAATTGGTTGCAAAAGTTTTTATCCTATATTTTTACTAAGTGAACCTGGGAGTGTGTTTAAAATTAAGGTGTGTCTAATAGTTAGAAAACTTTGAAACTTTACATAAATTAATAGCAAAATGTTTACATTACACCTATCAAAAAACAGCCTCCTCCATATCCCCTCAAGCTGTCCTATCCATCACCAAGATAGGTGCGCTTTCTGCCATTTAGGTAGAAGTAATCTTCAAACAATTTGCTTCTAATTTTGATAAAGTAGCTGGAAGTTATGTCATGGAAACTCTACATGTGAGGTCAGCCTATTAAACACTAGTTGTAATATGTATTGTTACGGCGACGGAACACGCTTAAAAAATATAAATAAACGTGTTCGCTGCCCGGGGTCCACCGTGCGGCAGATGGAAAAACCGCAGCTAGAAGACACAGAGCACTGTGGCGGTAATGTGCACGGGGTTCTATATCACCCAGGTGCAATCAAGCAGTCTCTGTTAAGTGCACAGAGCTGCTACAGGAAAAATAGAAAAGGAACGCTGAGACTGTTAGTAACACAGGGACTCAGCGGCACACATGCGGTAGGCAAAAACCGGAATAGTTAAAACGTCACTACGTCCGACACCTAACGTGGTAACAAGTGTGCTGGCGTCGCAACCGCAAAAATATGCTGCAACTGCAGCGCGGCGTGAACAGAGCCGCAAGCAAGGCGCTGCAAGGACGCTGGCGCAATGCAGGACGCTTAGATGCTGCACAAGGTATGGCTGGATTGCACTGGCGCTAGCGCTGCTACTGGCGGCTGCCCAATCTCTCACACAATCGTAATATCAGTGGGAAGGGGTTTCATAATAAGTCATCCACCAGTCCAAGCATACATTACCATACACACAGCAGCAGTATGAAAATACTAGCGCATGGCTGAACAGCCATGCACACTTTTTATAGCGTACGGGACCTTCCGGAAGTCTCCATAACCCTGAGCTGGACCAATGGAATCAGGAGCAGGACCTGAGCACCTGACTCCTGAGCTCCAATGGGAGGTTGTCCCAGGAGCATGCTCAGAGTATGGAGTGAAGGACTTAGCCTCCGGAGAGCGTTGCTGAAAAGCAATCTCTTCTGCAACCTCTCCTGCTGTGGATGGATAGCAGGAGACTGCAGGATGTAAGGGTCCAGATCTCTGCATAGCCAGGGCAGAAATCTGACTCCTAACATGTATTTACAAAACTTCCATTTTCTCTATGCCTGACCTAAACTACTTCATTTTTCAGTAGGTATTAGTATATAATGAGGTGGCCTTCACCATCCATCTCCTGAAATGGGCAACATCAATGGCATTTAACGGGTCCCAAGTACTTAATTACATCTCAATATGCCATATTTCCCATTTCAGGAGATGGATGGTGAAGGCCACCTCATTATATACTAATACCTACTGAAAAATAAAGTACTTTAGGTCAGGCATAGAGAAAATGGAAGTTTTGTAAATACATATTACAACTAGCACATATGTGTGTGTGCATGTTTCAAAGCCGTGTTTGTTTTTGGGTAGCTGTGTTTGTGTAAGTAGAAGAGATGTATGTGAATGTGGCAAAACTGTATATGTGTACGTGTGAGAGCTGAGTGTTATATAGGAAAGGTGTGTGTGTGAACATAGGAGAGCTGTGTGTTTATATGTAGCTGAGCTGTGTGTGTGTTGGAGAGGTGTGTGTATGTAAGACAGCTGTGTGTAACTGAAATGTGTGTATGTATGTTGCAGACATGTGTGTATGCATAGCAGAGCTTAGTGTGCATATACTGTGCATGCAGTAGTGATGTTACGTATGTGCTCCAGAGAATGCATATAAACTGTCTGCGGCAAAGGTACACATGTATAATATACATGCTGCAGAGAAATAGTAACATTAGATCTCTATCCACTATATTCTTCCCTACAGCAGTAAAGTTAGTGTTATCAAATCCCCTACAAATTTACACCTGTGGGAAATTTTAATTGGTTGCAAAAGTTTTTATCCTATATTTTTACTAAGTGAACCTGGGGGTGTGTTTAAAATTAAGGTGTGTCTAATAGTTAGAAAACTTTGAAACTTTACATAAATTAATAGCAAAATGTTTACATTACACCTATCAAAAAACAGCCTCCTACATATCCCCTCAAGCTGCCCTATCCATCACCAAGATAGGTGAGCTTTCTGCCATTTAGGTAGAAGTAATCTTCAAACAATTTGCTTCTAATTTTGATAAAGTAGCTGGAAGTTATGTCATGGAAACTTTACATGTGAGGTCAGCCTATTAAACACTAGTTGTAATATGTATTGTTACGGCGACGGAACACGCTTAAAAAATATAAATAAACGTGTTCGCTGCCCGGGGTCCACCGTGCGGCAGATGGAAAAACCGCAGCTAGAAGACACAGAGCACTGTGGCGGTAATGTGCACGGGGTTCTATATCACCCAGGTGCAATCAAGCAGTCTCTGTTAAGTGCACAGAGCTGCTACAGGAAAAATAGAAAAGGAACGCTGAGACTGTTAGTAACACAGGGCCTCAGCGGCACACATGCGGTAGGCAAAAACCGGAGTAGTTAAAACGTCACTACGTCCGACATCTACCGTGGTAACAACTGCAGCGCGGAGTGAACAGAGCCGCAAGCAAGGCGCTGCAAGGACGCTGGCGCAATGCAGGACGCTTAGCTGCTGCACAAGGTATGGCTGGAGCGCGCTGGCGCTAGCGCTGCTACTGGCGGCTGCCCAATCACTCACACAATCGTAATATCAGAGGGAAGGGGTTTCATAATAAGTCATCCACCAGTCCAAGCATACATTACCATACACACAGCAGCAGTATGAAAATACTAGCGCATGGCTGAACAGCCATGCACACTTTTTATAGCGTACGGGACCTTCCGGAAGTCTCCATAACCCTGAACTGGACCAATGGAATCAGGAGCAGGACCTGAGCACCTGACTCCTGAGCTCCAATGGGAGGTTGTCCCAGGAGCATGCTCAGAGTATGGAGTGAAGGACTTAGCCTCCGGAGAGCGTTGCTGAAAAGCAATCTCTTCTGCAATCTCTCCTGCTGTGGACGGATAGCAGGAGACTGCAGGATGTAAGGGTCCAGATCTCTGCATAGCCAGGGCAGAAATCTGACTCCTAACATGTATTTACAAAACTTCCATTTTCTCTATGCCTGACCTAAACTACTTCATTTTTCAGTAGGTATTAGTATATAATGAGGTGGCCTTCACCATCCATCTCCTGAAATGGGCAACATCAATGGCATTTAACGGGTCCCAAGTACTTAATTACATCTCAATATGCCATATTTCCCATTTCAGGAGATGGATGGTGAAGGCCACCTCATTATATACTAATACCTACTGAAAAATAAAGTACTTTAGGTCAGGCATAGAGAAAATGGAAGTTTTGTAAATACATATTACAACTAGCACATATGTGTGTGTGCATGTTTCCAAGCCGTGTTTGTTTTTGGGTAGCTGTGTTTGTGTAAGTAGAAGAGATGTATGTGAATGTGGCAAAACTGTATATGTGTACGTGTGAGAGCTGAGTGTTATATAGGAAAGGTGTGTGTGTGAACATAGGAGAGCTGTGTGTTTATATGTAGCTGAGCTGTGTGTGTGTTGGAGAGGTGTGTGTATGTAAGACAGCTGTGTGTAACTGAAATGTGTGTATGTATGTTGCAGACATGTGTGTATGCATAGCAGAGCTTAGTGTGCATATACTGTGCATGCAGTAGTGATGTTACGTATGTGCTCCAGAGAATGCATATAAACTGTCTGCGGCAAAGGTACACATGTATAATATACATGCTGCAGAGAAATAGTAACATTAGATCTCTATCCACTATATTCTTCCCTACAGGAGTAAAGTTAGTGTTATCAAATCCCCTACAAATTTACACCTGAGGGAAATTTTAATTGGTTGCAAAAGTTTTTATCCTATATTTTTACTAAGTGAACCTGGGGGTGTGTTTAAAATTAAGGTGTGTCTAATAGTTAGAAAACTTTGAAACTTTACATAAATTAATAGCAAAATGTTTACATTACACCTATCAAAAAACAGCCTCCTCCATATCCCCTCAAGCTGTCCTATCCATCACCAAGATAGGTGCGCTTTCTGCCATTTAGGTAGAAGTAATCTTCAAACAATTTGCTTCTAATTTAGATAAAGTAGCTGGAAGTTATGTCATGGAAACTCTACATGTGAGGTCAGCCTATTAAACACTAGTTGTAATATGTATTGTTACGGCGACGGAACACGCTTAAAAAATATAAATAAACGTGTTCGCCGCCCGGGGTCCACCGTGCGGCAGATGGAAAAACCGCAGCTAGAAGATACAGAGCACTGTGGCGGTAATGTGCACGGGGTTCTATATCACCCAGTTGCAATCAAGCAGTCTCTGTTAAGTGTACAGAGCTGCTACAGGAAAAATAGAAAAGGAACGCTGAGACTGTTAGTAACACAAGGACTCAGCGGCACACATGCGGTAGGCAAAAACCGGAGTAGTTAAAACGTCACTACGTCCGACATCTACCGTGGTAACAACTGCAGCGCGGAGTGAACAGAGCCGCAAGCAAGGCGCTGCAAGGACGCTGGCGCAATGCAGGACGCTTAGCTGCTGCACAAGGTATGGCTGGAGCGCGCTGGCGCTAGCGCTGCTACTGGCGGCTGCCCAATCACTCACACAATCGTAATATCAGAGGGAAGGGGTTTCATAATAAGTCATCCAACAGGCCAAGCATACATTACCATACACACAGCAGCAGTATGAAAATACTAGCGCATGGCTGAACAGCCATGCACACTTTTTATGGCGTACGGGACCTTCCGGAAGTCTCCATAACCCTGAGCTGGACCAATGGAATCAGGAGCAGGACCTGAGGACCTGACTCCTGAGCTCCAATGGGAGGTTGTCCCAGGAGCATGCTCAGAGTTTGGAGTGAAGGACTTAGCCTCCGGAGAGCGTTGCTGAAAAGCAATCTCTTCTGCAATCTCTCCTGCTGTGGACGGATAGCAGGAGACTGCAGGATGTAAGGGTCCAGATCTCTGCATAGCCAGGGCAGAATTCTGACTCCTAACATGTATTTACAAAACTTCCATTTTCTCTATGCCTGACCTAAACTACTTCATTTTTCAGTAGGTATTAGTATATAATGAGGTGGCCTTCACCATCCATCTCCTGAAATGGGCAACATCAATGGCATTTAACGGGTCCCAAGTACTTAATTACATCTCAATATGCCATATTTCCCATTTCAGGAGATGGATGGTGAAGGCCACCTCATTATATACTAATACCTACTGAAAAATAAAGTACTTTAGGTCAGGCATAGAGAAAATGGAAGTTTTGTAAATACATATTACAACTAGCACATATGTGTGTGTGCATGTTTCCAAGCCGTGTTTGTTTTTGGGTAGCTGTGTTTGTGTAAGTAGAAGAGATGTATGTGAATGTGGCAAAACTGTATATGTGTACGTGTGAGAGCTGAGTGTTATATAGGAAAGGTGTGTGTGTGAACATAGGAGAGCTGTGTGTTTATATGTAGCTGAGCTGTGTGTGTGTTGGAGAGGTGTGTGTATGTAAGACAGCTGTGTGTAACTGAAATGTGTGTATGTATGTTGCAGACATGTGTGTATGCATAGCAGAGCTTAGTGTGCATATACTGTGCATGCAGTAGTGATGTTACGTATGTGCTCCAGAGAATGCATATAAACGGTCTGCGGCAAAGGTACACATGTATAATATACATGCTGCAGAGAAATAGTAACATTAGATCTCTATCCACTATATTCTTCCCTACAGCAGTAAAGTTAGTGTTATCAAATCCCCTACAAATTTACACCTGTGGGAAATTTTAATTGGTTGCAAAAGTTTTTATCCTATATTTTTACTAAGTGAACCTGGGGGTGTGTTTAAAATTAAGGTGTGTCTAATAGTTAGAAAACTTTGAAACTTTACATAAATTAATAGCAAAATGTTTACATTACACCTATCAAAAAACAGCCTCCTCCATATCCCCTCAAGCTGTCCTATCCATCACCAAGATAGGTGCGCTTTCTGCCATTTAGGTAGAAGTAATCTTCAAACAATTTGCTTCTAATTTTGATAAAGTAGCTGGAAGTTATGTCATGGAAACTCTACATGTGAGGTCAGCCTATTAAACACTAGTTGTAATATGTATTGTTACGGCGACGGAACACGCTTAAAAAATATAAATAAACGTGTTCGCTGCCTGGGGTCCACCGTGCGGCAGATGGAAAAACCGCAGCTAGAAGACACAGAGCACTGTGGCGGTAATGTGCACGGGGTTCTATATCACCCAGGTGCAATCAAGCAGTCTCTGTTAAGTGCACAGAGCTGCTACAGGAAAAATAGAAAAGGAACGCTGAGACTGTTAGTAACACAGGGACTCAGCGGCACACATGCGGTAGGCAAAAACCGGAGTAGTTAAAACGTCACTACGTCCGACATCTACCGTGGTAACAACTGCAGCGCGGAGTGAACAGAGCCGCAAGCAAGGCGCTGCAAGGACGCTGGCGCAATGCAGGACGCTTAGCTGCTGCACAAGGTATGGCTGGAGCGCGCTGGCGCTAGCGCTGCTACTGGCGGCTGCCCAATCACTCACACAATCGTAATATCAGAGGGAAGGGGTTTCATAATAAGTCATCCACCAGTCCAAGCATACATTACCATACACACAGCAGCAGTATGAAAATACTAGCGCATGGCTGAACGGCCATGCGCACTTTTTATAGCGTACGGGACCTTCCGGAAGTCTCCATAACCCTGAGCTGGACCAATGGAATCAGGAGTAGGACCTGAGCACCTGACTCCTGAGCTCCAATGGGAGGTTGTCCCAGGAGCATGCTCAGAGTATGGAGTGAAGGACTTAGCCTCCGGAGAGAGTTGCTAAAAAGCAATCTCTTCTGCAATCTCTCCTGCCGTGGACGGATAGCAGGAGACTGAAGGATGTAAGGGTCCAGATCTCTGCATAGCCAGGGCAGAAATCTGACTCCTAACATGTATTTACAAAACTTCCATTTTCTCTATGCCTGACCTAAACTACTTCATTTTTCAGTAGGTATTAGTATATAATGAGGTGGCCTTCACCATCCATCTCCTGAAATGGGCACCATCAATGGCATTTAACGGGTCCCAAATACTTAATTACATCTCAATATGCCATATAAAGAGGCTATCAGGCATATAAAGCTTACTGGAATAATATTAAAATTATAGGCAAGGATGTGACATCTTATCAGTGGTAAAGGCACCACAAAAGAACCCAGGATGTTAAAACTCTAGGTTTTGACTCTTTGTAAACAATTGTACTTTTTAATTCCTGTATCACAACTAGACAATAAGATGCATATTTAGCCAAGAAAAATCTTACTAAAATGTGTATGTGTGTTACAGTCCAGAGGCAGCTTATTCTGAATGAGCAGAATGCTGACAACATCCTTCCTGATCACTGAGAGAACTGTTTTCTCTGTTCTTGCCCCACACTGATCTATCTGATTGGTGCTGTACTGGAGAGAATGAAACTGGGACCTGCAGGGACACTGCACGTCCTGTGTAGCTGAAGGCCCATTCAAAGCATGTGATCAGTCACATTCTTGAAAGGAATTTCAAAATGTGGTAATGTATACAGGGGTTGCGCTGATGTATATGTGTTTGTGTGTATATATATATATGTGTGAGTGTACATAGAGAAGCTGTATGTGTTGCATATATGAGACTTTTGAGTATGGAGGAAAGCAATGTGCGTGTGTTTAGCAAACAGTGTATGTATTTATTTTACTCATTTATATAGCGCCATTAATCCCACAACGCTTTACAGACATTATTGTCACTGTCCCCGATGGGGCTCACAATCTAAATTGCCTATCAGTATGTCTTTGGAATGTGGACGGAAACCCACGCAAACACGGGGAGAACATACAAACACCTTACTCATTTATATAGCGCCATTAATTCCACTGCGCTTTACAGACATTATTGGCACTGTCCCCGATGGGGCTTACAATTTAAATTTCCTATCATTATGTCTTTGGTATGTGAGAGAAAACTCACTCAAATACGGGGAGAATATACAAACTTCTTGCAGATGTTGCCCTTTGTAGGATTTGAACTAAGGACCCCATCGTTGCACGACTAACCACTGAGCTACCGTGCCGATGTAAGTAGCACATATGTGTGTGTGCATGTTTCAAAGCCGTGTTTGTTTTTGGGTAGCTGTGTTTGTGTAAGTAGAAGAGCTGTATGTGAATGTGGCAAAACTGTATATGTGTACGTGTGAGAGCTGAGTGTTATATAGGAAAGGTGTGTGTGTGAACATAGGAGAGCTGTGTGTTTATATGTAGCTGAGCTGTGTGTGTGTTGGAGAGGTGTGTGTATGTAAGACAGCTGTGTGTAACTGAAATGTGTGTATGTTTTTGCAGACATGTGTGTATGCATAGCAGAGCTTAGTGTGCATATACTGTGCATGCAGTAGTGATGTTACGTATGTGCTCCAGAGAATGCATATAAACTGCCTGCGGCAAAGGTACACATGTATAATATACATGCTGCAGAGAAATACTAACATTAGATCTCTATCCACTATATTCTTCCCTACAGCAGTAAAGTTAGTGTTATCAAATCCCCTACAAATTTACACCTGTGGGAAATGTTAAATAGTTGCAAAAGTTTTTATTCTATATTTTTACTAAGTAAACCTGGGGGTGCGTTTAAAATTAAGGTGTGTCTAATAGAAAACTTTGAAACTTTACATAAATTAATAGCAAAATGTTTACATTACACCTATCAAAAAACAGCCTCCTCCATTTCCCCTCAAGCTGTCCTATCCATCACCAAGATAGGTGCGCTTTCTGCCATTTAAGTAGAAGTAATCTTCAAACAATTTGCTTCTAATTTAGATAAAGTAGCTGGAAGGTATGTCATGGAAACTCTACATGTGAGGTCAGCCTATTAAACACTAGTTGCAATATGTATTGTTACGGCGGCGGAACACGCTTAAAAAAACATAAATAAACGTGTTCGCCGCCCGGGGTCCACCGTGCGGCAGATGGAAAAACCGCAGCTAGAAGACACAGAGCACTGTGGCGGTAATGTGCACGGGGTTCTATATCACACAGGTGCAATCAAGCAGTCTCTGTTAAGTGCACAGAGCTGCTACAGGAAAAATAGAAAAGGGACGCTGAGCCTGTTAGTAACACAGGGACTCAGCGGCACACATGCGGTAGGCAAAAACCGGAGTAGTTAAAACGTCACTACGTCCGACACCTAACGTGGTAACAAGTGTGCTGGCGTCGCAACCGCAAAAATATGCTGCAACTGCAGCGCGGCGTGAACAGAGCCGCAAGCAAGGCGCTGCAAGGACGCTGGCGCAATGCAGGACGCTTAGATGCTGCACAAGGTATGGCTGGATTGCACTGGCGCTAGCGCTGCTACTGGCGGCTGCCCAATCTCTCACACAATCGTAATATCAGAGGGAAGGGGTTTCATAATAAGTCATCCACCAGTCCAAGCATACATTACCATACACACAGCAGCAGTATGAAAATACTAGCGCATGGCTGAACAGCCATGCACACTTTTTATAGCGTACGGGACCTTCCGGAAGTCTCCATAACCCTGAGCTGGACCAATGGAATCAGGAGCAGGACCTGAGCACCTGACTCCTGAGCTCCAATGGGAGGTTGTCCCAGGAGCATGCTCAGAGTATGGAGTGAAGGACTTAGCCTCCGGAGAGCGTTGCTGAAAAGCAATCTCTTCTGCAATCTCTCCTGCTGTGGACGGATAGCAGGAGACTGCAGGATGTAAGGGTCCAGATCTCTGCATAGCCAGGGCAGAAATCTGACTCCTAACATGTATTTACAAAACTTCCATTTTCTCTATGCCTGACCTAAACTACTTCATTTTTCAGTAGGTATTAGTATATAATGAGGTGGCCTTCACCATCCATCTCCTGAAATGGGCAACATCAATGGCATTTAACGGGTCCCAAGTACTTAATTACATCTCAATATGCCATATTTCCCATTTCAGGAGATGGATGGTGAAGGCCACCTCATTATATACTAATACCTACTGAAAAATAAAGTACTTTAGGTCAGGCATAGAGAAAATGGAAGTTTTGTAAATACATATTACAACTAGCACATATGTGTGTGTGCATGTTTCCAAGCCGTGTTTGTTTTTGGGTAGCTGTTTGTGTAAGTAGAAGAGATGTATGTGAATGTGGCAAAACTGTATATGTGTACGTGTGAGAGCTGAGTGTTATATAGGAAAGGTGTGTGTGTGAACATAGGAGAGCTGTGTGTTTATATGTAGCTGAGCTGTGTGTGTTGGAGAGGTGTGTGTATGTAAGACAGCTGTGTGTAACTGAAATGTGTGTATGTATGTTGCAGACATGTGTGTATGCATAGCAGAGCTTAGTGTGCATATACTGTGCATGCAGTAGTGATGTTACGTATGTGCTCCAGAGAATGCATATAAACTGTCTGCGGCAAAGGTACACATGTATAATATACGTGCTGCAGAGAAATAGTAACATTAGATCTCTATCCACTATATTCTTCCCTACAGCAGTAAAGTTAGTGTTATCAAATCCCCTACAAATTTACACCTGAGGGAAATTTTAATTGGTTGCAAAAGTTTTTATCCTATATTTTTACTAAGTGAACCTGGGGGTGTGTTTAAAATTAAGGTGTGTCTAATAGTTAGAAAACTTTGAAACTTTACATAAATTAATAGCAAAATGTTTACATTACACCTATCAAAAAACAGCCTCCTCCATTTCCCCTCAAGCTGTCCTATCCATCACCAAGATAGGTGCGCTTTCTGCCATTTAAGTAGAAGTAATCTTCAAACAATTTGCTTCTAACTTAGATAAAGTAGCTGGAAGGTATGTCATGGAAACTCTACATGTGAGGTCAGCCTATTAAACACTAGTTGCAATATGTATTGTTACGGCGGCGGAACACGCTTAAAAAAACATAAATAAACGTGTTCGCCGCCCGGGGGCCACCGTGCGGCAGATGGAAAAACCGCAGCTAGAAGACACAGAGCACTGTGGCGGTAATGTGCACGGGGTTCTATATCACACAGGTGCCAGACCTAAACTACTTCATTTTTCTGTAGGTATTAGTATATAATGAGGTGGCCTTCACCATCCATCTCCTGAAATGGGCACCATCAATGGCATTTAACGGGTCCCAAGTACTTAATTACATCTCAGTATGCCATATAAAGAGGCTATCAGGCATATAAAGCTTACTGGAATAATATTAAAATTATAGGCAAGGATGTGACATCATATCAGTGGTAAAGGCACCACAAAAGAACCCAGGATGTTAAAACTCTAGGTTTTGATTCTTTGTAAATAATTGTACTTTTTAACTCCTGTATCACAACTAGACAATAAGACGCATATTTAGCAAAGAAAAATCTTACTAAAAAGTGTATGTGTGTTACAGTCCAGAGGCAGCTTATTCTGAATCAGCAGAATGCTGACAACATCCTTCCTGATCACTGAGAGAACTGTTTTCTCTGTTCTTTCCCCCCACTGATCTATCTGATCGGTGCTGTACTGGAGAGAATGAAACTGGGACCTGCAGGGACACTGCACGTCCTGTGTAGCTGAAGGCCCTTTCACAGCATGTGATCACATTCTTGAAAGGAATTTCAAATTGTGGTAATGTATACAGTGGTTGTGTTGATATATATATTTGAGTGAGTGTACATAGAGGAGCTGTATGTGTTGCATATGAGTTTTTTGTGTATGGAGGAAAGCTATGTTCGAGTGTTTAGCAAACAGTGTATGTATTTATTTTACTCATTTAAATAGCGCCATTAAATCCACAGCGCTTTATAGACATTATTGTCACTTTCCCCGATTGGGCTCACAATCTAAATCCCCTATCAATATGTCTTTGGAATGTGGGAGGAAACCCTCACAAACACGGGAAGAACATACAAACAGATCTCGGCGGGCGCATTCTGTAATGCTGTAGATAAGCCTCTGATGTAAACTGAAAGATAAGAAAAACGAGTTAGATTATACTCACTGTAGGGGGGGGCGGTCCGATGCGGTCCGGGTCCGATGGGTATCACGGTCCGGCACCTCCTATCTTCTAGCGATGACGTCCTTCTCCTTGCTTCATGCCGCGCTCCTGCGCAGGCGTACTGATCTGCCCTGTTGAGGACAGACCAGAGTACTGCAGTGCGCAGGCGCCGGACTTCTCTGACCCTTCCCGGGGCCTGCGCACTGCAGTTCTCTGCTTTGCCCTCAACAGGGCAGATCAGTACGCCTGTGCAGGAGCGTGGCATGAAGCAAGGAGGAGGACATCATCGCTAGAAGATAGGAGGTGCCGGACCCGGACCCCGACACCCATCGGACCCGGATTGTTCCCCCCCGGTGAGTATAATCTAACTCGTTTTTCTTATCTTTCAGGTTACATCAGGGGCTTATCTACAGCAGTACAGAATGCTCTAGATAAGCCCCTGATAGTGGTGGCCACATCTCATAGGGCAAAAAATAGGTGATAGATTCCCTTTAATCAATGTATGCAGCATGGAGAGAAATCAGATCTCAACATCAGGTAAATGAGCTCATATATGTATGTGTATATATGTAGATAGGATGATAGATGCTGAACAGAATGGTTATCCATGACACATACAGTAATACACTGCACCATAGTCGCATACACTTATTATAAACTGCACACGTTATATACACATATCTATATACTTACACCACGCATACTGTGTCTAAGTAGACAGCACATCTACACTACACATACATCCATCACATGTACACTATGGATCACATCAGTAGTTTTAAGAGAAAACCAGGAGTGAAACCTAAACAGATGAAACCTATTTTGGAGCGATCTGCACCTCTGTGGTGTTTTGCACACACTCCAGGTTTTGGCTTACAAATTCCAAAACCAGGCCATAATCTCTATGTGTGAAAGTGGCCCCAGGATGGCAGCCGTAATGGGATAGTGCTTTTATCATTTCTCCCACAGTCCCTGCAGCTTCAGCCGCACAGTAAACAGATATGATCCCGGGTGAGGGGTAAAACCTGCTGCAATGCTTGTATACTGCAGTACGGCGGCCTATGTACGGGGGTCCAATAAAGTTATACGTCAGGGAAGACAGTGGAGGGAGGAATACGAAAACGGGTCAATGGTACTTATCCGTCACTTAGTAAATCCAAATCTTCCATCTGTGGCCTGGAGAAACCTCTGGTCTTGTTTGGACACAACTGCCGGGGAGACGACTGCTCTGCTCCAGTGATCGGCTGCAACTGGTGCGGCTGGTGGATGGAGCTGTGTCATAAGGCAGAAGGCGATGATGTCATAAAGAGAAGGCGATGATGTCATAAGAGAAGAAAGAATCCCAGGACTAGCACAGCAATTTCTCCTACAGAAATGTATTATGATCACTGCATTGAAAATATTGTAATAATATATTTTATAATTTGGAATATTTATTTAGAGGTGCAATTACTGAACATACATTTCAGTAGGCCAACATTTTGGATTTTAAAATCATTTTTCAAGCTGGTGTTATAAAGTATTCTAATTCACTGAGATGACTTTTGGGTTTTCATTGGCTGTAAGCCAAAATCCTCAACATTAACAGAAATAAACCCATGAAATAGATCACTCGGTGTGTAATGGCTCTATATAATATACGAGTTTCACTTTGTGTATTGAAGAACTGAAATAACTTTTTGATGTTATTCTAATTTTGTGAGAAGCACCTGTACACTTATTATAAACTGCACACGTCATATACACATACCTATACACTAACACTACACTTACACTACACATACTGTGTGTAAAAGGACAGCACATCTACACTACACATGTACGTCCATCACAAGTACACTATGTATCACATCAGTATTTTTAAGAGAAAACCAGGAGTGAAACCTAAACAGATGGAACCTATTTTGGAGCAATCAGCACCTTTGTTGTGTTTTGAACACACTCCTGGTTTTGGCTTACAAATGCCAAAACACAAATCCAGGCCATAATCTGTGTGTGTGAATGTGTCCCCAGGATGGCGGGAAGACAGCGGAGGGAGGAATACCGAAACGGATCACTGATACTTATCCATCACTTAGTAAATCCCAATCTTCCATCTGTGGCCTGGAGAAACCTCTGGTCTTGTTTGGACACAACTGCCGGGGAGACGACTGCTCTGCTCCAGCGATCGGCTGCAACTGGTGCGACTGGCGATGGAACTGTGTCATAAGAGAGAAGGCGATGATGTCATAAAGAGAAGGCGATTATGTCATAAGAGAAGAGAGAATTCCAGGACGAGCACAGCAATTTCTCCTACAGAAGTACATTATGTTCACTGCATTGAAAACATCTTAATTGTTTGTGACCTGTAATAAATATTTATTTAGAGGCTTCTTTCTGATAGAACCACCCCAAACATCACAACACAGGATGAGCCCCAGAAACACTGCAATTGTGCACAGGGTAGACTCTAGAAATATGGACATCCTGGTACTAACGGCGACATGACGGCTACCAGCAGTCACTAGTACTAGTAGAGGGAGCGCAGGGGCGAGCAGCAGAAAGCCGAACATTATATGTCCTGTGTATTAACTTACCGGGCGGTAGAGGGCGCGATTTAAAAAAATAAAAAAAGTAAAGGGCTGTCATGTGCCAGCGTCGCCATCAGGATCCTCCATCCGGCACCAGCCAAGAGATGGCCGCAGCGCAGGCGGTCCCTAACACTGCTCCCTGACCCCGGCCATCGATACCTCCCTGCTCTGTCAGCGCCGCCCAGGACAGAAACTAAGGAGCTCCCCTTGTTACCTCAGCAGGACGCAGGCTACTTCTAGCCATTGCAGGCCGGTGTCACTGCATGGCACTGGCCAGCGTCAGCTGTGAGTAGAGACAGACGAGGAGATGGAGGCTGTGGTGGTCCCGGAGCCTGGATTAGGGAAGTTGCAAAAGTTTTTATCCTATATTTTTACTAAGTAAACCTGGGGGGTGTTTAAAATTAACGTGTGTCTAATAGTTAGAAAACTTTGAAATTTTACATAAATTAATAGCAAAATGTTTACATTACACCTATCAAAAAAAAGCCTCCTCCATATCCCCTCAAGCTGTCCTATCCATCACCAAGATAGGTGCGCTTTCTGCCATTTAGGTAGAAGTAATCTTCAAACAATTTGCTTCTAATTTAGATAAAGTAGCTGGAAGGTATGTCATGGAAACTTTACATGTGAGGTCAGCCTATTAAACACTAGTTGTAATATGTATTGTTACGGCGGCGGAACACGCTTAAAAAAATATAAATAAACGTGTTCGCCACCCGGGGTCCAACGTGCGGCAGATGGAAAAACCGCAGCTACAAGACACAGAGCACTGTGGCGGTAATGTGCACGGGATTCTATATCACCCAGGTGCAATCAAGCAGTCTCTGTTAAGTGCACAGAGCTGCTACAGGAAAAATACAAAAGGAACGCTGAGCCTGTTAGTAAAACGGGGACTCAGAGGCACACATGCGGTAGGCAAAAACCGAAGTAGTTAAAACGTCACTATGTCCGACACCTACCGTGGTAACAAGTGTGCTGGCGTCGCAACCGCGGACACAGAAATAAGCTGCAACTGCAGCGCGGCGTGAACAGAGCCGCAAGCAAGGCGCTGCAAGGACGCTGGCGCAATGCAGGACGCTTAGCTGCTGCACAAGGTATGGCTGGAGCGCGCTGGCGCTAGCGCTGCTACTGGCGGCTGCCCAATCACTCACACAATCGTAATATCAGAGGGAAGGGGTTTCATAATAAGTCAGCCACCAGTCCAAGCATACATTACCATACACACAGCAGCAGTATGAAAATACTAGCGCATGGCTGAACAGCCATGCGCACTTTTTATAGCGTACGGGACCTTCCGGAAGTCTACATAACCCTGAGCTGGACCAATGGAATCAGGAGCAGGACCTGAGCACCTGACTCCTGAGCTCCAATGGGAGGTTGTCCCAGGAGCATGCTCAGAGTATGGAGTGAAGGACTTAGCCTCCGGAGAGAGTTGCTGAAAAGCAATCTCTTCTGCAATCTCTCCTGCCGTGGACGGATAGCAGGAGACTGAAGGATGTAAGGGTCCAGAACTCTGCATAGCCAGGGCAGAAATCTGACTCCTAACATTACCCCCCTCCTAGGGCCCCCCTCCTCTGAACCTTCCGATCCGCCAGCCTGTGCTTGACAGTGGTACAGGCCTCAGACTCGTCAAAAGACGAGTCTGATGTGCCGGTAGGTGAAACCGAAAACCGGGATATACGGATGGAATCAGCGGAGGCCAGGTCGCCAGGACTCAGGAGGGACACCCAGGAGATAATGGGAGCGGGAGTTTTAGGAGGACGCCGCCGTGTATCGACGGCCGTCGCCACACTCCGCTCGGGAAAACTATCCCGGGCACATAAAGTGCATGCCCGAATGAATTTTTTTACGTCCTGAGGCCTGTGCGGCCACCAATACGATCCGGCCAGAGACTTCGTGGTCTGCATATAGCCACGGTGGCCGTCCGCATTGGGCGCGTGTGCCCACGCGAGAATTTTAGACCGCTGGCGAGGGGGAACAAAAGTCTCGCCTACCGACTCACAGTCAGACCATTGCGGGGGGCTGTCTTCCTGGGAAGCAGCATGTAGGTGGTGGCAACCGCATATGGACCCGTGAGCCGGAGGTGTCTCTGAAATGGCGCTTGACACTTCCATGGGCTCGGGAGGTAGAACCTCTGGCTCGGCCAGCTCCAGAGCCTCAAAAAGGTAGGGAGACGGGGTACCTCTCCGCTTGGAGTGAGCTCGCTCCATACCGCGCTCCGAAAAACGGAGATCGATACGGGAGGAGATGGAAATTAGATCGTCCAGAGAGGTAGGGATTTCTCTAGTGGAGAGAGCATCCTTAACATGCCCCTCTAATACTCTCCAAAAAACAGGGATCAGTGCCTTGTCGGACCACTCCAACTCGGACGCCAGTGTCCGAAATCGGACGGCATACTGGCTAACCGAGAGAGACCCCTGAAACAAGGCAAGCAGCTGTAGAGAGGTGTCATGGGTGACCCGGGGACCAATAAAAACTTACCTGATGGCTGTCAGCAAGTGGGCAGAGGTCCGAATCTCGGGATCACCCCGCTCCCATAAAGGCGTAGCCCATTCCAGCGCCTTGCCCGACAGTAGGGATATAATAAAGGCCACCTTGGCCCGTTCTGTAGGGAATTGCGCAGCCAGCAACTCCAGGTGGATGGAGCACTGGCTGATAAACCCCCTGCAGGAGGCGCCATCCCCAGAATATTTATCGGGCAACGGAAGGCGGGTAACTGTCGGTGCAAGGGTGGACATGGACATCTGCCCGACCGCATCTGTAAGTGCCTGTACAGCAGCATCCGTGGCCTGCGAAGCTGCGAGAGCTCTCTCAAGGGTGGTCAAGTGAGTCTCCAGCTGTCGTACACACTGGAGGAGTTGCTGCTGTTCTGTCATCTCTAGCCAGACCCTGGCGCTAGTATTATGTTACGGCGGCGGAAAAAGCTTAAAAAATATAAACGTGTTCGCCGCTCTGGGTCCACCGTGCGGCAGATGGAAAAACCGCAGCTAGAAGATACAGAGCACTGTGGCGGTAATGTGCACGGGGTTCTATATCACCCAGGTGCAATCAAGCAGTCTCTGTTAAGTGCACAGAGCTGCTACAAGAAAAATAGAAAAGGAACGCTGAGCCTGTTAGTAACACAGGGACTCAGCGGCACACATGCGGTAGGCAAAAACCGGAGTAGTTAAAACGTCACTACGTCCGACATCTACCGTGGTAACAACTGCAGCGCGGAGTGAACAGAGCCGCAAGCAAGGCGCTGCAAGGACGCTGGCGCAATGCAGGACGCTTAGCTGCTGCACAAGGTATGGCTGGAGCGCGCTGGCGATAGCGCTGCTACTGGCGGCTGGCCAATCACTCACACAATCGTAATATTAGAGGGAAGGGGTTTCATAATAAGTCATCCACCAGTCCAAGCATACATTACCATACACACAGCAGCAGTATGAAAATACTAGCGCATGGCTGAACAGCCATGCGCACTTTTTATAGCGTACGGGACCTTCAGGAAGTCTCCATAACCCTGAGCTGGACCAATGGAATCAGGAGCAGGACCTGAGCACCTGACTCCTGAGCTCCAATGGGAGGTTGTCCCAGGAGCATGCTCAGAGTATGGAGTGAAGGACTTAACCTCCGGAGAGAGTTGCTGAAAAGCAATCTCTTCTGCAATCTCTCCTGCCGTGGATGGATAGCAGGAGACTGCATGATGTAAGGGTCCAGATCTCTGCATAGCCAGGGCAGAAATCTGACTCCTAACATGTATTTACAAAACTTCCATTTTCTCTATGCCTGACCTAAACTACTTCATTTTTCAGTACGTATTAGTATATAATGAGGTGGCCTTCACCATCCATTTCCTGAAATGGGCAACATCAATGGCATTTAACGGGTCCCAAGTACTTAATTACATCTCAATATGCCATATTTCCCATTTCAGGAGATGGATGGTGAAGGCCACCTCATTATATACTAATACCTACAGAAAAATATAGTTTAGGTCAGGCATAGAGAAAATGGAAGTTTTGTAAATACATATTACAACTAGCACATATGTGTGTGTGCATGTTTCAAAGCCGTGTTTGTTTTTGGGTAGCTGTGTTTGTGTAAGTAGAAGAGATGTATGTGAATGTGGCAAAACTGTATATGTGTACGTGTGAGAGCTGAGTGTTATATAGGAAAGGTGTGTGTGTGAACATAGGAGAGCTGTGTGTTTATATGTAGCTGAGCTGTGTGTGTGTTGGAGAGGTGTGTGTATGTAAGACAGCTGTGTGTAACTGAAATGTGTGTATGTATGTTGCAGACATGTGTGTATGCATAGCAGAGCTTAGTGTGCATATACTGTGCATGCAGTAGTGATGTTACGTATGTGCTCCAGAGAATGCATATAAACCGTCTGCGGCAAAGGTACACATGTATAATATACATGCTGCAGAGAAATAGTAACATTAGATCTCTATCCACTATATTCTTCCCTACAGCAGTAAAGTTAGTGTTATCAAATCCCCTACAAATTTACACCTGTGGGAAATTTTAATTGGTTGCAAAAGTTTTTATCCTATATTTTTACTAAGTGAACCTGGGGGTGTGTTTAAAATTAAGGTGTGTCTAATAGTTAGAAAACTTTGAAACTTTACATAAATTAATAGCAAAATGTTTACATTACACCTATCAAAAGACAGCCTCCTCCATATCCCCTCAAGCTGTCCTATCCATCACCAAGATAGGTGCGCTTTCTGCCATTTAGGTAGAAGTAATCTTCAAACAATTTGCTTCTAATTTAGATAAAGTAGCTGGAAGTTATGTCATGGAAACTCTACATGGGAAGTCAGCCTATTAAACACTAGTTGTAATATGGATTCACAAAACTTCCATTTTCTCTATGCCTGACCTATACTACTTCATTTTTCAGTAGGTATTAGTATATAATGAGGTGGCCTTCACCATCCATCTCCTGAAATGGGCACCATCAATGGCATTTAACGGGTCCCAAGTACTTAATTACAGTTGTGGCCAAAAGTATTGACACCCCTGCAATTCTGTCAGATAATACTCAGTTTCTTCCTGAAAATGATTGCAAACACAAATTCTTTGTTATTATCATCTTCATTTAATTTGTCTTAAATGGAAAAACACAAAAAGAACTGTCCTAAAGCCAAATTGGATATAATTCCACACAAAACATAAAAAAAGAGGGTGGACAAAAGTATTGGCACTGTTCGAAAAATCATGTGATGCTTCTCTAATTTGTGTAATTAACAGCACCTGTAACTTACCTGTGGCACCTAACAGGTGTTGGCAATAACTAAATCACACTTGCAGCCAGTTGACATGGATTAAAGTTGACTCAACCTCTGTCCTGTGTCCTTGTGTGTACCACATTGAGCATGGAGAAAAGAAAGAAGACCAAAAAACTGTCTGAGGACTTGAGAAACCAAATTGTGAGGAAGCATGAGCAATCTCAAGGCTACAAGTCCATCTCCAAAGACCTGAATGTTCCTGTGTCTACCGTGCGCAGTGTCGTCAAGAAGTTTAAAGCCCATGGCACTGTGGCTAACCTCCATAGATGTGGACGGAAAAGAAAAATTGACAAGAGATTTCAACGCAAGATTGTGCGGATGTTGGATAAAGAACCTCGACTAACATCCAAACAAGTTCAAGCTGCCCTGCAGTCCGAGGGTACAACAGTGTCAACCCGTGCTATCCATCGGCGTCTGAATGAAAAGGGACTGTATGGTAGGACACCCAGGAAGACCCCACTTCTTACCCCAAGACATAAAAAAGCCAGGCTGGAGTTTGCCAAAACTTACCTGAAAAAGCCTAAAACGTTTTGGAAGAATGTTCTCTGGTCAGATGAGACAAAAGTAGTGCTTTTTGGGCAAAGGCATCAACATAGAGTTTACAGGAGAAAAAAAGAGGCATTCAAAGAAAAGAACATGGTCCCTACAGTCAAACATGGCGGCGTGTTATGAATGAGTCACCGTAGGAGGCAGACACAAAAATAGCAGCTAAGTCCAGAAAACCGGAGAAGTTGGCAACTATCAGATTGCAAACCCCTGAACCTAACAACACAACTAGCAGTAGCCGTGGGGGGGTTCCTACGGTGCCCTAGACCCCACGATCACAGCCGGAGAAACTAAATAGCCTAAAGACAGAAAAGGAAAACTAAACTGCCCCAGAGCAGACCCCAAAGTAAAAGGCAGCCCCCAACATATAATGACGGTGAAGCAAGATGAAAAAACACACACACAGATAGAAAGATAGGCTGAGCAAACAATGGGGCCCAAACTCACTAAAATAGGACAGGATAGGATAGGAGCTGTCTGCAATCTGCAAAAACCCTGAAAAGACAAAGCCAACAGGCTGATATGGAAAAAGGCCCTGAAGCAGCTAGGCTTCAAAAACTATATCAGCACTCAGGTATTTTCTGAAGACAGAGCTAAAGGAATTCAGATCACCCCAGCAGGGAATGACAGAAATCCAGCAAAAACAAAAACAACGTACAAATGCAAACGGAAGAGCAGAAAACTTAGCTTTTGGAGAGCAGGAATTCAGACTGGTATCCAAGGATCCACAGAGAAATCACCCGCAGAGCAGACGGGCGTGGACAGCCTTATATCCAGTCAGAAACTCCACTCAGCCAATCATCATCAATAGACCCAGATGCCTGATAATCAGGCTTACTATCTTTCTTTACTAGAAGAGGGAGTTCATCGGGCCTCAGTGGTAAAGGGGAAAATGAACTCACAACAGTACCTCCCCCTTGAGGAGGGGTCACCGAACCCTCAACCACGCCACCAGGGCGA
The DNA here is from genome assembly GCF_039654945.1 of Dendrobates tinctorius. NCBI lineage: Eukaryota > Metazoa > Chordata > Amphibia > Anura > Dendrobatidae > Dendrobates > Dendrobates tinctorius. The sequence goes on along the minus strand of NW_027361741.1, from coordinate 5,984,452 downwards.
TCAGGGTGAGCCCGATGAAAGGCACGCACCAATCTTTTGGCATGAATATCAGAGGCAGAGACCCAGGAATTATCCTCCTGACCATAACCCTTCCATTTAACCAAATACTGGAGTCTCCGTCTAGCCAGACGGGAATCCAGTACCTTCTCTACCTCATATTCCATGTTACCTTCAACCAATACAGGGTCTGGAGGTGCCACCCCAGGAACAACAGGTTCAACAAACCTCTTCAACAAAGACTTATGGAACACATTATGGATTTTAAATGTGACAGGAAGAGCCAAACGAAAAGAGACTGGATTAATAATCTCCAAATTCTTGTAAGGTCCAATAAATCTAGGCTTAAACTTAGGAGAAGCCACCTTCATAGCAATATTTTTTGATGATAACCACACCATATCACCAACCTTAAACTGGGGACCAATGGTCCTATGTCGGTTGGAAAACCGCTGGGCCTTTTCCTGGGAGAGAGATAACTTATCCACCACTTGGTCCCAGATCTGGTGCATTCTCTCCACCACAGTGTCAACACCTGGGCAGGCAGAGGGCTCCACCTGCCCAGAAGAAAATCGAGGATGAAACCCAAAGTTACAAAAAAAAGGTGACATCAAAGTGGCAGAACTAGCTCTATTATTTAAAGCAAATTCGGCCAAGGGCAAAAATGAAACCCAATCATCCTGATCAGCGGAAATAAAACATCTCAAATATGACTCCAAGGTCTGGTTTGTTCTCTCTGTCTGCCCATTGGTTTGAGGGTGAAAAGCAGAGGAGAAGGACAACTGAATTCCCAGCTTGGAACAGAAAGTTCTCCAAAATCTAGACACAAACTGAACCCCTCTGTCAGATACAATGTTCTCAGGAATCCCGTGCAAGCGAACCACCTGTTGCAAAAACAGGGGTACCAACTCAGAGGAAGATGGCAACTTAGGGAGTGGTACAAGATGGACCATCTTAGAGAATCTATCACAAATCAGCCAAATAACAGTCATTCTCTGAGAGACAGGCATATCAGAGATAAAATCCATTGAAATATGGGTCCATGGCCTCTTGGGGACAGGCAAAGGCATCAACAACCCACTAGAGCGAGAACACGATTTAGACCGGGAGCAAGTCCCACAGGACTGCACAAAATTCCTGACTTCACGAGACAAGGAGTGCCACCAAAAAGACCGACTCACCAAATCTCTAGTACCAAAAATACCTGGATGACCAGCCAAAGCAGAGCAATGAACTTCAGACATCACTCTCCTCTTCCACTGGTCAGGAACATACAACTTTCCACTGGGACGACGCTCAGGTTTGTCCTCCTGGAACTCTTCCAGAGCACGTCTCAAATCGGGTGAGATGGCAGAAAGAACTAATCCCTTCGCCTAAGATGGTAGCAGGTTTGGTCACCACAGGAGAATCAGCAAAGAAGCTCCTAGAGAGGGCGTCTGCCTTGACATTCTTAGTTCCAGGAAGAAAAGAAACCACAAAATCAAAACGTGTAAAAAACAAGGCCCACCTAGCCTGTCTAGGGTTCAAGCGCTTAGCCGACTCTAGGTAAATCAAATTCTTGTGGTCAGTGAGGACCACGATTTGATGCTTAGCTCCCTCCAACCAATGTCTCCACTCCTCAAATGCCCATTTCATGGCCAACAGTTCCCGATTCCCCACATCATAGTTACGTTCAGATGGAGAGAACTTTCGGGAAAAGAAAGCACAGGGATTCATTTTAGATGTTACAGGATCCTTTTGGGACAAAACAGCTCCTGCACCAATCTCAGAAGCATCCACCTCTACCTGGAACGGAAGTGAGACATCAGGTTGCCGCAAAACCGGGGCGGAGGTGAATCTTCGCTTCAGCTCCTGAAAGGAAGAAACAGCTTCTGGAGACCAACTCAACACATCAGCACCCTTCTTAGTCAAATCAGTCAATGGCTTGGCAATACTAGAAAATTTTGCTATAAATTTCCGATAAAAATTAGCAAAACCCAAAAACTTCTGAAGGGCCTTCAAAGAAGTGGGCTGAACCCAATCGTGAATGGCCTGTACCTTGGCCGGGTCCATTTCAATAGTTGACGGAGACAAAATAAATCCCAAAAAAGAAATCCTCTGTACTCCAAAAAGGCATTTAGATCCTTTGACATACAGGGAATTCTCCCTCAAGATCCGGAACACAGTCCGAATATGTTCCACATGAGAATCCCAATCCTTGGAGAAGATCAAAATATCATCCAGATAGATAATCAAAAATTTATCGACAAAATCTCGGAAAATATCGTTCATGAAGCACTGGAAAACAGAAGGGGCATTAGTGAGCCCAAAAGGCATCACCAGGTACTCAAAATGTCCCTCCGGAGTATTAAACTCCGTCTTCCATTCATCCCCATGCTTAATGCGAATAAGATTATACGCCCCCCTGAGGTCAAGCTTGGTAAACCAACAAGCACCTTTAACTCTAGAGAATAGATCCGAAATCAGGGGTAACGGATACTGATATTTAACAGTAATTTTGTTGAGGGCACGATAATCAATACAAGGTCTTAATGATCCATCTTTTTTGGCTACAAAAAAAAAACCGGCACCTAAGGGTGACGAGGATGGTCTAATATGACCCTTCTCCAACGCCTCCTTAATATAGGATCGCATAGCCCCGTGCTCGGGTACAGATAAATTGAAGAGCCGACCCTTGGGGAATTTACACCCCGGGCTCAGTTCAATAGCACAGTCATAACTTCTATGAGGAGGCAGAGACGCAGACTCATTCTCACTAAATACATCATAAAAGTCCGCCAAATAATCAGGAACATCATGCGACTGAGGAGAGGTGGAAAACACCGGAGCCTCACTAAAGGCACACCGACAACCCCAACTCACCACAGACACAGATTTCCAATCCAAAACTGGATTATGAATTTGCAACCAGGGAAACCCCAGAACAATGGTATCATGCAGATTATGCAACACCAAAAATCTGCAATTTTCTTGATGGTCTGGGGCGACCCGCATTACCACCTGGGTCCAAAACTGAGGTTTATTTTTTGCCAAAGGAGTAGCATCAATCCCCCTCAAAGGAATAGGCGTCTGCAGAGGTGTCATCGGAAATCCACAACGTTTAGCAAAATCCAAGTCCATTAGGTTTAGAGCTGCTCCCGAATCCACAAAAGCCTTGGCGGAAAATGTGGACAGGGAGCAGATCAGAGTAATAGCCAGAAGAAACTTAGGTTGAACACCACCAACAGAAAACGTGTGTGCAAAGCGTTTCTCTCGTTTAGGACAGACAGAAATAATATGCGAGGCATCTCCACAGAAAAAACACAACTTATTACGCCTTCTGAACTCCTGACGCTGCTCTCTGGACAAAACACTATCACATTGCATAGGCTCAGACACTCGTTCAACAAGTGGCAACACCACTCGTGCAGTTTTGCGTTCGCGCAAACGCCGATCAATCTGAATGGCTAATGACATAGAATCGTCAAGACCAGAGGGAACAGGAAATCCCACCATAGTATCTTTTACGGCTTCTGACAAACCCTTCCGAAAGACAGCCAAGGCATTATCATTCCAGGTAGTAAGTACAGCCCACTTTTGGAATTTTTGACAGTACGACTCTGCAGAATCTTGACCCTGGTTCAATGCCAGCAGGGTCTTTTCAGCCTGATCAATGGCATTAGGTTCGTCATACAACAACCCCAAGGCTTGAAAAAATGCGTTCACACTAGTCAGAATAGGATCATCAGGTTTCAAAGAAAACGCCCAATCCTGGGGATCGCCACGCAGCAAAGAGATGACAATTTTAACCTGCTGCGCGGAGCTCCCCGACGAGTTAGGCTTCAAGGCAAAAAATAATTTACAATTATTTTTGAAATTCAAAAATTTAGACCGATCCCCAAAAAATACATCAGGTGTGGGAATCTTTGGTTCAGCAGTATGAGAATGAGCAAGGTAGGCGGAAATTCCCCGCACTTCCGCAGCGAGCTGCTCCACACGATCAGACAATTGCTTTATCTCCATTGAGAGAAAAAAAAATCCCCCTACGGCCTCAGAGATATAGAGGAAAAAATATACACACTTTTTTTTTTTTTTTTTTACAATTCTTTCCTGCTATTGAGTACCCTAGGATCTGCGGTTCGGCGGGTGATTCTGTTATGAATGAGTCACCGTAGGAGGCAGACACAAAAATAGCAGCTAAGTCCAGAAAACCAGAGAAGTTGGCAACTATCAGATTGCAGACCCCTGAACCTAACAACACAACTAGCAGTAGCCGTGGGGGGTTCCTACGGTGCCCTAGACCCCTCGATCACAGCCGGAGAAACTAAATAGCCTAAAGACAGAAAAGGAAAACTAAACTGCCCCAGAGCAGACCCCAAAGTAAAAGGCAGCCCCCAACATATAATGACGGTGAAGCAAGATAAAAAAACACACACACAGATAGAAAGATAGGCTGAGCAAACAATGGGGCCCAAACTCACTAAAATAGGACAGGATAGGATAGGAGCTGTCTGCAATCTGCAAAAACCCTGAAAAGACAAAGCCAACAGGCTGATATGGAAAAAGGCCCTGAAGCAGCTAGGCTTCAAAAACTATATCAGCACTCAGGTATTTTCTGAAGACAGAGCTAAAGGAATTCAGATCACCCCAGCAGGGAATGACAGAAATCCAGCAAAAACAAAAACAACGTACAAATGCAAACGGAAGAGCAGAAAACTTAGCTTTTGGAGAGCAGGAATTCAGACTGGTATCCAAGGATCCACAGAGAAATCACCCGCAGAGCAGACGGGCGTGGACAGCCTTATATCCAGTCAGAAACTCCACTCAGCCAATCATCATCATTAGACCCAGATGCCTGATAATCAGGCTCACTATCTTTCTTTACTAGAAGAGGGAGTTCATCGGGCCTCAGTGGTAAAGGGGAAAATGAACTCACAACAGCGGCGGTTCCCTGATGTTTTGGGGTTGCTTTGCTGCCTCTGGCACTGGACTGCTTGACCGTGTGCATGGCATTATGAAGTCAGAAGACTACCAACAAATTTTGCAGCATAATGTAGGGTCCAGTGTGAGAAAGCTGGGTCTCCCTCAGAGGTCATGGGTCTTCCAGCAGGACAATGACCCAAAGCACACTTCAAAAAGCACTAGAAAATGGTTTGAGAGAAAGCACTGGAGACTTCTAAGGTGGCCAGCAATGAGTCCAGACCTGAATCCCATAGAACAACTGTGGAGAGATCTAAAAATGGCAGTTTGGAGAAGGCACCCGTCAAATATCAGGGACCTGGAGCAGTTTGCCAAAGAAGAATGGTCTAAAATTCCAGCAGAGCATTGTAAGAAACTCATTGATGGTTACCGGAAACGGTTGGTCGCAGTTATTTTGGCTAAAGGTTGTGCAACCAAGTATTAGGCTGAGGGTGCCAATACTTTTGTCTGGCCCATTTTTGGAGTTTTGTGTGAAATGATCAATATTTTGCTTCATTCTCTTCTGTGTTTTTTTCATTTAAGACAAATTAAATGAAGATAATAATACCAAAGAATTTGTGTTTGCAATCATTTTCAGGAAGAAACTGAGTATTATCTGACAGAATTGCAGGGGTGTCAATACTTTTGGCCACAACTGTACATCTCAATAAGCCATATAAAGAGGCTGTCAGGCATAAAAAAGTTTACTGGAATAATATTAAAATTATAGGCAAGGATGTGACAAAAGAACCCAGGATGCTAAAATTTTGGGTTTTGATTCTTTGTAAATAATTGTACTTTTTAGCTCCTGTATCACAATTAGACAACAAGACGCATATTTAGCAAAGAAAAATCTTACTAAAATTTGTATGTGTGTTACAGTCCAGAGGCAGCTTATTCAGAATGAGCAGAATGCTGACAACATCCTTCCTGATCACTGAGAGAACTGTTTTCTCTGTTCTTGCCCCACACTGATCTATCTGATCGGTGCTGTACTGGAGAGAATGAAACTGGCACCTGTAGGGATACTGCATGTCCTGTGTAGCTGAAGGCCCTTTCACAGCATGTGATCAGTCACAATCTTGAAAGGAATTTCAAAATGTGGTAATGTATACAGGGGTTGTGTTGATGTATATGTGTGTGTGTATATCTACATATATATATATATATAAATATATATCTGTGTGAGTGTACATAGAGGAGCTGTATGTGTTGCTTATATGAGTTTTTGTGTATGGAGGAAAGCTATGTGCGAGTGTTTAGCAAACAGTGAATGTATTTATTTTACTCATTTATATAGCGCCATTAATTCCACAGCGCTTTACAGACATTATTGGCACTGTCCCCGATGGGGCTCACAATCTAAATTCCCTATCAGTATGCATTTGGAATGTGGGAGGAAACCCACGCAAACACGGGGAGAACTTTCAAACTCCTTACTCATTTATATAGCGCCATTAATTCCACAGCGCTTTACAGACATTATTGGCACTGTCCCCGATGGGGCTTACAATTTAACTTTCCTATCAGTATGTCTTTGGTATGTAGGAGGAAACCCACGCAAATACGGGGAGAATATACAAACTCCTTGCAGATGTTGTCCTTGGTGGGATTTGAACTAAGGACCCCATCGCTGAAGGACTAACCACTGAGCTATCGTGCTGATGTAAGTAGCACATATGTGTGTGTGCATGTTTCAAAGCCGTGTTTGTTTTTGGGTAGCTGTGTTTGTGTAAGTAGAAGAGCTGCAATTGAATGTGCAAAAACTGTATATGTGTATGTGTGAGAGCTGAGTGTTATATAGGAAAGGTGTGTGTGTGTGAACATAGAAGAGCTGTGTGTTTATATGTAGCCGAGCTGTGTGTGTGTTGGAGAGGTGTGTGTATGTAAGACAGCTGCGTGTAACTGAAATGTGTGTATGTATGTTGCAGACATGTGTGTATGCATAGCAGAGCTTAGTGTGCATATACTGTGCATGCAGTAGTGATGTTACGTATGTGCTCCAGAGAATGCATATAAACTGCCTGCGGCAAAGGTACACATGTATAATATACATGCTGCAGAGAAATACTAACAATAGATCTCCATCCACTATATTCTTCCCTACAGCAGTAAAGTTAGTGTTATCAAATCCCCTACAAATTTACCTGTGGGAAATTTTAATTGGTTGCAAAAGTTTTTATCCTATATTTTTACTAAGCAAACCTGGGGGTGTGTTTAAAATTAAGGTGTGTCTAATAGTTAGAAAACTTTGAAACTTTACATAAATTAATAGCAAAATGTTTACATTACACCTATCAAAAACAGCCTCCTCCATATCCCCTCAAGCTGTCCTATCCATCACCAAGATAGGTGCGCTTTCTGCCATTTAGGTAGAAGTAATCTTCAAACAATTTGCTTCTAATTTTGATAAAGTAGCTGGAAGTTATGTCATGGAAACTCTACATGTGAGGTCAGCCTATTAAACACTAGTTGTAATATGTATTGTTACGGTGACGGAACACGCTTAAAAAATATAAATAAACGTGTTCGCTGCCCGGGGTCCACCGTGCGGCAGATGGAAAAACCGCAGCTAGAAGACACAGAGCACTGTGGCGGTAATGTGCACGGGGTTCTATATCACCCAGGTGCAATCAAGCAGTCTCTGTTAAGTGCACAGAGCTGCTACAGGAAAAATAGAAAAGGAACGCTGAGACTGTTAGTAACACAAGGACTCAGCGGCACACATGCGGTAGGCAAAAACCGGAGTAGTTAAAACGTCACTACGTCCGACATCTACCGTGGTAACAACTGCAGCGCGGAGTGAACAGAGCCGCAAGCAAGGCGCTGCAAGGACGCTGGTGTAATGTAGGACGCTTAGCTGCTGCACAAGGTATGGCTGGAGCGCGCTGGCGCTAGCGCTGCTACTGGCGGCTGCCCAATCACTCACACAATCGTAATATCAGAGGGAAGGGGTTTCATAATAAGTCATCCACCAGTCCAAGCATACATTACCATACACACAGCAGCAGTATGAAAATACTAGCGCATGGCTGAACGGCCATGCGCACTTTTTATAGCGTACGGGACCTTCCGGAAGTCTCCATAACCCTGAGCTGGACCAATGGAATCAGGAGTAGGACCTGAGCACCTGACTCCTGAGCTCCAATGGGAGGTTGTCCCAGGAGCATGCTCAGAGTATGGAGTGAAGGACTTAGCCTCCGGAGAGAGTTGCTGAAAAGCAATCTCTTCTGCAATCTCTCCTGCCGTGGACAGATAGCAGGAGACTGAAGGATGTAAGGGTCCAGATCTCTGCATAGCCAGGGCAGAAATCTGACTCCTAACATGTATTTACAAAACTTCCATTTTCTCTATGCCTGACCTAAACTACTTCATTTTTCAGTAGGTATTAGTATATAATGAGGTGGCCTTCACCATCCATCTCCTGAAATGGGCAACATCAATGGCATTTAACGGGTCCCAAGTACTTAATTACATCTCAATATGCCATATTTCCCATTTCAGGAGATGGATGGTGAAGGCCACCTCATTATATACTAATACCTACTGAGAAATAAAGTACTTTAGGTCAGGCATAGAGAAAATGGAAGTTTTGTAAATACATATTACAACTAGCACATATGTGTGTGTGCATGTTTCAAAGCCGTGTTTGTTTTTGGGTAGCTGTGTTTGTGTAAGTAGAAGAGATGTATGTGAATGTGGCAAAACTGTATATGTGTACGTGTGAGAGCTGAGTGTTATATAGGAAAGGTGTGTGTGTGAACATAGGAGAGCTGTGTGTTTATATGTAGCTGAGCTGTGTGTGTGTTGGAGAGGTGTGTGTATGTAAGACAGCTGTGTGTAACTGAAATGTGTGTATGTATGTTGCAGACATGTGTGTATGCATAGCAAAGCTTAGAGTGCATATACTGTGCATGCAGTAGTGATGTTACGTATGTGCTCCAGAGAATGCATATAAACGGTCTGCGGCAAAGGTACACATGTATAATATACATGCTGCAGAGAAATAGTAACATTAGATCTCTATCCACTATATTCTTCCCTACAGCAGTAAAGTTAGTGTTATCAAATCCCCTACAAATTTACACCTGTGGGAAATTTTAATTGGTTGCAAAAGTTTTTATCCTATATTTTTACTAAGTGAACCTGGGGGTGTGTTTAAAATTAAGGTGTGTCTAATCGTTAGAAAACTTTGAAACTTTACATAAATTAATAGCAAAATGTTTACATTACACCTATCAAAAAAACAGCCTCCTCCATATCCCCTCAAGCTGTCCTATCCATCACCAAGATAGGTGCGCTTTCTGCCATTTAGGTAGAAGTAATCTTCAAACAATTTGCTTCTAATTTTGATAAAGTAGCTGGAAGTTATGTCATGGAAACTCTACATGTGAGGTCAGCCTATTAAACACTAGTTGTAATATGTATTGTTACGGCGACGGAACACGCTTAAAAAATATAAATAAACGTGTTCGCTGCCCGGGGTCCACCGTGCGGCAGATGGAAAAACCGCAGCTAGAAGACACAGAGCACTGTGGCGGTAATGTGCACGGGGTTCTATATCACCCAGGTGCAATCAAGCAGTCTCTGTTAAGTGCACAGAGCTGCTACAGGAAAAATAGAAAAGGAACGCTGAGACTGTTAGTAACACAAGGACTCAGCGGCACACATGCGGTAGGCAAAAACCGGAGTAGTTAAAACGTCACTACGTCCGACATCTACCGTGGTAACAACTGCAGCGCGGAGTGAACAGAGCCGCAAGCAAGGCGCTGCAAGGACGCTGGCGCAATGCAGGACGCTTAGCTGCTGCACAAGGTATGGCTGGAGCGCGCTGGCGCTAGCGCTGCTACTGGCGGCTGCCCAATCACTCACACAATCGTAATATCAGAGGGAAGGGGTATCATAATAAGTCATCCACCAGTCCAAGCATACATTACCATACACACAGCAGCAGTATGAAAATACTAGCGCATGGCTGAACGGCCATGCGCACTTTTTATAGCGTACGGGACCTTCCGGAAGTCTCCATAACCCTGAGCTGGACCAATGGAATCAGGAGTAGGACCTGAGCACCTGACTCCTGAGCTCCAATGGGAGGTTGTCCCAGGAGCATGCTCACAGTATGGAGTGAAGGACTTAGCCTCCGGAGAGAGTTGCTGAAAAGCAATCTCTTCTGCAATCTCTCCTGCCGTGGACGGATAGCAGGAGACTGAAGGATGTAAGGGTCCAGATCTCTGCATAGCCAGGGCAGAAATCTGACTCCTAACATGTATTTACAAAACTTCCATTTTCTCTATGCCTGACCTAAACTACTTCATTTTTCAGTAGGTATTAGTATATAATGAGGTGGCCTTCACCATCCATCTCCTGAAATGGGCAACATCAATGGCATTTAACGGGTCCCAAGTACTTAATTACATCTCAATATGCCATATTTCCCATTTCAGGAGATGGATGGTGAAGGCCACCTCATTATATACTAATACCTACTGAAAAATGAAGTAGTTTAGGTCAGGCATAGAGAAAATGGAAGTTTTGTAAATACATATTACAACTAGCACATATGTGTGTGTGCATGTTTCAAAGCCGTGTTTGTTTTTGGGTAGCTGTGTTTGTGTAAGTAGAAGAGATGTATGTGAATGTGGCAAAACTGTATATGTGTACGTGTGAGAGCTGAGTGTTATATAGGAAAGGTGTGTGTGTGAACATAGGAGAGCTGTGTGTTTATATGTAGCTGAGCTGTGTGTGTGTTGGAGAGGTGTGTGTATGTAAGACAGCTGTGTGTAACTGAAATGTGTGTATGTATGTTGCAGACATGTGTGTATGCATAGCAGAGCTTAGTGTGCATATACTGTGCATGCAGTAGTGATGTTACGTATGTGCTCCAGAGAATGCATATAAACGGTCTGCGGCAAAGGTACACATGTATAATATACATGCTGCAGAGAAATAGTAACATTAGATCTCTATCCACTATATTCTTCCCTACAGCAGTAAAGTTAGTGTTATCAAATCCCCTACAAATTTACACCTGTGGGAAATTTTAAATGGTTGCAAAAGTTTTTATCCTATATTTTTACTAAGTGAACCTGGGGGTGTGTTTAAAATTAAGGTGTGTCTAATAGTTAGAAAACTTTGAAACTTTACATAAATTAATAGCAAAATGTTTACATTACACCTATCAAAAAACAGCCTCCTCCATATCCCCTCAAGCTGTCCTATCCATCACCAAGATAGGTGCGCTTTCTGCCATTTAGGTAGAAGTAATCTTCAAACAATTTGCTTCTAATTTTGATAAAGTAGCTGGAAGTTATGTCATGGAAACTCTACATGTGAGGTCAGCCTATTAAACACTAGTTGTAATATGTATTGTTACGGCGACGGAACACGCTTAAAAAATATAAATAAACGTGTTCGCTGCCCGGGGTCCACCGTGCGGCAGATGGAAAAACCGCAGCTAGAAGACACAGAGCACTGTGGCGGTAATGTGCACGGGGTTCTATATCACCCAGGTGCAATCAAGCAGTCTCTGTTAAGTGCACAGAGCTGCTACAGGAAAAATAGAAAAGGAACGCTGAGACTGTTAGTAACACAAGGACTCAGCGGCACACATGCGGTAGGCAAAAACCGGAGTAGTTAAAACGTCACTACGTCCGACATCTACCGTGGTAACAACTGCAGCGCGGAGTGAACAGAGCCGCAAGCAAGGCGCTGCAAGGACGCTGGCGCAATGTAGGATGCTTAGCTGCTGCACAAGGTATGGCTGGAGCGCGCTGGCGCTAGCGCTGCTACTGGCGGCTGCCCAATCACTCACACAATCGTAATATCAGAGGGAAGGGGTTTCATAATAAGTCATCCACCAGTCCAAGCATACATTACCATACACACAGCAGCAGTATGAAAATTCTAGCGCATGGCTGAACGGCCATGCGCACTTTTTATAGCGTACGGGACCTTCCGGAAGTCTCCATAACCCTGAGCTGGACCAATGGAATCAGGAGTAGGACCTGAGCACCTGACTCCTGAGCTCCAATGGGAGGTTGTCCCAGGAGCATGCTCAGAGTATGGAGTGAAGGACTTAGCCTCCGGAGAGAGTTGCTGAAAAGCAATCTCTTCTGCAATCTCTCCTGCCGTGGACGGATAGCAGGAGACTGAAGGATGTAAGGGTCCAGATCTCTGCATAGCCAGGGCAGAAATCTGACTCCTAACATGTATTTACAAAACTTCCATTTTCTCTATGCCTGACCTAAACTACTTCATTTTTCAGTAGGTATTAGTATATAATGAGGTGGCCTTCACCATCCATCTCCTGAAATGGGCACCATCAATGGCATTTAACGGGTCCCAAATACTTAATTACATCTCAATATGCCATATAAAGAGGCTATCAGGCATATAAAGCTTACTGGAATAATATTAAAATTATAGGCAAGGATGTGACATCTTATCAGTGGTAAAGGCACCACAAAAGAACCCAGGATGTTAAAACTCTAGGTTTTGACTCTTTGTAAACAATTGTACTTTTTAATTCCTGTATCACAACTAGACAATAAGATGCATATTTAGCCAAGAAAAATCTTACTAAAATGTGTATGTGTGTTACAGTCCAGAGGCAGCTTATTCTGAATGAGCAGAATGCTGACAACATCCTTCCTGATCACTGAGAGAACTGTTTTCTCTGTTCTTGCCCCACACTGATCTATCTGATCGGTGCTGTACTGGAGAGAATGAAACTGGGACCTGCAGGGACACTGCACGTCCTGTGTAGCTGAAGGCCCATTCAAAGCATGTGATCAGTCACATTCTTGAAAGGAATTTCAAAATGTGGTAATGTATACAGGGGTTGCGCTGATGTATATGTGTTTGTGTGTATATATATATGTGTGAGTGTACATAGAGAAGCTGTATGTGTTGCATAAATGAGACTTTTGAGTATGGAGGAAAGCAATGTGCGTGTGTTTAGCAAACAGTGTATGTATTTATTTTACTCATTTATATAGCGCCATTAATCCCACAACGCTTTACAGACATTATTGTCACTGTCCCCGATGGGGCTCACAATCTAAATTGCCTATCAGTATGTCTTTGGAATGTGGACAGAAACCCACACAAACACGGGGAGAACATACAAACACCTTACTCATTTATATAGCGCCACTAATTCCACTGCGCTTTACAGACATTATTGGCACTGTCCCCGATGGGGCTTACAATTTAAATTTTCTATCATTATGTCTTTGGTATGTGAGAGAAAACTCACTCAAATACGGGGAGAATATACAAACTTCTTGCAGATGTTGCCCTTTGTAGGATTTGAACTAAGGACCCCATCGTTGCACGACTAACCACTGAGCTACCGTGCCGATGTAAGTAGCGCATATGTGTGTGTGCATGTTTCAAAGCCGTGTTTGTTTTTGGGTAGCTGTGTTTGTGTAAGTAGAAGAGCTGTATGTGAATGTGGCAAAACTGTATATGTGTACGTGTGAGAGCTGAGTGTTATATAGGAAAGGTGTGTGTGTGAACATAGGAGAGCTGTGTGTTTATATGTAGCTGAGCTGTGTGTGTGTTGGAGAGGTGTGTGTATGTAAGACAGCTGTGTGTAACTGAAATGTGTGTATGTATGTTGCAGACGTGTGTATGCATAGCAGAGCTTAGTGTGCATATACTGTGCATGCAGTAGTGATGTTACGTATGTGCTCCAGAGAATGCATATAAACTGCCTGCGGCAAAGGTACACATGTATAATATACATGCTGCAGAGAAATACTAACATTAGATCTCTATCCACTATATTCTTCCCTACAGCAGTAAAGTTAGTGTTATCAAATCCCCTACAAATTTACACCTGTGGGAAATGTTAAATAGTTGCAAAAGTTTTTATTCTATATTTTTACTAAGTAAACCTGGGGGTGCGTTTAAAATTAAGGTGTGTCTAATAGAAAACTTTGAAACTTTACATAAATTAATAGCAAAATGTTTACATTACACCTATCAAAAAACAGCCTCCTCCATTTCCCCTCAAGCTGTCCTATCCATCACCAAGATAGGTGCGCTTTCTGCCATTTAAGTAGAAGTAATCTTCAAACAATTTGCTTCTAATTTAGATAAAGTAGCTGGAAGGTATGTCATGGAAACTCTACATGTGAGGTCAGCCTATTAAACACTAGTTGCAATATGTATTGTTACGGCGGCGGAACACGCTTAAAAAAACATAAATAAACGTGTTCGCCGCCCGGGGTCCACCGTGCGGCAGATGGAAAAACCGCAGCTAGAAGACACAGAGCACTGTGGCGGTAATGTGCACGGGGTTCTATATCACACAGGTGCAATCAAGCAGTCTCTGTTAAGTGCACAGAGCTGCTACAGGAAAAATAGAAAAGGAACGCTGAGCCTGTTAGAAACACAGGGACTCAGCGGCACACATGCGGTAGGCAAAAACCGGAGTAGTTAAAACGTCACTACGTCCGACACCTAACGTGGTAACAAGTGTGCTGGCGTCGCAACCGCAAAAATATGCTGCAACTGCAGCGCGGCGTGAACAGAGCCGCAAGCAAGGCGCTGCAAGGACGCTGGCGCTATGCAGGACGCTTAGATGCTGCACAAGGTATGGCTGGATTGCACTGGCGCTAGCGCTGCTACTGGCGGCTGCCCAATCTCTCACACAATCGTAATATCAGAGGGAAGGGGTTTCATAATAAGTCATCCACCAGTCCAAGCATACATTACCATACACACAGCAGCAGTATGAAAATACTAGCGCATGGCTGAACAGCCATGCACACTTTTTATAGCGTACGGGACCTTCCGGAAGTCTCCATAACCCTGAGCTGGACCAATGGAATCAGGAGCAGGACCTGAGCACCTGACTCCTGAGCTCCAATGGGAGGTTGTCCCAGGAGCATGCTCAGAGTATGGAGTGAAGGACTTAGCCTCCGGAGAGCGTTGCTGAAAAGCAATCTCTTCTGCAATCTCTCCTGCTGTGGACGGATAGCAGGAGACTGCAGGATGTAAGGGTCCAGATCTCTGCATAGCCAGGGCAGAAATCTGACTCCTAACATGTATTTACAAAACATCCATTTTCTCTATGCCTGACCTAAACTACTTCATTTTTCAGTAGGTATTAGTATATAATGAGGTGGCCTTCACCATCCATCTCCTGAAATGGGCAACATCAATGGCATTTAACGGGTCCCAAGTACTTAATTACATCTCAATATGCCATATTTCCCATTTCAGGAGATGGATGGTGAAGGCCACCTCATTATATACTAATACCTACTGAAAAATAAAGTACTTTAGGTCAGGCATAGAGAAAATGGAAGTTTTGTAAATACATATTACAACTAGCACATATGTGTGTGTGCATGTTTCAAAGCCGTGTTTGTTTTTGGGTAGCTGTGTTTGTGTAAGTAGAAGAGATGTATGTGAATGTGGCAAAACTGTATATGTGTACGTGTGAGAGCTGAGTGTTATATAGAAAAGGTGTGTGTGTGAACATAGGAGAGCTGTGTGTTTATATGTAGCTGAGCTGTGTGTGTGTTGGAGAGGTGTGTGTATGTAAGACAGCTGCGTGTAACTGAAATGTGTGTATGTATGTTGCAGACATGTGTGTATGCATAGCAGAGCTTAGTGTGCATATACTGTGCATGCAGTAGTGATGTTACGTATGTGCTCCAGAGAATGCATATAAACGGTCTGCGGCAAAGGTACACATGTATAATATACATGCTGCAGAGAAATAGTAACATTAGATCTCCATACACTATATTCTTCCCTACAGCAGTAAAGTTAGTGTTATCAAATCCCCTACAAATTTACACCTGTGGGAAATTTTAATTGGTTGCAAAAGTTTTTTCCTATATTTTTACTAAGTGAACCTGGGGGTGTGTTTAAAATTAAGGTGTGTCTAATCGTTAGAAAACTTTGAAACTTTACATAAATTAATAGCAAAATGTTTACATTACACCTATCAAAAACAGCCTCCTCCATATCCCCTCAAGCTGTCCTATCCATCACCAAGATAGGTGCGCTTTCTGCCATTTAGGTAGAAGTAATCTTCAAACAATTTGCTTCTAATTTTGATAAAGTAGCTGGAAGTTATGTCATGGAAACTCTACATGTGAGGTCAGCCTATTAAACACTAGTTGTAATATGTATTGTTACGGCGACGGAACACGCTTAAAAAATATAAATAAACGTGTTCGCTGCCCGGGGTCCACCGTGCGGCAGATGGAAAAACCGCAGCTAGAAGACACAGAGCACTGTGGCGGTAATGTGCACGGGGTTCTATATCACCCAGGTGCAATCAAGCAGTCTCTGTTAAGTGCACAGAGCTGCTACAGGAAAAATAGAAAAGGAACGCTGAGACTGTTAGTAACACAAGGACTCAGCGGCACACATGCGGTAGGCAAAAACCGGAGTAGTTAAAACGTCACTACGTCCGACATCTACCGTGGTAACAACTGCAGCGCGGAGTGAACAGAGCCGCAAGCAAGGCGCTGCAAGGACGCTGGCGCAATGCAGGACGCTTAGCTGCTGCACAAGGTATGGCTGGAGCGCGCTGGCGCTAGCGCTGCTACTGGCGGCTGCCCAATCACTCACACAATCGTAATATCAGAGGGAAGGGGTTTCATAATAAGTCATCCACCAGTGAAAGCATACATTACCATACACACAGCAGCAGTATGAAAATACTAGCGCATGGCTGAACGGCCATGCGCACTTTTTATAGCGTACGGGACCTTCCGGAAGTCTCCATAACCCTGAGCTGGACCAATGGAATCAGGAGTAGGACCTGAGCACCTGACTCCTGAGCTCCAATGGGAGGTTGTCCCAGGAGCATGCTCACAGTATGGAGTGAAGGACTTAGCCTCCGGAGAGAGTTGCTGAAAAGCAATCTCTTCTGCAATCTCTCCTGCCGTGGACGGATAGCAGGAGACTGAAGGATGTAAGGGTCCAGATCTCTGCATAGCCAGGGCAGAAATCTGACTCCTAACATGTATTTACAAAACTTCCATTTTCTCTATGCCTGACCTAAACTACTTCATTTTTCAGTAGGTATTAGTATATAATGAGGTGGCCTTCACCATCCATCTCCTGAAATGGGCAACATCAATGGCATTTAACGGGTCCCAAGTACTTAATTACATCTCAATATGCCATATTTCCCATTTCAGGAGATGGATGGTGAAGGCCACCTCATTATATACTAATACCTACTGAAAAATAAAGTACTTTAGGTCAGGCATAGAGAAAATGGAAGTTTTGTAAATACATATTACAACTAGCACATATGTGTGTGTGCATGTTTCAAAGCCGTGTTTGTTTTTGGGTAGCTGTGTTTGTGTAAGTAGAAGAGATGTATGTGAATGTGGCAAAACTGTATATGTGTACGTGTGAGAGCTGAGTGTTATATAGGAAAGGTGTGTGTGTGAACATAGGAGAGCTGTGTGTTTATATGTAGCTGAGCTGTGTGTGTGTTGGAGAGGTGTGTGTATGTAAGACAGCTGTGTGTAACTGAAATGTGTGTATGTATGTTGCAGACATGTGTGTATGCATAGCAGAGCTTAGTGTGCATATACTGTGCATGCAGTAGTGATGTTACGTATGTGCTCCAGAGAATGCATATAAACGGTCTGCGGCAAAGGTACACATGTATAATATACATGCTGCAGAGAAATAGTAACATTAGATCTCTATCCACTATATTCTTCCCTACAGCAGTAAAGTTAGTGTTATCAAATCCCCTACAAATTTACACCTGTGGGAAATTTTAAATGGTTGCAAAAGTTTTTATCCTATATTTTTACTAAGTGAACCTGGGGGTGTGTTTAAAATTAAGGTGTGTCTAATAGTTAGAAAACTTTGAAACTTTACATAAATTAATAGCAAAATGTTTACATTACACCTATCAAAAAACAGCCTCCTCCATATCCCCTCAAGCTGTCCTATCCATCACCAAGATAGGTGCGCTTTCTGCCATTTAGGTAGAAGTAATCTTCAAACAATTTGCTTCTAATTTTGATAAAGTAGCTGGAAGTTATGTCATGGAAACTCTACATGTGAGGTCAGCCTATTAAACACTAGTTGTAATATGTATTGTTACGGCGACGGAACACGCTTAAAAAATATAAATAAACGTGTTCGCTGCCCGGGGTCCACCGTGCGGCAGATGGAAAAACCGCAGCTAGAAGACACAGAGCACTGTGGCGGTAATGTGCACGGGGTTCTATATCACCCAGGTGCAATCAAGCAGTCTCTGTTAAGTGCACAGAGCTGCTACAGGAAAAATAGAAAAGGAACGCTGAGACTGTTAGTAACACAAGGACTCAGCGGCACACATGCGGTAGGCAAAAACCGGAGTAGTTAAAACGTCACTACGTCCGACATCTACCGTGGTAACAACTGCAGCGCGGAGTGAACAGAGCCGCAAGCAAGGCGCTGCAAGGACGCTGGCGCAATGTAGGATGCTTAGCTGCTGCACAAGGTATGGCTGGAGCGCGCTGGCGCTAGCGCTGCTACTGGCGGCTGCCCAATCACTCACACAATCGTAATATCAGAGGGAAGGGGTTTCATAATAAGTCATCCACCAGTCCAAGCATACATTACCATACACACAGCAGCAGTATGAAAATTCTAGCGCATGGCTGAACGGCCATGCGCACTTTTTATAGCGTACGGGACCTTCCGGAAGTCTCCATAACCCTGAGCTGGACCAATGGAATCAGGAGTAGGACCTGAGCACCTGACTCCTGAGCTCCAATGGGAGGTTGTCCCAGGAGCATGCTCAGAGTATGGAGTGAAGGACTTAGCCTCCGGAGAGAGTTGCTGAAAAGCAATCTCTTCTGCAATCTCTCCTGCCGTGGACGGATAGCAGGAGACTGAAGGATGTAAGGGTCCAGATCTCTGCATAGCCAGGGCAGAAATCTGACTCCTAACATGTATTTACAAAACTTCCATTTTCTCTATGCCTGACCTAAACTACTTCATTTTTCAGTAGGTATTAGTATATAATGAGGTGGCCTTCACCATCCATCTCCTGAAATGGGCACCATCAATGGCATTTAACGGGTCCCAAATACTTAATTACATCTCAATATGCCATATAAAGAGGCTATCAGGCATATAAAGCTTACTGGAATAATATTAAAATTATAGGCAAGGATGTGACATCTTATCAGTGGTAAAGGCACCACAAAAGAACCCAGGATGTTAAAACTCTAGGTTTTGACTCTTTGTAAACAATTGTACTTTTTAATTCCTGTATCACAACTAGACAATAAGATGCATATTTAGCCAAGAAAAATCTTACTAAAATGTGTATGTGTGTTACAGTCCAGAGGCAGCTTATTCTGAATGAGCAGAATGCTGACAACATCCTTCCTGATCACTGAGAGAACTGTTTTCTCTGTTCTTGCCCCACACTGATCTATCTGATCGGTGCTGTACTGGAGAGAATGAAACTGGGACCTGCAGGGACACTGCACGTCCTGTGTAGCTGAAGGCCCATTCAAAGCATGTGATCAGTCACATTCTTGAAAGGAATTTCAAAATGTGGTAATGTATACAGGGGTTGCGCTGATGTATATGTGTTTGTGTGTATATATATATGTGTGAGTGTACATAGAGAAGCTGTATGTGTTGCATAAATGAGACTTTTGAGTATGGAGGAAAGCAATGTGCGTGTGTTTAGCAAACAGTGTATGTATTTATTTTACTCATTTATATAGCGCCATTAATCCCACAACGATTTACAGACATTATTGTCACTGTCCCCGATGGGGCTCACAATCTAAATTGCCTATCAGTATGTCTTTGGAATGTGGACAGAAACCCACACAAACACGGGGAGAACATACAAACACCTTACTCATTTATATAGCGCCACTAATTCCACTGCGCTTTACAGACATTATTGGCACTGTCCCCGATGGGGCTTACAATTTAAATTTCCTATCATTATGTCTTTGGTATGTGAGAGAAAACTCACTCAAATACGGGGAGAATATACAAACTTCTTGCAGATGTTGCCCTTTGTAGGATTTGAACTAAGGACCCCATCGTTGCACGACTAACCACTGAGCTACCGTGCCGATGTAAGTAGCGCATATGTGTGTGTGCATGTTTCAAAGCCGTGTTTGTTTTTGGGTAGCTGTGTTTGTGTAAGTAGAAGAGCTGTATGTGAATGTGGCAAAACTGTATATGTGTACGTGTGAGAGCTGAGTGTTATATAGGAAAGGTGTGTGTGTGAACATAGGAGAGCTGTGTGTTTATATGTAGCTGAGCTGTGTGTGTGTTGGAGAGGTGTGTGTATGTAAGACAGCTGTGTGTAACTGAAATGTGTGTATGTATGTTGCAGACGTGTGTATGCATAGTAGAGCTTAGTGTGCATATACTGTGCATGCAGTAGTGATGTTACGTATGTGCTCCAGAGAATGCATATAAACTGCCTGCGGCAAAGGTACACATGTATAATATACATGCTGCAGAGAAATACTAACATTAGATCTCTATCCACTATATTCTTCCCTACAGCAGTAAAGTTAGTGTTATCAAATCCCCTACAAATTTACACCTGTGGGAAATGTTAAATAGTTGCAAAAGTTTTTATTCTATATTTTTACTAAGTAAACCTGGGGGTGCGTTTAAAATTAAGGTGTGTCTAATAGAAAACTTTGAAACTTTACATAAATTAATAGCAAAATGTTTACATTACACCTATCAAAAAACAGCCTCCTCCATTTCCCCTCAAGCTGTCCTATCCATCACCAAGATAGGTGCGCTTTCTGCCATTTAAGTAGAAGTAATCTTCAAACAATTTGCTTCTAATTTAGATAAAGTAGCTGGAAGGTATGTCATGGAAACTCTACATGTGAGGTCAGCCTATTAAACACTAGTTGCAATATGTATTGTTACGGCGGCGGAACACGCTTAAAAAAACATAAATAAACGTGTTCGCCGCCCGGGGTCCACCGTGCGGCAGATGGAAAAACCGCAGCTAGAAGACACAGAGCACTGTGGCGGTAATGTGCACGGGGTTCTATATCACACAGGTGCAATCAAGCAGTCTCTGTTAAGTGCACAGAGCTGCTACAGGAAAAATAGAAAAGGAACGCTGAGCCTGTTAGTAACACAGGGACTCAGCGGCACACATGCGGTAGGCAAAAACCGGAGTAGTTAAAACGTCACTACGTCCGACACCTAACGTGGTAACAAGTGTGCTGGCGTCGCAACCGCAAAAATATGCTGCAACTGCAGCGTGGCGTGAACAGAGCCGCAAGCAAGGCGCTGCAAGGACGCTGGCGCTATGCAGGACGCTTAGATGCTGCACAAGGTATGGCTGGATTGCACTGGCGCTAGCGCTGCTACTGGCGGCTGCCCAATCTCTCACACAATCGTAATATCAGAGGGAAGGGGTTTCATAATAAGTCATCCACCAGTCCAAGCATACATTACCATACACACAGCAGCAGTATGAAAATACTAGCGCATGGCTGAACAGCCATGCACACTTTTTATAGCGTACGGGACCTTCCGGAAGTCTCCATAACCCTGAGCTGGACCAATGGAATCAGGAGCAGGACCTGAGCACCTGACTCCTGAGCTCCAATGGGAGGTTGTCCCAGGAGCATGCTCAGAGTATGGAGTGAAGGACTTAGCCTCCGGAGAGCGTTGCTGAAAAGCAATCTCTTCTGCAATCTCTCCTGCTGTGGACGGATAGCAGGAGACTGCAGGATGTAAGGGTCCAGATCTCTGCATAGCCAGGGCAGAAATCTGACTCCTAACATGTATTTACAAAACATCCATTTTCTCTATGCCTGACCTAAACTACTTCATTTTTCAGTAGGTATTAGTATATAATGAGGTGGCCTTCACCATCCATCTCCTGAAATGGGCAACATCAATGGCATTTAACGGGTCCCAAGTACTTAATTACATCTCAATATGCCATATTTCCCATTTCAGGAGATGGATGGTGAAGGCCACCTCATTATATACTAATACCTACTGAAAAATAAAGTACTTTAGGTCAGGCATAGAGAAAATGGAAGTTTTGTAAATACATATTACAACTAGCACATATGTGTGTGTGCATGTTTCAAAGCCGTGTTTGTTTTTGGGTAGCTGTGTTTGTGTAAGTAGAAGAGATGTATGTGAATGTGGCAAAACTGTATATGTGTACGTGTGAGAGCTGAGTGTTATATAGAAAAGGTGTGTGTGTGAACATAGGAGAGCTGTGTGTTTATATGTAGCTGAGCTGTGTGTGTGTTGGAGAGGTGTGTGTATGTAAGACAGCTGCGTGTAACTGAAATGTGTGTATGTATGTTGCAGACATGTGTGTATGCATAGCAGAGCTTAGTGTGCATATACTGTGCATGCAGTAGTGATGTTACGTATGTGCTCCAGAGAATGCATATAAACGGTCTGCGGCAAAGGTACACATGTATAATATACATGCTGCAGAGAAATAGTAACATTAGATCTCCATACACTATATTCTTCCCTACAGCAGTAAAGTTAGTGTTATCAAATCCCCTACAAATTTACACCTGTGGGAAATTTTAATTGGTTGCAAAAGTTTTTATCCTATATTTTTACTAAGTGAACCTGGGGGTGTGTTTAAAATTAAGGTGTGTCTAATAGTTAGAAAACTTTGAAACTTTACATAAATTAATAGCAAAATGTTTACATTACACCTATCAAAAAACAGCCTCCTCCATATCCCCTCAAGCTGTCCTATCCATCACCAAGATAGGTGCGCTTTCTGCCATTTAAGTAGAAGTAATCTTCAAACAATTTGCTTCTAATTTAGATAAAGTAGCTGGAAGGTATGTCATGGAAACTCTACATGTGAGGTCAGCCTATTAAACACTAGTTGCAATATGTATTGTTACGGCGGCGGAACACGCTTAAAAAAACATAAATAAACGTGTTCGCCGCCCGGGGTCCACCGTGCGGCAGATGGAAAAACCGCAGCTAGAAGACACAGAGCACTGTGGCGGTAATGTGCACGGGGTTCTATATCACACAGGTGCAATCAAGCAGTCTCTGTTAAGTGCACAGAGCTGCTACAGGAAAAATAGAAAAGGAACGCTGAGCCTGTTAGTAACACAGGGACTCAGCGGCACACATGCGGTAGGCAAAAACCGGAGTAGTTAAAACGTCACTACGTCCGACATCTACCGTGGTAACAACTGCAGCGCGGAGTGAACAGAGCCGCAAGCAAGGCGCTGCAAGGACGCTGGTGCAATGTAGGACGCTTAGCTGCTGCACAAGGTATGGCTGGAGCGCGCTGGCGCTAGCGCTGCTACTGGCGGCTGCCCAATCACTCACACAATCGTAATATCAGAGGGAAGGGGTTTCATAATAAGTCATCCACCAGTCCAAGCATACATTACCATACACACAGCAGCAGTATGAAAATACTAGCGCATGGCTGAACGGCCATGCGCACTTTTTATAGCGTACGGGACCTTCCGGAAGTCTCCATAACCCTGAGCTGGACCAATGGAATCAGGAGTAGGACCTGAGCACCTGACTCCTGAGCTCCAATGGGAGGTTGTCCCAGGAGCATGCTCAGAGTATGGAGTGAAGGACTTAGCCTCCGGAGAGAGTTGCTGAAAAGCAATCTCTTCTGCAATCTCTCCTGCCGTGGACGGATAGCAGGAGACTGAAGGATGTAAGGGTCCAGATCTCTGCATAGCCAGGGCAGAAATCTGACTCCTAACATGTATTTACAAAACTTCCATTTTCTCTATGCCTGACCTAAACTACTTCATTTTTCAGTAGGTATTAGTTTATAATGAGGTGGCCTTCACCATCCATCTCCTGAAATGGGCACCATCAATGGCATTTAACGGGTCCCAAATACTTAATTACATCTCAATATGCCATATAAAGAGGCTATCAGGCATATAAAGCTTACTGGAATAATATTAAAATTATAGGCAAGGATGTGACATCTTATCAGTGGTAAAGGCACCACAAAAGAACCCAGGATGTTAAAACTCTAGGTTTTGACTCTTTGTAAACAATTGTACTTTTTAATTCCTGTATCACAACTAGAAAATAAGATGCATATTTAGCCAAGAAAAATCTTACTAAAATGTGTATGTGTGTTACAGTCCAGAGGCAGCTTATTCTGAATGAGCAGAATGCTGACAACATCCTTCCTGATCACTGAGAGAACTGTTTTCTCTGTTCTTGCCCCACACTGATCTATCTGATCGGTGCTGTACTGGAGAGAATGAAACTGGGACCTGCAGGGACACTGCACGTCCTGTGTAGCTGAAGGCCCATTCAAAGCATGTGATCAGTCACATTCTTGAAAGGAATTTCAAAATGTGGTAATGTATACAGGGGTTGCGCTGATGTATATGTGTTTGTGTATATATATATATATGTGTGAGTGTACATAGAGAAGCTGTATGTGTTGCATATATGAGACTTTTGAGTATGGAGGAAAGCAATGTGCGTGTGTTTAGCAAACAGTGTATGTATTTATTTTACTCATTTATATAGCGCCATTAATCCCACAACGCTTTACAGACATTATTGTCACTGTCCCCGATGGGGCTCACAATCTAAATTGCCTATCAGTATGTCTTTGGAATGTGGACGGAAACCCACGCAAACACGGGGAGAACATACAAACACCTTACTCATTTATATAGCGCCACTAATTCCACTGCGCTTTACAGACACTTTTGGCACTGTCCCCGATGGGGCTTACAATTTAAATTTCCTATCATTATGTCTTTGGTATGTGAGAGAAAACTCACTCAAATACGGGGAGAATATACAAACTTCTTGCAGATGTTGCCCTTTGTAGGATTTGAACTAAGGACCCCATCGTTGCACGACTAAACACTGAGCTACCGTGCCGATGTAAGTAGCGCATATGTGTGTGTGCATGTTTCAAAGCCGTGTTTGTTTTTGGGTAGCTGTGTTTGTGTAAGTAGAAGAGCTGTATGTGAATGTGGCAAAACTGTATATGTGTACGTGTGAGAGCTGAGTGTTATATAGGAAAGGTGTGTGTGTGAACATAGGAGAGCTGTGTGTTTATATGTAGCTGAGCTGTGTGTGTGTTGGAGAGGTGTGTGTATGTAAGACAGCTGTGTGTAACTGAAATGTGTGTATGTATGTTGCAGACGTGTGTATGCATAGCAGAGCTTAGTGTGCATATACTGTGCATGCAGTAGTGATGTTACGTATGTGCTCCAGAGAATGCATATAAACTGCCTGCGGCAAAGGTACACATGTATAATATACATGCTGCAGAGAAATACTAACATTAGATCTCTATCCACTATATTCTTCCCTACAGCAGTAAAGTTAGTGTTATCAAATCCCCTACAAATTTACACCTGTGGGAAATGTTAAATAGGTGCAAAAGTTTTTATTCTATATTTTTACTAAGTAAACCTGGGGGTGCGTTTAAAATTAAGGTGTGTCTAATAGAAAACTTTGAAACTTTACATAAATTAATAGCAAAATGTTTACATTACACCTATCAAAAAACAGCCTCCTCCATTTCCCCTCAAGCTGTCCTATCCATCACCAAGATAGGTGCGCTTTCTGCCATTTAAGTAGAAGTAATCTTCAAACAATTTGCTTCTAATTTAGATAAAGTAGCTGGAAGGTATGTCATGGAAACTCTACATGTGAGGTCAGCCTATTAAACACTAGTTGCAATATGTATTGTTACGGCGGCGGAACACGCTTAAAAAAACATAAATAAACGTGTTTGCCGCCCGGGGTCCACCGTGCGGCAGATGGAAAAACCGCAGCTAGAAGACACAGAGCACTGTGGCGGTAATGTGCACGGGGTTCTATATCACACAGGTGCAATCAAGCAGTCTCTGTTAAGTGCACAGAGCTGCTACAGGAAAAATAGAAAAGGAACGCTGAGCCTGTTAGTAACACAGGGACTCAGCGGCACACATGCGGTAGGCAAAAACCGGAGTAGTTAAAACGTCACTACGTCCGACACCTAACGTGGTAACAAGTGTGCTGGCGTCGCAACCGCAAAAATATGCTGCAACTGCAGCGCGGCGTGAACAGAGCCGCAAGCAAGGCGCTGCAAGGACGCTGGCGCAATGCAGGACGCTTAGATGCTGCACAAGGTATGGCTGGATTGCACTGGCGCTAGCGCTGCTACTGGCGGCTGCCCAATCTCTCACACAATCGTAATATCAGAGGGAAGGGGTTTCATAATAAGTCATCCACCAGTCCAAGCATACATTACCATACACACAGCAGCAGTATGAAAATACTAGCGCATGGCTGAACAGCCATGCACACTTTTTATAGCGTACGGGACCTTCCGGAAGTCTCCATAACCCTGAGCTGGACCAATGGAATCAGGAGCAGGACTTGAGCACCTGACTCCTGAGCTCCAATGGGAGGTTGTCCCAGGAGCATGCTCAGAGTATGGAGTGAAGGACTTAGCCTCCGGAGAGCGTTGCTGAAAAGCAATCTCTTCTGCAATCTCTCCTGCTGTGGACGGATAGCAGGAGACTGCAGGATGTAAGGGTCCAGATCTCTGCATAGCCAGGGCAGAAATCTGACTCCTAACATGTATTTACAAAACTTCCATTTTCTCTATGCCTGACCTAAACTACTTCATTTTTCAGTAGGTATTAGTATATAATGAGGTGGCCTTCACCATCCATCTCCTGAAATGGGCAACATCAATGGCATTTAACGGGTCCCAAGTACTTAATTACATCTCAATATGCCATATTTCCCATTTCAGGAGATGGATGGTGAAGGCCACCTCATTATATACTAATACCTACTGAAAAATAAAGTACTTTAGGTCAGGCATAGAGAAAATGGAAGTTTTGTAAATACATATTACAACTAGCACATATGTGTGTGTGCATGTTTCCAAGCCGTGTTTGTTTTTGGGTAGCTGTTTGTGTAAGTAGAAGAGATGTATGTGAATGTGGCAAAACTGTATATGTGTACGTGTGAGAGCTGAGTGTTATATAGGAAAGGTGTGTGTGTGAACATAGGAGAGCTGTGTGTTTATATGTAGCTGAGCTGTGTGTGTTGGAGAGGTGTGTGTATGTAAGACAGCTGTGTGTAACTGAAATGTGTGTATGTATGTTGCAGACATGTGTGTATGCATAGCAGAGCTTAGTGTGCATATACTGTGCATGCAGTAGTGATGTTACGTATGTGCTCCAGAGAATGCATATAAACTGTCTGCGGCAAAGGTACACATGTATAATATACGTGCTGCAGAGAAATAGTAACATTAGATCTCTATCCACTATATTCTTCCCTACAGCAGTAAAGTTAGTGTTATCAAATCCCCTACAAATTTACACCTGAGGGAAATTTTAATTGGTTGCAAAAGTTTTTATCCTATATTTTTACTAAGTGAACCTGGGGGTGTGTTTAAAATTAAGGTGTGTCTAATAGTTAGAAAACTTTGAAACTTTACATAAATTAATAGCAAAATGTTTACATTACACCTATCATAAAACAGCCTCCTCCATATCCCCTCAAGCTGTCCTATCCATCACCAAGATAGGTGCGCTTTCTGCCATTTAGGTAGAAGTAATCTTCAAACAATTTGCTTCTAATTTAGATAAAGTAGCTGGAAGTTATGTCATGGAAACTCTACATGTGAGGTCAGCCTATTAAACACTAGTTGTAATATGTATTGTTACGGCGACGGAACACGCTTAAAAAATATAAATAAACGTGTTCGCCGCCCGGGGTCCACCGTGCGGCAGATGGAAAAACCGCAGCTAGAAGATACAGAGCACTGTGGCGGTAATGTGCACGGGGTTCTATATCACCCAGTTGCAATCAAGCAGTCTC
The DNA here is from genome assembly GCF_039654945.1 of Dendrobates tinctorius. Classification (NCBI taxonomy): domain Eukaryota; kingdom Metazoa; phylum Chordata; class Amphibia; order Anura; family Dendrobatidae; genus Dendrobates; species Dendrobates tinctorius. The sequence continues at coordinate 5,956,681 of NW_027361741.1, read as the reverse complement.
TGTTAAGTGCACAGAGCTGCTACAGGAAAAATAGAAAAGGAACGCTGAGACTGTTAGTAACACAAGGACTCAGCGGAACACATGCGGTAGGCAAAAACCGGAGTAGTTAAAACGTCACTACGTCCAACATCTACCGTGGTAACCACTGCAGCGCGGAGTGAACAGAGCCGCAAGTAAGGCGCTGCAAGGACGCTGGCGCAATGCAGGACGCTTAGCTGCTGCACAAGGTATGGCTGGAGCGCGCTGGCGCTAGCGCTGCTACTGGCGGCTGCCCAATCACTCACACAATCGTAATATCAGAGGGAAGGGGTTTCATAATAAGTCATCCACCAGTCCAAGCATACATTACCATACACACAGCAGCAGTATGAAAATACTAGCGCATGGCTGAACAGCCATGCACACTTTTTATAGCGTACGGGACCTTCCGGAAGTCTCCATAACCCTGAGCTGGACCAATGGAATCAGGAGCAGGACCTGAGCACCTGACTCCTGAGCTCCAATGGGAGGTTGTCCCAGGAGCATGCTCAGAGTATGGAGTGAAGGACTTAGCCTCCGGAGAGCGTTGCTGAAAAGCAATCTCTTCTGCAATCTCTCCTGCTGTGGACGGATAGCAGGAGACTGCAGGATGTAAGGGTCCAGATCTCTGCATAGCCAGGGCAGAAATCTGACTCCTAACATGTATTTACAAAACTTCCATTTTCTCTATGCCTGACCTAAACTACTTCATTTTTCAGTAGGTATTAGGATATAATGAGGTGGCCTTCACCATCCATCTCCTGAAATGGGCAACATCAATGGCATTTAACAGGTCTCAAGTACTTAATTACATCTCAATATGCCATATTTCCCATTTCAGGAGATGGATGGTGAAGGCCACCTCATTATATACTAATACCTACTGAAAAATAAAGTACTTTAGGTCAGGCATAGAGAAAATGGAAGTTTTGTAAATACATAATACAACTAGCACATATGTGTGTGTGCATGTTTCAAAGCCGTGTTTGTTTTTGGGTAGCTGTGTTTGTGTAAGTAGAAGAGATGTATGTGAATGTGGCAAAACTGTATATGTGTACGTGTGAGAGCTGAGTGTTATATAGGAAAGGTGTGTGTGTGAACATAGGAGAGCTGTGTGTTTATATGTAGCTGAGCTGTGTGTGTGTTGGAGGTGTGTGTATGTAAGACAGCTGTGTGTAACTGAAATGTGTGTATGTATGTTGCAGACATGTGTGTATGCATAGCAGAGCTTAGTGTGCATATACTGTGCATGCAGTAGTGATGTTACGTATGTGCTCCAGAGAATGCATATAAACTGTCTGCGGCAAAGGTACACATGTATAATATACATGCTGCAGAGAAATAGTAACATTAGATCTCTATCCACTATATTTTTCCCTACAGCAGTAAAGTTAGTGTTATCAAATCCCCTACAAATTTACACCTGTGGGAAATTTTTATTGGTTGCAAAAGTTTTTATCCTATATTTTTACTAAGTGAACCTGGGGGTGTGTTTAAAATTAAGGTGTGTCTAATAGTTAGAAAACTTTGAAACTTTACATAAATGAATAGCATAATGTTTACATTACACCTATCAAAAAACAGCCTCCTCCATATCCCCTCAAGCTGTCCTATCCATCACCAAGATAGGTGCTCTTTCTGCCATTTAGGTAGAAGTAATCTTCAAACAATTTGCTTCTAATTTAGATAAAGTAGCTGGAAGTTATGTCATGGAAACTCTACATGTGAGGTCAGCCTATTAAACACTAGTTGTAATATGTATTGTTACGGCGACGGAACACGCTTAAAAAATATAAATAAACGTGTTCGCCGCCCGGGGTCCACCGTGCGGCAGATGGAAAAACCGCAGCTAGAAGATACAGAGCACTGTGGCGGTAATGTGCACGGGGTTCTATATCACCCAGGTGCAATCAAGCAGTCTCTGTTAAGTGCACAGAGCTGCTACAGGAAAAATAGAAAAGGAACGCTGAGACTGTTAGTAACACAAGGACTCAGCGGCACACATGCGGTAGGCAAAAACCGGAGTAGTTAAAACGTCACTACGTCCGACATCTACCGTGGTAACAACTGCAGCGCGGAGTGAACAGAGCCGCAAGCAAGGCGCTGCAAGGACGCTGGCGCAATGCAGGACGCTTAGCTGCTGCACAAGGTATGGCTGGAGCGCGCTGGCGCTAGCGCTGCTACTGGCGGCTGCCCAATCACTCACACATTCGTAATATCAGAGGGAAGGGGTTTCATAATAAGTCATCCACCAGTCCAAGCATACATTACCATACACACAGCAGCAGTATGAAAATACTAGCGCATGGCTGAACGGCCATGCGCACTTTTTATAGCGTACGGGACCTTCCGGAAGTCTCCATAACCCTGAGCTGGACCAATGGAATCAGGAGTAGGACCTGAGCACCTGACTCCTGAGCTCCAATGGGAGGTTGTCCCAGGAGCATGCTCAGAGTATGGAGTGAAGGACTTAGCCTCCGGAGAGAGTTGCTAAAAAGCAATCTCTTCTGCAATCTCTCCTGCCGTGGACGGATAGCAGGAGACTGAAGGATGTAAGGGTCCAGATCTCTGCATAGCCAGGGCAGAAATCTGACTCCTAACATGTATTTACAAAACTTCCATTTTCTCTATGCCTGACCTAAACTACTTCATTTTTCAGTAGGTATTAGTATATAATGAGGTTGCCTTCACCATCCATCTCCTGAAATGGTCACCATCAATGGCATTTAACGGGTCCCAAATACTTAATTACATCTCAATATGCCATATAAAGAGGCTATCAGGCATATAAAGCTTACTGGAATAATATTAAAATTATAGGCAAGGATGTGACATCTTATCAGTGGTAAAGGCACCACAAAAGAACCCAGGATGTTAAAACTCTAGGTTTTGACTCTTTGTAAACAATTGTACTTTTTAATTCCTGTATCACAACTAGACAATAAGATGCATATTTAGCCAAGAAAAATCTTACTAAAATGTGTATGTGTGTTACAGTCCAGAGGCAGCTTATTCTGAATGAGCAGAATGCTGACAACATCCTTCCTGATCACTGAGAGAACTGTTTTCTCTGTTCTTGCCCCACACTGATCTATCTGATTGGTGCTGTACTGGAGAGAATGAAACTGGGACCTGCAGGGACACTGCACGTCCTGTGTAGCTGAAGGCCCATTCAAAGCATGTGATCAGTCACATTCTTGAAAGGAATTTCAAAATGTGGTAATGTATACAGGGGTTGCGCTGATGTATATGTGTTTGTGTGTATATATATATATGTGTGAGTGTACATAGAGAAGCTGTATGTGTTGCATATATGAGACTTTTGAGTATGGAGGAAAGCAATGTGCGTGTGTTTAGCAAACAGTGTATGTATTTATTTTACTCATTTATATAGCGCCATTAATCCCACAACGCTTTACAGACATTATTGTCACTGTCCCCGATGGGGCTCACAATCTAAATTGCCTATCAGTATGTCTTTGGAATGTGGACGGAAACCCACGCAAACACGGGGAGAACATACAAACACCTTACTCATTTATATAGCGCCATTAATTCCACTGCGCTTTACAGACATTATTGGCACTGTCCCCGATGGGGCTTACAATTTAAATTTCCTATCATTATGTCTTTGGTATGTGAGAGAAAACTCACTCAAATACGGGGAGAATATACAAACTTCTTGCAGATGTTGCCCTTTGTAGGATTTGAACTAAGGACCCCATCGTTGCACGACTAACCACTGAGCTACCGTGCCGATGTAAGTAGCACATATGTGTGTGTGCATGTTTCAAAGCCGTGTTTGTTTTTGGGTAGCTGTGTTTGTGTAAGTAGAAGAGCTGTATGTGAATGTGGCAAAACTGTATATGTGTACGTGTGAGAGCTGAGTGTTATATAGGAAAGGTGTGTGTGTGAACATAGGAGAGCTGTGTGTTTATATGTAGCTGAGCTGTGTGTGTGTTGGAGAGGTGTGTGTATGTAAGACAGCTGTGTGTAACTGAAATGTGTGTATGTATGTTGCAGACATGTGTGTATGCATAGCAGAGCTTAGTGTGCATATACTGTGCATGCAGTAGTGATGTTACGTATGTGCTCCAGAGAATGCATATAAACAGCCTGCGGCAAAGGTACACATGTATAATATACATGCTGCAGAGAAATACTAACATTAGATCTCTATCCACTATATTCTTCCCTACAGCAGTAAAGTTAGTGTTATCAAATCCCCTACAAATTTACACCTGTGGGAAATGTTAAATAGTTGCAAAAGTTTTTATTCTATATTTTTACTAAGTAAACCTGGGGGTGCGTTTAAAATTAAGGTGTGTCTAATAGAAAACTTTGAAACTTTACATAAATTAATAGCAAAATGTTTACATTACACCTATCAAAAAACAGCCTCCTCCATTTCCCCTCAAGCTGTCCTATCCATCACCAAGATAGGTGCGCTTTCTGCCATTTATGTAGAAGTAATCTTCAAACAATTTGCTTCTAATTTAGATAAAGTAGCTGGAAGGTATGTCATGGAAACTCTACATGTGAGGTCAGCCTATTAAACACTAGTTGCAATATGTATTGTTACGGCGGCGGAACACGCTTAAAAAAACATAAATAAACGTGTTCGCCGCCCGGGGTCCACCGTGCGGCAGATGGAAAAACCGCAGCTAGAAGACACAGAGCACTGTGGCGGTAATGTGCACGGGGTTCTATATCACACAGGTGCAATCAAGCAGTCTCTGTTAAGTGCACAGAGCTGCTACAGGAAAAATAGAAAAGGAACGCTGAGCCTGTTAGTAACACAGGGACTCAGCGGCACACATGCGGTAGGCAAAAACCGGAGTAGTTAAAACGTCACTACGTCCGACACCTAACGTGGTAACAAGTGTGCTGGCGTCGCAACCGCAAAAATATGCTGCAACTGCAGCGTGGCGTGAACAGAGCCGCAAGCAAGGCGCTGCAAGGACGCTGGCGCAATGCAGGACGCTTAGATGCTGCACAAGGTATGGCTGGATTGCACTGGCGCTAGCGCTGCTACTGGCGGCTGCCCAATCTCTCACACAATCGTAATATCAGAGGGAAGGGGTTTCATAATAAGTCATCCACCAGTCCAAGCATACATTACCATACACACAGCAGCAGTATGAAAATACTAGAGCATGGCTGAACAGCCATGCACACTTTTTATAGCATACGGGACCTTCCGGAAGTCTCCATAACCCTGAGCTGGACCAATGGAATCAGGAGCAGGACCTGAGCACCTGACTCCTGAGCTCCAATGGGAGGTTGTCCCAGGAGCATGCTCAGAGTATGGAGTGAAGGACTTAGCCTCCGGAGAGCGTTGCTGAAAAGCAATCTCTTCTGCAATCTCTCCTGCTGTGGACGGATAGCAGGAGACTGCAGGATGTAAGGGTCCAGATCTCTGCATAGCCAGGGCAGAAATCTGACTCCTAACATGTATTTACAAAACTTCCATTTTCTCTATGCCTGACCTAAACTACTTCATTTTTCAGTAGGTATTAGTATATAATGAGGTGGCCTTCACCATCCATCTCCTGAAATGGGCAACATCAATGGCATTTAACGGGTCCCAAGTACTTAATTACATCTCAATATGCCATATTTCCCATTTCAGGAGATGGATGGTGAAGGCCACCTCATTATATACTAATACCTACTGAAAAATAAAGTACTTTAGGTCAGGCATAGAGAAAATGGAAGTTTTGTAAATACATATTACAACTAGCACATATGTGTGTGTGCATGTTTCAAAGCCGTGTTTGTTTTTGGGTAGCTGTGTTTGTGTAAGTAGAAGAGATGTATGTGAATGTGGCAAAACTGTATATGTGTACGTGTGAGAGCTGAGTGTTATATAGGAAAGGTGTGTGTGTGAATATAGGAGAGCTGTGTGTTTATATGTAGCTGAGCTGTGTGTGTGTTGGAGAGGTGTGTGTATGTAAGACAGCTGTGTGTAACTGAAATGTGTGTATGTATGTTGCAGACATGTGTATGCATAGCAGAGCTTAGTGTGCATATACTGTGCATGCAGTAGTGATGTTACGTATGTGCTCCAGAGAATGCATATAAACGGTCTGCGGCAAAGGTACACATGTATAATATACATGCTGCAGAGAAATAGTAACATTAGATCTCTATCCACTATATTCTTCCCTACAGCAGTAAAGTTAGTGTTATCAAATCCCCTACAAATTTACACCTGTGGGAAATTTTAATTGGTTGCAAAAGTTTTTATCCTATATTTTTACTAAGTGAACCTGGGGGTGTGTTTAAAATTAAGGTGTGTCTAATAGTTAGAAAACTTTGAAACTTTACATAAATTAATAGCAAAATGTTTACATTACACCTATCAAAAAACAGCCTCCTCCATATCCCCTCAAGCTGTCCTATCCATCACCAAGATAGGTGCGCTTTCTGCCATTTAGGTAGAAGTAATCTTCAAACAATTTGCTTCTAATTTTGATAAAGTAGCTGGAAGTTATGTCATGGAAACTTTACATGTGAGGTCAGCCTATTAAACACTAGTTGTAATATGTATTGTTACGGCGACGGAACACGCTTAAAAAATATAAATAAACGTGTTCGCTGCCCGGGGTCCACCGTGCGGCAGATGGAAAAACCGCAGCTAGAAGACACAGAGCACTGTGGCGGTAATGTGCACGGGGTTCTATATCACCCAGGTGCAATCAAGCAGTCTCTGTTAAGTGCACAGAGCTGCTACAGGAAAAATAGAAAAGGAACGCTGAGACTGTTAGTAACACAGGGACTCAGCGGCACACATGCGGTAGGCAAAAACCGGAGTAGTTAAAACGTCACTACGTCCGACACCTAACGTGGTAACAAGTGTGCTGGCGTCGCAACCGCAAAAATATGCTGCAACTGCAGCGCGGCGTGAACAGAGCCGCAAGCAAGGCGCTGCAAGGACGCTGGCGCAATGCAGGACGCTTAGATGCTGCACAAGGTATGGCTGGATTGCACTGGCGCTAGCGCTGCTACTGGCGGCTGCCCAATCTCTCACACAATCGTAATATCAGTGGGAAGGGGTTTCATAATAAGTCATCCACCAGTCCAAGCATACATTACCATACACACAGCAGCAGTATGAAAATACTAGCGCATGGCTGAATAGCCATGCACACTTTTTATAGAGTACGGGACCTTCCGGAAGTCTCCATAACCCTGAGCTGGACCAATGGAATCAGGAGCAGGACCTGAGCACCTGACTCCTGAGCTCCAATGGGAGGTTGTCCCAGGAGCATGCTAAGAGTATGGAGTGAAGGACTTAGCCTCCGGAGAGCGTTGCTGAAAAGCAATCTCTTCTGCAACCTCTCCTGCTGTGGATGGATAGCAGGAGACTGCAGGATGTAAGGGTCCAGATCTCTGCATAGCCAGGGCAGAAATCTGACTCCTAACATGTATTTACAAAACTTCCATTTTCTCTATGCCTGACCTAAACTACTTCATTTTTCAGTAGGTATTAGTATATAATGAGGTGGCCTTCACCATCCATCTCCTGAAATGGGCAACATCAATGGCATTTAACGGGTCCCAAGTACTTAATTACATCTCAATATGCCATATTTCCCATTTCAGGAGATGGATGGTGAAGGCCACCTCATTATATACTAATACCTACTGAAAAATAAAGTACTTTAGGTCAGGCATAGAGAAAATGGAAGTTTTGTAAATACATATTACAACTAGCACATATGTGTGTGTGCATGTTTCAAAGCCGTGTTTGTTTTTGGGTAGCTGTGTTTGTGTAAGTAGAAGAGATGTATGTGAATGTGGCAAAACTGTATATGTGTACGTGTGAGAGCTGAGTGTTATATAGGAAAGGTGTGTGTGTGAACATAGGAGAGCTGTGTGTTTATATGTAGCTGAGCTGAGTGTGTGTTGGAGAGGTGTGTGTATGTAAGACAGCTGTGTGTAACTGAAATGTGTGTATGTATGTTGCAGACATGTGTGTATGCATAGCAGAGCTTAGTGTGCATATACTGTGCATGCAGTAGTGATGTTACGTATGTGCTCCAGAGAATGCATATAAACTGTCTGCGGCAAAGGTACACATGTATAATATACATGCTGCAGAGAAATAGTAACATTAGATCTCTATCCACTATATTCTTCCCTACAGCAGTAAAGTTAGTGTTATCAAATCCCCTACAAATTTACACCTGTGGGAAATTTTAATTGGTTGCAAAAGTTTTTATCCTATATTTTTACTAACCTGGGGGTGTGTTTAAAATTAAGGTGTGTCTAATAGTTAGAAAACTTTGAAACTTTACATAAATTAATAGCAAAATGTTTACATTACACCTATCAAAAAACAGCCTCCTACATATCCCCTCAAGCTGCCCTATCCATCACCAAGATAGGTGAGCTTTCTGCCATTTAGGTAGAAGTAATCTTCAAACAATTTGCTTCTAATTTTGATAAAGTAGCTGGAAGTTATGTCATGGAAACTCTACATGTGAGGTCAGCCTATTAAACACTAGTTGTAATATGTATTGTTACGGCGACGGAACACGCTTAAAAAATATAAATAAACGTGTTCGCTGCCCGGGGTCCACCGTGCGGCAGATGGAAAAACCGCAGCTAGAAGACACAGAGCACTGTGGCGGTAATGTGCACTGGGTTCTATATCACCCAGGTGCAATCAAGCAGTCTCTGTTAAGTGCACAGAGCTGCTACAGGAAAAATAGAAAAGGAACGCTGAGACTGTTAGTAACACAGGGCCTCAGCGGCACACATGCGGTAGGCAAAAACCGGAGTAGTTAAAACGTCACTACGTCCGACACCTAACGTGGTAACAAGTGTGCTGGCGTCGCAACCGCAAAAATATGCTGCAACTGCAGCGCGGCGTGAACAGAGCCGCAAGCAAGGCGCTGCAAGGACGCTGGCGCAATGCAGGACGCTTAGATGCTGCACAAGGTATGGCTGTATTGCACTGGCGCTAGCGCTGCTACTGGCGGCTGCCCAATCTCTCACACAATCGTAATATCAGAGGGAAGGGGTTTCATAATAAGTCATCCACCAGTCCAAGCATACATTACCATACACACAGCAGCAGTATGAAAATACTAGCGCATGGCTGAACAGCCATGCACACTTTTTATAGCGTACGGGACCTTCCGGAAGTCTCCATAACCCTGAGCTGGACCAATGGAATCAGGAGTAGGACCTGAGCACCTGACTCCTGAGCTCCAATGGGAGGTTGTCCCAGGAGCATGCTCAGAGTATGGAGTGAAGGACTTGGCCTCCGGAGAGAGTTGCTGAAAAGCAATCTCTTCTGCAATCTCTCCTGCTGTGGACGGATAGCAGGAGACTGCAGGATGTAAGGGTCCAGATCTCTGCATAGCCAGGGCAGAAATCTGACTCCTAACATGTATTTACAAAACTTCCATTTTCTCTATGCCTGACCTAAACTACTTCATTTTTCAGTAGGTATTAGTATATAATGAGGTGGCCTTCACCATCCATCTCCTGAAATGGTCACCATCAATGGCATTTAACGGGTCCCAAATACTTAATTACATCTCAATATGCCATATAAAGAGGCTATCAGGCATATAAAGCTTACTGGAATAATATTAAAATTATAGGCAAGGATGTGACATCTTATCAGTGGTAAAGGCACCACAAAAGAACCCAGGATGTTAAAACTCTAGGTTTTGACTCTTTGTAAACAATTGTACTTTTTAATTCCTGTATCACAACTAGACAATAAGATGCATATTTAGCCAAGAAACATCTTACTAAAATGTGTATGTGTGTTACAGTCCAGAGGCAGCTTATTCTGAATGAGCAGAATGCTGACAACATCCTTCCTGATCACTGAGAGAACTGTTTTCTCTGTTCTTGCCCCACACTGATCTATCTGATCGGTGCTGTACTGGAGAGAATGAAACTGGGACCTGCAGGGACACTGCACGTCCTGTGTAGCTGAAGGCCCATTCAAAGCATGTGATCAGTCACATTCTTGAAAGGAATTTCAAAATGTGGTAATGTATACAGGGGTTGCGCTGATGTATATGTGTTTGTGTGTATATATATATATATGTGTGAGTGTACATAGAGAAGCTGTATGTGTTGCATATATGAGACTTTTGAGTATGGAGGAAAGCAATGTGCGTGTGTTTAGCAAACAGTGTATGTATTTATTTTACTCATTTATATAGCGCCATTAATCCCACAACGCTTTACAGACATTATTGTCACTGTCCCCGATGGGGCTCACAATCTAAATTGCCTATCAGTATGTCTTTGGAATGTGGACGGAAACCCACGCAAACACGGGGAGAACATACAAACACCTTACTCATTTATATAGCGCCATTAATTCCACTGCGCTTTACAGACATTATTGGCACTGTCCCCGATGGGGCTTACAATTTAAATTTCCTATCATTATGTCTTTGGTATGTGAGAGAAAACTCACTCAAATATGGGGAGAATATACAAACTTCTTGCAGATGTTGCCCTTTGTAGGATTTGAACTAAGGACCCCATCGTTGCACGACTAACCACTGAGCTACCGTGCCGATGTAAGTAGCACATATGTGTGTGTGCATGTTTCAAAGCCGTGTTTGTTTTTGGGTAGCTGTGTTTGTGTAAGTAGAAGAGCTGTATGTGAATGTGGCAAAACTGTATATGTGTATGTGTGAGAGCTGAGTGTTATATAGGAAAGGTGTGTGTGTGAACATAGGAGAGCTGTGTGTTTATATGTAGCTGAGCTGTGTGTGTGTTGGAGAGGTGTGTGTATGTAAGACAGCTGTGTGTAACTGAAATGTGTGTATGTTTTTGCAGACATGTGTGTATGCATAGCAGAGCTTAGTGTGCATATACTGTGCATGCAGTAGTGATGTTACGTATGTGCTCCAGAGAATGCATATAAACAGCCTGCGGCAAAGGTACACATGTATAATATACATGCTGCAGAGAAATACTAACATTAGATCTCTATCCACTATATTCTTCCCTACAGCAGTAAAGTTAGTGTTATCAAATCCCCTACAAATTTACACCTGTGGGAAATGTTAAATAGTTGCAAAAGTTTTTATTCTATATTTTTACTAAGTAAACCTGGGGGTGCGTTTAAAATTAAGGTGTGTCTAATAGAAAACTTTGAAACTTTACATAAATTAATAGCAAAATGTTTACATTACACCTATCAAAAAACAGCCTCCTCCATTTCCCCTCAAGCTGTCCTATCCATCACCAAGATAGGTGCGCTTTCTGCCATTTAAGTAGAAGTAATCTTCAAACAATTTGCTTCTAATTTAGATAAAGTAGCTGGAAGGTATGTCATGGAAACTCTACATGTGAGGTCAGCCTATTAAACACTAGTTGCAATATGTATTGTTACGGCGGCGGAACACGCTTAAAAAAACATAAATAAACGTGTTCGCCGCCCGGGGTCCACCGTGCGGCAGATGGAAAAACCGCAGCTAGAAGACACAGAGCACTGTGGCGGTAATGTGCACGGGGTTCTATATCACACAGGTGCAATCAAGCAGTCTCTGTTAAGTGCACAGAGCTGCTACAGGAAAAATAGGAAAGGAACGCTGAGCCTGTTAGTAACACAGGGACTCAGCGGCACACATGCGGTAGGCAAAAACCGGAGTAGTTAAAACGTCACTACGTCCGACACCTAACGTGGTAACAAGTGTGCTGGCGTCGCAACCGCAAAAATATGCTGCAACTGCAGCGCGGCGTGAACAGATCCGCAAGCAAGGCGCTGCAAGGACGCTGGCGCAATGCAGGACGCTTAGATGCTGCACAAGGTATGGCTGGATTGCACTGGCGCTAGCGCTGCTACTGGCGGCTGCCCAATCTCTCACACAATCGTAATATCAGAGGGAAGGGGTTTCATAATAAGTCATCCACCAGTCCAAGCATACATTACCATACACACAGCAGCAGTATGAAAATACTAGCGCATGGCTGAACAGCCATGCACACTTTTTATAGCGTACGGGACCTTCCGGAAGTCTCCATAACCCTGAGCTGGACCAATGGAATCAGGAGCAGGACCTGAGCACCTGACTCCTGAGCTCCAATGGGAGGTTGTCCCAGGAGCATGCTCAGAGTATGGAGTGAAGGACTTAGCCTCCGGAGAGCGTTGCTGAAAAGCAATCTCTTCTGCAATCTCTCCTGCTGTGGACGGATAGCAGGAGACTGCAGGATGTAAGGGTCCAGATCTCTGCATAGCCAGGGCAGAAATCTGACTCCTAACATGTATTTACAAAACTTCCATTTTCTCTATGCCTGACCTAAACTACTTCATTTTTCAGTAGGTATTAGTATATAATGAGGTGGCCTTCACCATCCATCTCCTGAAATGGGCAACATCAATGGCATTTAACGGGTCCCAAGTACTTAATTACATCTCAATATGCCATATTTCCCATTTCAGGAGATGGATGGTGAAGGCCACCTCATTATATACTAATACCTACTGAAAAATAAAGTACTTTAGGTCAGGCATAGAGAAAATGGAAGTTTTGTAAATACATATTACAACTAGCACATATGTGTGTGTGCATGTTTCAAAGCCGTGTTTGTTTTTGGGTAGCTGTGTTTGTGTAAGTAGAAGAGATGTATGTGAATGTGGCAAAACTGTATATGTGTACGTGTGAGAGCTGAGTGTTATATAGGAAAGGTGTGTGTGTGAACATAGGAGAGCTGTGTGTTTATATGTAGCTGAGCTGTGTGTGTGTTGGAGAGGTGTGTGTATGTAAGACAGCTGTGTGTAACTGAAATGTGTGTATGTATGTTGCAGACATGTGTGTATGCATAGCAGAGCTTAGTGTGCATATACTGTGCATGCAGTAGTGATGTTACGTATTTGCTCCAGAGAATGCATATAAACTGTCTGCGGCAAAGGTACACATGTATAATATACATGCTGCAGAGAAATAGTAACATTAGATCTCTATCCACTATATTCTTCCCTACAGCAGTAAAGTTAGTGTTATCAAATCCCCTACAAATTTACACCTGAGGGAAATTTTAATTGGTTGCAAAAGTTTTTATCCTATATTTTTACTAAGTGAACCTGGGGGTGTGTTTAAAATTAAGGTGTGTCTAATAGTTAGAAAACTTTGAAACTTTACATAAATTAATAGCAAAATGTTTACATTACACCTATCAAAAAACAGCCTCCTCCATATCCCCTCAAGCTGTCCTATCCATCACCAAGATAGGTGCGCTTTCTGCCATTTAGGTAGAAGTAATCTTCAAACAATTTGCTTCTAATTTAGATAAAGTAGCTGGAAGTTATGTCATGGAAACTCTACATGTGAGGTCAGCCTATTAAACACTAGTTGTAATATGTATTGTTACGGCGACGGAACACGCTTAAAAAATATAAATAAACGTGTTCGCCGCCCGGGGTCCACCGTGCGGCAGATGGAAAAACCGCAGCTAGAAGATACAGAGCACTGTGGCGGTAATGTGCACGGGGTTCTATATCACCCAGTTGCAATCAAGCAGTCTCTGTTAAGTGCACAGAGCTGCTACAGGAAAAATAGAAAAGGAACGCTGAGACTGTTAGTAACACAAGGACTCAGCGGCACACATGCGGTAGGCAAAAACCGGAGTAGTTAAAACGTCACTACGTCCGACATCTACCGTGGTAACTGCAGCGCGGAGTGAACAGAGCCGCAAGCAAGGCGCTGCAAGGACGCTGGCGCAATGCAGGACGCTTAGCTGCTGCACAAGGTATGGCTGGAGCGCGCTGGCGCTAGCGCTGCTACTGGCGGCTGCCCAATCACTCACACAATCGTAATATCAGAGGGAAGGGGTTTCATAATAAGTCATCCACCAGTCCAAGCATACATTACCATACACACAGCAGCAGTATGAAAATACTAGCGCATGGCTGAACAGCCATGCACACTTTTTATAGCGTACGGGACCTTCCGGAAGTCTCCATAACCCTGAACTGGACCAATGGAATCAGGAGCAGGACCTGAGCACCTGACTCCTGAGCTCCAATGGGAGGTTGTCCCAGGAGCATGCTCAGAGTATGGAGTGAAGGACTTAGCCTCCGGAGAGCGTTGCTGAAAAGCAATCTCTTCTGCAATCTCTCCTGCTGTGGACGGATAGCAGGAGACTGCAGGATGTAAGGGTCCAGATCTCTGCATAGCCAGGGCAGAAATCTGACTACTAACATGTATTTACAAAACTTCCATTTTCTCTATGCCTGACCTAAACTACTTCATTTTTCAGTAGGTATTAGTATATAATGAGGTGGCCTTCACCATCCATCTCCTGAAATGGGCAACATCAATGGCATTTAACGGGTCCCAAGTACTTAATTACATCTCAATATGCCATATTTCCCATTTCAGGAGATGGATGGTGAAGGCCACCTCATTATATACTAATACCTACTGAAAAATAAAGTACTTTAGGTCAGGCATAGAGAAAATGGAAGTTTTGTAAATACATATTACAACTAGCACATATGTGTGTGTGCATGTTTCCAAGCCGTGTTTGTTTTTGGGTAGCTGTGTTTGTGTAAGTAGAAGAGATGTATGTGAATGTGGCAAAACTGTATATGTGTACGTGTGAGAGCTGAGTGTTATATAGGAAAGGTGTGTGTGAACATAGGAGAGCTGTGTGTTTATATGTAGCTGAGCTGTGTGTGTGTTGGAGAGGTGTGTGTATGTAAGACAGCTGTGTGTAACTGAAATGTGTGTATGTATGTTGCAGACATGTGTGTATGCATAGCAGAGCTTAGTGTGCATATACTGTGCATGCAGTAGTGATGTTACGTATGTGCTCCAGAGAATGCATATAAACTGTCTGCGGCAAAGGTACACATGTATAATATACATGCTGCAGAGAAATAGTAACATTAGATCTCTATCCACTATATTCTTCCCTACAGGAGTAAAGTTAGTGTTATCAAATCCCCTACAAATTTACACCTGAGGGAAATTTTAATTGGTTGCAAAAGTTTTTATCCTATATTTTTACTAAGTGAACCTGGGGGTGTGTTTAAAATTAAGGTGTGTCTAATAGTTAGAAAACTTTGAAACTTTACATAAATTAATAGCAAAATGTTTACATTACACCTATCAAAAAACAGCCTCCTCCATATCCCCTCAAGCTGTCCTATCCATCACCAAGATAGGTGCGCTTTCTGCCATTTAGGTAGAAGTAATCTTCAAACAATTTGCTTCTAATTTAGATAAAGTAGCTGGAAGTTATGTCATGGAAACTCTACATGTGAGGTCAGCCTATTAAACACTAGTTGTAATATGTATTGTTACGGCGACGGAACACGCTTAAAAAATATAAATAAACGTGTTCGCCGCCCGGGGTCCACCGTGCGGCAGATGGAAAAACCGCAGCTAGAAGATACAGAGCACTGTGGCGGTAATGTGCACGGGGTTCTATATCACCCAGTTGCAATCAAGCAGTCTCTGTTAAGTGCACAGAGCTGCTACAGGAAAAATAGAAAAGGAACGCTGAGACTGTTAGTAACACAAGGACTCAGCGGCACACATGCGGTAGGCAAAAACCGGAGTAGTTAAAACGTCACTACGTCCGACATCTACCGTGGTAACAACTGCAGCGCGGAGTGAACAGAGCCGCAAGCAAGGCGCTGCAAGGACGCTGGCGCAATGCAGGACGCTTAGCTGCTGCACAAGGTATGGCTGGAGCGCGCTGGCGCTAGCGCTGCTACTGGCGGCTGCCCAATCACTCACACAATCGTAATATCAGAGGGAAGGGGTTTCATAATAAGTCATCCACCAGTCCAAGCATACATTACCATACACACAGCAGCAGTATGAAAATACTAGCGCATGGCTGAATAGCCATGCACACTTTTTATAGCGTACGGGACCTTCCGGAAGTCTCCATAACCCTGAGCTGGACCAATGGAATCAGGAGCAGGACCTGAGCACCTGACTCCTGAGCTCCAATGGGAGGTTGTCCCAGGAGCATGCTCAGAGTATGGAGTGAAGGACTTAGCCTCCGGAGAGCGTTGCTGAAAAGCAATCTCTTCTGCAATCTCTCCTGCTGTGGACGGATAGCAGGAGACTGCAGGATGTAAGGGTCCAGATCTCTGCATAGCCAGGGCAGAAATCTGACTCCTAACATGTATTTACAAAACTTCCATTTTCTCTATGCCTGACCTAAACTACTTCATTTTTCAGTAGGTATTAGTATATAATGAGGTGGCCTTCACCATCCATCTCCTGAAATGGGCAACATCAATGGCATTTAACGGGTCCCAAGTACTTAATTACATCTCAATATGCCATATTTCCCATTTCAGGAGATGGATGGTGAAGGCCACCTCATTATATACTAATACCTACTGAAAAATAAAGTACTTTAGGTCAGGCATAGAGAAAATGGAAGTTTTGTAAATACATATTACAACTAGCACATATGTGTGTGTGCATGTTTCCAAGCCGTGTTTGTTTTTGGGTAGCTGTGTTTGTGTAAGTAGAAGAGATGTATGTGAATGTGGCAAAACTGTATATGTGTACGTGTGAGAGCTGAGTGTTATATAGGAAAGGTGTGTGTGTGAACATAGGAGAGCTGTGTGTTTATATGTAGCTGAGCTGTGTGTGTGTTGGAGAGGTGTGTGTATGTAAGACAGCTGTGTGTAACTGAAATGTGTGTATGTATGTTGCAGACATGTGTGTATGCATAGCAGAGCTTAGTGTGCATATACTGTGCATGCAGTAGTGATGTTACGTATGTGCTCCAGAGAATGCATATAAACTGTCTGCGGCAAAGGTACACATGTATAATATACATGCTGCAGAGAAATAGTAACATTAGATCTCTATCCACTATAGTCTTCCCTACAGCAGTAAAGTTAGTGTTATCAAATCCCCTACAAATTTACACCTGTGGGAAATTTTAATTGGTTGCAAAAGTTTTTATCCTATATTTTTACTAAGTGAACCTGGGGGTGTGTTTAAAATTAAGGTGTGTCTAATAGTTAGAAAACTTTGAAACTTTACATAAATTAATAGCAAAATGTTTACATTACACCTATCAAAAAACAGCCTCCTCCATATCCCCTCAAGCTGTCCTATCCATCACCAAGATAGGTGCGCTTTCTGCCATTTAGGTAGAAGTAATCTTCAAACAATTTGCTTCTAATTTTGATAAAGTAGCTGGAAGTTATGTCATGGAAACTTTACATGTGAGGTCAGCCTATTAAACACTAGTTGTAATATGTATTGTTACGGCGACGGAACACGCTTAAAAAATATAAATAAACGTGTTCGCTGCCCGGGGTCCACCGTGCGGCAGATGGAAAAACCGCAGCTAGAAGACACAGAGCACTGTGGCGGTAATGTGCACGGGGTTCTATATCACCCAGGTGCAATCAAGCAGTCTCTGTTAAGTGCACAGAGCTGCTACAGGAAAAATAGAAAATATGCTGCAACTGCAGCGCGGCGTGAACAGAGCCGCAAGCAAGGTGCTGCAAGGACGCTGGCGCAATGCAGGACGCTTAGATGCTGCACAAGGTATGGCTGGATTGCACTGGCGCTAGCGCTGCTACTGGCGGCTGCCCAATCTCTCACACAATCGTAATATCAGAGGGAAGGGGTTTCATAATAAGTCATCCACCAGTCCAAGCATACATTACCATACACACAGCAGCAGTATGAAAATACTAGCGCATGGCTGAACAGCCATGCACACTTTTTATAGCGTACGGGACCTTCCGGAAGTCTCCATAACCCTGAGCTGGACCAATGGAATCAGGAGCAGGACCTGAGCACCTGACTCCTGAGCTCCAATGGGAGGTTGTCCCAGGAGCATGCTCAGAGTATGGAGTGAAGGACTTAGCCTCCGGAGAGCGTTGCTGAAAAGCAATCTCTTCTGCAATCTCTCCTGCTGTGGATGGATAGCAGGAGACTGCAGGATGTAAGGGTCCAGATCTCTGCGTAGCCAGGGCAGAAATCTGACTCCTAACATGTATTTACAAAACTTCCATTTTCTCTATGCCTGACCTAAACTACTTCATTTTTCAGTAGGTATTAGTATATAATGAGGTGGCCTTCACCATCCATCTCCTGAAATGGGCAACATCAATGGCATTTAACGGGTCCCAAGTACTTAATTACGTCTCAATATGCCATATTTCCCATTTCAGGAGATGGATGGTGAAGGCCACCTCATTATATACTAATACCTACTGAAAAATAAAGTACTTTAGGTCAGGCATAGAGAAAATGGAAGTTTTGTAAATACATATTACAACTAGCACATATGTGTGTGTGCATGTTTCAAAGCCGTGTTTGTTTTTGGGTAGCTGTGTTTGTGTAAGTAGAAGAGATGTATGTGAATGTGGCAAAACTGTATATGTGTACGTGTGAGAGCTGAGTGTTATATAGGAAAGGTGTGTGTGTGAACATAGGAGAGCTGTGTGTTTATATGTAGCTGAGCTGTGTGTGTGTTGGAGAGGTGTGTGTATGTAAGACAGCTGTGTGTAACTGAAATGTGTGTATGTATGTTGCAGACATGTGTATGCATAGCAGAGCTTAGTGTGCATATACTGTGCATGCAGTAGTGATGTTACGTATGTGCTCCAGAGAATGCATATAAACTGTCTGCGGCAAAGGTACACATGTATAATATACATGCTGCAGAGAAATAGTAACATTAGATCTCTATCCACTATATTCTTCCCTACAGCAGTAAAGTTAGTGTTATCAAATCCCCTACAAATTTACACCTGTGGGAAATTTTAATTGGTTGCAAAAGTTTTTATCCTATATTTTTACTAAGTGAACCTGGGAGTGTGTTTAAAATTAAGGTGTGTCTAATAGTTAGAAAACTTTGAAACTTTACATAAATTAATAGCAAAATGTTTACATTACACCTATCAAAAAACAGCCTCCTCCATATCCCCTCAAGCTGTCCTATCCATCACCAAGATAGGTGCGCTTTCTGCCATTTAGGTAGAAGTAATCTTCAAACAATTTGCTTCTAATTTTGATAAAGTAGCTGGAAGTTATGTCATGGAAACTCTACATGTGAGGTCAGCCTATTAAACACTAGTTGTAATATGTATTGTTACGGCGACGGAACACGCTTAAAAAATATAAATAAACGTGTTCGCTGCCCGGGGTCCACCGTGCGGCAGATGGAAAAACCGCAGCTAGAAGACACAGAGCACTGTGGCGGTAATGTGCACGGGGTTCTATATCACCCAGGTGCAATCAAGCAGTCTCTGTTAAGTGCACAGAGCTGCTACAGGAAAAATAGAAAAGGAACGCTGAGACTGTTAGTAACACAGGGACTCAGCGGCACACATGCGGTAGGCAAAAACCGGAATAGTTAAAACGTCACTACGTCCGACACCTAACGTGGTAACAAGTGTGCTGGCGTCGCAACCGCAAAAATATGCTGCAACTGCAGCGCGGCGTGAACAGAGCCGCAAGCAAGGCGCTGCAAGGACGCTGGCGCAATGCAGGACGCTTAGATGCTGCACAAGTTATGGCTGGATTGCACTGGCGCTAGCGCTGCTACTGGCGGCTGCCCAATCTCTCACACAATCGTAATATCAGAGGGAAGGGGTTTCATAATAAGTCATCCACCAGTCCAAGCATACATTACCATACACACAGCAGCAGTATGAAAATACTAGCGCATGGCTGAACAGCCATGCACACTTTTTATAGCGTACGGGACCTTCCGGAAGTCTCCATAACCCTGAGCTGGACCAATGGAATCAGGAGTAGGACCTGAGCACCTGACTCCTGAGCTCCAATGGGAGGTTGTCCCAGGAGCATGCTCAGAGTATGGAGTGAAGGACTTAGCCTCCGGAGAGAGTTGCTGAAAAGCAATCTCTTCTGCAATCTCTCCTGCTGTGGACGGATAGCAGGAGACTGCAGGATGTAACGGTCCAGATCTCTGCATAGCCAGGGCAGAAATCTGACTCCTAACATGTATTTACAAAACTTCCATTTTCTCTATTCCTGACCTAAACTACTTCATTTTTCAGTAGGTATTAGTATATAATGAGGTGGCCTTCACCATCCATCTCCTGAAATGGGCACCATCAATGGCATTTAACGGGTCCCAAATACTTAATTACATCTCAATATGCCATATAAAGAGGCTATCAGGCATATAAAGCTTACTGGAATAATATTAAAATTATAGGCAAGGATGTGACATCTTATCAGTGGTAAAGGCACCACAAAAGAACCCAGGATGTTAAAACTCTAGGTTTTGACTCTTTGTAAACAATTGTACTTTTTAATTCCTGTATCACAACTAGACAATAAGATGCATATTTAGCCAAGAAAAATCTTACTAAAATGTGTATGTGTGTTACAGTCCAGAGGCAGCTTATTCTGAATGAGCAGAATGCTGACAACATCCTTCCTGATCACTGAGAGAACTGTTTTCTCTGTTCTTGCCCCACACTGATCTATCTGATCGGTGCTGTACTGGAGAGAATGAAACTGGGACCTGCAGGGACACTGCACGTCCTGTGTAGCAGAAGGCCCATTCAAAGCATGTGATCAGTCACATTCTTGAAAGGAATTTCAAAATGTGGTAATGTATACAGGGGTTGCGCTGATGTATATGTGTTTGTGTGTATATATATATATGTGTGAGTGTACATAGAGAAGCTGTATGTGTTGCATATATGAGACTTTTGAGTATGGAGGAAAGCAATGTGCGTGTGTTTAGCAAACAGTGTATGTATTTATTTTACTCATTTATATAGCGCCATTAATCCCACAACGCTTTACAGACATTATTGTCACTGTCCCCGATGGGGCTCACAATCTAAATTGCCTATCAGTATGTCTTTGGAATGTGGACGGAAACCCACGCAAACACGGGGAGAACATACAAACACCTTACTCATTTATATAGCGCCATTAATTCCACTGCGTTTTACAGACATTATTGGCACTGTCCCCGATGGGGCTTACAATTTAAATTTCCTATCATTATGTCTTTGGTATGTGAGAGAAAACTCACTCAAATACGGGGAGAATATACAAACTTCTTGCAGATGTTGCCCTTTGTAGGATTTGAACTAAGGACCCCATCGTTGCACGACTAACCACTGAGCTACCGTGCCGATGTAAGTAGCACATATGTGTGTGTGCATGTTTCAAAGCCGTGTTTGTTTTTGGGTAGCTGTGTTTGTGTAAGTAGAAGAGCTGTATGTGAATGTGGCAAAACTGTATATGTGTACGTGTGAGAGCTGAGTGTTATATAGGAAAGGTGTGTGTGTGAACATAGGAGAGCTGTGTGTTTATATGTAGCTGAGCTGTGTGTGTGTTGGAGAGGTGTGTGTATGTAAGACAGCTGTGTGTAACTGAAATGTGTGTATGTTTATGCAGACATGTGTGTATGCATAGCAGAGCTTAGTGTGCATATACTGTGCATGCAGTAGTGATGTTACGTATGTGCTCCAGAGAATGCATATAAACAGCCTGCGGCAAAGGTACACATGTATAATATACATGCTGCAGAGAAATACTAACATTAGATCTCTATCCACTATATTCTTCCCTACAGCAGTAAAGTTAGTGTTATCAAATCCCCTACAAATTTACACCTGTGGGAAATGTTAAATAGTTGCAAAAGTTTTTATTCTATATTTTTACTAAGTAAACCTGGTGGTGCGTTTAAAATTAAGGTGTGTCTAATAGAAAACTTTGAAACTTTACATAAATTAATAGCAAAATGTTTACATTACACCTATCAAAAAACAGCCTCCTCCATTTCCCCTCAAGCTGTCCTATCCATCACCAAGATAGGTGCGCTTTCTGCCATTTAAGTAGAAGTAATCTTCAAACAATTTGCTTCTAATTTAGATAAAGTAGCTGGAAGGTATGTCATGGAAACTCTACATGTGAGGTCAGCCTATTAAACACTAGTTGCAATATGTATTGTTACGGCGGCGGAACACGCTTAAAAAAACATAAATAAACGTGTTCGCCGCCCGGGGTCCACCGTGCGGCAGATGGAAAAACCGCAGCTAGAAGACACAGAGCACTGTGGCGGTAATGTGCACGGGGTTCTATATCACACAGGTGCAATCAAGCAGTCTCTGTTAAGTGCACAGAGCTGCTACAGGAAAAATAGAAAAGGAACACTGAGCCTGTTAGTAACACAGGGACTCAGCGGCACACATGCGGTAGGCAAAAACCGGAGTAGTTAAAACGTCACTACGTCCGACACCTAACGTGGTAACAAGTGTGCTGGCGTCGCAACCGCAAAAATATGCTGCAACTGCAGCGTGGCGTGAACAGAGCCGCAAGCAAGGCGCTGCAAGGACGCTGGCGCAATGCAGGACGCTTAGATGCTGCACAAGGTATGGCTGGATTGCACTGGCGCTAGCGCTGCTACTGGCGGCTGCCCAATCTCTCACACAATCGTAATATCAGAGGGAAGGGGTTTCATAATAAGTCATCCACCAGTCCAAGCATACATTACCATACACACAGCAGCAGTATGAAAATACTAGCGCATGGCTGAACAGCCATGCACACTTTTTATAGCGTACGGGACCTTCCGGAAGTCTCCATAACCCTGAGCTGGACCAATGGAATCAGGAGCAGGACCTGAGCACCTGACTCCTGAGCTCCAATGGGAGGTTGTCCCAGGAGCATGCTCAGAGTATGGAGTGAAGGACTTAGCCTCCGGAGAGCGTTGCTGAAAAGCAATCTCTTCTGCAATCTCTCCTGCTGTGGACGGATAGCAGGAGACTGCAGGATGTAAGGGTCCAGATCTCTGCATAGCCAGGGCAGAAATCTGACTCCTAACATGTATTTACAAAACTTCCATTTTCTCTATGCCTGACCTAAACTACTTCATTTTTCAGTAGGTATTAGTATATAATGAGGTGGCCTTCACCATCCATCTCCTGAAATGGGCAACATCAATGGCATTTAACGGGTCCCAAGTACTTAATTACATCTCAATATGCCATATTTCCCATTTCAGGAGATGGATGGTGAAGGCCACCTCATTATATACTAATACCTACTGAAAAATAAAGTACTTTAGGTCAGGCATAGAGAAAATGGAAGTTTTGTAAATACATATTACAACTAGCACATATGTGTGTGTGCATGTTTCAAAGCCGTGTTTGTTTTTGGGTAGCTGTGTTTGTGTAAGTAGAAGAGATGTATGTGAATGTGGCAAAACTGTATATGTGTACGTGTGAGAGCTGAGTGTTATATAGGAAAGGTGTGTGTGTGAACATAGGAGAGCTGTGTGTTTATATGTAGCTGAGCTGTATGTGTGTTGGAGAGGTGTGTGTATGTAAGACAGCTGTGTGTAACTGAAATGTGTGTATGTATGTTGCAGACATGTGTGTATGCATAGCAGAGCTTAGTGTGCATATACTGTGCATGCAGTAGTGATGTTACGTGTGTGCTCCAGAGAATGCATATAAACGGTCTGCGGCAAAGGTACACATGTATAATATACATGCTGCAGAGAAATAGTAACATTAGATCTCTATCCACTATATTCTTCCCTACAGCAGTAAAGTTAGTGTTATCAAATCCCCTACAAATTTACACCTGAGGGAAATTTTAATTGGTTGCAAAAGTTTTTATCCTATATTTTTACTAAGTGAACCTGGGGGTGTGTTTAAAATTAAGGTGTGTCTAATAGTTAGAAAACTTTGAAACTTTACATAAATTAATAGCAAAATGTTAACATTACACCTATCAAAAAACAGCCTCCTCCATATCCCCTCAAGCTGTCCAATCCATCACCAAGATAGGTGCGCTTTCTGCCATTTAGGTAGAAGTAATCTTCAAACAATTTGCTTCTAATTTAGATAAAGTAGCTGGAAGTTATGTCATGGAAACTCTACATGTGAGGTCAGCCTATTAAACACTAGTTGTAATATGTATTGTTACGGCGACGGAACACGCTTAAAAAATATAAATAAACGTGTTCGCCGCCCGGGGTCCACCGTGCGGCAGATGGAAAAACCGCAGCTAGAAGATACAGAGCACTGTGGAGGTAATGGGCACGGGGTTCTATATCACCCAGTTGCAATCAAGCAGTCTCTGTTAAGTGCACAGAACTGCTACAGGAAAAATAGAAAAGGAACGCTGAGACTGTTAGTAACACAAGGACTCAGCGGCACACATGCGGTAGGCAAAAACCGGAGTAGTTAAAACGTCACTACGTCCGACATCTACCGTGGTAACAACTGCAGCGCGGAGTGAACAGAGCCGCAAGCAAGGCGCTGCAAGGACGCTGGCGCAATGCAGGACGCTTAGCTGCTGCACAAGGTATGGCTGGAGTGCGCTGGCGCTAGCGCTGCTACTGGCGACTGCCCAATCACTCACACAATCGTAATATCAGAGGGAAGGGGTTTCATAATAAGTCATCCAACAGGCCAAGCATACATTAACATACACACAGCAGCAGTATGAAAATACTAGCGCATGGCTGAACAGCCATGCACACTTTTTATGGCGTACGGGACCTTCCGGAAGTCTCCATAACCCTGAGCTGGACCAATGGAATCAGGAGTAGGACCTGAGCACCTGACTCCTGAGCTCCAATGGGAGGTTGTCCCAGGAGCATGCTCAGAGTATGGAGTGAAGGACTTAGCCTCCGGAGAGAGTTGCTAAAAAGCAATCTCTTCTGCAATCTCTCCTGCCGTGGACGGATAGCAGGAGACTGAAGGATGTAAGGGTCCAGATCTCTGCATAGCCAGGGCAGAAATCTGACTCCTAACATGTATTTACAAAACTTCCATTTTCTCTATGCCTGACCTAAACTACTTCATTGTTCAGTAGGTATTAGTATATAATGAGGTGGCCTTCACCATCCATCTCCTGAAATGGGCACCATCAATGGCATTTAACGGGTCCCAAGTACTTAATTACATCTCAGTATGCCATATAAAGAGGCTATCAGGCATATAAAGCTTACTGGAATAATATTAAAATTATAGGCAAGGATGTGACATCATATCAGTGGTAAAGGCACCACAAAAGAACCCAGGATGTTAAAACTCTAGGTTTTGATTCTTTGTAAATAATTGTACTTTTTAACTCCTGTATCACAACTAGACAATAAGACGCATATTTAGCAAAGAAAAATCTTACTAAAAAGTGTATGTGTGTTACAGTCCAGAGGCAGCTTATTCTGAATCAGCAGAATGCTGACAACATCCTTCCTGATCACTGAGAGAACTGTTTTCTCTGTTCTTTCCCCCCACTGATCTATCTGATCGGTGCTGTACTGGAGAGAATGAAACTGGGACCTGCAGGGACACTGCACGTCCTGTGTAGCTGAAGGCCCTTTCACAGCATGTGATCACATTCTTGAAAGGAATTTCAAATTGTGGTAATGTATACAGTGGTTGTGTTGATATATATATTTGAGTGAGTGTACATAGAGGAGCTGTATGTGTTGCATATGAGTTTTTTGTGTATGGAGGAAAGCTATGTTCGAGTGTTTAGCAAACAGTGTATGTATTTATTTTACTCATTTAAATAGCGCCATTAAATCCACAGCGCTTTATAGACATTATTGTCACTTTCCCCGATTGGGCTCACAATCTAAATCCCCTATCAATATGTCTTTGGAATGTGGGAGGAAACCCTCACAAACACGGGAAGAACATACAAACAGATCTCGGCGGGCGCATTCTGTAATGCTGTAGATAAGCCTCTGATGTAAACTGAAAGATAAGAAAAACGAGTTAGATTATACTCACTGTAGGGGGGGGCGGTCCGATGCGGTCCGGGTCCGATGGGTATCACGGTCCGGCACCTCCTATCTTCTAGCGATGACGTCCTTCTCCTTGCTTCATGCCGCGCTCCTGCGCAGGCGTACTGATCTGCCCTGTTGAGGACAGACCAGAGTACTGCAGTGCGCAGGCGCCGGACTTCTCTGACCCTTCCCGGGGCCTGCGCACTGCAGTTCTCTGCTTTGCCCTCAACAGGGCAGATCAGTACGCCTGTGCAGGAGCGTGGCATGAAGCAAGGAGGAGGACATCATCGCTAGAAGATAGGAGGTGCCGGACCCGGACCCCGACACCCATCGGACCCGGATTGTTCCCCCCCGGTGAGTATAATCTAACTCGTTTTTCTTATCTTTCAGGTTACATCAGGGGCTTATCTACAGCAGTACAGAATGCTCTAGATAAGCCCCTGATAGTGGTGGCCACATCTCATAGGGCAAAAAATAGGTGATAGATTCCCTTTAATCAATGTATGCAGCATGGAGAGAAATCAGATCTCAACATCAGGTAAATGAGCTCATATATGTATGTGTATATATGTAGATAGGATGATAGATGCTGAACAGAATGGTTATCCATGACACATACAGTAATACACTGCACCATAGTCGCATACACTTATTATAAACTGCACACGTTATATACACATATCTATATACTTACACCACGCATACTGTGTCTAAGTAGACAGCACATCTACACTACACATACATCCATCACATGTACACTATGGATCACATCAGTAGTTTTAAGAGAAAACCAGGAGTGAAACCTAAACAGATGAAACCTATTTTGGAGCGATCTGCACCTCTGTGGTGTTTTGCACACACTCCAGGTTTTGGCTTACAAATTCCAAAACCAGGCCATAATCTCTATGTGTGAAAGTGGCCCCAGGATGGCAGCCGTAATGGGATAGTGCTTTTATCATTTCTCCCACAGTCCCTGCAGCTTCAGCCGCACAGTAAACAGATATGATCCCGGGTGAGGGGTAAAACCTGCTGCAATGCTTGTATACTGCAGTACGGCGGCCTATGTACGGGGGTCCAATAAAGTTATACGTCAGGGAAGACAGTGGAGGGAGGAATACGAAAACGGGTCAATGGTACTTATCCGTCACTTAGTAAATCCAAATCTTCCATCTGTGGCCTGGAGAAACCTCTGGTCTTGTTTGGACACAACTGCCGGGGAGACGACTGCTCTGCTCCAGTGATCGGCTGCAACTGGTGCGGCTGGTGGATGGAGCTGTGTCATAAGGCAGAAGGCGATGATGTCATAAAGAGAAGGCGATGATGTCATAAGAGAAGAAAGAATCCCAGGACTAGCACAGCAATTTCTCCTACAGAAATGTATTATGATCACTGCATTGAAAATATTGTAATAATATATTTTATAATTTGGAATATTTATTTAGAGGTGCAATTACTGAACATACATTTCAGTAGGCCAACATTTTGGATTTTAAAATCATTTTTCAAGCTGGTGTTATAAAGTATTCTAATTCACTGAGATGACTTTTGGGTTTTCATTGGCTGTAAGCCAAAATCCTCAACATTAACAGAAATAAACCCATGAAATAGATCACTCGGTGTGTAATGGCTCTATATAATATACGAGTTTCACTTTGTGTATTGAAGAACTGAAATAACTTTTTGATGTTATTCTAATTTTGTGAGAAGCACCTGTACACTTATTATAAACTGCACACGTCATATACACATACCTATACACTAACACTACACTTACACTACACATACTGTGTGTAAAAGGACAGCACATCTACACTACACATGTACGTCCATCACAAGTACACTATGGATCACATCAGTATTTTTAAGAGAAAACCAGGAGTGAAACCTAAACAGATGGAACCTATTTTGGAGCAATCAGCACCTTTGTTGTGTTTTGAACACACTCCTGGTTTTGGCTTACAAATGCCAAAACACAAATCCAGGCCATAATCTGTGTGTGTGAATGTGTCCCCAGGATGGCGGGAAGACAGCGGAGGGAGGAATACCGAAACGGATCACTGATACTTATCCATCACTTAGTAAATCCCAATCTTCCATCTGTGGCCTGGAGAAACCTCTGGTCTTGTTTGGACACAACTGCCGGGGAGACGACTGCTCTGCTCCAGCGATCGGCTGCAACTGGTGCGACTGGCGATGGAACTGTGTCATAAGAGAGAAGGCGATGATGTCATAAAGAGAAGGCGATGATGTCATAAGAGAAGAGAGAATTCCAGGACGAGCACAGCAATTTCTCCTACAGAAGTACATTATGTTCACTGCATTGAAAACATCTTAATTGTTTGTGACCTGTAATAAATATTTATTTAGAGGCTTCTTTCTGATAGAACCACCCCAAACATCACAACACAGGATGAGCCCCAGAAACACTGCAATTGTGCACAGGGTAGACTCTAGAAATATGGACATCCTGGTACTAACGGCGACATGACGGCTACCAGCAGTCACTAGTACTAGTAGAGGGAGCGCAGGGGCGAGCAGCAGAAAGCCGAACATTATATGTCCTGTGTATTAACTTACCGGGCGGTAGAGGGCGCGATTTAAAAAAATAAAAAAAGTAAAGGGCTGTCATGTGCCAGCGTCGCCATCAGGATCCTCCATCCGGCACCAGCCAAGAGATGGCCGCAGCGCAGGCGGTCCCTAACACTGCTCCCTGACCCCGGCCATCGATACCTCCCTGCTCTGTCAGCGCCGCCCAGGACAGAAACTAAGGAGCTCCCCTTGTTACCTCAGCAGGACGCAGGCTACTTCTAGCCATTGCAGGCCGGTGTCACTGCATGGCACTGGCCAGCGTCAGCTGTGAGTAGAGACAGACGAGGAGATGGAGGCTGTGGTGGTCCCGGAGCCTGGATTAGGGAAGTTGCAAAAGTTTTTATCCTATATTTTTACTAAGTAAACCTGGGGGGTGTTTAAAATTAACGTGTGTCTAATAGTTAGAAAACTTTGAAATTTTACATAAATTAATAGCAAAATGTTTACATTACACCTATCAAAAAAAAGCCTCCTCCATATCCCCTCAAGCTGTCCTATCCATCACCAAGATAGGTGCGCTTTCTGCCATTTAGGTAGAAGTAATCTTCAAACAATTTGCTTCTAATTTAGATAAAGTAGCTGGAAGGTATGTCATGGAAACTTTACATGTGAGGTCAGCCTATTAAACACTAGTTGTAATATGTATTGTTACGGCGGCGGAACACGCTTAAAAAAATATAAATAAACGTGTTCGCCGCCCGGGGTCCAACGTGCGGCAGATGGAAAAACCGCAGCTACAAGACACAGAGCACTGTGGCGGTAATGTGCACGGGATTCTATATCACCCAGGTGCAATCAAGCAGTCTCTGTTAAGTGCACAGAGCTGCTACAGGAAAAATACAAAAGGAACGCTGAGCCTGTTAGTAAAACGGGGACTCAGAGGCACACATGCGGTAGGCAAAAACCGAAGTAGTTAAAACGTCACTATGTCCGACACCTACCGTGGTAACAAGTGTGCTGGCGTCGCAACCGCGGACACAGAAATAAGCTGCAACTGCAGCGCGGCGTGAACAGAGCCGCAAGCAAGGCGCTGCAAGGACGCTGGCGCAATGCAGGACGCTTAGCTGCTGCACAAGGTATGGCTGGAGCGCGCTGGCGCTAGCGCTGCTACTGGCGGCTGCCCAATCACTCACACAATCGTAATATCAGAGGGAAGGGGTTTCATAATAAGTCAGCCACCAGTCCAAGCATACATTACCATACACACAGCAGCAGTATGAAAATACTAGCGCATGGCTGAACAGCCATGCGCACTTTTTATAGCGTACGGGACCTTCCGGAAGTCTACATAACCCTGAGCTGGACCAATGGAATCAGGAGCAGGACCTGAGCACCTGACTCCTGAGCTCCAATGGGAGGTTGTCCCAGGAGCATGCTCAGAGTATGGAGTGAAGGACTTAGCCTCCGGAGAGAGTTGCTGAAAAGCAATCTCTTCTGCAATCTCTCCTGCCGTGGACGGATAGCAGGAGACTGAAGGATGTAAGGGTCCAGAACTCTGCATAGCCAGGGCAGAAATCTGACTCCTAACATTACCCCCCTCCTAGGGCCCCCCTCCTCTGAACCTTCCGATCCGCCAGCCTGTGCTTGACAGTGGTACAGGCCTCAGACTCGTCAAAAGACGAGTCTGATGTGCCGGTAGGTGAAACCGAAAACCGGGATATACGGATGGAATCAGCGGAGGCCAGGTCGCCAGGACTCAGGAGGGACACCCAGGAGATAATGGGAGCGGGAGTTTTAGGAGGACGCCGCCGTGTATCGACGGCCGTCGCCACACTCCGCTCGGGAAAACTATCCCGGGCACATAAAGTGCATGCCCGAATGAATTTTTTTACGTCCTGAGGCCTGTGCGGCCACCAATACGATCCGGCCAGAGACTTCGTGGTCTGCATATAGCCACGGTGGCCGTCCGCATTGGGCGCGTGTGCCCACGCGAGAATTTTAGACCGCTGGCGAGGGGGAACAAAAGTCTCGCCTACCGACTCACAGTCAGACCATTGCGGGGGGCTGTCTTCCTGGGAAGCAGCATGTTGGTGGTGGCAACCGCATATGGACCCGTGAGCCGGAGGTGTCTCTGAAATGGCGCTTGACACTTCCATGGGCTCGGGAGGTAGAACCTCTGGCTCGGCCAGCTCCAGAGCCTCAAAAAGGTAGGGAGACGGGGTACCTCTCCGCTTGGAGTGAGCTCGCTCCATACCGCGCTCCGAAAAACGGAGATCGATACGGGAGGAGATGGAAATTAGATCGTCCAGAGAGGTAGGGATTTCTCTAGTGGAGAGAGCATCCTTAACATGCCCCTCTAATACTCTCCAAAAAACAGGGATCAGTGCCTTGTCGGACCACTCCAACTCGGACGCCAGTGTCCGAAATCGGACGGCATATTGGCTAACCGAGAGAGACCCCTGAAACAAGGCAAGCAGCTGTAGAGAGGTGTCATGGGTGACCCGGGGACCAATAAAAACTTACCTGATGGCTGTCAGCAAGTGGGCAGAGGTCCGAATCTCGGGATCACCCCGCTCCCATAAAGGCGTAGCCCATTCCAGCGCCTTGCCCGACAGTAGGGATATAATAAAGGCCACCTTGGCCCGTTCTGTAGGGAATTGCGCAGCCAGCAACTCCTGGTGGATGGAGCACTGGCTGATAAACCCCCTGCAGGAGGCGCCATCCCCAGAATATTTATCGGGCAACGGAAGGCGGGTAACTGTCGGTGCAAGGGTGGACATGGACATCTGCCCGACCGCATCTGTAAGTGCCTGTACAGCAGCATCCGTGGCCTGCGAAGCTGCGAGAGCTCTCTCAAGGGTGGTCAAGTGAGTCTCCAGCTGTCGTACACACTGGAGGAGTTGCTGCTGTTCTGTCATCTCTAGCCAGACCCTGGCGCTAGTATTATGTTACGGCGGCGGAAAAAGCTTAAAAAATATAAACGTGTTCGCCGCTCGGGGTCCACCGTGCGGCAGATGGAAAAACCGCAGCTAGAAGATACAGAGCACTGTGGCGGTAATGTGCACGGGGTTCTATATCACCCAGGTGCAATCAAGCAGTCTCTGTTAAGTGCACAGAGCTGCTACAAGAAAAATAGAAAAGGAACGCTGAGCCTGTTAGTAACACAGGGACTCAGCGGCACACATGCGGTAGGCAAAAACCGGAGTAGTTAAAACGTCACTACGTCCGACATCTACCGTGGTAACAACTGCAGCGCGGAGTGAACAGAGCCGCAAGCAAGGCGCTGCAAGGACGCTGGCGCAATGCAGGACGCTTAGATGCTGCACAAGGTATGGCTGGATTGCGCTGGCGCTAGCGCTGCTACTGGCGGCTGCCCAATCTCTCACACAATCGTAATATCAAAAGGAAGGGGTTTCATAATAAGTCATCCACCAGTCCAAGCATACATTACCATACACACAGCAGCAGTATGAAAATACTAGCGCATGGCTGAACAGCCATGCGCACTTTTTATAGCGTACGGGACCTTCCGGAAGTCTCCATAACCCTGAGCTGGACCAATGGAATCAGGAGCAGGACCTGAGCACCTGACTCCTGAGCTCCAATGGGAGGTTGTCCCAGGAGCATGCTCAGAGTATGGAGTGAAGGACTTAGCCTCCGGAGAGCGTTGCTGAAAAGCAATCTCTTCTGCAATCTCTCCTGCTGTGGACGGATAGCAGGAGACTGCAGGATGTAAGGGTCCAGATCTCTGCATAGCCAGGGCAGAAATCTGACTCCTAACATGTATTTACAAAACTTCCATTTTCTCTATGCCTGACCTAAACTACTTCATTTTTCAGTAGGTATTAGTATATAATGAGGTGGCCTTCACCATCCATCTCCTGAAATGGGCAACATCAATGGCATTTAACGGGTCCCAAGTACTTAATTACATCTCAATATGCCATATTTCCCATTTCAGGAGATGGATGGTGAAGGCCACCTCATTATATACTAATACCTACTGAAAAATAAAGTACTTTAGGTCAGGCATAGAGAAAATGGAAGTTTTGTAAATACATATTACAACTAGCACATATGTGTGTGTGCATGTTTCAAAGCCGTGTTTGTTTTTGGGTAGCTGTTTGTGTAAGTAGAAGAGATGTATGTGAATGTGGCAAAACTGTATATGTGTACGTGTGAGAGCTGAGTGTTATATAGGAAAGGTGTGTGTGTGAACATAGGAGAGCTGTGTGTTTATATGTAGCTGAGCTGTGTGTGTTGGAGAGGTGTGTGTATGTAAGACAGCTGTGTGTAACTGAAATGTGTGTATGTATGTTGCAGACATGTGTGTATGCATAGCAGAGCTTAGTGTGCATATACTGTGCATGCAGTAGTGATGTTACGTATGTGCTCCAGAGAATGCATATAAACTGTCTGCGGCAAAGGTACACATGTATAATATACGTGCTGCAGAGAAATAGTAACATTAGATCTCTATCCACTATATTCTTCCCTACAGCAGTAAAGTTAGTGTTATCAAATCCCCTACAAATTTACACCTGAGGGAAATTTTAATTGGTTGCAAAAGTTTTTATCCTATATTTTTACTAAGTGAACCTGGGGGTGTGTTTAAAATTAAGGTGTGTCTAATAGTTAGAAAACTTTGAAACTTTACATAAATTAATAGCAAAATGTTTACATTACACCTATCAAAAAACAGCCTCCTCCATTTCCCCTCAAGCTGTCCTATCCATCACCAAGATAGGTGCGCTTTCTGCCATTTAAGTAGAAGTAATCTTCAAACAATTTGCTTCTAACTTAGATAAAGTAGCTGGAAGGTATGTCATGGAAACTCTACATGTGAGGTCAGCCTATTAAACACTAGTTGCAATATGTATTGTTACGGCGGCGGAACACGCTTAAAAAAACATAAATAAACGTGTTCGCCGCCCGGGGGCCACCGTGCGGCAGATGGAAAAACCGCAGCTAGAAGACACAGAGCACTGTGGCGGTAATGTGCACGGGGTTCTATATCACACAGGTGCCAGACCTAAACTACTTCATTTTTCTGTAGGTATTAGTATATAATGAGGTGGCCTTCACCATCCATCTCCTGAAATGGGCACCATCAATGGCATTTAACGGGTCCCAAGTACTTAATTACATCTCAGTATGCCATATAAAGAGGCTATCAGGCATATAAAGCTTACTGGAATAATATTAAAATTATTTTCATACTGCTGCTGTGTGTATGGTAATGTATGCTTGGACTGGTGGATGACTTATTATGAAACCCCTTCCCTCTGATATTACGATTGTGTGAGAGATTGGGCAGCCGCCAGTAGCAGCGCTAGCGCCAGTGCAATCCAGCCATACCTTGTGCAGCATCTAAGCGTCCTGCATTGCGCCAGCGTCCTTGCAGTGCCTTGCTTGCGGCTCTGTTCACGCCGCGCTGCAGTTGCAGCATATTTTTGCGGTTGCGACGCCAGCACACTTGTTACCACGTTAGGTGTCGGACGTAGTGACGTTTTAACTACTCCGGTTTTTGCCTACCGCATGTGTGCCGCTGAGTCCCTGTGTTACTAACAGGCTCAGCGTTCCTTTTCTATTTTTCCTGTAGCAGCTCTGTGCACTTAACAGAGACTGCTTGATTGCACCTGTGTGATATAGAACCCCGTGCACATTACCGCCACAGTGCTCTGTGTCTTCTAGCTGCGGTTTTTCCATCTGCCGCACGGTGGACCCCGGGCGGCGAACACGTTTATTTATGTTTTTTTAAGCGTGTTCCGCCGCCGTAACAATACATATTGCAACTAGTGTTTAATAGGCTGACCTCACATGTAGAGTTTCCATGACATACCTTCCAGCTACTTTATCTAAATTAGAAGCAAATTGTTTGAAGATTACTTCTACTTAAATGGCAGAAAGCGCACCTATCTTGGTGATGGATAGGACAGCTTGAGGGGAAATGGAGGAGGCTGTTTTTTGATAGGTGTAATGTAAACATTTTGCTATTAATTTATGTAAAGTTTCAAAGTTTTCTATTAGACACACCTTAATTTTAAACGCACCCCCAGGTTTACTTAGTAAAAATATAGAATAAAAACTTTTGCAACTATTTAACATTTCCCACAGGTGTAAATTTGTAGGGGATTTGATAACACTAACTTTACTGCTGTAGGGAAGAATATAGTGGATAGAGATCTAATGTTAGTATTTCTCTGCAGCATGTATATTATACATGTGTACCTTTGCCGCAGGCAGTTTATATGCATTCTCTGGAGCACATACGTAACATCACTACTGCATGCACAGTATATGCACACTAAGCTCTGCTATGCATACACATATGTCTGCAACATACATACACACATTTCAGTTACACACAGCTGTCTTACATACACACACCTCTCCAACACACACACAGGTCAGCTACATATAAACACAGCTCTCCTATGTTCACACACACACCTTTCCTATATAACACTCAGCTCTCACACGTACACATATACAGTTTTGCCACATTCACATACAGCTCTTCTACTTACACAAACACAGCTACCCAAAAACAAACACGGCTTTGAAACATGCACACACACATATGTGCTACTTACATCGGCACGGTAGCTCAGTGGTTAGTCGTGCAACGATGGGGTCCTTAGTTCAAATCCTACAAAGGGCAACATCTGCAAGAAGTTTGTATATTCTCCCCGTATTTGAGTGAGTTTTCTCTCACATACCAAAGACATAATGATAGGAAATTTAAATTGTAAGCCCCATCGGGGACAGTGCCAATAATGTCTGTAAAGCGCAGTGGAATTAATGGCGCTATATAAATGAGTAAGGTGTTTGTATGTTCTCCCCGTGTTTGCGTGGGTTTCCGTCCACATTCCAAAGACATACTGATAGGCAATTTAGATTGTGAGCCCCATCGGGGACAGTGACAATAATGTCTGTAAAGCGTTGTGGGATTAATGGCGCTATAGAAATGAGTAAAATAAATACATACACTGTTTGCTAAACACACGCACATTGCTTTCCTCCATACTCAAAAGTCTCATATATGCAACACATACAGCTTCTCTATGTACACTCACACATATATATATATACACACAAACACATATACATCAGCGCAACCCCTGTATACATTACCACATTTTGAAATTCCTTTCAAGAATGTGACTGATCACATGCTTTGAATGGGCCTTCAGCTACACAGGACGTGCAGTGTCCCTGCAGGTCCTAGTTTCATTCTCTCCAGTACAGCACCAATCAGATAGATCAGTGTGGGGCAAGAACAGAGAAAACAGTTCTCTCAGTGATCAGGAAGGATGTTGTCAGCATTCTGCTCATTCAGAATAAGCTGCCTCTGGACTGTAACACACATACACATTTTAGTAAGATTTTTCTTGGCTAAATATGCATCTTATTGTCTAGTTGTGATACAGGAATTAAAAAGTACAATTGTTTACAAAGAGTCAAAACCTAGAGTTTTAACATCCTGGGTTCTTTTGTGGTGCCTTTACCACTGATAAGATGTCACATCCTTGCCTATAATTTTAATATTATTCCAGTAAGCTTTATATGCCTGATAGCCTCTTTATATGGCATATTGAGATGTAATTAAGTATTTGGGACCCGTTAAATGCCATTGATGGTGCCCATTTCAGGAGATGGATGGTGAAGGCCACCTCATTATATACTAATACCTACTGAAAAATGAAGTAGTTTAGGTCAGGCATAGAGAAAATGGAAGTTTTGTAAATACATGTTAGGAGTCAGATTTCTGCCCTGGCTATGCAGAGATCTGGACCCTTACATCCTTCAGTCTCCTGCTATCCGTCCACGGCAGGAGAGATTGCAGAAGAGATTGCTTTTTAGCAACTCTCTCCGGAGGCTAAGTCCTTCACTCCATACTCTGAGCATGCTCCTGGGAGAACCTCCCATTGGAGCTCAGGAGTCAGGTGCTCAGGTCCTACTCCTGATTCCATTGGTCCAGCTCAGGGTTATGGAGACTTCCGGAAGGTCCCGTACGCTATAAAAAGTGCGCATGGCCGTTCAGCCATGCGCTAGTATTTTCATACTGCTGCTGTGTGTATGGTAATGTATGCTTGGAC
The DNA here is from genome assembly GCF_039654945.1 of Dendrobates tinctorius. NCBI lineage: Eukaryota > Metazoa > Chordata > Amphibia > Anura > Dendrobatidae > Dendrobates > Dendrobates tinctorius. The sequence goes on along the minus strand of NW_027361741.1, from coordinate 5,920,304 downwards.
TGGTGGATGACTTATTATGAAACCCCTTCCCTCTGATATTACGATTGTGTGAGTGATTGGGCAGCCGCCAGTAGCAGCGCTAGCGCCAGCGCGCTCCAGCCATACCTTGTGCAGCAGCTAAGCGTCCTGCATTGCGCCAGCGTCCTTGCAGCGCCTTGCTTGCGGCTCTGTTCACTCCGCGCTGCAGTTGTTACCACGGTAGATGTCGGACGTAGTGACGTTTTAACTACTCCGGTTTTTGCCTACCGCATGTGTGCCGCTGAGTCCTTGTGTTACTAACAGTCTCAGCGTTCCTTTTCTATTTTTCCTGTAGCAGCTCTGTGCACTTAACAGAGACTGCTTGATTGCACCTGGGTGATATAGAACCCCGTGCACATTACCGCCACAGTGCTCTGTGTCTTCTAGCTGCGGTTTTTCCATCTGCCGCACGGTGGACCCCAGGCAGCGAACACGTTTATTTATATTTTTTAAGCGTGTTCCGTCGCCGTAACAATACATATTACAACTAGTGTTTAATAGGCTGACCTCACATGTAGAGTTTCCATGACATAACTTCCAGCTACTTTATCAAAATTAGAAGCAAATTGTTTGAAGATTACTTCTACCTAAATGGCAGAAAGCGCACCTATCTTGGTGATGGATAGGACAGCTTGAGGGGATATGGAGGAGGCTGTTTTTTGATAGGTGTAATGTAAACATTTTGCTATTAATTTATGTAAAGTTTCAAAGTTTTCTAACTATTAGACACACCTTAATTTTAAACACACCCCCAGGTTCACTTAGTAAAAATATAGGATAAAAACTTTTGCAACCAATTAAAATTTCCCACAGGTGTAAATTTGTAGGGGATTTGATAACACTAACTTTACTGCTGTAGGGAAGAATATAGTGGATAGAGATCTAATGTTACTATTTCTCTGCAGCATGTATATTATACATGTGTACCTTTGCCGCAGACCGTTTATATGCATTCTCTGGAGCACATACGTAACATCACTACTGCATGCACAGTATATGCACACTAAGCTCTGCTATGCATACACACATGTCTGCAACATACATACACACATTTCAGTTACACACAGCTGTCTTACATACACACACCTCTCCAACACACACACAGCTCAGCTACATATAAACACACAGCTCTCCTATGTTCACACACACACCTTTCCTATATAACACTCAGCTCTCACACGTACACATATACAGTTTTGCCACATTCACATACATCTCTTCTACTTACACAAACACAGCTACCCAAAAACAAACACGGCTTGGAAACATGCACACACACATATGTGCTAGTTGTAATATGTATTTACAAAACTTCCATTTTCTCTATGCCTGACCTAAAGTACTTTATTTTTCAGTAGGTATTAGTATATAATGAGGTGGCCTTCACCATCCATCTCCTGAAATGGGAAATATGGCATATTGAGATGTAATTAAGTACTTGGGACCCGTTAAATGCCATTGATGTTGCCCATTTCAGGAGATGGATGGTGAAGGCCACCTCATTATATACTAATACCTACTGAAAAATGAAGTAGTTTAGGTCAGGCATAGAGAAAATGGAAGTTTTGTAAATACATGATAGGAGTCAGAATTCTGCCCTGGCTATGCAGAGATCTGGACCCTTACATCCTGCAGTCTCCTGCTATCCGTCCACAGCAGGAGAGATTGCAGAAGAGATTGCTTTTCAGCAACGCTCTCCGGAGGCTAAGTCCTTCACTCCATACTCTGAGCATGCTCCTGGGACAACCTCCCATTGGAGCTCAGGAGTCAGGTGCTCAGGTCCTGCTCCTGATTCCATTGGTCCAGCTCAGGGTTATGGAGACTTCCGGAAGGTCCCGTACGCTATAAAAAGTGTGCATGGCTGTTCAGCCATGCGCTAGTATTTTCATACTGCTGCTGTGTGTATGGTAATGTATGCTTGGACTGGTGGATGACTTATTATGAAACCCCTTCCCTCTGATATTACGATTGTGTGAGTGATTGGGCAGCCGCCAGTAGCAGCGCTAGCGCCAGCGCACTCCAGCCATACCTTGTGCAGCAGCTAAGCGTCCTGCATTGCGCCAGCGTCCTTGCAGCGCCTTGCTTGCGGCTCTGTTCACTCCGCGCTGCAGTTGTTACCACGGTAGATGTCGGACGTAGTGACGTTTTAACTACTCCGGTTTTTGCCTACCGCATGTGTGCCGCTGAGTCCTTGTGTTACTAACAGTCTCAGCGTTCCTTTTCTATTTTTCCTGTAGCAGCTCTGTGCACTTAACAGAGACTGCTTGATTGCAACTGGGTGATATAGAACCCCGTGCCCATTACCTCCACAGTGCTCTGTATCTTCTAGCTGCGGTTTTTCCATCTGCCGCACGGTGGACCCCGGGCGGCGAACACGTTTATTTATATTTTTTAAGCGTGTTCCGTCGCCGTAACAATACATATTACAACTAGTGTTTAATAGGCTGACCTCACATGTAGAGTTTCCATGACATAACTTCCAGCTACTTTATCTAAATTAGAAGCAAATTGTTTGAAGATTACTTCTACCTAAATGGCAGAAAGCGCACCTATCTTGGTGATGGATTGGACAGCTTGAGGGGATATGGAGGAGGCTGTTTTTTGATAGGTGTAATGTAAACATTTTGCTATTAATTTATGTAAAGTTTCAAAGTTTTCTAACTATTAGACACACCTTAATTTTAAACACACCCCCAGGTTCACTTAGTAAAAATATAGGATAAAAACTTTTGCAACCAATTAAAATTTCCCTCAGGTGTAAATTTGTAGGGGATTTGATAACACTAACTTTACTGCTGTAGGGAAGAATATAGTGGATAGAGATCTAATGTTACTATTTCTCTGCAGCATGTATATTATACATGTGTACCTTTGCCGCAGACCGTTTATATGCATTCTCTGGAGCACACACGTAACATCACTACTGCATGCACAGTATATGCACACTAAGCTCTGCTATGCATACACACATGTCTGCAACATACATACACACATTTCAGTTACACACAGCTGTCTTACATACACACACCTCTCCAACACACATACAGCTCAGCTACATATAAACACACAGCTCTCCTATGTTCACACACACACCTTTCCTATATAACACTCAGCTCTCACACGTACACATATACAGTTTTGCCACATTCACATACATCTCTTCTACTTACACAAACACAGCTACCCAAAAACAAACACGGCTTTGAAACATGCACACACACATATGTGCTAGTTGTAATATGTATTTACAAAACTTCCATTTTCTCTATGCCTGACCTAAAGTACTTTATTTTTCAGTAGGTATTAGTATATAATGAGGTGGCCTTCACCATCCATCTCCTGAAATGGGAAATATGGCATATTGAGATGTAATTAAGTACTTGGGACCCGTTAAATGCCATTGATGTTGCCCATTTCAGGAGATGGATGGTGAAGGCCACCTCATTATATACTAATACCTACTGAAAAATGAAGTAGTTTAGGTCAGGCATAGAGAAAATGGAAGTTTTGTAAATACATGTTAGGAGTCAGATTTCTGCCCTGGCTATGCAGAGATCTGGACCCTTACATCCTGCAGTCTCCTGCTATCCGTCCACAGCAGGAGAGATTGCAGAAGAGATTGCTTTTCAGCAACGCTCTCCGGAGGCTAAGTCCTTCACTCCATACTCTGAGCATGCTCCTGGGACAACCTCCCATTGGAGCTCAGGAGTCAGGTGCTCAGTTCCTGCTCCTGATTCCATTGGTCCAGCTCAGGGTTATGGAGACTTGCGGAAGGTCCCGTACGCTATAAAAAGTGTGCATGGCTGTTCAGCCATGCGCTAGTATTTTCATACTGCTGCTGTGTGTATGGTAATGTATGCTTGGACTGGTGGATGACTTATTATGAAACCCCTTCCCTCTGATATTACGATTGTGTGAGAGATTGGGCAGCCGCCAGTAGCAGCGCTAGCGCCAGTGCAATCCAGCCATACCTTGTGCAGCATCTAAGCGTCCTGCATTGCGCCAGTGTCCTTGCAGCGCCTTGCTTGCGGCTCTGTTCACGCCGCGCTGCAGTTGCAGCATATTTTTGCGGTTGCGACGCCAGCACACTTGTTACCACGTTAGGTGTCGGACGTAGTGACGTTTTAACTACTCCGGTTTTTGCCTACCGCATGTGTGCCGCTGAGTCCCTGTGTTACTAACAGGCTCAGCGTTCCTTTTCTATTTTTCCTGTAGCAGCTCTGTGCACTTAACAGAGACTGCTTGATTGCACCTGTGTGATATAGAACCCCGTGCACATTACCGCCACAGTGCTCTGTGTCTTCTAGCTGCGGTTTTTCCATCTGCCGCACGGTGGACCCCAGGCGGCGAACACGTTTATTTATGTTTTTTTAAGCGTGTTCCGCCGCCGTAACAATACATATTGCAACTAGTGTTTAATAGGCTGACCTCACATGTAGAGTTTCCATGACATACCTTCCAGCTACTTTATCTAAATTAGAAGCAAATTGTTTGAAGATTACTTCTTCTTAAATGGCAGAAAGCGCACCTATCTTGGTGATGGATAGGACAGCTTGAGGGGAAATGGAGGAGGCTGTTTTTTGATAGGTGTAATGTAAACATTTTGCTATTAATTTATGTAAAGTTTCAAAGTTTTCTATTAGACACACCTTAATTTTAAACGCACCCCCAGGTTTACTTAGTAAAAATATAGAATAAAAACTTTTGCAACTATTTAACATTTCCCACAGGTGTAAATTTGTAGGGGATTTGATAACACTAACTTTACTGCTGTAGGGAAGAATATAGTGGATAGAGATCTAATGTTAGTATTTCTCTGCAGCATGTATATTATACATGTGTACCTTTGCCGCAGGCAGTTTATATGCATTCTCTGGAGCACATACGTAACATCACTACTGCATGCACAGTATATGCACACTAAGCTCTGCTATGCATACACACATGTCTGCATAAACATACACACATTTCAGTTACACACAGCTGTCTTACATACACACACCTCTCCAACACACACACAGCTCAGCTACATATAAACACACAGCTCTCCTATGTTCACACACACACCTTTCCTATATAACACTCAGCTCTCACACGTACACATATACAGTTTTGCCACATTCACATACAGCTCTTCTACTTACACAAACACAGCTACCCAAAAACAAACACGGCTTTGAAACATGCACACACACATATGTGCTACTTACATCGGCACGGTAGCTCAGTGGTTAGTCGTGCAACGATGGGGTCCTTAGTTCAAATCCTACAAAGGGAACATCTGCAAGAAGTTTGTATATTCTCCCCGTATTTGAGTGAGTTTTCTCTCACATACCAAAGACATAATGATAGGAAATTTAAATTGTAAGCCCCATCGGGGACAGTGCCAATAATGTCTGTAAAGCGCAGTGGAATTAATGGCGCTATATAAATGAGTAAGGTGTTTGTATGTTCTCCCCGTGTTTGCGTGGGTTTCCGTCCACATTCCAAAGACATACTGATAGGCAATTTAGATTGTGAGCCCCATCGGGGACAGTGACAATAATGTCTGTAAAGCGTTGTGGGATTAATGGCGCTATATAAATGAGTAAAATAAATACATACACTGTTTGCTAAACACACGCACATTGCTTTCCTCCATACTCAAAAGTCTCATATATGCAACACATACAGCTTCTCTATGTACACTCACACATATATATATATATATACACACAAACACATATACATCAGCGCAACCCCTGTATACATTACCACATTTTGAAATTCCTTTCAAGAATGTGACTGATCACATGCTTTGAATGGGCCTTCTGCTACACAGGACGTGCAGTGTCCCTGCAGGTCCCAGTTTCATTCTCTCCAGTACAGCACCGATCAGATAGATCAGTGTGGGGCAAGAACAGAGAAAACAGTTCTCTCAGTGATCAGGAAGGATGTTGTCAGCATTCTGCTCATTCAGAATAAGCTGCCTCTGGACTGTAACACACATACACATTTTAGTAAGATTTTTCTTGGCTAAATATGCATCTTATTGTCTAGTTGTGATACAGGAATTAAAAAGTACAATTATTTACAAAGAATCAAAACCCAAAATTTTAGCATCCTGGGTTCTTTTGTCACATCCTTGCCTATAATTTTAATATTATTCCAGTAAACTTTTTTATGCCTGACAGCCTCTTTATATGGCTTATTGAGATGTACAGTTGTGGCCAAAAGTATTGACACCCCTGCAATTCTGTCAGATAATACTCAGTTTCTTCCTGAAAATGATTGCAAACACAAATTCTTTGGTATTATTATCTTCATTTAATTTGTCTGTGTTTGTGTAAGTAGAAGAGATGTATGTGAATGTGGCAAAACTGTATATGTGTACGTGTGAGAGCTGAGTGTTATATAGGAAAGGTGTGTGTGTGAACATAGGAGAGCTGTGTGTTTATATGTAGCTGAGCTGTGTGTGTGTTGGAGAGGTGTGTGTATGTAAGACAGCTGTGTGTAACTGAAATGTGTGTATGTATGTTGCAGACATGTGTGTATGCATAGCAGAGCTTAGTGTGCATATACTGTGCATGCAGTAGTGATGTTACGTATGTGCTCCAGAGAATGCATATAAACCGTCTGCGGCAAAGGTACACATGTATAATATACATGCTGCAGAGAAATAGTAACATTAGATCTCTATCCACTATATTCTTCCCTACAGCAGTAAAGTTAGTGTTATCAAATCCCCTACAAATTTACACCTGTGGGAAATTTTAATTGGTTGCAAAAGTTTTTATCCTATATTTTTACTAAGTGAACCTGGGGGTGTGTTTAAAATTAAGGTGTGTCTAATAGTTAGAAAACTTTGAAACTTTACATAAATTAATAGCAAAATGTTTACATTACACCTATCAAAAAACAGCCTCCTCCATATCCCCTCAAGCTGTCCTATCCATCACCAAGATAGGTGCGCTTTCTGCCATTTAGGTAGAAGTAATCTTCAAACAATTTGCTTCTAATTTAGATAAAGTAGCTGGAAGCTATGTCATGGAAACTCTACATGGGAAGTCAGCCTATTAAACACTAGTTGTAATATGGATTCACAAAACTTCCATTTTCTCTATGCCTGACCTATACTACTTCATTTTTCAGTAGGTATTAGTATATAATGAGGTGGCCTTCACCATCCATCTCCTGAAATGGGCACCATCAATGGCATTTAACGGGTCCCAAGTACTTAATTACAGTTGTGGCCAAAAGTATTGACACCCCTGCAATTCTGTCAGATAATACTCAGTTTCTTCCTGAAAATGATTGCAAACACAAATTCTTTGTTATTATCATCTTCATTTAATTTGTCTTAAATGGAAAAACACAAAAAGAACTGTCCTAAAGCCAAATTGGATATAATTCCACACAAAACATAAAAAAAGAGGGTGGACAAAAGTATTGGCACTGTTCGAAAAATCATGTGATGCTTCTCTAATTTGTGTAATTAACAGCACCTGTAACTTACCTGTGGCACCTAACAGGTGTTGGCAATAACTAAATCACACTTGCAGCCAGTTGACATGGATTAAAGTTGACTCAACCTCTGTCCTGTGTCCTTGTGTGTACCACATTGAGCATGGAGAAAAGAAAGAAGACCAAAAAACTGTCTGAGGACTTGAGAAACCAAATTGTGAGGAAGCATGAGCAATCTCAAGGCTACAAGTCCATCTCCAAAGACCTGAATGTTCCTGTGTCTACCGTGCGCAGTGTCGTCAAGAAGTTTAAAGCCCATGGCACTGTGGCTAACCTCCATAGATGTGGACGGAAAAGAAAAATTGACAAGAGATTTCAACGCAAGATTGTGCGGATGTTGGATAAAGAACCTCGACTAACATCCAAACAAGTTCAAGCTGCCCTGCAGTCCGAGGGTACAACAGTGTCAACCCGTGCTATCCATCGGCGTCTGAATGAAAAGGGACTGTATGGTAGGACACCCAGGAAGACCCCACTTCTTACCCCAAGACATAAAAAAGCCAGGCTGGAGTTTGCCAAAACTTACCTGAAAAAGCCTAAAACGTTTTGGAAGAATGTTCTCTGGTCAGATGAGACAAAAGTAGTGCTTTTTGGGCAAAGGCATCAACATAGAGTTTACAGGAGAAAAAAAGAGGCATTCAAAGAAAAGAACATGGTCCCTACAGTCAAACATGGCGGCGTGTTATGAATGAGTCACCGTAGGAGGCAGACACAAAAATAGCAGCTAAGTCCAGAAAACCGGAGAAGTTGGCAACTATCAGATTGCAAACCCCTGAACCTAACAACACAACTAGCAGTAGCCGTGGGGGGTTCCTACGGTGCCCTAGACCCCTCGATCACAGCCGGAGAAACTAAATAGCCTAAAGACAGAAAAGGAAAACTAAACTGCCCCAGAGCAGACCCCAAAGTAAAAGGCAGCCCCCAACATATAATGACGGTGAAGCAAGATGAAAAAACACACACACAGATAGAAAGATAGGCTGAGCAAACAATGGGGCCCAAACTCACTAAAATAGGACAGGATAGGATAGGAGCTGTCTGCAATCTGCAAAAACCCTGAAAAGACAAAGCCAACAGGCTGATATGGAAAAAGGCCCTGAAGCAGCTAGGCTTCAAAAACTATATCAGCACTCAGGTATTTTCTGAAGACAGAGCTAAAGGAATTCAGATCACCCCAGCAGGGAATGACAGAAATCCAGCAAAAACAAAAACAACGTACAAATGCAAACGGAAGAGCAGAAAACTTAGCTTTTGGAGAGCAGGAATTCAGACTGGTATCCAAGGATCCACAGAGAAATCACCCGCAGAGCAGACGGGCGTGGACAGCCTTATATCCAGTCAGAAAATCCACTCAGCCAATCATCATCAATAGACCCAGATGCCTGATAATCAGGCTTACTATCTTTCTTTACTAGAAGAGGGAGTTCATCGGGCCTCAGTGGTAAAGGGGAAAATGAACTCACAACAGTACCTCCCCCTTGAGGAGGGGTCACCGAACCCTCAACCACGCCACCAGGGCGATCAGGGTGAGCCCGATGAAAGGCACGCACCAATCTTTTGGCATGAATATCAGAGGCAGAGACCCAGGAATTATCCTCCTGACCATAACCCTTCCATTTAACCAAATACTGGAGTCTCCGTCTAGCCAGACGGGAATCCAGTACCTTCTCTACCTCATATTCCATGTTACCTTCAACCAATACAGGGTCTGGAGGTGCCACCCCAGGAACAACAGGTTCAACAAACCTCTTCAACAAAGACTTATGGAACACATTATGGATTTTAAATGTGACAGGAAGAGCCAAACGAAAAGAGACTGGATTAATAATCTCCAAATTCTTGTAAGGTCCAATAAATCTAGGCTTAAACTTAGGAGAAGCCACCTTCATAGCAATATTTTTTGATGATAACCACACCATATCACCAACCTTAAACTGGGGACCAATGGTCCTATGTCGGTTGGAAAACCGCTGGGCCTTTTCCTGGGAGAGAGATAACTTATCCACCACTTGGTCCCAGATCTGGTGCATTCTCTCCACCACAGTGTCAACACCTGGGCAGGCAGAGGGCTCCACCTGCCCTGAAGAAAATCGAGGATGAAACCCAAAGTTACAAAAAAAAGGTGACATCAAAGTGGCAGAACTAGCTCTATTATTTAAAGCAAATTCGGCCAAGGGCAAAAATGAAACCCAATCATCCTGATCAGCGGAAATAAAACATCTCAAATATGACTCCAAGGTCTGGTTTGTTCTCTCTGTCTGCCCATTGGTTTGAGGGTGAAAAGCAGAGGAGAAGGACAACTGAATTCCCAGCTTGGAACAGAAAGTTCTCCAAAATCTAGACACAAACTGAACCCCTCTGTCAGATACAATGTTCTCAGGAATCCCGTGCAAGCGAACCACCTGTTGCAAAAACAGGGGTACCAACTCAGAGGAAGACGGCAACTTAGGGAGTGGTACAAGATGGACCATCTTAGAGAATCTATCACAAATCAGCCAAATAACAGTCATTCTCTGAGAGACAGGCATATCAGAGATAAAATCCATTGAAATATGGGTCCATGGCCTCTTGGGGACAGGCAAAGGCATCAACAACCCACTAGAGCGAGAACACGATTTAGACCGGGAGCAAGTCCCACAGGACTGCACAAAATTCCTGACTTCACGAGACAAGGAGTGCCACCAAAAAGACCGACTCACCAAATCTCTAGTACCAAAAATACCTGGATGACCAGCCAAAGCAGAGCAATGAACTTCAGACATCACTCTCCTCTTCCACTGGTCAGGAACATACAACTTTCCACTGGGACGACGCTCAGGTTTGTCCTCCTGGAACTCTTCCAGAGCACGTCTCAAATCGGGTGAGATGGCAGAAAGAACTACCCCTTCGCCTAAGATGGTAGCAGGTTTGGTCACCACAGGAGAATCAGCAAAGAAGCTCCTAGAGAGGGCGTCTGCCTTGACATTCTTAGTTCCAGGAAGAAAAGAAACCACAAAATCAAAACGTGTAAAAAACAAGGCCCACCTAGCCTGTCTAGGGTTCAAGCGCTTAGCCGACTCTAGGTAAATCAAATTCTTGTGGTCAGTGAGGACCACGATTTGATGCTTAGCTCCCTCCAACCAATGTCTCCACTCCTCAAATGCCCATTTCATGGCCAACAGTTCCCGATTCCCCACATCATAGTTACGTTCAGATGGAGAGAACTTTCGGGAAAAGAAAGCACAGGGATTCATTTTAGATGTTACAGGATCCTTTTGGGACAAAACAGCTCCTGCACCAATCTCAGAAGCATCCACCTCTACCTGGAACGGAAGTGAGACATCAGGTTGCCGCAAAACCGGGGCGGAGGTGAATCTTCGCTTCAGCTCCTGAAAGGAAGAAACAGCTTCTGGAGACCAACTCAACACATCAGCACCCTTCTTAGTCAAATCAGTCAATGGCTTGGCAATACTAGAAAATTTTGCTATAAATTTCCGATAAAAATTAGCAAAACCCAAAAACTTCTGAAGGGCCTTCAAAGAAGTGGGCTGAACCCAATCGTGAATGGCCTGTACCTTGGCCGGGTCCATTTCAATAGTTGACGGAGACAAAATAAATCCCAAAAAAGAAATCCTCTGTACTCCAAAAAGGCATTTAGATCCTTTGACATACAGGGAATTCTCCCTCAAGATCCGGAACACAGTCCGAATATGTTCCACATGAGAATCCCAATCCTTGGAGAAGATCAAAATATCATCCAGATAGATAATCAAAAATTTATCGACAAAATCTCGGAAAATATCGTTCATGAAGCACTGGAAAACAGAAGGGGCATTAGTGAGCCCAAAAGGCATCACCAGGTACTCAAAATGTCCCTCCGGAGTATTAAACTCCGTCTTCCATTCATCCCCATGCTTAATGCGAATAAGATTATACGCCCCCCTGAGGTCAAGCTTGGTAAACCAACAAGCACCTTTAACTCTAGAGAATAGATCCGAAATCAGGGGTAACGGATACTGATATTTAACAGTAATTTTGTTGAGGGCACGATAATCAATACAAGGTCTTAATGATCCATCTTTTTTGGCTACAAAAAAAAAAACGGCACCTAAGGGTGACGAGGATGGTCTAATATGACCCTTCTCCAACGCCTCCTTAATATAGGATCGCATAGCCCCGTGCTCGGGTACAGATAAATTGAAGAGCCGACCCTTGGGGAATTTACACCCCGGGCTCAGTTCAATAGCACAGTCATAACTTCTATGAGGAGGCAGAGACGCAGACTCATTCTCACTAAATACATCATAAAAGTCCGCCAAATAATCAGGAACATCATGCGACAGAGGAGAGGTGGAAAACACCGGAGCCTCACTAAAGGCACACCGACAACCCCAACTCACCACAGACACAGATTTCCAATCCAAAACTGGATTATGAATTTGCAACCAGGGAAACCCCAGAACAATGGTATCATGCAGATTATGCAACACCAAAAATCTGCAATTTTCTTGATGGTCTGGGGCGACCCGCATTACCACCTGGGTCCAAAACTGAGGTTTATTTTTTGCCAAAGGAGTAGCATCAATCCCCCTCAAAGGAATAGGCGTCTGCAGAGGTGTCATCGGAAATCCACAACGTTTAGCAAAATCCAAGTCCATTAGGTTTAGAGCTGCTCCCGAATCCACAAAAGCCTTGGCGGAAAATGTGGACAGGGAGCAGATCAGAGTAATAGCCAGAAGAAACTTAGGTTGAACACCACCAACAGAAAACGTGTGTGCAAAGCGTTTCTCTCGTTTAGGACAGACAGAAATAATATGCGAGGCATCTCCACAGAAAAAACACAACTTATTACGCCTTCTGAACTCCTGACGCTGCTCTCTGGACAAAACACTATCACATTGCATAGGCTCAGACACTCGTTCAACAAGTGGCAACACCACTCGTGCAGTTTTGCGTTCGCGCAAACGCCGATCAATCTGAATGGCTAATGACATAGAATCGTCAAGACCAGAGGGAACAGGAAATCCCACCATAGTATCTTTTACGGCTTCTGACAAACCCTTCCGAAAGACAGCCAAGGCATTATCATTCCAGGTAGTAAGTACAGCCCACTTTTGGAATTTTTGACAGTACGACTCTGCAGAATCTTGACCCTGGTTCAATGCCAGCAGGGTCTTTTCAGCCTGATCAATGGCATTAGGTTCGTCATACAACAACCCCAAGGCTTGAAAAAATGCGTTCACACTAGTCAGAATAGGATCATCAGGTTTCAAAGAAAACGCCCAATCCTGGGGATCGCCACGCAGCAAAGAGATGACAATTTTAACCTGCTGCGCGGAGCTCCCCGACGAGTTAGGCTTCAAGGCAAAAAATAATTTACAATTATTTTTGAAATTCAAAAATTTAGACCGATCCCCAAAAAATACATCAGGTGTGGGAATCTTTGGTTCAGCAGTATGAGAATGAGCAAGGTAGGCGGAAATTCCCCGCACTTCCGCAGCGAGCTGCTCCACACGATCAGACAATTGCTTTATCTCCATTGAGAGAAAAAAAAATCCCCCTACGGCCTCAGAGATATAGAGGAAAAAATATACACACTTTTTTTTTTTTTTTTTACAATTCTTTCCTGCTATTGAGTACCCTAGGATCTGCGGTTCGGCGGGTGATTCTGTTATGAATGAGTCACCGTAGGAGGCAGACACAAAAATAGCAGCTAAGTCCAGAAAACCAGAGAAGTTGGCAACTATCAGATTGCAGACCCCTGAACCTAACAACACAACTAGCAGTAGCCGTGGGGGGTTCCTACGGTGCCCTAGACCCCTCGATCACAGCCGGAGAAACTAAATAGCCTAAAGACAGAAAAGGAAAACTAAACTGCCCCAGAGCAGACCCCAAAGTAAAAGGCAGCCCCCAACATATAATGACGGTGAAGCAAGATAAAAAAACACACACACAGATAGAAAGATAGGCTGAGCAAACAATGGGGCCCAAACTCACTAAAATAGGACAGGATAGGATAGGAGCTGTCTGCAATCTGCAAAAACCCTGAAAAGACAAAGCCAACAGGCTGATATGGAAAAAGGCCCTGAAGCAGCTAGGCTTCAAAAACTATATCAGCACTCAGGTATTTTCTGAAGACAGAGCTAAAGGAATTCAGATCACCCCAGCAGGGAATGACAGAAATCCAGCAAAAACAAAAACAACGTACAAATGCAAACGGAAGAGCAGAAAACTTAGCTTTTGGAGAGCAGGAATTCAGACTGGTATCCAAGGATCCACAGAGAAATCACCCGCAGAGCAGACGGGCGTGGACAGCCTTATATCCAGTCAGAAACTCCACTCAGCCAATCATCATCATTAGACCCAGATGCCTGATAATCAGGCTCACTATCTTTCTTTACTAGAAAAGGGAGTTCATCGGGCCTCAGTGGTAAAGGGGAAAATGAACTCACAACAGCGGCGGTTCCCTGATGTTTTGGGGTTGCTTTGCTGCCTCTGGCACTGGACTGCTTGACCGTGTGCATGGCATTATGAAGTCAGAAGACTACCAACAAATTTTGCAGCATAATGTAGGGTCCAGTGTGAGAAAGCTGGGTCTCCCTCAGAGGTCATGGGTCTTCCAGCAGGACAATGACCCAAAGCACACTTCAAAAAGCACTAGAAAATGGTTTGAGAGAAAGCACTGGAGACTTCTAAGGTGGCCAGCAATGAGTCCAGACCTGAATCCCATAGAACACCTGTGGAGAGATCTAAAAATGGCAGTTTGGAGAAGGCACCCGTCAAATATCAGGGACCTGGAGCAGTTTGCCAAAGAAGAATGGTCTAAAATTCCAGCAGAGCATTGTAAGAAACTCATTGATGGTTACCGGAAACGGTTGGTCGCAGTTATTTTGGCTAAAGGTTGTGCAACCAAGTATTAGGCTGAGGGTGCCAATACTTTTGTCTGGCCCATTTTTGGAGTTTTGTGTGAAATGATCAATATTTTGCTTCATTCTCTTCTGTGTTTTTTTCATTTAAGACAAATTAAATGAAGATAATAATACCAAAGAATTTGTGTTTGCAATCATTTTCAGGAAGAAACTGAGTATTATCTGACAGAATTGCAGGGGTGTCAATACTTTTGGCCACAACTGTACATCTCAATAAGCCATATAAAGAGGCTGTCAGGCATAAAAAAGTTTACTGGAATAATATTAAAATTATAGGCAAGGATGTGACAAAAGAACCCAGGATGCTAAAATTTTGGGTTTTGATTCTTTGTAAATAATTGTACTTTTTAGCTCCTGTATCACAATTAGACAACAAGACGCATATTTAGCAAAGAAAAATCTTACTAAAATTTGTATGTGTGTTACAGTCCAGAGGCAGCTTATTCAGAATGAGCAGAATGCTGACAACATCCTTCCTGATCACTGAGAGAACTGTTTTCTCTGTTCTTGCCCCACACTGATCTATCTGATCGGTGCTGTACTGGAGAGAATGAAACTGGCACCTGTAGGGATACTGCATGTCCTGTGTAGCTGAAGGCCCTTTCACAGCATGTGATCAGTCACAATCTTGAAAGGAATTTCAAAATGTGGTAATGTATACAGGGGTTGTGTTGATGTATATGTGTGTGTGTATATCTACATATATATATATATAAATATATATCTGTGTGAGTGTACATAGAGGAGCTGTATGTGTTGCTTATATGAGTTTTTGTGTATGGAGGAAAGCTATGTGCGAGTGTTTAGCAAACAGTGAATGTATTTATTTTACTCATTTATATAGCGCCATTAATTCCACAGCGCTTTACAGACATTATTGGCACTGTCCCCGATGGGGCTCACAATCTAAATTCCCTATCAGTATGCATTTGGAATGTGGGAGGAAACCCACGCAAACACGGGGAGAACTTTCAAACTCCTTACTCATTTATATAGCGCCATTAATTCCACAGCGCTTTACAGACATTATTGGCACTGTCCCCGATGGGGCTTACAATTTAACTTTCCTATCAGTATGTCTTTGGTATGTAGGAGGAAACCCACGCAAATACGGGGAGAATATACAAACTCCTTGCAGATGTTGTCCTTGGTGGGATTTGAACTAAGGACCCCATCGCTGAAGGACTAACCACTGAGCTATCGTGCTGATGTAAGTAGCACATATGTGTGTGTGCATGTTTCAAAGCCGTGTTTGTTTTTGGGTAGCTGTGTTTGTGTAAGTAGAAGAGCTGCAATTGAATGTGCAAAAACTGTATATGTGTATGTGTGAGAGCTGAGTGTTATATAGGAAAGGTGTGTGTGTGTGAACATAGAAGAGCTGTGTGTTTATATGTAGCCGAGCTGTGTGTGTGTTGGAGAGGTGTGTGTATGTAAGACAGCTGCGTGTAACTGAAATGTGTGTATGTATGTTGCAGACATGTGTGTATGCATAGCAGAGCTTAGTGTGCATATACTGTGCATGCAGTAGTGATGTTACGTATGTGCTCCAGAGAATGCATATAAACTGCCTGCGGCAAAGGTACACATGTATAATATACATGCTGCAGAGAAATACTAACAATAGATCTCCATCCACTATATTCTTCCCTACAGCAGTAAAGTTAGTGTTATCAAATCCCCTACAAATTTACCTGTGGGAAATTTTAATTGGTTGCAAAAGTTTTTATCCTATATTTTTACTAAGCAAACCTGGGGGTGTGTTTAAAATTAAGGTGTGTCTAATAGTTAGAAAACTTTGAAACTTTACATAAATTAATAGCAAAATGTTTACATTACACCTATCAAAAAACAGCCTCCTCCATATCCCCTCAAGCTGTCCTATCCATCACCAAGATAGGTGCGCTTTCTGCCATTTAGGTAGAAGTAATCTTCAAACAATTTGCTTCTAATTTTGATAAAGTAGCTGGAAGTTATGTCATGGAAACTCTACATGTGAGGTCAGCCTATTAAACACTAGTTGTAATATGTATTGTTACGGTGACGGAACACGCTTAAAAAATATAAATAAACGTGTTCGCTGCCCGGGGTCCACCGTGCGGCAGATGGAAAAACCGCAGCTAGAAGACACAGAGCACTGTGGCGGTAATGTGCACGGGGTTCTATATCACCCAGGTGCAATCAAGCAGTCTCTGTTAAGTGCACAGAGCTGCTACAGGAAAAATAGAAAAGGAACGCTGAGACTGTTAGTAACACAAGGACTCAGCGGCACACATGCGGTAGGCAAAAACCGGAGTAGTTAAAACGTCACTACGTCCGACATCTACCGTGGTAACAACTGCAGCGCGGAGTGAACAGAGCCGCAAGCAAGGCGCTGCAAGGACGCTGGTGCAATGTAGGACGCTTAGCTGCTGCACAAGGTATGGCTGGAGCGCGCTGGCGCTAGCGCTGCTACTGGCGGCTGCCCAATCACTCACACAATCGTAATATCAGAGGGAAGGGGTTTCATAATAAGTCATCCACCAGTCCAAGCATACATTACCATACACACAGCAGCAGTATGAAAATACTAGCGCATGGCTGAACGGCCATGCGCACTTTTTATAGCGTACGGGACCTTCCGGAAGTCTCCATAACCCTGAGCTGGACCAATGGAATCAGGAGTAGGACCTGAGCACCTGACTCCTGAGCTCCAATGGGAGGTTGTCCCAGGAGCATGCTCAGAGTATGGAGTGAAGGACTTAGCCTCCGGAGAGAGTTGCTGAAAAGCAATCTCTTCTGCAATCTCTCCTGCCGTGGACAGATAGCAGGAGACTGAAGGATGTAAGGGTCCAGATCTCTGCATAGCCAGGGCAGAAATCTGACTCCTAACATGTATTTACAAAACTTCCATTTTCTCTATGCCTGACCTAAACTACTTCATTTTTCAGTAGGTATTAGTATATAATGAGGTGGCCTTCACCATCCATCTCCTGAAATGGGCAACATCAATGGCATTTAACGGGTCCCAAGTACTTAATTACATCTCAATATGCCATATTTCCCATTTCAGGAGATGGATGGTGAAGGCCACCTCATTATATACTAATACCTACTGAGAAATAAAGTACTTTAGGTCAGGCATAGAGAAAATGGAAGTTTTGTAAATACATATTACAACTAGCACATATGTGTGTGTGCATGTTTCAAAGCCGTGTTTGTTTTTGGGTAGCTGTGTTTGTGTAAGTAGAAGAGATGTATGTGAATGTGGCAAAACTGTATATGTGTACGTGTGAGAGCTGAGTGTTATATAGGAAAGGTGTGTGTGTGAACATAGGAGAGCTGTGTGTTTATATGTAGCTGAGCTGTGTGTGTGTTGGAGAGGTGTGTGTATGTAAGACAGCTGTGTGTAACTGAAATGTGTGTATGTATGTTGCAGACATGTGTGTATGCATAGCAAAGCTTAGAGTGCATATACTGTGCATGCAGTAGTGATGTTACGTATGTGCTCCAGAGAATGCATATAAACGGTCTGCGGCAAAGGTACACATGTATAATATACATGCTGCAGAGAAATAGTAACATTAGATCTCTATCCACTATATTCTTCCCTACAGCAGTAAAGTTAGTGTTATCAAATCCCCTACAAATTTACACCTGTGGGAAATTTTAATTGGTTGCAAAAGTTTTTATCCTATATTTTTACTAAGTGAACCTGGGGGTGTGTTTAAAATTAAGGTGTGTCTAATCGTTAGAAAACTTTGAAACTTTACATAAATTAATAGCAAAATGTTTACATTACACCTATCAAAAAACAGCCTCCTCCATATCCCCTCAAGCTGTCCTATCCATCACCAAGATAGGTGCGCTTTCTGCCATTTAGGTAGAAGTAATCTTCAAACAATTTGCTTCTAATTTTGATAAAGTAGCTGGAAGTTATGTCATGGAAACTCTACATGTGAGGTCAGCCTATTAAACACTAGTTGTAATATGTATTGTTACGGCGACGGAACACGCTTAAAAAATATAAATAAACGTGTTCGCTGCCCGGGGTCCACCGTGCGGCAGATGGAAAAACCGCAGCTAGAAGACACAGAGCACTGTGGCGGTAATGTGCACGGGGTTCTATATCACCCAGGTGCAATCAAGCAGTCTCTGTTAAGTGCACAGAGCTGCTACAGGAAAAATAGAAAAGGAACGCTGAGACTGTTAGTAACACAAGGACTCAGCGGCACACATGCGGTAGGCAAAAACCGGAGTAGTTAAAACGTCACTACGTCCGACATCTACCGTGGTAACAACTGCAGCGCGGAGTGAACAGAGCCGCAAGCAAGGCGCTGCAAGGACGCTGGCGCAATGCAGGACGCTTAGCTGCTGCACAAGGTATGGCTGGAGCGCGCTGGCGCTAGCGCTGCTACTGGCGGCTGCCCAATCACTCACACAATCGTAATATCAGAGGGAAGGGGTTTCATAATAAGTCATCCACCAGTCCAAGCATACATTACCATACACACAGCAGCAGTATGAAAATACTAGCGCATGGCTGAACGGCCATGCGCACTTTTTATAGCGTACGGGACCTTCCGGAAGTCTCCATAACCCTGAGCTGGACCAATGGAATCAGGAGTAGGACCTGAGCACCTGACTCCTGAGCTCCAATGGGAGGTTGTCCCAGGAGCATGCTCACAGTATGGAGTGAAGGACTTAGCCTCCGGAGAGAGTTGCTGAAAAGCAATCTCTTCTGCAATCTCTCCTGCCGTGGACGGATAGCAGGAGACTGAAGGATATAAGGGTCCAGATCTCTGCATAGCCAGGGCAGAAATCTGACTCCTAACATGTATTTACAAAACTTCCATTTTCTCTATGCCTGACCTAAACTACTTCATTTTTCAGTAGGTATTAGTATATAATGAGGTGGCCTTCACCATCCATCTCCTGAAATGGGCAACATCAATGGCATTTAACGGGTCCCAAGTACTTAATTACATCTCAATATGCCATATTTCCCATTTCAGGAGATGGATGGTGAAGGCCACCTCATTATATACTAATACCTACTGAAAAATGAAGTAGTTTAGGTCAGGCATAGAGAAAATGGAAGTTTTGTAAATACATATTACAACTAGCACATATGTGTGTGTGCATGTTTCAAAGCCGTGTTTGTTTTTGGGTAGCTGTGTTTGTGTAAGTAGAAGAGATGTATGTGAATGTGGCAAAACTGTATGTGTGTACGTGTGAGAGCTGAGTGTTATATAGGAAAGGTGTGTGTGTGAACATAGGAGAGCTGTGTGTTTATATGTAGCTGAGCTGTGTGTGTGTTGGAGAGGTGTGTGTATGTAAGACAGCTGTGTGTAACTGAAATGTGTGTATGTATGTTGCAGACATGTGTGTATGCATAGCAGAGCTTAGTGTGCATATACTGTGCATGCAGTAGTGATGTTACGTATGTGCTCCAGAGAATGCATATAAACGGTCTGCGGCAAAGGTACACATGTATAATATACATGCTGCAGAGAAATAGTAACATTAGATCTCTATCCACTATATTCTTCCCTACAGCAGTAAAGTTAGTGTTATCAAATCCCCTACAAATTTACACCTGTGGGAAATTTTAAATGGTTGCAAAAGTTTTTATCCTATATTTTTACTAAGTGAACCTGGGGGTGTGTTTAAAATTAAGGTGTGTCTAATAGTTAGAAAACTTTGAAACTTTACATAAATTAATAGCAAAATGTTTACATTACACCTATCAAAAAACAGCCTCCTCCATATCCCCTCAAGCTGTCCTATCCATCACCAAGATAGGTGCGCTTTCTGCCATTTAGGTAGAAGTAATCTTCAAACAATTTGCTTCTAATTTTGATAAAGTAGCTGGAAGTTATGTCATGGAAACTCTACATGTGAGGTCAGCCTATTAAACACTAGTTGTAATATGTATTGTTACGGCGACGGAACACGCTTAAAAAATATAAATAAACGTGTTCGCTGCCCGGGGTCCACCGTGCGGCAGATGGAAAAACCGCAGCTAGAAGACACAGAGCACTGTGGCGGTAATGTGCACGGGGTTCTATATCACCCAGGTGCAATCAAGCAGTCTCTGTTAAGTGCACAGAGCTGCTACAGGAAAAATAGAAAAGGAACGCTGAGACTGTTAGTAACACAAGGACTCAGCGGCACACATGCGGTAGGCAAAAACCGGAGTAGTTAAAACGTCACTACGTCCGACATCTACCGTGGTAACAACTGCAGCGCGGAGTGAACAGAGCCGCAAGCAAGGCGCTGCAAGGACGCTGGCGCAATGTAGGATGCTTAGCTGCTGCACAAGGTATGGCTGGAGCGCGCTGGCGCTAGCGCTGCTACTGGCGGCTGCCCAATCACTCACACAATCGTAATATCAGAGGGAAGGGGTTTCATAATAAGTCATCCACCAGTCCAAGCATACATTACCATACACACAGCAGCAGTATGAAAATTCTAGCGCATGGCTGAACGGCCATGCGCACTTTTTATAGCGTACGGGACCTTCCGGAAGTCTCCATAACCCTGAGCTGGACCAATGGAATCAGGAGTAGGACCTGAGCACCTGACTCCTGAGCTCCAATGGGAGGTTGTCCCAGGAGCATGCTCAGAGTATGGAGTGAAGGACTTAGCCTCCGGAGAGAGTTGCTGAAAAGCAATCTCTTCTGCAATCTCTCCTGCCGTGGACGGATAGCAGGAGACTGAAGGATGTAAGGGTCCAGATCTCTGCATAGCCAGGGCAGAAATCTGACTCCTAACATGTATTTACAAAACTTCCATTTTCTCTATGCCTGACCTAAACTACTTCATTTTTCAGTAGGTATTAGTATATAATGAGGTGGCCTTCACCATCCATCTCCTGAAATGGGCACCATCAATGGCATTTAACGGGTCCCAAATACTTAATTACATCTCAATATGCCATATAAAGAGGCTATCAGGCATATAAAGCTTACTGGAATAATATTAAAATTATAGGCAAGGATGTGACATCTTATCAGTGGTAAAGGCACCACAAAAGAACCCAGGATGTTAAAACTCTAGGTTTTGACTCTTTGTAAACAATTGTACTTTTTAATTCCTGTATCACAACTAGACAATAAGATGCATATTTAGCCAAGAAAAATCTTACTAAAATGTGTATGTGTGTTACAGTCCAGAGGCAGCTTATTCTGAATGAGCAGAATGCTGACAACATCCTTCCTGATCACTGAGAGAACTGTTTTCTCTGTTCTTGCCCCACACTGATCTATCTGATCGGTGCTGTACTGGAGAGAATGAAACTGGGACCTGCAGGGACACTGCACGTCCTGTGTAGCTGAAGGCCCATTCAAAGCATGTGATCAGTCACATTCTTGAAAGGAATTTCAAAATGTGGTAATGTATACAGGGGTTGCGCTGATGTATATGTGTTTGTGTGTATATATATATGTGTGAGTGTACATAGAGAAGCTGTATGTGTTGCATAAATGAGACTTTTGAGTATGGAGGAAAGCAATGTGCGTGTGTTTAGCAAACAGTGTATGTATTTATTTTACTCATTTATATAGCGCCATTAATCCCACAACGCTTTACAGACATTATTGTCACTGTCCCCGATGGGGCTCACAATCTAAATTGCCTATCAGTATGTCTTTGGAATGTGGACAGAAACCCACACAAACACGGGGAGAACATACAAACACCTTACTCATTTATATAGCGCCACTAATTCCACTGCGCTTTACAGACATTATTGGCACTGTCCCCGATGGGGCTTACAATTTAAATTTCCTATCATTATGTCTTTGGTATGTGAGAGAAAACTCACTCAAATACGGGGAGAATATACAAACTTCTTGCAGATGTTGCCCTTTGTAGGATTTGAACTAAGGACCCCATCGTTGCACGACTAACCACTGAGCTACCGTGCCGATGTAAGTAGCGCATATGTGTGTGTGCATGTTTCAAAGCCGTGTTTGTTTTTGGGTAGCTGTGTTTGTGTAAGTAGAAGAGCTGTATGTGAATGTGGCAAAACTGTATATGTGTACGTGTGAGAGCTGAGTGTTATATAGGAAAGGTGTGTGTGTGAACATAGGAGAGCTGTGTGTTTATATGTAGCTGAGCTGTGTGTGTGTTGGAGAGGTGTGTGTATGTAAGACAGCTGTGTGTAACTGAAATGTGTGTATGTATGTTGCAGACGTGTGTATGCATAGCAGAGCTTAGTGTGCATATACTGTGCATGCAGTAGTGATGTTACGTATGTGCTCCAGAGAATGCATATAAACTGCCTGCGGCAAAGGTACACATGTATAATATACATGCTGCAGAGAAATACTAACATTAGATCTCTATCCACTATATTCTTCCCTACAGCAGTAAAGTTAGTGTTATCAAATCCCCTACAAATTTACACCTGTGGGAAATGTTAAATAGTTGCAAAAGTTTTTATTCTATATTTTTACTAAGTAAACCTGGGGGTGCGTTTAAAATTAAGGTGTGTCTAATAGAAAACTTTGAAACTTTACATAAATTAATAGCAAAATGTTTACATTACACCTATCAAAAAACAGCCTCCTCCATTTCCCCTCAAGCTGTCCTATCCATCACCAAGATAGGTGCGCTTTCTGCCATTTAAGTAGAAGTAATCTTCAAACAATTTGCTTCTAATTTAGATAAAGTAGCTGGAAGGTATGTCATGGAAACTCTACATGTGAGGTCAGCCTATTAAACACTAGTTGCAATATGTATTGTTACGGCGGCGGAACACGCTTAAAAAAACATAAATAAACGTGTTCGCCGCCCGGGGTCCACCGTGCGGCAGATGGAAAAACCGCAGCTAGAAGACACAGAGCACTGTGGCGGTAATGTGCACGGGGTTCTATATCACACAGGTGCAATCAAGCAGTCTCTGTTAAGTGCACAGAGCTGCTACAGGAAAAATAGAAAAGGAACGCTGAGCCTGTTAGTAACACAGGGACTCAGCGGCACACATGCGGTAGGCAAAAACCGGAGTAGTTAAAACGTCACTACGTCCGACACCTAACGTGGTAACAAGTGTGCTGGCGTCGCAACCGCAAAAATATGCTGCAACTGCAGCGCGGCGTGAACAGAGCCGCAAGCAAGGCGCTGCAAGGACGCTGGCGCTATGCAGGACGCTTAGATGCTGCACAAGGTATGGCTGGATTGCACTGGCGCTAGCGCTGCTACTGGCGGCTGCCCAATCTCTCACACAATCGTAATATCAGAGGGAAGGGGTTTCATAATAAGTCATCCACCAGTCCAAGCATACATTACCATACACACAGCAGCAGTATGAAAATACTAGCGCATGGCTGAACAGCCATGCACACTTTTTATAGCGTACGGGACCTTCCGGAAGTCTCCATAACCCTGAGCTGGACCAATGGAATCAGGAGCAGGACCTGAGCACCTGACTCCTGAGCTCCAATGGGAGGTTGTCCCAGGAGCATGCTCAGAGTATGGAGTGAAGGACTTAGCCTCCGGAGAGCGTTGCTGAAAAGCAATCTCTTCTGCAATCTCTCCTGCTGTGGACGGATAGCAGGAGACTGCAGGATGTAAGGGTCCAGATCTCTGCATAGCCAGGGCAGAAATCTGACTCCTAACATGTATTTACAAAACATCCATTTTCTCTATGCCTGACCTAAACTACTTCATTTTTCAGTAGGTATTAGTATATAATGAGGTGGCCTTCACCATCCATCTCCTGAAATGGGCAACATCAATGGCATTTAACGGGTCCCAAGTACTTAATTACATCTCAATATGCCATATTTCCCATTTCAGGAGATGGATGGTGAAGGCCACCTCATTATATACTAATACCTACTGAAAAATAAAGTACTTTAGGTCAGGCATAGAGAAAATGGAAGTTTTGTAAATACATATTACAACTAGCACATATGTGTGTGTGCATGTTTCAAAGCCGTGTTTGTTTTTGGGTAGCTGTGTTTGTGTAAGTAGAAGAGATGTGTGTGAATGTGGCAAAACTGTATATGTGTACGTGTGAGAGCTGAGTGTTATATAGAAAAGGTGTGTGTGTGAACATAGGAGAGCTGTGTGTTTATATGTAGCTGAGCTGTGTGTGTGTTGGAGAGGTGTGTGTATGTAAGACAGCTGCGTGTAACTGAAATGTGTGTATGTATGTTGCAGACATGTGTGTATGCATAGCAGAGCTTAGTGTGCATATACTGTGCATGCAGTAGTGATGTTACGTATGTGCTCCAGAGAATGCATATAAACGGTCTGCGGCAAAGGTACACATGTATAATATACATGCTGCAGAGAAATAGTAACATTAGATCTCCATACACTATATTCTTCCCTACAGCAGTAAAGTTAGTGTTATCAAATCCCCTACAAATTTACACCTGTGGGAAATTTTAATTGGTTGCAAAAGTTTTTTCCTATATTTTTACTAAGTGAACCTGGGGGTGTGTTTAAAATTAAGGTGTGTCTAATAGTTAGAAAACTTTGAAACTTTACATAAATTAATAGCAAAATGTTTACATTACACCTATCAAAAAACAGCCTCCTCCATATCCCCTCAAGCTGTCCTATCCATCACCAAGATAGGTGCGCTTTCTGCCATTTAGGTAGAAGTAATCTTCAAACAATTTGCTTCTAATTTTGATAAAGTAGCTGGAAGTTATGTCATGGAAACTCTACATGTGAGGTCAGCCTATTAAACACTAGTTGTAATATGTATTGTTACGGCGACGGAACACGCTTAAAAAATATAAATAAACGTGTTCGCTGCCCGGGGTCCACCGTGCGGCAGATGGAAAAACCGCAGCTAGAAGACACAGAGCACTGTGGCGGTAATGTGCACGGGGTTCTATATCACCCAGGTGCAATCAAGCAGTCTCTGTTAAGTGCACAGAGCTGCTACAGGAAAAATAGAAAAGGAACGCTGAGACTGTTAGTAACACAAGGACTCAGCGGCACACATGCGGTAGGCAAAAACCGGAGTAGTTAAAACGTCACTACGTCCGACATCTACCGTGGTAACAACTGCAGCGCGGAGTGAACAGAGCCGCAAGCAAGGCGCTGCAAGGACGCTGGCGCAATGTAGGATGCTTAGCTGCTGCACAAGGTATGGCTGGAGCGCGCTGGCGCTAGCGCTGCTACTGGCGGCTGCCCAATCACTCACACAATCGTAATATCAGAGGGAAGGGGTTTCATAATAAGTCATCCACCAGTCCAAGCATACATTACCATACACACAGCAGCAGTATGAAAATTCTAGCGCATGGCTGAACGGCCATGCGCACTTTTTATAGCGTACGGGACCTTCCGGAAGTCTCCATAACCCTGAGCTGGACCAATGGAATCAGGAGTAGGACCTGAGCACCTGACTCCTGAGCTCCAATGGGAGGTTGTCCCAGGAGCATGCTCAGAGTATGGAGTGAAGGACTTAGCCTCCGGAGAGAGTTGCTGAAAAGCAATCTCTTCTGCAATCTCTCCTGCCGTGGACGGATAGCAGGAGACTGAAGGATGTAAGGGTCCAGATCTCTGCATAGCCAGGGCAGAAATCTGACTCCTAACATGTATTTACAAAACTTCCATTTTCTCTATGCCTGACCTAAACTACTTCATTTTTCAGTAGGTATTAGTATATAATGAGGTGGCCTTCACCATCCATCTCCTGAAATGGGCACCATCAATGGCATTTAACGGGTCCCAAATACTTAATTACATCTCAATATGCCATATAAAGAGGCTATCAGGCATATAAAGCTTACTGGAATAATATTAAAATTATAGGCAAGGATGTGACATCTTATCAGTGGTAAAGGCACCACAAAAGAACCCAGGATGTTAAAACTCTAGGTTTTGACTCATTGTAAACAATTGTACTTTTTAATTCCTGTATCACAACTAGACAATAAGATGCATATTTAGCCAAGAAAAATCTTACTAAAATGTGTATGTGTGTTACAGTCCAGAGGCAGCTTATTCTGAATGAGCAGAATGCTGACAACATCCTTCCTGATCACTGAGAGAACTGTTTTCTCTGTTCTTGCCCCACACTGATCTATCTGATCGGTGCTGTACTGGAGAGAATGAAACTGGGACCTGCAGGGACACTGCACGTCCTGTGTAGCTGAAGGCCCATTCAAAGCATGTGATCAGTCACATTCTTGAAAGGAATTTCAAAATGTGGTAATGTATACAGGGGTTGCGCTGATGTATATGTGTTTGTGTGTATATATATATGTGTGAGTGTACATAGAGAAGCTGTATGTGTTGCATAAATGAGACTTTTGAGTATGGAGGAAAGCAATGTGCGTGTGTTTAGCAAACAGTGTATGTATTTATTTTACTCATTTATATAGCGCCATTAATCCCACAACGCTTTACAGACATTATTGTCACTGTCCCCGATGGGGCTCACAATCTAAATTGCCTATCAGTATGTCTTTGGAATGTGGACGGAAACCCACACAAACACGGGGAGAACATACAAACACCTTACTCATTTATATAGCGCCACTAATTCCACTGCGCTTTACAGACATTATTGGCACTGTCCCCGATGGGGCTTACAATTTAAATTTCCTATCATTATGTCTTTGGTATGTGAGAGAAAACTCACTCAAATACGGGGAGAATATACAAACTTCTTGCAGATGTTGCCCTTTGTAGGATTTGAACTAAGGACCCCATCGTTGCACGACTAACCACTGAGCTACCGTGCCGATGTAAGTAGCGCATATGTGTGTGTGCATGTTTCAAAGCCGTGTTTGTTTTTGGGTAGCTGTGTTTGTGTAAGTAGAAGAGCTGTATGTGAATGTGGCAAAACTGTATATGTGTACGTGTGAGAGCTGAGTGTTATATAGGAAAGGTGTGTGTGTGAACATAGGAGAGCTGTGTGTTTATATGTAGCTGAGCTGTGTGTGTGTTGGAGAGGTGTGTGTATGTAAGACAGCTGTGTGTAACTGAAATGTGTGTATGTATGTTGCAGACGTGTGTATGCATAGTAGAGCTTAGTGTGCATATACTGTGCATGCAGTAGTGATGTTACGTATGTGCTCCAGAGAATGCATATAAACTGCCTGCGGCAAAGGTACACATGTATAATATACATGCTGCAGAGAAATGCTAACATTAGATCTCTATCCACTATATTCTTCCCTACAGCAGTAAAGTTAGTGTTATCAAATCCCCTACAAATTTACACCTGTGGGAAATGTTAAATAGTTGCAAAAGTTTTTATTCTATATTTTTACTAAGTAAACCTGGGGGTGCGTTTAAAATTAAGGTGTGTCTAATAGAAAACTTTGAAACTTTACATAAATTAATAGCAAAATGTTTACATTACACCTATCAAAAAACAGCCTCCTCCATTTCCCCTCAAGCTGTCCTATCCATCACCAAGATAGGTGCGCTTTCTGCCATTTAAGTAGAAGTAATCTTCAAACAATTTGCTTCTAATTTAGATAAAGTAGCTGGAAGGTATGTCATGGAAACTCTACATGTGAGGTCAGCCTATTAAACACTAGTTGCAATATGTATTGTTACGGCGGCGGAACACGCTTAAAAAAACATAAATAAACGTGTTCGCCGCCCGGGGTCCACCGTGCGGCAGATGGAAAAACCGCAGCTAGAAGACACAGAGCACTGTGGCGGTAATGTGCACGGGGTTCTATATCACACAGGTGCAATCAAGCAGTCTCTGTTAAGTGCACAGAGCTGCTACAGGAAAAATAGAAAAGGAACGCTGAGCCTGTTAGTAACACAGGGACTCAGCGGCACACATGCGGTAGGCAAAAACCGGAGTAGTTAAAACGTCACTACGTCCGACACCTAACGTGGTAACAAGTGTGCTGGCGTCGCAACCGCAAAAATATGCTGCAACTGCAGCGCGGCGTGAACAGAGCCGCAAGCAAGGCGCTGCAAGGACGCTGGCGCTATGCAGGACGCTTAGATGCTGCACAAGGTATGGCTGGATTGCACTGGCGCTAGCGCTGCTACTGGCGGCTGCCCAATCTCTCACACAATCGTAATATCAGAGGGAAGGGGTTTCATAATAAGTCATCCACCAGTCCAAGCATACATTACCATACACACAGCAGCAGTATGAAAATACTAGCGCATGGCTGAACAGCCATGCACACTTTTTATAGCGTACGGGACCTTCCGGAAGTCTCCATAACCCTGAGCTGGACCAATGGAATCAGGAGCAGGACCTGAGCACCTGACTCCTGAGCTCCAATGGGAGGTTGTCCCAGGAGCATGCTCAGAGTATGGAGTGAAGGACTTAGCCTCCGGAGAGCGTTGCTGAAAAGCAATCTCTTCTGCAATCTCTCCTGCTGTGGACGGATAGCAGGAGACTGCAGGATGTAAGGGTCCAGATCTCTGCATAGCCAGGGCAGAAATCTGACTCCTAACATGTATTTACAAAACATCCATTTTCTCTATGCCTGACCTAAACTACTTCATTTTTCAGTAGGTATTAGTATATAATGAGGTGGCCTTCACCATCCATCTCCTGAAATGGGCAACATCAATGGCATTTAACGGGTCCCAAGTACTTAATTACATCTCAATATGCCATATTTCCCATTTCAGGAGATGGATGGTGAAGGCCACCTCATTATATACTAATACCTACTGAAAAATAAAGTACTTTAGGTCAGGCATAGAGAAAATGGAAGTTTTGTAAATACATATTACAACTAGCACATATGTGTGTGTGCATGTTTCAAAGCCGTGTTTGTTTTTGGGTAGCTGTGTTTGTGTAAGTAGAAGAGATGTATGTGAATGTGGCAAAACTGTATATGTGTACGTGTGAGAGCTGAGTGTTAGATAGAAAAGGTGTGTGTGTGAACATAGGAGAGCTGTGTGTTTATATGTAGCTGAGCTGTGTGTGTGTTGGAGAGGTGTGTGTATGTAAGACAGCTGCGTGTAACTGAAATGTGTGTATGTATGTTGCAGACATGTGTGTATGCATAGCAGAGCTTAGTGTGCATATACTGTGCATGCAGTAGTGATGTTACGTATGTGCTCCAGAGAATGCATATAAACGGTCTGCGGCAAAGGTACACATGTATAATATACATGCTGCAGAGAAATAGTAACATTAGATCTCCATACACTATATTCTTCCCTACAGCAGTAAAGTTAGTGTTATCAAATCCCCTACAAATTTACACCTGTGGGAAATTTTAATTGGTTGCAAAAGTTTTTTCCTATATTTTTACTAAGTGAACCTGGGGGTGTGTTTAAAATTAAGGTGTGTCTAATAGTTAGAAAACTTTGAAACTTTACATAAATTAATAGCAAAATGTTTACATTACACCTATCAAAAAACAGCCTCCTCCATATCCCCTCAAGCTGTCCTATCCATCACCAAGATAGGTGCGCTTTCTGCCATTTAAGTAGAAGTAATCTTCAAACAATTTGCTTCTAATTTAGATAAAGTAGCTGGAAGGTATGTCATGGAAACTCTACATGTGAGGTCAGCCTATTAAACACTAGTTGCAATATGTATTGTTACGGCGGCGGAACACGCTTAAAAAAACATAAATAAACGTGTTCGCCGCCCGGGGTCCACCGTGCGGCAGATGGAAAAACCGCAGCTAGAAGACACAGAGCACTGTGGCGGTAATGTGCACGGGGTTCTATATCACACAGGTGCAATCAAGCAGTCTCTGTTAAGTGCACAGAGCTGCTACAGGAAAAATAGAAAAGGAACGCTGAGCCTGTTAGTAACACAGGGACTCAGCGGCACACATGCGGTAGGCAAAAACCGGAGTAGTTAAAACGTCACTACGTCCGACATCTACCGTGGTAACAACTGCAGCGCGGAGTGAACAGAGCCGCAAGCAAGGCGCTGCAAGGACGCTGGTGCAATGTAGGACGCTTAGCTGCTGCACAAGGTATGGCTGGAGCGCGCTGGCGCTAGCGCTGCTACTGGCGGCTGCCCAATCACTCACACAATCGTAATATCAGAGGGAAGGGGTTTCATAATAAGTCATCCACCAGTCCAAGCATACATTACCATACACACAGCAGCAGTATGAAAATACTAGCGCATGGCTGAACGGCCATGCGCACTTTTTATAGCGTACGGGACCTTCCGGAAGTCTCCATAACCCTGAGCTGGACCAATGGAATCAGGAGTAGGACCTGAGCACCTGACTCCTGAGCTCCAATGGGAGGTTGTCCCAGGAGCATGCTCAGAGTATGGAGTGAAGGACTTAGCCTCCGGAGAGAGTTGCTGAAAAGCAATCTCTTCTGCAATCTCTCCTGCCGTGGACGGATAGCAGGAGACTGAAGGATGTAAGGGTCCAGATCTCTGCATAGCCAGGGCAGAAATCTGACTCCTAACATGTATTTACAAAACTTCCATTTTCTCTATGCCTGACCTAAACTACTTCATTTTTCAGTAGGTATTAGTATATAATGAGGTGGCCTTCACCATCCATCTCCTGAAATGGGCACCATCAATGGCATTTAACGGGTCCCAAATACTTAATTACATCTCAATATGCCATATAAAGAGGCTATCAGGCATATAAAGCTTACTGGAATAATATTAAAATTATAGGCAAGGATGTGACATCTTATCAGTGGTAAAGGCACCACAAAAGAACCCAGGATGTTAAAACTCTAGGTTTTGACTCTTTGTAAACAATTGTACTTTTTAATTCCTGTATCACAACTAGAAAATAAGATGCATATTTAGCCAAGAAAAATCTTACTAAAATGTGTATGTGTGTTACAGTCCAGAGGCAGCTTATTCTGAATGAGCAGAATGCTGACAACATCCTTCCTGATCACTGAGAGAACTGTTTTCTCTGTTCTTGCCCCACACTGATCTATCTGATCGGTGCTGTACTGGAGAGAATGAAACTGGGACCTGCAGGGACACTGCACGTCCTGTGTAGCTGAAGGCCCATTCAAAGCATGTGATCAGTCACATTCTTGAAAGGAATTTCAAAATGTGGTAATGTATACAGGGGTTGCGCTGATGTATATGTGTTTGTGTGTATATATATATATGTGTGAGTGTACATAGAGAAGCTGTATGTGTTGCATATATGAGACTTTTGAGTATGGAGGAAAGCAATGTGCGTGTGTTTAGCAAACAGTGTATGTATTTATTTTACTCATTTATATAGCGCCATTAATCCCACAACGCTTTACAGACATTATTGTCACTGTCCCCGATGGGGCTCACAATCTAAATTGCCTATCAGTATGTCTTTGGAATGTGGACGGAAACCCACGCAAACACGGGGAGAACATACAAACACCTTACTCATTTATATAGCGCCACTAATTCCACTGCGCTTTACAGACATTTTTGGCACTGTCCCCGATGGGGCTTACAATTTAAATTTCCTATCATTATGTCTTTGGTATGTGAGAGAAAACTCACTCAAATACGGGGAGAATATACAAACTTCTTGCAGATGTTGCCCTTTGTAGGATTTGAACTAAGGACCCCATCGTTGCACGACTAACCACTGAGCTACCGTGCCGATGTAAGTAGCGCATATGTGTGTGTGCATGTTTCAAAGCCGTGTTTGTTTTTGGGTAGCTGTGTTTGTGTAAGTAGAAGAGCTGTATGTGAATGTGGCAAAACTGTATATGTGTACGTGTGAGAGCTGAGTGTTATATAGGAAAGGTGTGTGTGTGAACATAGGAGAGCTGTGTGTTTATATGTAGCTGAGCTGTGTGTGTGTTGGAGAGGTGTGTGTATGTAAGACAGCTGTGTGTAACTGAAATGTGTGTATGTATGTTGCAGACGTGTGTATGCATAGCAGAGCTTAGTGTGCATATACTGTGCATGCAGTAGTGATGTTACGTATGTGCTCCAGAGAATGCATATAAACTGCCTGCGGCAAAGGTACACATGTATAATATACATGCTGCAGAGAAATACTAACATTAGATCTCTATCCACTATATTCTTCCCTACAGCAGTAAAGTTAGTGTTATCAAATCCCCTACAAATTTACACCTGTGGGAAATGTTAAATAGTTGCAAAAGTTTTTATTCTATATTTTTACTAAGTAAACCTGGGGGTGCGTTTAAAATTAAGGTGTGTCTAATAGAAAACTTTGAAACTTTACATAAATTAATAGCAAAATGTTTACATTACACCTATCAAAAAACAGCCTCCTCCATTTCCCCTCAAGCTGTCCTATCCATCACCAAGATAGGTGCGCTTTCTGCCATTTAAGTAGAAGTAATCTTCAAACAATTTGCTTCTAATTTAGATAAAGTAGCTGGAAGGTATGTCATGGAAACTCTACATGTGAGGTCAGCCTATTAAACACTAGTTGCAATATGTATTGTTACGGCGGCGGAACACGCTTAAAAAAACATAAATAAACGTGTTCGCCGCCCGGGGTCCACCGTGCGGCAGATGGAAAAACCGCAGCTAGAAGACACAGAGCTCTGTGGCGGTAATGTGCACGGGGTTCTATATCACACAGGTGCAATCAAGCAGTCTCTGTTAAGTGCACAGAGCTGCTACAGGAAAAATAGAAAAGGAACGCTGAGCCTGTTAGTAACACAGGGACTCAGCGGCACACATGCGGTAGGCAAAAACCGGAGTAGTTAAAACGTCACTACGTCCGACACCTAACGTGGTAACAAGTGTGCTGGCGTCGCAACCGCAAAAATATGCTGCAACTGCAGCGCGGCGTGAACAGAGCCGCAAGCAAGGCGCTGCAAGGACGCTGGCGCAATGCAGGACGCTTAGATGCTGCACAAGGTATGGCTGGATTGCACTGGCGCTAGCGCTGCTACTGGCGGCTGCCCAATCTCTCACACAATCGTAATATCAGAGGGAAGGGGTTTCATAATAAGTCATCCACCAGTCCAAGCATACATTACCATACACACAGCAGCAGTATGAAAATACTAGCGCATGGCTGAACAGCCATGCACACTTTTTATAGCGTACGGGACCTTCCGGAAGTCTCCATAACCCTGAGCTGGACCAATGGAATCAGGAGCAGGACCTGAGCACCTGACTCCTGAGCTCCAATGGGAGGTTGTCCCAGGAGCATGCTCAGAGTATGGAGTGAAGGACTTAGCCTCCGGAGAGCGTTGCTGAAAAGCAATCTCTTCTGCAATCTCTCCTGCTGTGGACGGATAGCAGGAGACTGCAGGATGTAAGGGTCCAGATCTCTGCATAGCCAGGGCAGAAATCTGACTCCTAACATGTATTTACAAAACTTCCATTTTCTCTATGCCTGACCTAAACTACTTCATTTTTCAGTAGGTATTAGTATATAATGAGGTGGCCTTCACCATCCATCTCCTGAAATGGGCAACATCAATGGCATTTAACGGGTCCCAAGTACTTAATTACATCTCAATATGCCATATTTCCCATTTCAGGAGATGGATGGTGAAGGCCACCTCATTATATACTAATACCTACTGAAAAATAAAGTACTTTAGGTCAGGCATAGAGAAAATGGAAGTTTTGTAAATACATATTACAACTAGCACATATGTGTGTGTGCATGTTTCCAAGCCGTGTTTGTTTTTGGGTAGCTGTTTGTGTAAGTAGAAGAGATGTATGTGAATGTGGCAAAACTGTATATGTGTACGTGTGAGAGCTGAGTGTTATATAGGAAAGGTGTGTGTGTGAACATAGGAGAGCTGTGTGTTTATATGTAGCTGAGCTGTGTGTGTTGGAGAGGTGTGTGTATGTAAGACAGCTGTGTGTAACTGAAATGTGTGTATGTATGTTGCAGACATGTGTGTATGCATAGCAGAGCTTAGTGTGCATATACTGTGCATGCAGTAGTGATGTTACGTATGTGCTCCAGAGAATGCATATAAACTGTCTGCGGCAAAGGTACACATGTATAATATACGTGCTGCAGAGAAATAGTAACATTAGATCTCTATCCACTATATTCTTCCCTACAGCAGTAAAGTTAGTGTTATCAAATCCCCTACAAATTTACACCTGAGGGAAATTTTAATTGGTTGCAAAAGTTTTTATCCTATATTTTTACTAAGTGAACCTGGGGGTGTGTTTAAAATTAAGGTGTGTCTAATAGTTAGAAAACTTTGAAACTTTACATAAATTAATAGCAAAATGTTTACATTACACCTATCATAAAACAGCCTCCTCCATATCCCCTCAAGCTGTCCTATCCATCACCAAGATAGGTGCGCTTTCTGCCATTTAGGTAGAAGTAATCTTCAAACAATTTGTTTCTAATTTAGATAAAGTAGCTGGAAGTTATGTCATGGAAACTCTACATATGAGGTCAGCCTATTAAACACTAGTTGTAATATGTATTGTTACGGCGACGGAACACGCTTAAAAAATATAAATAAACGTGTTCGCCGCCCGGGGTCCACCGTGCGGCAGATGGAAAAACCGCAGCTAGAAGATACAGAGCACTGTGGCGGTAATGTGCACGGGGTTCTATATCACCCAGTTGCAATCAAGCAGTCTCTGTTAAGTGCACAGAGCTGCTACAGGAAAAATAGAAAAGGAACGCTGAGACTGTTAGTAACACAAGGACTCAGCGGAACACATGCGGTAGGCAAAAACCGGAGTAGTTAAAACGTCACTACGTCCAACATCTACCGTGGTAACCACTGCAGCGCGGAGTGAACAGAGCCGCAAGTAAGGCGCTGCAAGGACGCTGGCGCAATGCAGGACGCTTAGCTGCTGCACAAGGTATGGCTGGAGCGCGCTGGCGCTAGCGCTGCTACTGGCGGCTGCCCAATCACTCACACAATCGTAATATCAGAGGGAAGGGGTTTCATAATAAGTCATCCACCAGTCCAAGCATACATTACCATACACACAGCAGCAGTATGAAAATACTAGCGCATGGCTGAACAGCCATGCACACTTTTTATAGCGTACGGGACCTTCCGGAAGTCTCCATAACCCTGAGCTGGACCAATGGAATCAGGAGCAGGACCTGAGCACCTGACTCCTGAGCTCCAATGGGAGGTTGTCCCAGGAGCATGCTCAGAGTATGGAGTGAAGGACTTAGCCTCCGGAGAGCGTTGCTGAAAAGCAATCTCTTCTGCAATCTCTCCTGCTGTGGACGGATAGCAGGAGACTGCAGGATGTAAGGGTCCAGATCTCTGCATAGCCAGGGCAGAAATCTGACTCCTAACATGTATTTACAAAACTTCCATTTTCTCTATGCCTGACCTAAACTACTTCATTTTTCAGTAGGTATTAGGATATAATGAGGTGGCCTTCACCATCCATCTCCTGAAATGGGCAACATCAATGGCATTTAACAGGTCTCAAGTACTTAATTACATCTCAATATGCCATATTTCCCATTTCAGGAGATGGATGGTGAAGGCCACCTCATTATATACTAATACCTACTGAAAAATAAAGTACTTTAGGTCAGGCATAGAGAAAATGGAAGTTTTGTAAATACATAATACAACTAGCACATATGTGTGTGTGCATGTTTCAAAGCCGTGTTTGTTTTTGGGTAGCTGTGTTTGTGTAAGTAGAAGAGATGTATGTGAATGTGGCAAAACTGTATATGTGTACGTGTGAGAGCTGAGTGTTATATAGGAAAGGTGTGTGTGTGAACATAGGAGAGCTGTGTGTTTATATGTAGCTGAGCTGTGTGTGTGTTGGAGGTGTGTGTATGTAAGACAGCTGTGTGTAACTGAAATGTGTGTATGTATGTTGCAGACATGTGTGTATGCATAGCAGAGCTTAGTGTGCATATACTGTGCATGCAGTAGTGATGTTACGTATGTGCTCCAGAGAATGCATATAAACTGTCTGCGGCAAAGGTACACATGTATAATATACATGCTGCAGAGAAATAGTAACATTAGATCTCTATCCACTATATTTTTCCCTACAGCAGTAAAGTTAGTGTTATCAAATCCCCTACAAATTTACACCTGTGGGAAATTTTTATTGGTTGCAAAAGTTTTTATCCTATATTTTTACTAAGTGAACCTGGGGGTGTGTTTAAAATTAAGGTGTGTCTAATAGTTAGAAAACTTTGAAACTTTACATAAATTAATAGCATAATGTTTACATTACACCTATCAAAAAACAGCCTCCTCCATATCCCCTCAAGCTGTCCTATCCATCACCAAGATAGGTGCTCTTTCTGCCATTTAGGTAGAAGTAATCTTCAAACAATTTGCTTCTAATTTAGATAAAGTAGCTGGAAGTTATGTCATGGAAACTCTACATGTGAGGTCAGCCTATTAAACACTAGTTGTAATATGTATTGTTACGGCGACGGAACACGCTTAAAAAATATAAATAAACGTGTTCGCCGCCCGGGGTCCACCGTGCGGCAGATGGAAAAACCGCAGCTAGAAGATACAGAGCACTGTGGCGGTAATGTGCACGGGGTTCTATATCACCCAGGTGCAATCAAGCAGTCTCTGTTAAGTGCACAGAGCTGCTACAGGAAAAATAGAAAAGGAACGCTGAGACTGTTAGTAACACAAGGACTCAGCGGCACACATGCGGTAGGCAAAAACCGGAGTAGTTAAAACGTCACTACGTCCGACATCTACCGTGGTAACAACTGCAGCGCGGAGTGAACAGAGCCGCAAGCAAGGCGCTGCAAGGACGCTGGCGCAATGCAGGACGCTTAGCTGCTGCACAAGGTATGGCTGGAGCGCGCTGGCGCTAGCGCTGCTACTGGCGGCTGCCCAATCACTCACACATTCGTAATATCAGAGGGAAGGGGTTTCATAATAAGTCATCCACCAGTCCAAGCATACATTACCATACACACAGCAGCAGTATGAAAATACTAGCGCATGGCTGAACGGCCATGCGCACTTTTTATAGCGTACGGGACCTTCCGGAAGTCTCCATAACCCTGAGCTGGACCAATGGAATCAGGAGTAGGACCTGAGCACCTGACTCCTGAGCTCCAATGGGAGGTTGTCCCAGGAGCATGCTCAGAGTATGGAGTGAAGGACTTAGCCTCCGGAGAGAGTTGCTAAAAAGCAATCTCTTCTGCAATCTCTCCTGCCGTGGACGGATAGCAGGAGACTGAAGGATGTAAGGGTCCAGATCTCTGCATAGCCAGGGCAGAAATCTGACTCCTAACATGTATTTACAAAACTTCCATTTTCTCTATGCCTGACCTAAACTACTTCATTTTTCAGTAGGTATTAGTATATAATGAGGTTGTCTTCACCATCCATCTCCTGAAATGGTCACCATCAATGGCATTTAACGGGTCCCAAATACTTAATTACATCTCAATATGC
Organism: Dendrobates tinctorius; assembly: GCF_039654945.1. Lineage (NCBI taxonomy): Eukaryota > Metazoa > Chordata > Amphibia > Anura > Dendrobatidae > Dendrobates > Dendrobates tinctorius. The sequence continues at coordinate 5,882,655 of NW_027361741.1, read as the reverse complement.
CATATAAAGAGGCTATCAGGCATATAAAGCTTACTGGAATAATATTAAAATTATAGGCAAGGATGTGACATCTTATCAGTGGTAAAGGCACCACAAAAGAACCCAGGATGTTAAAACTCTAGGTTTTGACTCTTTGTAAACAATTGTACTTTTTAATTCCTGTATCACAACTAGACAATAAGATGCATATTTAGCCAAGAAAAATCTTACTAAAATGTGTATGTGTGTTACAGTCCAGAGGCAGCTTATTCTGAATGAGCAGAATGCTGACAACATCCTTCCTGATCACTGAGAGAACTGTTTTCTCTGTTCTTGCCCCACACTGATCTATCTGATTGGTGCTGTACTGGAGAGAATGAAACTGGGACCTGCAGGGACACTGCACGTCCTGTGTAGCTGAAGGCCCATTCAAAGCATGTGATCAGTCACATTCTTGAAAGGAATTTCAAAATGTGGTAATGTATACAGGGGTTGCGCTGATGTATATGTGTTTGTGTGTATATATATATATGTGTGAGTGTACATAGAGAAGCTGTATGTGTTGCATATATGAGACTTTTGAGTATGGAGGAAAGCAATGTGCGTGTGTTTAGCAAACAGTGTATGTATTTATTTTACTCATTTATATAGCGCCATTAATCCCACAACGCTTTACAGACATTATTGTCACTGTCCCCGATGGGGCTCACAATCTAAATTGCCTATCAGTATGTCTTTGGAATGTGGACGGAAACCCACGCAAACACGGGGAGAACATACAAACACCTTACTCATTTATATAGCGCCATTAATTCCACTGCGCTTTACAGACATTATTGGCACTGTCCCCGATGGGGCTTACAATTTAAATTTCCTATCATTATGTCTTTGGTATGTGAGAGAAAACTCACTCAAATACGGGGAGAATATACAAACTTCTTGCAGATGTTGCCCTTTGTAGGATTTGAACTAAGGACCCCATCGTTGCACGACTAACCACTGAGCTACCGTGCCGATGTAAGTAGCACATATGTGTGTGTGCATGTTTCAAAGCCGTGTTTGTTTTTGGGTAGCTGTGTTTGTGTAAGTAGAAGAGCTGTATGTGAATGTGGCAAAACTGTATATGTGTACGTGTGAGAGCTGAGTGTTATATAGGAAAGGTGTGTGTGTGAACATAGGAGAGCTGTGTGTTTATATGTAGCTGAGCTGTGTGTGTGTTGGAGAGGTGTGTGTATGTAAGACAGCTGTGTGTAACTGAAATGTGTGTATGTATGTTGCAGACATGTGTGTATGCATAGCAGAGCTTAGTGTGCATATACTGTGCATGCAGTAGTGATGTTACGTATGTGCTCCAGAGAATGCATATAAACTGCCTGCGGCAAAGGTACACATGTATAATATACATGCTGCAGAGAAATACTAACATTAGATCTCTATCCACTATATTCTTCCCTACAGCAGTAAAGTTAGTGTTATCAAATCCCCTACAAATTTACACCTGTGGGAAATGTTAAATAGTTGCAAAAGTTTTTATTCTATATTTTTACTAAGTAAACCTGGGGGTGCGTTTAAAATTAAGGTGTGTCTAATAGAAAACTTTGAAACTTTACATAAATTAATAGCAAAATGTTTACATTACACCTATCAAAAAACAGCCTCCTCCATTTCCCCTCAAGCTGTCCTATCCATCACCAAGATAGGTGCGCTTTCTGCCATTTATGTAGAAGTAATCTTCAAACAATTTGCTTCTAATTTAGATAAAGTAGCTGGAAGGTATGTCATGGAAACTCTACATGTGAGGTCAGCCTATTAAACACTAGTTGCAATATGTATTGTTACGGCGGCGGAACACGCTTAAAAAAACATAAATAAACGTGTTCGCCGCCCGGGGTCCACCGTGCGGCAGATGGAAAAACCGCAGCTAGAAGACACAGAGCACTGTGGCGGTAATGTGCACGGGGTTCTATATCACACAGGTGCAATCAAGCAGTCTCTGTTAAGTGCACAGAGCTGCTACAGGAAAAATAGAAAAGGAACGCTGAGCCTGTTAGTAACACAGGGACTCAGCGGCACACATGCGGTAGGCAAAAACCGGAGTAGTTAAAACGTCACTACGTCCGACACCTAACGTGGTAACAAGTGTGCTGGCGTCGCAACCGCAAAAATATGCTGCAACTGCAGCGTGGCGTGAACAGAGCCGCAAGCAAGGCGCTGCAAGGACGCTGGCGCAATGCAGGACGCTTAGATGCTGCACAAGGTATGGCTGGATTGCACTGGCGCTAGCGCTGCTACTGGCGGCTGCCCAATCTCTCACACAATCGTAATATCAGAGGGAAGGGGTTTCATAATAAGTCATCCACCAGTCCAAGCATACATTACCATACACACAGCAGCAGTATGAAAATACTAGAGCATGGCTGAACAGCCATGCACACTTTTTATAGCATACGGGACCTTCCGGAAGTCTCCATAACCCTGAGCTGGACCAATGGAATCAGGAGCAGGACCTGAGAACCTGACTCCTGAGCTCCAATGGGAGGTTGTCCCAGGAGCATGCTCAGAGTATGGAGTGAAGGACTTAGCCTCCGGAGAGCGTTGCTGAAAAGCAATCTCTTCTGCAATCTCTCCTGCTGTGGACGGATAGCAGGAGACTGCAGGATGTAAGGGTCCAGATCTCTGCATAGCCAGGGCAGAAATCTGACTCCTAACATGTATTTACAAAACTTCCATTTTCTCTATGCCTGACCTAAACTACTTCATTTTTCAGTAGGTATTAGTATATAATGAGGTGGCCTTCACCATCCATCTCCTGAAATGGGCAACATCAATGGCATTTAACGGGTCCCAAGTACTTAATTACATCTCAATATGCCATATTTCCCATTTCAGGAGATGGATGGTGAAGGCCACCTCATTATATACTAATACCTACTGAAAAATAAAGTACTTTAGGTCAGGCATAGAGAAAATGGAAGTTTTGTAAATACATATTACAACTAGCACATATGTGTGTGTGCATGTTTCAAAGCCGTGTTTGTTTTTGGGTAGCTGTGTTTGTGTAAGTAGAAGAGATGTATGTGAATGTGGCAAAACTGTATATGTGTACGTGTGAGAGCTGAGTGTTATATAGGAAAGGTGTGTGTGTGAACATAGGAGAGCTGTGTGTTTATATGTAGCTGAGCTGTGTGTGTGTTGGAGAGGTGTGTGTATGTAAGACAGCTGTGTGTAACTGAAATGTGTGTATGTATGTTGCAGACATGTGTATGCATAGCAGAGCTTAGTGTGCATATACTGTGCATGCAGTAGTGATGTTACGTATGTGCTCCAGAGAATGCATATAAACGGTCTGCGGCAAAGGTACACATGTATAATATACATGCTGCAGAGAAATAGTAACATTAGATCTCTATCCACTATATTCTTCCCTACAGCAGTAAAGTTAGTGTTATCAAATCCCCTACAAATTTACACCTGTGGGAAATTTTAATTGGTTGCAAAAGTTTTTATCCTATATTTTTACTAAGTGAACCTGGGGGTGTGTTTAAAATTAAGGTGTGTCTAATAGTTAGAAAACTTTGAAACTTTACATAAATTAATAGCAAAATGTTTACATTACACCTATCAAAAAACAGCCTCCTCCATATCCCCTCAAGCTGTCCTATCCATCACCAAAATAGGTGCGCTTTCTGCCATTTAGGTAGAAGTAATCTTCAAACAATTTGCTTCTAATTTTGATAAAGTAGCTGGAAGTTATGTCATGGAAACTTTACATGTGAGGTCAGCCTATTAAACACTAGTTGTAATATGTATTGTTACGGCGACGGAACACGCTTAAAAAATATAAATAAACGTGTTCGCTGCCCGGGGTCCACCGTGCGGCAGATGGAAAAACCGCAGCTAGAAGACACAGAGCACTGTGGCGGTAATGTGCACGGGGTTCTATATCACCCAGGTGCAATCAAGCAGTCTCTGTTAAGTGCACAGAGCTGCTACAGGAAAAATAGAAAAGGAACGCTGAGACTGTTAGTAACACAGGGACTCAGCGGCACACATGCGGTAGGCAAAAACCGGAGTAGTTAAAACGTCACTACGTCCGACACCTAACGTGGTAACAAGTGTGCTGGCGTCGCAACCGCAAAAATATGCTGCAACTGCAGCGCGGCGTGAACAGAGCCGCAAGCAAGGCGCTGCAAGGACGCTGGCGCAATCCAGGACGCTTAGATGCTGCACAAGGTATGGCTGGATTGCACTGGCGCTAGCGCTGCTACTGGCGGCTGCCCAATCTCTCACACAATCGTAATATCAGTGGGAAGGGGTTTCATAATAAGTCATCCACCAGTCCAAGCATACATTACCATACACACAGCAGCAGTATGAAAATACTAGCGCATGGCTGAACAGCCATGCACACTTTTTATAGAGTACGGGACCTTCCGGAAGTCTCCATAACCCTGAGCTGGACCAATGGAATCAGGAGCAGGACCTGAGCACCTGACTCCTGAGCTCCAATGGGAGGTTGTCCCAGGAGCATGCTAAGAGTATGGAGTGAAGGACTTAGCCTCCGGAGAGCGTTGCTGAAAAGCAATCTCTTCTGCAACCTCTCCTGCTGTGGATGGATAGCAGGAGACTGCAGGATGTAAGGGTCCAGATCTCTGCATAGCCAGGGCAGAAATCTGACTCCTAACATGTATTTACAAAACTTCCATTTTCTCTATGCCTGACCTAAACTACTTCATTTTTCAGTAGGTATTAGTATATAATGAGGTGGCCTTCACCATCCATCTCCTGAAATGGGCAACATCAATGGCATTTAACGGGTCCCAAGTACTTAATTACATCTCAATATGCCATATTTCCCATTTCAGGAGATGGATGGTGAAGGCCACCTCATTATATACTAATACCTACTGAAAAATAAAGTACTTTAGGTCAGGCATAGAGAAAATGGAAGTTTTGTAAATACATATTACAACTAGCACATATGTGTGTGTGCATGTTTCAAAGCCGTGTTTGTTTTTGGGTAGCTGTGTTTGTGTAAGTAGAAGAGATGTATGTGAATGTGGCAAAACTGTATATGTGTACGTGTGAGAGCTGAGTGTTATATAGGAAAGGTGTGTGTGTGAACATAGGAGAGCTGTGTGTTTATATGTAGCTGAGCTGTGTGTGTGTTGGAGAGGTGTGTGTATGTAAGACAGCTGTGTGTAACTGAAATGTGTGTATGTATGTTGCAGACATGTGTGTATGCATAGCAGAGCTTAGTGTGCATATACTGTGCATGCAGTAGTGATGTTACGTATGTGCTCCAGAGAATGCATATAAACTGTCTGCGGCAAAGGTACACATGTATAATATACATGCTGCAGAGAAATAGTAACATTAGATCTCTATCCACTATATTCTTCCCTACAGCAGTAAAGTTAGTGTTATCAAATCCCCTACAAATTTACACCTGTGGGAAATTTTAATTGGTTGCAAAAGTTTTTATCCTATATTTTTACTAAGTGAACCTGGGGGTGTGTTTAAAATTAAGGTGTGTCTAATAGTTAGAAAACTTTGAAACTTTACATAAATTAATAGCAAAATGTTTACATTACACCTATCAAAAAACAGCCTCCTACATATCCCCTCAAGCTGCCCTATCCATCACCAAGATAGGTGAGCTTTCTGCCATTTAGGTAGAAGTAATCTTCAAACAATTTGCTTCTAATTTTGATAAAGTAGCTGGAAGTTATGTCATGGAAACTCTACATGTGAGGTCAGCCTATTAAACACTAGTTGTAATATGTATTGTTACGGCGACGGAACACGCTTAAAAAATATAAATAAACGTGTTCGCTGCCCGGGGTCCACCGTGCGGCAGATGGAAAAACCGCAGCTAGAAGACACAGAGCACTGTGGCGGTAATGTGCACTGGGTTCTATATCACCCAGGTGCAATCAAGCAGTCTCTGTTAAGTGCACAGAGCTGCTACAGGAAAAATAGAAAAGGAACGCTGAGACTGTTAGTAACACAGGGCCTCAGCGGCACACATGCGGTAGGCAAAAACCGGAGTAGTTAAAACGTCACTACGTCCGACACCTAACGTGGTAACAAGTGTGCTGGCGTCGCAACCGCAAAAATATGCTGCAACTGCAGCGCGGCGTGAACAGAGCCGCAAGCAAGGCGCTGCAAGGACGCTGGCGCAATGCAGGACGCTTAGATGCTGCACAAGGTATGGCTGTATTGCACTGGCGCTAGCGCTGCTACTGGCGGCTGCCCAATCTCTCACACAATCGTAATATCAGAGGGAAGGGGTTTCATAATAAGTCATCCACCAGTCCAAGCATACATTACCATACACACAGCAGCAGTATGAAAATACTAGCGCATGGCTGAACAGCCATGCACACTTTTTATAGCGTACGGGACCTTCCGGAAGTCTCCATAACCCTGAGCTGGACCAATGGAATCAGGAGTAGGACCTGAGCACCTGACTCCTGAGCTCCAATGGGAGGTTGTCCCAGGAGCATGCTCAGAGTATGGAGTGAAGGACTTGGCCTCCGGAGAGAGTTGCTGAAAAGCAATCTCTTCTGCAATCTCTCCTGCTGTGGACGGATAGCAGGAGACTGCAGGATGTAAGGGTCCAGATCTCTGCATAGCCAGGGCAGAAATCTGACTCCTAACATGTATTTACAAAACTTCCATTTTCTCTATGCCTGACCTAAACTACTTCATTTTTCAGTAGGTATTAGTATATAATGAGGTGGCCTTCACCATCCATCTCCTGAAATGGGCACCATCAATGGCATTTAACGGGTCCCAAATACTTAATTACATCTCAATATGCCATATAAAGAGGCTATCAGGCATATAAAGCTTACTGGAATAATATTAAAATTATAGGCAAGGATGTGACATCTTATCAGTGGTAAAGGCACCACAAAAGAACCCAGGATGTTAAAACTCTAGGTTTTGACTCTTTGTAAACAATTGTACTTTTTAATTCCTGTATCACAACTAGACAATAAGATGCATATTTAGCCAAGAAACATCTTACTAAAATGTGTATGTGTGTTACAGTCCAGAGGCAGCTTATTCTGAATGAGCAGAATGCTGACAACATCCTTCCTGATCACTGAGAGAACTGTTTTCTCTGTTCTTGCCCCACACTGATCTATCTGATCGGTGCTGTACTGGAGAGAATGAAACTGGGACCTGCAGGGACACTGCACGTCCTGTGTAGCTGAAGGCCCATTCAAAGCATGTGATCAGTCACATTCTTGAAAGGAATTTCAAAATGTGGTAATGTATACAGGGGTTGCGCTGATGTATATGTGTTTGTGTGTATATATATATATATGTGTGAGTGTACATAGAGAAGCTGTATGTGTTGCATATATGAGACTTTTGAGTATGGAGGAAAGCAATGTGCGTGTGTTTAGCAAACAGTGTATGTATTTATTTTACTCATTTATATAGCGCCATTAATCCCACAACGCTTTACAGACATTATTGTCACTGTCCCCGATGGGGCTCACAATCTAAATTGCCTATCAGTATGTCTTTGGAATGTGGACGGAAACCCACGCAAACACGGGGAGAACATACAAACACCTTACTCATTTATATAGCGCCATTAATTCCACTGCGCTTTACAGACATTATTGGCACTGTCCCCGATGGGGCTTACAATTTAAATTTCCTATCATTATGTCTTTGGTATGTGAGAGAAAACTCACTCAAATATGGGGAGAATATACAAACTTCTTGCAGATGTTGCCCTTTGTAGGATTTGAACTAAGGACCCCATCGTTGCACGACTAACCACTGAGCTACCGTGCCGATGTAAGTAGCACATATGTGTGTGTGCATGTTTCAAAGCCGTGTTTGTTTTTGGGTAGCTGTGTTTGTGTAAGTAGAAGAGCTGTATGTGAATGTGGCAAAACTGTATATGTGTATGTGTGAGAGCTGAGTGTTATATAGGAAAGGTGTGTGTGTGAACATAGGAGAGCTGTGTGTTTATATGTAGCTGAGCTGTGTGTGTGTTGGAGAGGTGTGTGTATGTAAGACAGCTGTGTGTAACTGAAATGTGTGTATGTTTTTGCAGACATGTGTGTATGCATAGCAGAGCTTAGTGTGCATATACTGTGCATGCAGTAGTGATGTTACGTATGTGCTCCAGAGAATGCATATAAACAGCCTGCGGCAAAGGTACACATGTATAATATACATGCTGCAGAGAAATACTAACATTAGATCTCTATCCACTATATTCTTCCCTACAGCAGTAAAGTTAGTGTTATCAAATCCCCTACAAATTTACACCTGTGGGAAATGTTAAATAGTTGCAAAAGTTTTTATTCTATATTTTTACTAAGTAAACCTGGGGGTGCGTTTAAAATTAAGGTGTGTCTAATAGAAAACTTTGAAACTTTACATAAATTAATAGCAAAATGTTTACATTACACCTATCAAAAAACAGCCTCCTCCATTTCCCCTCAAGCTGTCCTATCCATCACCAAGATAGGTGCGCTTTCTGCCATTTAAGTAGAAGTAATCTTCAAACAATTTGCTTCTAATTTAGATAAAGTAGCTGGAAGGTATGTCATGGAAACTCTACATGTGAGGTCAGCCTATTAAACACTAGTTGCAATATGTATTGTTACGGCGGCGGAACACGCTTAAAAAAACATAAATAAACGTGTTCGCCGCCCGGGGTCCACCGTGCGGCAGATGGAAAAACCGCAGCTAGAAGACACAGAGCACTGTGGCGGTAATGTGCACGGGGTTCTATATCACACAGGTGCAATCAAGCAGTCTCTGTTAAGTGCACAGAGCTGCGACAGGAAAAATAGGAAAGGAACGCTGAGCCTGTTAGTAACACAGGGACTCAGCGGCACACATGCGGTAGGCAAAAACCGGAGTAGTTAAAACGTCACTACGTCCGACACCTAACGTGGTAACAAGTGTGCTGGCGTCGCAACCGCAAAAATATGCTGCAACTGCAGCGCGGCGTGAACAGAGCCGCAAGCAAGGCGCTGCAAGGACGCTGGCGCAATGCAGGACGCTTAGATGCTGCACAAGGTATGGCTGGATTGCACTGGCGCTAGCGCTGCTACTGGCGGCTGCCCAATCTCTCACACAATCGTAATATCAGAGGGAAGGGGTTTCATAATAAGTCATCCACCAGTCCAAGCATACATTACCATACACACAGCAGCAGTATGAAAATACTAGCGCATGGCTGAACAGCCATGCACACTTTTTATAGCGTACGGGACCTTCCGGAAGTCTCCATAACCCTGAGCTGGACCAATGGAATCAGGAGCAGGACCTGAGCACCTGACTCCTGAGCTCCAATGGGAGGTTGTCCCAGGAGCATGCTCAGAGTATGGAGTGAAGGACTTAGCCTCCGGAGAGCGTTGCTGAAAAGCAATCTCTTCTGCAATCTCTCCTGCTGTGGACGGATAGCAGGAGACTGCAGGATGTAAGGGTCCAGATCTCTGCATAGCCAGGGCAGAAATCTGACTCCTAACATGTATTTACAAAACTTCCATTTTCTCTATGCCTGACCTAAACTACTTCATTTTTCAGTAGGTATTAGTATATAATGAGGTGGCCTTCACCATCCATCTCCTGAAATGGGCAACATCAATGGCATTTAACGGGTCCCAAGTACTTAATTACATCTCAATATGCCATATTTCCCATTTCAGGAGATGGATGGTGAAGGCCACCTCATTATATACTAATACCTACTGAAAAATAAAGTACTTTAGGTCAGGCATAGAGAAAATGGAAGTTTTGTAAATACATATTACAACTAGCACATATGTGTGTGTGCATGTTTCAAAGCCGTGTTTGTTTTTGGGTAGCTGTGTTTGTGTAAGTAGAAGAGATGTATGTGAATGTGGCAAAACTGTATATGTGTACGTGTGAGAGCTGAGTGTTATATAGGAAAGGTGTGTGTGTGAACATAGGAGAGCTGTGTGTTTATATGTAGCTGAGCTGTGTGTGTGTTGGAGAGGTGTGTGTATGTAAGACAGCTGTGTGTAACTGAAATGTGTGTATGTATGTTGCAGACATGTGTGTATGCATAGCAGAGCTTAGTGTGCATATACTGTGCATGCAGTAGTGATGTTACGTATTTGCTCCAGAGAATGCATATAAACTGTCTGCGGCAAAGGTACACATGTATAATATACATGCTGCAGAGAAATAGTAACATTAGATCTCTATCCACTATATTCTTCCCTACAGCAGTAAAGTTAGTGTTATCAAATCCCCTACAAATTTACACCTGAGGGAAATTTTAATTGGTTGCAAAAGTTTTTATCCTATATTTTTACTAAGTGAACCTGGGGGTGTGTTTAAAATTAAGGTGTGTCTAATAGTTAGAAAACTTTGAAACTTTACATAAATTAATAGCAAAATGTTTACATTACACCTATCAAAAAACAGCCTCCTCCATATCCCCTCAAGCTGTCCTATCCATCACCAAGATAGGTGCGCTTTCTGCCATTTAGGTAGAAGTAATCTTCAAACAATTTGCTTCTAATTTAGATAAAGTAGCTGGAAGTTATGTCATGGAAACTCTACATGTGAGGTCAGCCTATTAAACACTAGTTGTAATATGTATTGTTACGGCGACGGAACACGCTTAAAAAATATAAATAAACGTGTTCGCCGCCCGGGGTCCACCGTGCGGCAGATGGAAAAACCGCAGCTAGAAGATACAGAGCACTGTGGCGGTAATGTGCACGGGGTTCTATATCACCCAGTTGCAATCAAGCAGTCTCTGTTAAGTGCACAGAGCTGCTACAGGAAAAATAGAAAAGGAACGCTGAGACTGTTAGTAACACAAGGACTCAGCGGCACACATGCGGTAGGCAAAAACCGGAGTAGTTAAAACGTCACTACGTCCGACATCTACCGTGGTAACAACTGCAGCGCGGAGTGAACAGAGCCGCAAGCAAGGCGCTGCAAGGACGCTGGCGCAATGCAGGACGCTTAGCTGCTGCACAAGGTATGGCTGGAGCGCGCTGGCGCTAGCGCTGCTACTGGCGGCTGCCCAATCACTCACACAATCGTAATATCAGAGGGAAGGGGTTTCATAATAAGTCATCCACCAGTCCAAGCATACATTACCATACACACAGCAGCAGTATGAAAATACTAGCGCATGGCTGAACAGCCATGCACACTTTTTATAGCGTACGGGACCTTCCGGAAGTCTCCATAACCCTGAACTGGACCAATGGAATCAGGAGCAGGACCTGAGCACCTGACTCCTGAGCTCCAATGGGAGGTTGTCCCAGGAGCATGCTCAGAGTATGGAGTGAAGGACTTAGCCTCCGGAGAGCGTTGCTGAAAAGCAATCTCTTCTGCAATCTCTCCTGCTGTGGACGGATAGCAGGAGACTGCAGGATGTAAGGGTCCAGATCTCTGCATAGCCAGGGCAGAAATCTGACTCCTAACATGTATTTACAAAACTTCCATTTTCTCTATGCCTGACCTAAACTACTTCATTTTTCAGTAGGTATTAGTATATAATGAGGTGGCCTTCACCATCCATCTCCTGAAATGGGCAACATCAATGGCATTTAACGGGTCCCAAGTACTTAATTACATCTCAATATGCCATATTTCCCATTTCAGGAGATGGATGGTGAAGGCCACCTCATTATATACTAATACCTACTGAAAAATAAAGTACTTTAGGTCAGGCATAGAGAAAATGGAAGTTTTGTAAATACATATTACAACTAGCACATATGTGTGTGTGCATGTTTCCAAGCCGTGTTTGTTTTTGGGTAGCTGTGTTTGTGTAAGCAGAAGAGATGTATGTGAATGTGGCAAAACTGTATATGTGTACGTGTGAGAGCTGAGTGTTATATAGGAAAGGTGTGTGTGTGAACATAGGAGAGCTGTGTGTTTATATGTAGCTGAGCTGTGTGTGTGTTGGAGAGGTGTGTGTATGTAAGACAGCTGTGTGTAACTGAAATGTGTGTATGTATGTTGCAGACATGTGTGTATGCATAGCAGAGCTTAGTGTGCATATACTGTGCATGCAGTAGTGATGTTACGTATGTGCTCCAGAGAATGCATATAAACTGTCTGCGGCAAAGGTACACATGTATAATATACATGCTGCAGAGAAATAGTAACATTAGATCTCTATCCACTATATTCTTCCCTACAGGAGTAAAGTTAGTGTTATCAAATCCCCTACAAATTTACACCTGAGGGAAATTTTAATTGGTTGCAAAAGTTTTTATCCTATATTTTTACTAAGTGAACCTGGGGGTGTGTTTAAAATTAAGGTGTGTCTAATAGTTAGAAAACTTTGAAACTTTACATAAATTAATAGCAAAATGTTTACATTACACCTATCAAAAAACAGCCTCCTCCATATCCCCTCAAGCTGTCCTATCCATCACCAAGATAGGTGCGCTTTCTGCCATTTAGGTAGAAGTAATCTTCAAACAATTTGCTTCTAATTTAGATAAAGTAGCTAGAAGTTATGTCATGGAAACTCTACATGTGAGGTCAGCCTATTAAACACTAGTTGTAATATGTATTGTTACGGCGACGGAACACGCTTAAAAAATATAAATAAACGTGTTCGCCGCCCGGGGTCCACCGTGCGGCAGATGGAAAAACCGCAGCTAGAAGATACAGAGCACTGTGGCGGTAATGTGCACGGGGTTCTATATCACCCAGTTGCAATCAAGCAGTCTCTGTTAAGTGCACAGAGCTGCTACAGGAAAAATAGAAAAGGAACGCTGAGACTGTTAGTAACACAAGGACTCAGCGGCACACATGCGGTAGGCAAAAACCGGAGTAGTTAAAACGTCACTACGTCCGACATCTACCGTGGTAACAACTGCAGCGCGGAGTGAACAGAGCCGCAAGCAAGGCGCTGCAAGGACGCTGGCGCAATGCAGGACGCTTAGCTGCTGCACAAGGTATGGCTGGAGCGCGCTGGCGCTAGCGCTGCTACTGGCGGCTGCCCAATCACTCACACAATCGTAATATCAGAGGGAAGGGGTTTCATAATAAGTCATCCACCAGTCCAAGCATACATTACCATACACACAGCAGCAGTATGAAAATACTAGCGCATGGCTGAACAGCCATGCACACTTTTTATAGCGTACGGGACCTTCCGGAAGTCTCCATAACCCTGAGCTGGACCAATGGAATCAGGAGCAGGACCTGAGCACCTGACTCCTGAGCTCCAATGGGAGGTTGTCCCAGGAGCATGCTCAGAGTATGGAGTGAAGGACTTAGCCTCCGGAGAGCGTTGCTGAAAAGCAATCTCTTCTGCAATCTCTCCTGCTGTGGACGGATAGCAGGAGACTGCAGGATGTAAGGGTCCAGATCTCTGCATAGCCAGGGCAGAAATCTGACTCCTAACATGTATTTACAAAACTTCCATTTTCTCTATGCCTGACCTAAACTACTTCATTTTTCAGTAGGTATTAGTATATAATGAGGTGGCCTTCACCATCCATCTCCTGAAATGGGCAACATCAATGGCATTTAACGGGTCCCAAGTACTTAATTACATCTCAATATGCCATATTTCCCATTTCAGGAGATGGATGGTGAAGGCCACCTCATTATATACTAATACCTACTGAAAAATAAAGTACTTTAGGTCAGGCATAGAGAAAATGGAAGTTTTGTAAATACATATTACAACTAGCACATATGTGTGTGTGCATGTTTCCAAGCCGTGTTTGTTTTTGGGTAGCTGTGTTTGTGTAAGTAGAAGAGATGTATGTGAATGTGGCAAAACTGTATATGTGTACGTGTGAGAGCTGAGTGTTATATAGGAAAGGTGTGTGTGTGAACATAGGAGAGCTGTGTGTTTATATGTAGCTGAGCTGTGTGTGTGTTGGAGAGGTGTGTGTATGTAAGACAGCTGTGTGTAACTGAAATGTGTGTATGTATGTTGCAGACATGTGTGTATGCATAGCAGAGCTTAGTGTGCATATACTGTGCATGCAGTAGTGATGTTACGTATGTGCTCCAGAGAATGCATATAAACTGTCTGCGGCAAAGGTACACATGTATAATATACATGCTGCAGAGAAATAGTAACATTAGATCTCTATCCACTATAGTCTTCCCTACAGCAGTAAAGTTAGTGTTATCAAATCCCCTACAAATTTACACCTGTGGGAAATTTTAATTGGTTGCAAAAGTTTTTATCCTATATTTTTACTAAGTGAACCTGGGGGTGTGTTTAAAATTAAGGTGTGTCTAATAGTTAGAAAACTTTGAAACTTTACATAAATTAATAGCAAAATGTTTACATTACACCTATCAAAAAACAGCCTCCTCCATATCCCCTCAAGCTGTCCTATCCATCACCAAGATAGGTGCGCTTTCTGCCATTTAGGTAGAAGTAATCTTCAAACAATTTGCTTCTAATTTTGATAAAGTAGCTGGAAGTTATGTCATGGAAACTTTACATGTGAGGTCAGCCTATTAAACACTAGTTGTAATATGTATTGTTACGGCGACGGAACACGCTTAAAAAATATAAATAAACGTGTTCGCTGCCCGGGGTCCACCGTGCGGCAGATGGAAAAACCGCAGCTAGAAGACACAGAGCACTGTGGCGGTAATGTGCACGGGGTTCTATATCACCCAGGTGCAATCAAGCAGTCTCTGTTAAGTGCACAGAGCTGCTACAGGAAAAATAGAAAAGGAACGCTGAGACTGTTAGTAACACAGAGCCTCAGCGGCACACATGCGGTAGGCAAAAACCGGAGTAGTTAAAACGTCACTACGTCCGACACCTAACGTGGTAACAAGTGTGCTGGCGTCGCAACCGCAAAAATATGCTGCAACTGCAGCGCGGCGTGAACAGAGCCGCAAGCAAGGCGCTGCAAGGACGCTGGCGCAATGCAGGACGCTTAGATGCTGCACAAGGTATGGCTGTATTGCACTGGCGCTAGCGCTGCTACTGGCGGCTGCCCAATCTCTCACACAATCGTAATATCAGAGGGAAGGGGTTTCATAATAAGTCATCCACCAGTCCAAGCATACATTACCATACACACAGCAGCAGTATGAAAATACTAGCGCATGGCTGAACAGCCATGCACACTTTTTATAGCGTACGGGACCTTCCGGAAGTCTCCATAACCCTGAGCTGGACCAATGGAATCAGGAGTAGGACCTGAGCACCTGACTCCTGAGCTCCAATGGGAGGTTGTCCCAGGAGCATGCTCAGAGTATGGAGTGAAGGACTTGGCCTCCGGAGAGAGTTGCTGAAAAGCAATCTCTTCTGCAATCTCTCCTGCTGTGGACGGATAGCAGGAGACTGCAGGATGTAAGGGTCCAGATCTCTGCATAGCCAGGGCAGAAATCTGACTCCTAACATGTATTTACAAAACTTCCATTTTCTCTATGCCTGACCTAAACTACTTCATTTTTCAGTAGGTATTAGTATATAATGAGGTGGCCTTCACCATCCATCTCCTGAAATGGGCACCATCAATGGCATTTAACGGGTCCCAAATACTTAATTACATCTCAATATGCCATATAAAGAGGCTATCAGGCATATAAAGCTTACTGGAATAATATTAAAATTATAGGCAAGGATGTGACATCTTATCAGTGGTAAAGGCACCACAAAAGAACCCAGGATGTTAAAACTCTAGGTTTTGACTCTTTGTAAACAATTGTACTTTTTAATTCCTGTATCACAACTAGACAATAAGATGCATATTTAGCCAAGAAACATCTTACTAAAATGTGTATGTGTGTTACAGTCCAGAGGCAGCTTATTCTGAATGAGCAGAATGCTGACAACATCCTTCCTGATCACTGAGAGAACTGTTTTCTCTGTTCTTGCCCCACACTGATCTATCTGATCGGTGCTGTACTGGAGAGAATGAAACTGGGACCTGCAGGGACACTGCACGTCCTGTGTAGCTGAAGGCCCATTCAAAGCATGTGATCAGTCACATTCTTGAAAGGAATTTCAAAATGTGGTAATGTATACAGGGGTTGCGCTGATGTATATGTGTTTGTGTGTATATATATATATATATGTGTGAGTGTACATAGAGAAGCTGTATGTGTTGCATATATGAGACTTTTGAGTATGGAGGAAAGCAATGTGCGTGTGTTTAGCAAACAGTGTATGTATTTATTTTACTCATTTATATAGCGCCATTAATCCCACAACGCTTTACAGACATTATTGTCACTGTCCCCGATGGGGCTCACAATCTAAATTGCCTATCAGTATGTCTTTGGAATGTGGACGGAAACCCACGCAAACACGGGGAGAACATACAAACACCTTACTCATTTATATAGCGCCATTAATTCCACTGCGCTTTACAGACATTATTGGCACTGTCCCCGATGGGGCTTACAATTTAAATTTCCTATCATTATGTCTTTGGTATGTGAGAGAAAACTCACTCAAATATGGGGAGAATATACAAACTTCTTGCAGATGTTGCCCTTTGTAGGATTTGAACTAAGGACCCCATCGTTGCACGACTAACCACTGAGCTACCGTGCCGATGTAAGTAGCACATATGTGTGTGTGCATGTTTCAAAGCCGTGTTTGTTTTTGGGTAGCTGTGTTTGTGTAAGTAGAAGAGCTGTATGTGAATGTGGCAAAACTGTATATGTGTATGTGTGAGAGCTGAGTGTTATATAGGAAAGGTGTGTGTGTGAACATAGGAGAGCTGTGTGTTTATATGTAGCTGAGCTGTGTGTGTGTTGGAGAGGTGTGTGTATGTAAGACAGCTGTGTGTAACTGAAATGTGTGTATGTTTTTGCAGACATGTGTGTATGCATAGCAGAGCTTAGTGTGCATATACTGTGCATGCAGTAGTGATGTTACGTATGTGCTCCAGAGAATGCATATAAACAGCCTGCGGCAAAGGTACACATGTATAATATACATGCTGCAGAGAAATACTAACATTAGATCTCTATCCACTATATTCTTCCCTACAGCAGTAAAGTTAGTGTTATCAAATCCCCTACAAATTTACACCTGTGGGAAATGTTAAATAGTTGCAAAAGTTTTTATTCTATATTTTTACTAAGTAAACCTGGGGGTGCGTTTAAAATTAAGGTGTGTCTAATAGAAAACTTTGAAACTTTACATAAATTAATAGCAAAATGTTTACATTACACCTATCAAAAAACAGCCTCCTCCATTTCCCCTCAAGCTGTCCTATCCATCACCAAGATAGGTGCGCTTTCTGCCATTTAAGTAGAAGTAATCTTCAAACAATTTGCTTCTAATTTAGATAAAGTAGCTGGAAGGTATGTCATGGAAACTCTACATGTGAGGTCAGCCTATTAAACACTAGTTGCAATATGTATTGTTACGGCGGCGGAACACGCTTAAAAAAACATAAATAAACGTGTTCGCCGCCCGGGGTCCACCGTGCGGCAGATGGAAAAACCGCAGCTAGAAGACACAGAGCACTGTGGCGGTAATGTGCACGGGGTTCTATATCACACAGGTGCAATCAAGCAGTCTCTGTTAAGTGCACAGAGCTGCGACAGGAAAAATAGGAAAGGAACGCTGAGCCTGTTAGTAACACAGGGACTCAGCGGCACACATGCGGTAGGCAAAAACCGGAGTAGTTAAAACGTCACTACGTCCGACACCTAACGTGGTAACAAGTGTGCTGGCGTCGCAACCGCAAAAATATGCTGCAACTGCAGCGCGGCGTGAACAGAGCCGCAAGCAAGGCGCTGCAAGGACGCTGGCGCAATGCAGGACGCTTAGATGCTGCACAAGGTATGGCTGGATTGCACTGGCGCTAGCGCTGCTACTGGCGGCTGCCCAATCTCTCACACAATCGTAATATCAGAGGGAAGGGGTTTCATAATAAGTCATCCACCAGTCCAAGCATACATTACCATACACACAGCAGCAGTATGAAAATACTAGCGCATGGCTGAACAGCCATGCACACTTTTTATAGCGTACGGGACCTTCCGGAAGTCTCCATAACCCTGAGCTGGACCAATGGAATCAGGAGCAGGACCTGAGCACCTGACTCCTGAGCTCCAATGGGAGGTTGTCCCAGGAGCATGCTCAGAGTATGGAGTGAAGGACTTAGCCTCCGGAGAGCGTTGCTGAAAAGCAATCTCTTCTGCAATCTCTCCTGCTGTGGACGGATAGCAGGAGACTGCAGGATGTAAGGGTCCAGATCTCTGCATAGCCAGGGCAGAAATCTGACTCCTAACATGTATTTACAAAACTTCCATTTTCTCTATGCCTGACCTAAACTACTTCATTTTTCAGTAGGTATTAGTATATAATGAGGTGGCCTTCACCATCCATCTCCTGAAATGGGCAACATCAATGGCATTTAACGGGTCCCAAGTACTTAATTACATCTCAATATGCCATATTTCCCATTTCAGGAGATGGATGGTGAAGGCCACCTCATTATATACTAATACCTACTGAAAAATAAAGTACTTTAGGTCAGGCATAGAGAAAATGGAAGTTTTGTAAATACATATTACAACTAGCACATATGTGTGTGTGCATGTTTCAAAGCCGTGTTTGTTTTTGGGTAGCTGTGTTTGTGTAAGTAGAAGAGATGTATGTGAATGTGGCAAAACTGTATATGTGTACGTGTGAGAG
Organism: Dendrobates tinctorius; assembly: GCF_039654945.1. Lineage (NCBI taxonomy): Eukaryota > Metazoa > Chordata > Amphibia > Anura > Dendrobatidae > Dendrobates > Dendrobates tinctorius. Next base: position 5,864,039 of record NW_027361741.1, on the reverse strand, counting down.
CTGAGTGTTATATAGGAAAGGTGTGTGTGTGAACATAGGAGAGCTGTGTGTTTATATGTAGCTGAGCTGTGTGTGTGTTGGAGAGGTGTGTGTATGTAAGACAGCTGTGTGTAACTGAAATGTGTGTATGTATGTTGCAGACATGTGTGTATGCATAGCAGAGCTTAGTGTGCATATACTGTGCATGCAGTAGTGATGTTACGTATTTGCTCCAGAGAATGCATATAAACTGTCTGCGGCAAAGGTACACATGTATAATATACATGCTGCAGAGAAATAGTAACATTAGATCTCTATCCACTATATTCTTCCCTACAGCAGTAAAGTTAGTGTTATCAAATCCCCTACAAATTTACACCTGAGGGAAATTTTAATTGGTTGCAAAAGTTTTTATCCTATATTTTTACTAAGTGAACCTGGGGGTGTGTTTAAAATTAAGGTGTGTCTAATAGTTAGAAAACTTTGAAACTTTACATAAATTAATAGCAAAATGTTTACATTACACCTATCAAAAAACAGCCTCCTCCATATCCCCTCAAGCTGTCCTATCCATCACCAAGATAGGTGCGCTTTCTGCCATTTAGGTAGAAGTAATCTTCAAACAATTTGCTTCTAATTTAGATAAAGTAGCTGGAAGTTATGTCATGGAAACTCTACATGTGAGGTCAGCCTATTAAACACTAGTTGTAATATGTATTGTTACGGCGACGGAACACGCTTAAAAAATATAAATAAACGTGTTCGCCGCCCGGGGTCCACCGTGCGGCAGATGGAAAAACCGCAGCTAGAAGATACAGAGCACTGTGGCGGTAATGTGCACGGGGTTCTATATCACCCAGTTGCAATCAAGCAGTCTCTGTTAAGTGCACAGAGCTGCTACAGGAAAAATAGAAAAGGAACGCTGAGACTGTTAGTAACACAAGGACTCAGCGGCACACATGCGGTAGGCAAAAACCGGAGTAGTTAAAACGTCACTACGTCCGACATCTACCGTGGTAACAACTGCAGCGCGGAGTGAACAGAGCCGCAAGCAAGGCGCTGCAAGGACGCTGGCGCAATGCAGGACGCTTAGCTGCTGCACAAGGTATGGCTGGAGCGCGCTGGCGCTAGCGCTGCTACTGGCGGCTGCCCAATCACTCACACAATCGTAATATCAGAGGGAAGGGGTTTCATAATAAGTCATCCACCAGTCCAAGCATACATTACCATACACACAGCAGCAGTATGAAAATACTAGCGCATGGCTGAACAGCCATGCACACTTTTTATAGCGTACGGGACCTTCCGGAAGTCTCCATAACCCTGAACTGGACCAATGGAATCAGGAGCAGGACCTGAGCACCTGACTCCTGAGCTCCAATGGGAGGTTGTCCCAGGAGCATGCTCAGAGTATGGAGTGAAGGACTTAGCCTCCGGAGAGCGTTGCTGAAAAGCAATCTCTTCTGCAATCTCTCCTGCTGTGGACGGATAGCAGGAGACTGCAGGATGTAAGGGTCCAGATCTCTGCATAGCCAGGGCAGAAATCTGACTCCTAACATGTATTTACAAAACTTCCATTTTCTCTATGCCTGACCTAAACTACTTCATTTTTCAGTAGGTATTAGTATATAATGAGGTGGCCTTCACCATCCATCTCCTGAAATGGGCAACATCAATGGCATTTAACGGGTCCCAAGTACTTAATTACATCTCAATATGCCATATTTCCCATTTCAGGAGATGGATGGTGAAGGCCACCTCATTATATACTAATACCTACTGAAAAATAAAGTACTTTAGGTCAGGCATAGAGAAAATGGAAGTTTTGTAAATACATATTACAACTAGCACATATGTGTGTGTGCATGTTTCCAAGCCGTGTTTGTTTTTGGGTAGCTGTGTTTGTGTAAGCAGAAGAGATGTATGTGAATGTGGCAAAACTGTATATGTGTACGTGTGAGAGCTGAGTGTTATATAGGAAAGGTGTGTGTGTGAACATAGGAGAGCTGTGTGTTTATATGTAGCTGAGCTGTGTGTGTGTTGGAGAGGTGTGTGTATGTAAGACAGCTGTGTGTAACTGAAATGTGTGTATGTATGTTGCAGACATGTGTGTATGCATAGCAGAGCTTAGTGTGCATATACTGTGCATGCAGTAGTGATGTTACGTATGTGCTCCAGAGAATGCATATAAACTGTCTGCGGCAAAGGTACACATGTATAATATACATGCTGCAGAGAAATAGTAACATTAGATCTCTATCCACTATATTCTTCCCTACAGGAGTAAAGTTAGTGTTATCAAATCCCCTACAAATTTACACCTGAGGGAAATTTTAATTGGTTGCAAAAGTTTTTATCCTATATTTTTACTAAGTGAACCTGGGGGTGTGTTTAAAATTAAGGTGTGTCTAATAGTTAGAAAACTTTGAAACTTTACATAAATTAATAGCAAAATGTTTACATTACACCTATCAAAAAACAGCCTCCTCCATATCCCCTCAAGCTGTCCTATCCATCACCAAGATAGGTGCGCTTTCTGCCATTTAGGTAGAAGTAATCTTCAAACAATTTGCTTCTAATTTAGATAAAGTAGCTAGAAGTTATGTCATGGAAACTCTACATGTGAGGTCAGCCTATTAAACACTAGTTGTAATATGTATTGTTACGGCGACGGAACACGCTTAAAAAATATAAATAAACGTGTTCGCCGCCCGGGGTCCACCGTGCGGCAGATGGAAAAACCGCAGCTAGAAGATACAGAGCACTGTGGCGGTAATGTGCACGGGGTTCTATATCACCCAGTTGCAATCAAGCAGTCTCTGTTAAGTGCACAGAGCTGCTACAGGAAAAATAGAAAAGGAACGCTGAGACTGTTAGTAACACAAGGACTCAGCGGCACACATGCGGTAGGCAAAAACCGGAGTAGTTAAAACGTCACTACGTCCGACATCTACCGTGGTAACAACTGCAGCGCGGAGTGAACAGAGCCGCAAGCAAGGCGCTGCAAGGACGCTGGCGCAATGCAGGACGCTTAGCTGCTGCACAAGGTATGGCTGGAGCGCGCTGGCGCTAGCGCTGCTACTGGCGGCTGCCCAATCACTCACACAATCGTAATATCAGAGGGAAGGGGTTTCATAATAAGTCATCCACCAGTCCAAGCATACATTACCATACACACAGCAGCAGTATGAAAATACTAGCGCATGGCTGAACAGCCATGCACACTTTTTATAGCGTACGGGACCTTCCGGAAGTCTCCATAACCCTGAGCTGGACCAATGGAATCAGGAGCAGGACCTGAGCACCTGACTCCTGAGCTCCAATGGGAGGTTGTCCCAGGAGCATGCTCAGAGTATGGAGTGAAGGACTTAGCCTCCGGAGAGCGTTGCTGAAAAGCAATCTCTTCTGCAATCTCTCCTGCTGTGGACGGATAGCAGGAGACTGCAGGATGTAAGGGTCCAGATCTCTGCATAGCCAGGGCAGAAATCTGACTCCTAACATGTATTTACAAAACTTCCATTTTCTCTATGCCTGACCTAAACTACTTCATTTTTCAGTAGGTATTAGTATATAATGAGGTGGCCTTCACCATCCATCTCCTGAAATGGGCAACATCAATGGCATTTAACGGGTCCCAAGTACTTAATTACATCTCAATATGCCATATTTCCCATTTCAGGAGATGGATGGTGAAGGCCACCTCATTATATACTAATACCTACTGAAAAATAAAGTACTTTAGGTCAGGCATAGAGAAAATGGAAGTTTTGTAAATACATATTACAACTAGCACATATGTGTGTGTGCATGTTTCCAAGCCGTGTTTGTTTTTGGGTAGCTGTGTTTGTGTAAGTAGAAGAGATGTATGTGAATGTGGCAAAACTGTATATGTGTACGTGTGAGAGCTGAGTGTTATATAGGAAAGGTGTGTGTGTGAACATAGGAGAGCTGTGTGTTTATATGTAGCTGAGCTGTGTGTGTGTTGGAGAGGTGTGTGTATGTAAGACAGCTGTGTGTAACTGAAATGTGTGTATGTATGTTGCAGACATGTGTGTATGCATAGCAGAGCTTAGTGTGCATATACTGTGCATGCAGTAGTGATGTTACGTATGTGCTCCAGAGAATGCATATAAACTGTCTGCGGCAAAGGTACACATGTATAATATACATGCTGCAGAGAAATAGTAACATTAGATCTCTATCCACTATAGTCTTCCCTACAGCAGTAAAGTTAGTGTTATCAAATCCCCTACAAATTTACACCTGTGGGAAATTTTAATTGGTTGCAAAAGTTTTTATCCTATATTTTTACTAAGTGAACCTGGGGGTGTGTTTAAAATTAAGGTGTGTCTAATAGTTAGAAAACTTTGAAACTTTACATAAATTAATAGCAAAATGTTTACATTACACCTATCAAAAAACAGCCTCCTCCATATCCCCTCAAGCTGTCCTATCCATCACCAAGATAGGTGCGCTTTCTGCCATTTAGGTAGAAGTAATCTTCAAACAATTTGCTTCTAATTTTGATAAAGTAGCTGGAAGTTATGTCATGGAAACTTTACATGTGAGGTCAGCCTATTAAACACTAGTTGTAATATGTATTGTTACGGCGACGGAACACGCTTAAAAAATATAAATAAACGTGTTCGCTGCCCGGGGTCCACCGTGCGGCAGATGGAAAAACCGCAGCTAGAAGACACAGAGCACTGTGGCGGTAATGTGCACGGGGTTCTATATCACCCAGGTGCAATCAAGCAGTCTCTGTTAAGTGCACAGAGCTGCTACAGGAAAAATAGAAAAGGAACGCTGAGACTGTTAGTAACACAGAGCCTCAGCGGCACACATGCGGTAGGCAAAAACCGGAGTAGTTAAAACGTCACTACGTCCGACACCTAACGTGGTAACAAGTGTGCTGGCGTCGCAACCGCAAAAATATGCTGCAACTGCAGCGCGGCGTGAACAGAGCCGCAAGCAAGGCGCTGCAAGGACGCTGGCGCAATGCAGGACGCTTAGATGCTGCACAAGGTATGGCTGTATTGCACTGGCGCTAGCGCTGCTACTGGCGGCTGCCCAATCTCTCACACAATCGTAATATCAGAGGGAAGGGGTTTCATAATAAGTCATCCACCAGTCCAAGCATACATTACCATACACACAGCAGCAGTATGAAAATACTAGCGCATGGCTGAACAGCCATGCACACTTTTTATAGCGTACGGGACCTTCCGGAAGTCTCCATAACCCTGAGCTGGACCAATGGAATCAGGAGTAGGACCTGAGCACCTGACTCCTGAGCTCCAATGGGAGGTTGTCCCAGGAGCATGCTCAGAGTATGGAGTGAAGGACTTGGCCTCCGGAGAGAGTTGCTGAAAAGCAATCTCTTCTGCAATCTCTCCTGCTGTGGACGGATAGCAGGAGACTGCAGGATGTAAGGGTCCAGATCTCTGCATAGCCAGGGCAGAAATCTGACTCCTAACATGTATTTACAAAACTTCCATTTTCTCTATGCCTGACCTAAACTACTTCATTTTTCAGTAGGTATTAGTATATAATGAGGTGGCCTTCACCATCCATCTCCTGAAATGGGCACCATCAATGGCATTTAACGGGTCCCAAATACTTAATTACATCTCAATATGCCATATAAAGAGGCTATCAGGCATATAAAGCTTACTGGAATAATATTAAAATTATAGGCAAGGATGTGACATCTTATCAGTGGTAAAGGCACCACAAAAGAACCCAGGATGTTAAAACTCTAGGTTTTGACTCTTTGTAAACAATTGTACTTTTTAATTCCTGTATCACAACTAGACAATAAGATGCATATTTAGCCAAGAAACATCTTACTAAAATGTGTATGTGTGTTACAGTCCAGAGGCAGCTTATTCTGAATGAGCAGAATGCTGACAACATCCTTCCTGATCACTGAGAGAACTGTTTTCTCTGTTCTTGCCCCACACTGATCTATCTGATCGGTGCTGTACTGGAGAGAATGAAACTGGGACCTGCAGGGACACTGCACGTCCTGTGTAGCTGAAGGCCCATTCAAAGCATGTGATCAGTCACATTCTTGAAAGGAATTTCAAAATGTGGTAATGTATACAGGGGTTGCGCTGATGTATATGTGTTTGTGTGTATATATATATATATATGTGTGAGTGTACATAGAGAAGCTGTATGTGTTGCATATATGAGACTTTTGAGTATGGAGGAAAGCAATGTGCGTGTGTTTAGCAAACAGTGTATGTATTTATTTTACTCATTTATATAGCGCCATTAATCCCACAACGCTTTACAGACATTATTGTCACTGTCCCCGATGGGGCTCACAATCTAAATTGCCTATCAGTATGTCTTTGGAATGTGGACGGAAACCCACGCAAACACGGGGAGAACATACAAACACCTTACTCATTTATATAGCGCCATTAATTCCACTGCGCTTTACAGACATTATTGGCACTGTCCCCGATGGGGCTTACAATTTAAATTTCCTATCATTATGTCTTTGGTATGTGAGAGAAAACTCACTCAAATATGGGGAGAATATACAAACTTCTTGCAGATGTTGCCCTTTGTAGGATTTGAACTAAGGACCCCATCGTTGCACGACTAACCACTGAGCTACCGTGCCGATGTAAGTAGCACATATGTGTGTGTGCATGTTTCAAAGCCGTGTTTGTTTTTGGGTAGCTGTGTTTGTGTAAGTAGAAGAGCTGTATGTGAATGTGGCAAAACTGTATATGTGTATGTGTGAGAGCTGAGTGTTATATAGGAAAGGTGTGTGTGTGAACATAGGAGAGCTGTGTGTTTATATGTAGCTGAGCTGTGTGTGTGTTGGAGAGGTGTGTGTATGTAAGACAGCTGTGTGTAACTGAAATGTGTGTATGTTTTTGCAGACATGTGTGTATGCATAGCAGAGCTTAGTGTGCATATACTGTGCATGCAGTAGTGATGTTACGTATGTGCTCCAGAGAATGCATATAAACAGCCTGCGGCAAAGGTACACATGTATAATATACATGCTGCAGAGAAATACTAACATTAGATCTCTATCCACTATATTCTTCCCTACAGCAGTAAAGTTAGTGTTATCAAATCCCCTACAAATTTACACCTGTGGGAAATGTTAAATAGTTGCAAAAGTTTTTATTCTATATTTTTACTAAGTAAACCTGGGGGTGCGTTTAAAATTAAGGTGTGTCTAATAGAAAACTTTGAAACTTTACATAAATTAATAGCAAAATGTTTACATTACACCTATCAAAAAACAGCCTCCTCCATTTCCCCTCAAGCTGTCCTATCCATCACCAAGATAGGTGCGCTTTCTGCCATTTAAGTAGAAGTAATCTTCAAACAATTTGCTTCTAATTTAGATAAAGTAGCTGGAAGGTATGTCATGGAAACTCTACATGTGAGGTCAGCCTATTAAACACTAGTTGCAATATGTATTGTTACGGCGGCGGAACACGCTTAAAAAAACATAAATAAACGTGTTCGCCGCCCGGGGTCCACCGTGCGGCAGATGGAAAAACCGCAGCTAGAAGACACAGAGCACTGTGGCGGTAATGTGCACGGGGTTCTATATCACACAGGTGCAATCAAGCAGTCTCTGTTAAGTGCACAGAGCTGCTACAGGAAAAATAGAAAAGGAACGCTGAGCCTGTTAGTAACACAGGGACTCAGCGGCACACATGCGGTAGGCAAAAACCGGAGTAGTTAAAACGTCACTACGTCCGACACCTAACGTGGTAACAAGTGTGCTGGCGTCGCAACCGCAAAAATATGCTGCAACTGCAGCGCGGCGTGAACAGAGCCGCAAGCAAGGCGCTGCAAGGACGCTGGCGCAATGCAGGACGCTTAGATGCTGCACAAGGTATGGCTGGAATGCACTGGCGCTAGCGCTGCTACTGGCGGCTGCCCAATCTCTCACACAATCGTAATATCAGAGGGAAGGGGTTTCATAATAAGTCATCCACCAGTCCAAGCATACATTACCATACACACAGCAGCAGTATGAAAATACTAGCGCATGGCTGAACAGCCATGCACACTTTTTATAGCGTACGGGACCTTCCGGAAGTCTCCATAACCCTGAGCTGGACCAATGGAATCAGGAGCAGGACCTGAGCACCTGACTCCTGAGCTCCAATGGGAGGTTGTCCCAGGAGCATGCTCAGAGTATGGAGTGAAGGACTTAGCCTCCGGAGAGCGTTGCTGAAAAGCAATCTCTTCTGCAATCTCTCCTGCTGTGGACGGATAGCAGGAGACTGCAGGATGTAAGGGTCCAGATCTCTGCATAGCCAGGGCAGAAATCTGACTCCTAACATGTATTTACAAAACTTCCATTTTCTCTATGCCTGACCTAAACTACTTCATTTTTCAGTAGGTATTAGTATATAATGAGGTGGCCTTCACCATCCATCTCCTGAAATGGGCAACATCAATGGCATTTAACGGGTCCCAAGTACTTAATTACATCTCAATATGCCATATTTCCCATTTCAGGAGATGGATGGTGAAGGCCACCTCATTATATACTAATACCTACTGAAAAATAAAGTACTTTAGGTCAGGCATAGAGAAAATGGAAGTTTTGTAAATACATATTACAACTAGCACATATGTGTGTGTGCATGTTTCAAAGCCGTGTTTGTTTTTGGGTAGCTGTGTTTGTGTAAGTAGAAGAGATGTATGTGAATGTGGCAAAACTGTATATGTGTACGTGTGAGAGCTGAGTGTTATATAGGAAAGGTGTGTGTGTGAACATAGGAGAGCTGTGTGTTTATATGTAGCTGAGCTGTGTGTGTGTTGGAGAGGTGTGTGTATGTAAGACAGCTGTGTGTAACTGAAATGTGTGTATGTATGTTGCAGACATGTGTGTATGCATAGCAGAGCTTAGTGTGCATATACTGTGCATGCAGTAGTGATGTTACGTATTTGCTCCAGAGAATGCATATAAACTGTCTGCGGCAAAGGTACACATGTATAATATACATGCTGCAGAGAAATAGTAACATTAGATCTCTATCCACTATATTCTTCCCTACAGCAGTAAAGTTAGTGTTATCAAATCCCCTACAAATTTACACCTGAGGGAAATTTTAATTGGTTGCAAAAGTTTTTATCCTATATTTTTACTAAGTGAACCTGGGGGTGTGTTTAAAATTAAGGTGTGTCTAATAGTTAGAAAACTTTGAAACTTTACATAAATTAATAGCAAAATGTTTACATTACACCTATCAAAAAACAGCCTCCTCCATATCCCCTCAAGCTGTCCTATCCATCACCAAGATAGGTGCGCTTTCTGCCATTTAGGTAGAAGTAATCTTCAAACAATTTGCTTCTAATTTAGATAAAGTAGCTGGAAGTTATGTCATGGAAACTCTACATGTGAGGTCAGCCTATTAAACACTAGTTGTAATATGTATTGTTACGGCGACGGAACACGCTTAAAAAATATAAATAAACGTGTTCGCCGCCCGGGGTCCACCGTGCGGCAGATGGAAAAACCGCAGCTAGAAGATACAGAGCACTGTGGCGGTAATGTGCACGGGGTTCTATATCACCCAGTTGCAATCAAGCAGTCTCTGTTAAGTGCACAGAGCTGCTACAGGAAAAATAGAAAAGGAACGCTGAGACTGTTAGTAACACAAGGACTCAGCGGCACACATGCGGTAGGCAAAAACCGGAGTAGTTAAAACGTCACTACGTCCGACATCTACCGTGGTAACAACTGCAGCGCGGAGTGAACAGAGCCGCAAGCAAGGCGCTGCAAGGACGCTGGCGCAATGCAGGACGCTTAGCTGCTGCACAAGGTATGGCTGGAGCGCGCTGGCGCTAGCGCTGCTACTGGCGGCTGCCCAATCACTCACACAATCGTAATATCAGAGGGAAGGGGTTTCATAATAAGTCATCCACCAGTCCAAGCATACATTACCATACACACAGCAGCAGTATGAAAATACTAGCGCATGGCTGAACAGCCATGCACACTTTTTATAGCGTACGGGACCTTCCGGAAGTCTCCATAACCCTGAACTGGACCAATGGAATCAGGAGCAGGACCTGAGCACCTGACTCCTGAGCTCCAATGGGAGGTTGTCCCAGGAGCATGCTCAGAGTATGGAGTGAAGGACTTAGCCTCCGGAGAGCGTTGCTGAAAAGCAATCTCTTCTGCAATCTCTCCTGCTGTGGACGGATAGCAGGAGACTGCAGGATGTAAGGGTCCAGATCTCTGCATAGCCAGGGCAGAAATCTGACTCCTAACATGTATTTACAAAACTTCCATTTTCTCTATGCCTGACCTAAACTACTTCATTTTTCAGTAGGTATTAGTATATAATGAGGTGGCCTTCACCATCCATCTCCTGAAATGGGCAACATCAATGGCATTTAACGGGTCCCAAGTACTTAATTACATCTCAATATGCCATATTTCCCATTTCAGGAGATGGATGGTGAAGGCCACCTCATTATATACTAATACCTACTGAAAAATAAAGTACTTTAGGTCAGGCATAGAGAAAATGGAAGTTTTGTAAATACATATTACAACTAGCACATATGTGTGTGTGCATGTTTCAAAGCCGTGTTTGTTTTTGGGTAGCTGTGTTTGTGTAAGTAGAAGAGATGTATGTGAATGTGGCAAAACTGTATATGTGTACGTGTGAGAGCTGAGTGTTATATAGGAAAGGTGTGTGTGTGAACATAGGAGAGCTGTGTGTTTATATGTAGCTGAGCTGTGTGTGTGTTGGAGAGGTGTGTGTATGTAAGACAGCTGTGTGTAACTGAAATGTGTGTATGTATGTTGCAGACATGTGTGTATGCATAGCAGAGCTTAGTGTGCATATACTGTGCATGCAGTAGTGATGTTACGTATGTGCTCCAGAGAATGCATATAAACTGTCTGCGGCAAAGGTACACATGTATAATATACATGCTGCAGAGAAATAGTAACATTAGATCTCTATCCACTATATTCTTCCCTACAGGAGTAAAGTTAGTGTTATCAAATCCCCTACAAATTTACACCTGAGGGAAATTTTAATTGGTTGCAAAAGTTTTTATCCTATATTTTTACTAAGTGAACCTGGGGGTGTGTTTAAAATTAAGGTGTGTCTAATAGTTAGAAAACTTTGAAACTTTACATAAATTAATAGCAAAATGTTTACATTACACCTATCAAAAAACAGCCTCCTCCATATCCCCTCAAGCTGTCCTATCCATCACCAAGATAGGTGCGCTTTCTGCCATTTAGGTAGAAGTAATCTTCAAACAATTTGCTTCTAATTTAGATAAAGTAGCTGGAAGTTATGTCATGGAAACTCTACATGTGAGGTCAGCCTATTAAACACTAGTTGTAATATGTATTGTTACGGCGACGGAACACGCTTAAAAAATATAAATAAACGTGTTCGCCGCCCGGGGTCCACCGTGCGGCAGATGGAAAAACCGCAGCTAGAAGATACAGAGCACTGTGGCGGTAATGTGCACGGGGTTCTATATCACCCAGTTGCAATCAAGCAGTCTCTGTTAAGTGCACAGAGCTGCTACAGGAAAAATAGAAAAGGAACGCTGAGACTGTTAGTAACACAAGGACTCAGCGGCACACATGCGGTAGGCAAAAACCGGAGTAGTTAAAACGTCACTACGTCCGACATCTACCGTGGTAACAACTGCAGCGCGGAGTGAACAGAGCCGCAAGCAAGGCGCTGCAAGGACGCTGGCGCAATGCAGGACGCTTAGCTGCTGCACAAGGTATGGCTGGAGCGCGCTGGCGCTAGCGCTGCTACTGGCGGCTGCCCAATCACTCACACAATCGTAATATCAGAGGGAAGGGGTTTCATAATAAGTCATCCACCAGTCCAAGCATACATTACCATACACACAGCAGCAGTATGAAAATACTAGCGCATGGCTGAACAGCCATGCACACTTTTTATAGCGTACGGGACCTTCCGGAAGTCTCCATAACCCTGAGCTGGACCAATGGAATCAGGAGCAGGACCTGAGCACCTGACTCCTGAGCTCCAATGGGAGGTTGTCCCAGGAGCATGCTCAGAGTATGGAGTGAAGGACTTAGCCTCCGGAGAGCGTTGCTGAAAAGCAATCTCTTCTGCAATCTCTCCTGCTGTGGACGGATAGCAGGAGACTGCAGGATGTAAGGGTCCAGATCTCTGCATAGCCAGGGCAGAAATCTGACTCCTAACATGTATTTACAAAACTTCCATTTTCTCTATGCCTGACCTAAACTACTTCATTTTTCAGTAGGTATTAGTATATAATGAGGTGGCCTTCACCATCCATCTCCTGAAATGGGCAACATCAATGGCATTTAACGGGTCCCAAGTACTTAATTACATCTCAATATGCCATATTTCCCATTTCAGGAGATGGATGGTGAAGGCCACCTCATTATATACTAATACCTACTGAAAAATAAAGTACTTTAGGTCAGGCATAGAGAAAATGGAAGTTTTGTAAATACATATTACAACTAGCACATATGTGTGTGTGCATGTTTCAAAGCCGTGTTTGTTTTTGGGTAGCTGTGTTTGTGTAAGTAGAAGAGATGTATGTGAATGTGGCAAAACTGTATATGTGTACGTGTGAGAGCTGAGTGTTATATAGGAAAGGTGTGTGTGTGAACATAGGAGAGCTGTGTGTTTATATGTAGCTGAGCTGTGTGTGTGTTGGAGAGGTGTGTGTATGTAAGACAGCTGTGTGTAACTGAAATGTGTGTATGTATGTTGCAGACATGTGTGTATGCATAGCAGAGCTTAGTGTGCATATACTGTGCATGCAGTAGTGATGTTACGTATGTGCTCCAGAGAATGCATATAAACTGTCTGCGGCAAAGGTACACATGTATAATATACATGCTGCAGAGAAATAGTAACATTAGATCTCTATCCACTATAGTCTTCCCTACAGCAGTAAAGTTAGTGTTATCAAATCCCCTACAAATTTACACCTGTGGGAAATTTTAATTGGTTGCAAAAGTTTTTATCCTATATTTTTACTAAGTGAACCTGGGGGTGTGTTTAAAATTAAGGTGTGTCTAATAGTTAGAAAACTTTGAAACTTTACATAAATTAATAGCAAAATGTTTACATTACACCTATCAAAAAACAGCCTCCTCCATATCCCCTCAAGCTGTCCTATCCATCACCAAGATAGGTGCGCTTTCTGCCATTTAGGTAGAAGTAATCTTCAAACAATTTGCTTCTAATTTTGATAAAGTAGCTGGAAGTTATGTCATGGAAACTTTACATGTGAGGTCAGCCTATTAAACACTAGTTGTAATATGTATTGTTACGGCGACGGAACACGCTTAAAAAATATAAATAAACGTGTTCGCTGCCCGGGGTCCACCGTGCGGCAGATGGAAAAACCGCAGCTAGAAGACACAGAGCACTGTGGCGGTAATGTGCACGGGGTTCTATATCACCCAGGTGCAATCAAGCAGTCTCTGTTAAGTGCACAGAGCTGCTACAGGAAAAATAGAAAATATGCTGCAACTGCAGCGCGGCGTGAACAGAGCCGCAAGCAAGGCGCTGCAAGGACGCTGGCGCAATGCAGGACGCTTAGATGCTGCACAAGGTATGGCTGGATTGCACTGGCGCTAGCGCTGCTACTGGCGGCTGCCCAATCTCTCACACAATCGTAATATCAGAGGGAAGGGGTTTCATAATAAGTCATCCACCAGTCCAAGCATACATTACCATACACACAGCAGCAGTATGAAAATACTAGCGCATGGCTGAACAGCCATGCACACTTTTTATAGCGTACGGGACCTTCCGGAAGTCTCCATAACCCTGAGCTGGACCAATGGAATCACGAGCAGGACCTGAGCACCTGACTCCTGAGCTCCAATGGGAGGTTGTCCCAGGAGCATGCTCAGAGTATGGAGTGAAGGACTTAGCCTCCGGAGAGCGTTGCTGAAAAGCAATCTCTTCTGCAATCTCTCCTGCTGTGGATGGATAGCAGGAGACTGCAGGATGTAAGGGTCCAAATCTCTGCGTAGCCAGGGCAGAAATCTGACTCCTAACATGTATTTACAAAACTTCCATTTTCTCTATGCCTGACCTAAACTACTTCATTTTTCAGTAGGTATTAGTATATAATGAGGTGGCCTTCACCATCCATCTCCTGAAATGGGCAACATCAATGGCATTTAACGGGTCCCAAGTACTTAATTACGTCTCAATATGCCATATTTCCCATTTCAGGAGATGGATGGTGAAGGCCACCTCATTATATACTAATACCTACTGAAAAATAAAGTACTTTAGGTCAGGCATAGAGAAAATGGAAGTTTTGTAAATACATATTACAACTAGCACATATGTGTGTGTGCATGTTTCAAAGCCGTGTTTGTTTTTGGGTAGCTGTGTTTGTGTAAGTAGAAGAGATGTATGTGAATGTGGCAAAACTGTATATGTGTACGTGTGAGAGCTGAGTGTTATATAGGAAAGGTGTGTGTGTGAACATAGGAGAGCTGTGTGTTTATATGTAGCTGAGCTGTGTGTGTGTTGGAGAGGTGTGTGTATGTAAGACAGCTGTGTGTAACTGAAATGTGTGTATGTATGTTGCAGACATGTGTATGCATAGCAGAGCTTAGTGTGCATATACTGTGCATGCAGTAGTGATGTTACGTATGTGCTCCAGAGAATGCATATAAACTGTCTGCGGCAAAGGTACACATGTATAATATACATGCTGCAGAGAAATAGTAACATTAGATCTCTATCCACTATATTCTTCCCTACAGCAGTAAAGTTAGTGTTATCAAATCCCCTACAAATTTACACCTGTGGGAAATTTTAATTGGTTGCAAAAGTTTTTATCCTATATTTTTACTAAGTGAACCTGGGAGTGTGTTTAAAATTAAGGTGTGTCTAATAGTTAGAAAACTTTGAAACTTTACATAAATTAATAGCAAAATGTTTACATTACACCTATCAAAAAACAGCCTCCTCCATATCCCCTCAAGCTGTCCTATCCATCACCAAGATAGGTGCGCTTTCTGCCATTTAGGTAGAAGTAATCTTCAAACAATTTGCTTCTAATTTTGATAAAGTAGCTGGAAGTTATGTCATGGAAACTCTACATGTGAGGTCAGCCTATTAAACACTAGTTGTAATATGTATTGTTACGGCGACAGAACACGCTTAAAAAATATAAATAAACGTGTTCGCTGCCCGGGGTCCACCGTGCGGCAGATGGAAAAACCGCAGCTAGAAGACACAGAGCACTGTGGCGGTAATGTGCACGGGGTTCTATATCACCCAGGTGCAATCAAGCAGTCTCTGTTAAGTGCACAGAGCTGCTACAGGAAAAATAGAAAAGGAACGCTGAGACTGTTAGTAACACAGGGACTCAGCGGCACACATGCGGTAGGCAAAAACCGGAATAGTTAAAACGTCACTACGTCCGACACCTAACGTGGTAACAAGTGTGCTGGCGTCGCAACCGCAAAAATATGCTGCAACTGCAGCGCGGCGTGAACAGAGCCGCAAGCAAGGCGCTGCAAGGACGCTGGCGCAATGCAGGACGCTTAGATGCTGCACAAGTTATGGCTGGATTGCACTGGCGCTAGCGCTGCTACTGGCGGATGCCCAATCTCTCACACAATCGTAATATCAGAGGGAAGGGGTTTCATAATAAGTCATCCACCAGTCCAAGCATACATTACCATACACACAGCAGCAGTATGAAAATACTAGCGCATGGCTGAACAGCCATGCACACTTTTTATAGCGTACGGGACCTTCCGGAAGTCTCCATAACCCTGAGCTGGACCAATGGAATCAGGAGTAGGACCTGAGCACCTGACTCCTGAGCTCCAATGGGAGGTTGTCCCAGGAGCATGCTCAGAGTATGGAGTGAAGGACTTAGCCTCCGGAGAGAGTTGCTGAAAAGCAATCTCTTCTGCAATCTCTCCTGCTGTGGACGGATAGCAGGAGACTGCAGGATGTAACGGTCCAGATCTCTGCATAGCCAGGGCAGAAATCTGACTCCTAACATGTATTTACAAAACTTCCATTTTCTCTATGCCTGACCTAAACTACTTCATTTTTCAGTAGGTATTAGTATATAATGAGGTGGCCTTCACCATCCATCTCCTGAAATGGGCACCATCAATGGCATTTAACGGGTCCCAAATACTTAATTACATCTCAATATGCCATATAAAGAGGCTATCAGGCATATAAAGCTTACTGGAATAATATTAAAATTATAGGCAAGGATGTGACATCTTATCAGTGGTAAAGGCACCACAAAAGAACCCAGGATGTTAAAACTCTAGGTTTTGACTCTTTGTAAACAATTGTACTTTTTAATTCCTGTATCACAACTAGACAATAAGATGCATATTTAGCCAAGAAAAATCTTACTAAAATGTGTATGTGTGTTACAGTCCAGAGGCAGCTTATTCTGAATGAGCAGAATGCTGACAACATCCTTCCTGATCACTGAGAGAACTGTTTTCTCTGTTCTTGCCCCACACTGATCTATCTGATTGGTGCTGTACTGGAGAGAATGAAACTGGGACCTGCAGGGACACTGCACGTCCTGTGTAGCTGAAGGCCCATTCAAAGCATGTGATCAGTCACATTCTTGAAAGGAATTTCAAAATGTGGTAATGTATACAGGGGTTGCGCTGATGTATATGTGTTTGTGTGTATATATATATATGTGTGAGTGTACATAGAGAAGCTGTATGTGTTGCATATATGAGACTTTTGAGTATGGAGGAAAGCAATGTGCGTGTGTTTAGCAAACAGTGTATGTATTTATTTTACTCATTTATATAGCGCCATTAATCCCACAACGCTTTACAGACATTATTGTCACTGTCCCCGATGGGGCTCACAATCTAAATTGCCTATCAGTATGTCTTTGGAATGTGGACGGAAACCCACGCAAACACGGGGAGAACATACAAACACCTTACTCATTTATATAGCGCCATTAATTCCACTGCGCTTTACAGACATTATTGGCACTGTCCCCGATGGGGCTTACAATTTAAATTTCCTATCATTATGTCTTTGGTATGTGAGAGAAAACTCACTCAAATACGGGGAGAATATACAAACTTCTTGCAGATGTTGCCCTTTGTAGGATTTGAACTAAGGACCCCATCGTTGCACGACTAACCACTGAGCTACCGTGCCGATGTAAGTAGCACATATGTGTGTGTGCATGTTTCAAAGCCGTGTTTGTTTTTGGGTAGCTGTGTTTGTGTAAGTAGAAGAGCTGTATGTGAATGTGGCAAAACTGTATATGTGTACGTGTGAGAGCTGAGTGTTATATAGGAAAGGTGTGTGTGTGAACATAGGAGAGCTGTGTGTTTATATGTAGCTGAGCTGTGTGTGTGTTGGAGAGGTGTGTGTATGTAAGACAGCTGTGTGTAACTGAAATGTGTGTATGTATGTTGCAGACATGTGTGTATGCATAGCAGAGCTTAGTGTGCATATACTGTGCATGCAGTAGTGATGTTACGTATGTGCTCCAGAGAATGCATATAAACTGCCTGCGGCAAAGGTACACATGTATAATATACATGCTGCAGAGAAATACTAACATTAGATCTCTATCCACTATATTCTTCCCTACAGCAGTAAAGTTAGTGTTATCAAATCCCCTACAAATTTACACCTGTGGGAAATGTTAAATAGTTGCAAAAGTTTTTATTCTATATTTTTACTAAGTAAACCTGGGGGTGCGTTTAAAATTAAGGTGTGTCTAATAGAAAACTTTGAAACTTTACATAAATTAATAGCAAAATGTTTACATTACACCTATCAAAAAACAGCCTCCTCCATTTCCCCTCAAGCTGTCCTATCCATCACCAAGATAGGTGCGCTTTCTGCCATTTAAGTAGAAGTAATCTTCAAACAATTTGCTTCTAATTTAGATAAAGTAGCTGGAAGGTATGTCATGGAAACTCTACATGTGAGGTCAGCCTATTAAACACTAGTTGCAATATGTATTGTTACGGCGGCGGAACACGCTTAAAAAAACATAAATAAACGTGTTCGCCGCCCGGGGTCCACCGTGCGGCAGATGGAAAAACCGCAGCTAGAAGACACAGAGCACTGTGGCGGTAATGTGCACGGGGTTCTATATCACACAGGTGCAATCAAGCAGTCTCTGTTAAGTGCACAGAGCTGCTACAGGAAAAATAGAAAAGGAACGCTGAGCCTGTTAGTAACACAGGGACTCAGCGGCACACATGCGGTAGGCAAAAACCGGAGTAGTTAAAACGTCACTACGTCCAACACCTAACGTGGTAACAAGTGTGCTGGCGTCGCAACCGCAAAAATATGCTGCAACTGCAGCGCGGCGTGAACAGAGCCGCAAGCAAGGCGCTGCAAGGACGCTGGCGCAATGCAGGACGCTTAGATGCTGCACAAGGTATGGCTGGATTGCACTGGCGCTAGCGCTGCTACTGGCGGCTGCCCAATCTCTCACACAATCGTAATATCAGAGGGAAGGGGTTTCATAATAAGTCATCCACCAGTCCAAGCATACATTACCATACACACAGCAGCAGTATGAAAATACTAGCGCATGGCTGAACAGCCATGCACACTTTTTATAGCGTACGGGACCTTCCGGAAGTCTCCATAACCCTGAGCTGGACCAATGGAATCAGGAGCAGGACCTGAGCACCTGACTCCTGAGCTCCAATGGGAGGTTGTCCCAGGAGCATGCTCAGAGTATGGAGTGAAGGACTTAGCCTCCGGAGAGCGTTGCTGAAAAGCAATCTCTTCTGCAATCTCTCCTGCTGTGGACGGATAGCAGGAGACTGCAGGATGTAAGGGTCCAGATCTCTGCATAGCCAGGGCAGAAATCTGACTCCTAACATGTATTTACAAAACTTCCATTTTCTCTATGCCTGACCTAAACTACTTCATTTTTCAGTAGGTATTAGTATATAATGAGGTGGCCTTCACCATCCATCTCCTGAAATGGGCAACATCAATGGCATTTAACGGGTCCCAAGTACTTAATTACATCTCAATATGCCATATTTCCCATTTCAGGAGATGGATGGTGAAGGCCACCTCATTATATACTAATACCTACTGAAAAATAAAGTACTTTAGGTCAGGCATAGAGAAAATGGAAGTTTTGTAAATACATATTACAACTAGCACATATGTGTGTGTGCATGTTTCCAAGCCGTGTTTGTTTTTGGGTAGCTGTTTGTGTAAGTAGAAGAGATGTATGTGAATGTGGCAAAACTGTATATGTGTACGTGTGAGAGCTGAGTGTTATATAGGAAAGGTGTGTGTGTGAACATAGGAGAGCTGTGTGTTTATATGTAGCTGAGCTGTGTGTGTTGGAGAGGTGTGTGTATGTAAGACAGCTGTGTGTAACTGAAATGTGTGTATGTATGTTGCAGACATGTGTGTATGCATAGCAGAGCTTAGTGTGCATATACTGTGCATGCAGTAGTGATGTTACGTATGTGCTCCAGAGAATGCATATAAACTGTCTGCGGCAAAGGTACACATGTATAATATACGTGCTGCAGAGAAATAGTAACATTAGATCTCTATCCACTATATTCTTCCCTACAGCAGTAAAGTTAGTGTTATCAAATCCCCTACAAATTTACACCTGAGGGAAATTTTAATTGGTTGCAAAAGTTTTTATCCTATATTTTTACTAAGTGAACCTGGGGGTGTGTTTAAAATTAAGGTGTGTCTAATAGTTAGAAAACTTTGAAACTTTACATAAATTAATAGCAAAATGTTTACATTACACCTATCAAAAAACAGCCTCCTCCATTTCCCCTCAAGCTGTCCTATCCATCGCCAAGATAGGTGCGCTTTCTGCCATTTAAGTAGAAGTAATCTTCAAACAATTTGCTTCTAACTTAGATAAAGTAGCTGGAAGGTATGTCATGGAAACTCTACATGTGAGGTCAGCCTATTAAACACTAGTTGCAATATGTATTGTTACGGCGGCGGAACACGCTTAAAAAAACATAAATAAACGTGTTCGCCGCCCGGGGGCCACCGTGCGGCAGATGGAAAAACCGCAGCTAGAAGACACAGAGCACTGTGGCGGTAATGTGCACGGGGTTCTATATCACACAGGTGCCAGACCTAAACTACTTCATTTTTCTGTAGGTATTAGTATATAATGAGGTGGCCTTCACCATCCATCTCCTGAAATGGGCACCATCAATGGCATTTAACGGGTCCCAAGTACTTAATTACATCTCAGTATGCCATATAAAGAGGCTATCAGGCATATAAAGCTTACTGGAATAATATTAAAATTATAGGCAAGGATGTGACATCATATCAGTGGTAAAGGCACCACAAAAGAACCCAGGATGTTAAAACTCTAGGTTTTGATTCTTTGTAAATAATTGTACTTTTTAACTCCTGTATCACAACTAGACAATAAGACGCATATTTAGCAAAGAAAAATCTTACTAAAAAGTGTATGTGTGTTACAGTCCAGAGGCAGCTTATTCTGAATCAGCAGAATGCTGACAACATCCTTCCTGATCACTGAGAGAACTGTTTTCTCTGTTCTTTCCCCCCACTGATCTATCTGATCGGTGCTGTACTGGAGAGAATGAAACTGGGACCTGCAGGGACACTGCACGTCCTGTGTAGCTGAAGGCCCTTTCACAGCATGTGATCACATTCTTGAAAGGAATTTCAAATTGTGGTAATGTATACAGTGGTTGTGTTGATATATATATTTGAGTGAGTGTACATAGAGGAGCTGTATGTGTTGCATATGAGTTTTTTGTGTATGGAGGAAAGCTATGTTCGAGTGTTTAGCAAACAGTGTATGTATTTATTTTACTCATTTAAATAGCGCCATTAAATCCACAGCGCTTTATAGACATTATTGTCACTTTCCCCGATTGGGCTCACAATCTAAATCCCCTATCAATATGTCTTTGGAATGTGGGAGGAAACCCTCACAAACACGGGAAGAACATACAAACAGATCTCGGCGGGCGCATTCTGTAATGCTGTAGATAAGCCTCTGATGTAAACTGAAAGATAAGAAAAACGAGTTAGATTATACTCACTGTAGGGGGGGGCGGTCCGATGCGGTCCGGGTCCGATGGGTATCACGGTCCGGCACCTCCTATCTTCTAGCGATGACGTCCTTCTCCTTGCTTCATGCCGCGCTCCTGCGCAGGCGTACTGATCTGCCCTGTTGAGGACAGACCAGAGTACTGCAGTGCGCAGGCGCCGGACTTCTCTGACCCTTCCCGGGGCCTGCGCACTGCAGTTCTCTGCTTTGCCCTCAACAGGGCAGATCAGTACGCCTGTGCAGGAGCGTGGCATGAAGCAAGGAGGAGGACATCATCGCTAGAAGATAGGAGGTGCCGGACCCGGACCCCGACACCCATCGGACCCGGATTGTTCCCCCCCGGTGAGTATAATCTAACTCGTTTTTCTTATCTTTCAGGTTACATCAGGGGCTTATCTACAGCAGTACAGAATGCTCTAGATAAGCCCCTGATAGTGGTGGCCACATCTCATAGGGCAAAAAATAGGTGATAGATTCCCTTTAATCAATGTATGCAGCATGGAGAGAAATCAGATCTCAACATCAGGTAAATGAGCTCATATATGTATGTGTATATATGTAGATAGGATGATAGATGCTGAACAGAATGGTTATCCATGACACATACAGTAATACACTGCACCATAGTCGCATACACTTATTATAAACTGCACACGTTATATACACATATCTATATACTTACACCACGCATACTGTGTCTAAGTAGACAGCACATCTACACTACACATACATCCATCACATGTACACTATGGATCACATCAGTAGTTTTAAGAGAAAACCAGGAGTGAAACCTAAACAGATGAAACCTATTTTGGAGCGATCTGCACCTCTGTGGTGTTTTGCACACACTCCAGGTTTTGGCTTACAAATTCCAAAACCAGGCCATAATCTCTATGTGTGAAAGTGGCCCCAGGATGGCAGCCGTAATGGGATAGTGCTTTTATCATTTCTCCCACAGTCCCTGCAGCTTCAGCCGCACAGTAAACAGATATGATCCCGGGTGAGGGGTAAAACCTGCTGCAATGCTTGTATACTGCAGTACGGCGGCCTATGTACGGGGGTCCAATAAAGTTATACGTCAGGGAAGACAGTGGAGGGAGGAATACGAAAACGGGTCAATGGTACTTATCCGTCACTTAGTAAATCCAAATCTTCCATCTGTGGCCTGGAGAAACCTCTGGTCTTGTTTGGACACAACTGCCGGGGAGACGACTGCTCTGCTCCAGTGATCGGCTGCAACTGGTGCGGCTGGTGGATGGAGCTGTGTCATAAGGCAGAAGGCGATGATGTCATAAAGAGAAGGCGATGATGTCATAAGAGAAGAAAGAATCCCAGGACTAGCACAGCAATTTCTCCTACAGAAATGTATTATGATCACTGCATTGAAAATATTGTAATAATATATTTTATAATTTGGAATATTTATTTAGAGGTGCAATTACTGAACATACATTTCAGTAGGCCAACATTTTGGATTTTAAAATCATTTTTCAAGCTGGTGTTATAAAGTATTCTAATTCACTGAGATGACTTTTGGGTTTTCATTGGCTGTAAGCCAAAATCCTCAACATTAACAGAAATAAACCCATGAAATAGATCACTCGGTGTGTAATGGCTCTATATAATATACGAGTTTCACTTTGTGTATTGAAGAACTGAAATAACTTTTTGATGTTATTCTAATTTTGTGAGAAGCACCTGTACACTTATTATAAACTGCACACGTCATATACACATACCTATACACTAACACTACACTTACACTACACATACTGTGTGTAAAAGGACAGCACATCTACACTACACATGTACGTCCATCACAAGTACACTATGGATCACATCAGTATTTTTAAGAGAAAACCAGGAGTGAAACCTAAACAGATGGAACCTATTTTGGAGCAATCAGCACCTTTGTTGTGTTTTGAACACACTCCTGGTTTTGGCTTACAAATGCCAAAACACAAATCCAGGCCATAATCTGTGTGTGTGAATGTGTCCCCAGGATGGCGGGAAGACAGCGGAGGGAGGAATACCGAAACGGATCACTGATACTTATCCATCACTTAGTAAATCCCAATCTTCCATCTGTGGCCTGGAGAAACCTCTGGTCTTGTTTGGACACAACTGCCGGGGAGACGACTGCTCTGCTCCAGCGATCGGCTGCAACTGGTGCGACTGGCGATGGAACTGTGTCATAAGAGAGAAGGCGATGATGTCATAAAGAGAAGGCGATGATGTCATAAGAGAAGAGAGAATTCCAGGACGAGCACAGCAATTTCTCCTACAGAAGTACATTATGTTCACTGCATTGAAAACATCTTAATTGTTTGTGACCTGTAATAAATATTTATTTAGAGGCTTCTTTCTGATAGAACCACCCCAAACATCACAACACAGGATGAGCCCCAGAAACACTGCAATTGTGCACAGGGTAGACTCTAGAAATATGGACATCCTGGTACTAACGGCGACATGACGGCTACCAGCAGTCACTAGTACTAGTAGAGGGAGCGCAGGGGCGAGCAGCAGAAAGCCGAACATTATATGTCCTGTGTATTAACTTACCGGGCGGTAGAGGGCGCGATTTAAAAAAATAAAAAAAGTAAAGGGCTGTCATGTGCCAGCGTCGCCATCAGGATCCTCCATCCGGCACCAGCCAAGAGATGGCCGCAGCGCAGGCGGTCCCTAACACTGCTCCCTGACCCCGGCCATCGATACCTCCCTGCTCTGTCAGCGCCGCCCAGGACAGAAACTAAGGAGCTCCCCTTGTTACCTCAGCAGGACGCAGGCTACTTCTAGCCATTGCAGGCCGGTGTCACTGCATGGCACTGGCCAGCGTCAGCTGTGAGTAGAGACAGACGAGGAGATGGAGGCTGTGGTGGTCCCGGAGCCTGGATTAGGGAAGTTGCAAAAGTTTTTATCCTATATTTTTACTAAGTAAACCTGGGGGGTGTTTAAAATTAACGTGTGTCTAATAGTTAGAAAACTTTGAAATTTTACATAAATTAATAGCAAAATGTTTACATTACACCTATCAAAAAAAGCCTCCTCCATATCCCCTCAAGCTGTCCTATCCATCACCAAGATAGGTGCGCTTTCTGCCATTTAGGTAGAAGTAATCTTCAAACAATTTGCTTCTAATTTAGATAAAGTAGCTGGAAGGTATGTCATGGAAACTTTACATGTGAGGTCAGCCTATTAAACACTAGTTGTAATATGTATTGTTACGGCGGCGGAACACGCTTAAAAAAATATAAATAAACGTGTTCGCCGCCCGGGGTCCAACGTGCGGCAGATGGAAAAACCGCAGCTACAAGACACAGAGCACTGTGGCGGTAATGTGCACGGGATTCTATATCACCCAGGTGCAATCAAGCAGTCTCTGTTAAGTGCACAGAGCTGCTACAGGAAAAATACAAAAGGAACGCTGAGCCTGTTAGTAAAACGGGGACTCAGAGGCACACATGCGGTAGGCAAAAACCGAAGTAGTTAAAACGTCACTATGTCCGACACCTACCGTGGTAACAAGTGTGCTGGCGTCGCAACCGCGGACACAGAAATAAGCTGCAACTGCAGCGCGGCGTGAACAGAGCCGCAAGCAAGGCGCTGCAAGGACGCTGGCGCAATGCAGGACGCTTAGCTGCTGCACAAGGTATGGCTGGAGCGCGCTGGCGCTAGCGCTGCTACTGGCGGCTGCCCAATCACTCACACAATCGTAATATCAGAGGGAAGGGGTTTCATAATAAGTCAGCCACCAGTCCAAGCATACATTACCATACACACAGCAGCAGTATGAAAATACTAGCGCATGGCTGAACAGCCATGCGCACTTTTTATAGCGTACGGGACCTTCCGGAAGTCTACATAACCCTGAGCTGGACCAATGGAATCAGGAGCAGGACCTGAGCACCTGACTCCTGAGCTCCAATGGGAGGTTGTCCCAGGAGCATGCTCAGAGTATGGAGTGAAGGACTTAGCCTCCGGAGAGAGTTGCTGAAAAGCAATCTCTTCTGCAATCTCTCCTGCCGTGGACGGATAGCAGGAGACTGAAGGATGTAAGGGTCCAGAACTCTGCATAGCCAGGGCAGAAATCTGACTCCTAACATTACCCCCCTCCTAGGGCCCCCCTCCTCTGAACCTTCCGATCCGCCAGCCTGTGCTTGACAGTGGTACAGGCCTCAGACTCGTCAAAAGACGAGTCTGATGTGCCGGTAGGTGAAACCGAAAACCGGGATATACGGATGGAATCAGCGGAGGCCAGGTCGCCAGGACTCAGGAGGGACACCCAGGAGATAATGGGAGCGGGAGTTTTAGGAGGACGCCGCCGTGTATCGACGGCCGTCGCCACACTCCGCTCGGGAAAACTATCCCGGGCACATAAAGTACATGCCCGAATGAATTTTTTTACGTCCTGAGGCCTGTGCGGCCACCAATACGATCCGGCCAGAGACTTCGTGGTCTGCATATAGCCACGGTGGCCGTCCGCATTGGGCGCGTGTGCCCACGCGAGAATTTTAGACCGCTGGCGAGGGGGAACAAAAGTCTCGCCTACCGACTCACAGTCAGACCATTGCGGGGGGCTGTCTTCCTGGGAAGCAGCATGTAGGTGGTGGCAACCGCATATGGACCCGTGAGCCGGAGGTGTCTCTGAAATGGCGCTTGACACTTCCATGGGCTCGGGAGGTAGAACCTCTGGCTCGGCCAGCTCCAGAGCCTCAAAAAGGTAGGGAGACGGGGTACCTCTCCGCTTGGAGTGAGCTCGCTCCATACCGCGCTCCGAAAAACGGAGATCGATACGGGAGGAGATGGAAATTAGATCGTCCAGAGAGGTAGGGATTTCTCTAGTGGAGAGAGCATCCTTAACATGCCCCTCTAATACTCTCCAAAAAACAGGGATCAGTGCCTTGTCGGACCACTCCAACTCGGACGCCAGTGTCCGAAATCGGACGGCATACTGGCTAACCGAGAGAGACCCCTGAAACAAGGCAAGCAGCTGTAGAGAGGTGTCATGGGTGACCCGGGGACCAATAAAAACTTACCTGATGGCTGTCAGCAAGTGGGCAGAGGTCCGAATCTCGGGATCACCCCGCTCCCATAAAGGCGTAGCCCATTCCAGCGCCTTGCCCGACAGTAGGGATATAATAAAGGCCACCTTGGCCCGTTCTGTAGGGAATTGCGCAGCCAGCAACTCCTGGTGGATGGAGCACTGGCTGATAAACCCCCTGCAGGAGGCGCCATCCCCAGAATATTTATCGGGCAACGGAAGGCGGGTAACTGTCGGTGCAAGGGTGGACATGGACATCTGCCCGACCGCATCTGTAAGTGCCTGTACAGCAGCATCCGTGGCCTGCGAAGCTGCGAGAGCTCTCTCAAGGGTGGTCAAGTGAGTCTCCAGCTGTCGTACACACTGGAGGAGTTGCTGCTGTTCTGTCATCTCTAGCCAGACCCTGGCGCTAGTATTATGTTACGGCGGCGGAAAAAGCTTAAAAAATATAAACGTGTTCGCCGCTCGGGGTCCACCGTGCGGCAGATGGAAAAACCGCAGCTAGAAGATACAGAGCACTGTGGCGGTAATGTGCACGGGGTTCTATATCACCCAGGTGCAATCAAGCAGTCTCTGTTAAGTGCACAGAGCTGCTACAAGAAAAATAGAAAAGGAACGCTGAGCCTGTTAGTAACACAGGGACTCAGCGGCACACATGCGGTAGGCAAAAACCGGAGTAGTTAAAACGTCACTACGTCCGACATCTACCGTGGTAACAACTGCAGCGCGGAGTGAACAGAGCCGCAAGCAAGGCGCTGCAAGGACGCTGGCGCAATGCAGGACGCTTAGATGCTGCACAAGGTATGGCTGGATTGCGCTGGCGCTAGCGCTGCTACTGGCGGCTGCCCAATCTCTCACACAATCGTAATATCAGAAGGAAGGGGTTTCATAATAAGTCATCCACCAGTCCAAGCATACATTACCATACACACAGCAGCAGTATGAAAATACTAGCGCATGGCTGAACAGCCATGCGCACTTTTTATAGCGTACGGGACCTTCCGGAAGTCTCCATAACCCTGAGCTGGACCAATGGAATCAGGAGCAGGACCTGAGCACCTGACTCCTGAGCTCCAATGGGAGGTTGTCCCAGGAGCATGCTCAGAGTATGGAGTGAAGGACTTAGCCTCCGGAGAGCGTTGCTGAAAAGCAATCTCTTCTGCAATCTCTCCTGCTGTGGACGGATAGCAGGAGACTGCAGGATGTAAGGGTCCAGATCTCTGCATAGCCAGGGCAGAAATCTGACTCCTAACATGTATTTACAAAACTTCCATTTTCTCTATGCCTGACCTAAACTACTTCATTTTTCAGTAGGTATTAGTATATAATGAGGTGGCCTTCACCATCCATCTCCTGAAATGGGCAACATCAATGGCATTTAACGGGTCCCAAGTACTTAATTACATCTCAATATGCCATATTTCCCATTTCAGGAGATGGATGGTGAAGGCCACCTCATTATATACTAATACCTACTGAAAAATAAAGTACTTTAGGTCAGGCATAGAGAAAATGGAAGTTTTGTAAATACATATTACAACTAGCACATATGTGTGTGTGCATGTTTCCAAGCCGTGTTTGTTTTTGGGTAGCTGTTTGTGTAAGTAGAAGAGATGTATGTGAATGTGGCAAAACTGTATATGTGTACGTGTGAGAGCTGAGTGTTATATAGGAAAGGTGTGTGTGTGAACATAGGAGAGCTGTGTGTTTATATGTAGCTGAGCTGTGTGTGTTGGAGAGGTGTGTGTATGTAAGACAGCTGTGTGTAACTGAAATGTGTGTATGTATGTTGCAGACATGTGTGTATGCATAGCAGAGCTTAGTGTGCATATACTGTGCATGCAGTAGTGATGTTACGTATGTGCTCCAGAGAATGCATATAAACTGTCTGCGGCAAAGGTACACATGTATAATATACGTGCTGCAGAGAAATAGTAACATTAGATCTCTATCCACTATATTCTTCCCTACAGCAGTAAAGTTAGTGTTATCAAATCCCCTACAAATTTACACCTGAGGGAAATTTTAATTGGTTGCAAAAGTTTTTATCCTATATTTTTACTAAGTGAACCTGGGGGTGTGTTTAAAATTAAGGTGTGTCTAATAGTTAGAAAACTTTGAAACTTTACATAAATTAATAGCAAAATGTTTACATTACACCTATCAAAAAACAGCCTCCTCCATTTCCCCTCAAGCTGTCCTATCCATCACCAAGATAGGTGCGCTTTCTGCCATTTAAGTAGAAGTAATCTTCAAACAATTTGCTTCTAACTTAGATAAAGTAGCTGGAAGGTATGTCATGGAAACTCTACATGTGAGGTCAGCCTATTAAACACTAGTTGCAATATGTATTGTTACGGCGGCGGAACACGCTTAAAAAAACATAAATAAACGTGTTTGCCGCCCGGGGGCCACCGTGCGGCAGATGGAAAAACCGCAGCTAGAAGACACAGAGCACTGTGGCGGTAATGTGCACGGGGTTCTATATCACACAGGTGCCAGACCTAAACTACTTCATTTTTCTGTAGGTATTAGTATATAATGAGGTGGCCTTCACCATCCATCTCCTGAAATGGGCACCATCAATGGCATTTAACGGGTCCCAAGTACTTAATTACATCTCAGTATGCCATATAAAGAGGCTATCAGGCATATAAAGCTTACTGGAATAATACTAAAATTATTTTCATACTGCTGCTGTGTGTATGGTAATGTATGCTTGGACTGGTGGATGACTTATTATGAAACCCCTTCCCTCTGATATTACGATTGTGTGAGAGATTGGGCAGCCGCCAGTAGCAGCGCTAGCGCCAGTGCAATCCAGCCATACCTTGTGCAGCATCTAAGCGTCCTGCATTGCGCCAGCGTCCTTGCAGTGCCTTGCTTGCGGCTCTGTTCACGCCGCGCTGCAGTTGCAGCATATTTTTGCGGTTGCGACGCCAGTACACTTGTTACCACGTTAGGTGTCGGACGTAGTGACGTTTTAACTACTCCGGTTTTTGCCTACCGCATGTGTGCCGCTGAGTCCCTGTGTTACTAACAGGCTCAGCGTTCCTTTTCTATTTTTCCTGTAGCAGCTCTGTGCACTTAACAGAGACTGCTTGATTGCACCTGTGTGATATAGAACCCCGTGCACATTACCGCCACAGTGCTCTGTGTCTTCTAGCTGCGGTTTTTCCATCTGCCGCACGGTGGACCCCGGGCGGCGAACACGTTTATTTATGTTTTTTTAAGCGTGTTCCGCCGCCGTAACAATACATATTGCAACTAGTGTTTAATAGGCTGACCTCACATGTAGAGTTTCCATGACATACCTTCCAGCTACTTTATCTAAATTAGAAGCAAATTGTTTGAAGATTACTTCTACTTAAATGGCAGAAAGCGCACCTATCTTGGTGATGGATAGGACAGCTTGAGGGGAAATGGAGGAGGCTGTTTTTTGATAGGTGTAATGTAAACATTTTGCTATTAATTTATGTAAAGTTTCAAAGTTTTCTATTAGACACACCTTAATTTTAAACGCACCCCCAGGTTTACTTAGCAAAAATATAGAAAAACTTTTGCAACTATTTAACATTTCCCACAGGTGTAAATTTGTAGGGGATTTGATAACACTAACTTTACTGCTGTAGGGAAGAATATAGTGGATAGAGATCTAATGTTAGTATTTCTCTGCAGCATGTATATTATACATGTGTACCTTTGCCGCAGGCAGTTTATATGCATTCTCTGGAGCACATACGTAACATCACTACTGCATGCACAGTATATGCACACTAAGCTCTGCTATGCATACACACATGTCTGCAACATACATACACACATTTCAGTTACACACAGCTGTCTTACATACACACACCTCTCCAACACACACACAGCTCAGCTACATATAAACACAGCTCTCCTATGTTCACACACACACCTTTCCTATATAACACTCAGCTCTCACACGTACACATATACAGTTTTGCCACATTCACATACAGCTCTTCTACTTACACAAACACAGCTACCCAAAAACAAACACGGCTTGGAAACATGCACACACACATATGTGCTAGTTGTAATATGTATTTACAAAACTTCCATTTTCTCTATGCCTGACCTAAAGTACTTTATTTTTCAGTAGGTATTAGTATATAATGAGGTGGCCTTCACCATCCATCTCCTGAAATGGGAAATATGGCATATTGAGATGTAATTAAGTACTTGGGACCCGTTAAATGCCATTGATGTTGCCCATTTCAGGAGATGGATGGTGAAGGCCACCTCATTATATACTAATACCTACTGAAAAATGAAGTAGTTTAGGTCAGGCATAGAGAAAATGGAAGTTTTGTAAATACATGTTAGGAGTCAGAATTCTGCCCTGGCTATGCAGAGATCTGGACCCTTACATCCTGCAGTCTCCTGCTATCCGTCCACAGCAGGAGAGATTGCAGAAGAGATTGCTTTTCAGCAACGCTCTCCGAGGCTAAGTCCTTCACTCCATACTCTGAGCATGCTCCTGGGACAACCTCCCATTGGAGCTCAGGAGTCAGGTGCTCAGGTCCTGCTCCTGATTCCATTGGTCCAGCTCAGGGTTATGGAGACTTCCGGAAGGTCCCGTACGCTATAAAAAGTGTGCATGGCTGTTCAGCCATGCGCTAGTATTTTCATACTGCTGCTGTGTGTATGGTAATGTATGCTTGGACTGGTGGATGACTTATTATGAAACCCCTTCCCTCTGATATTACGATTGTGTGAGTGATTGGGCAGCCGCCAGTAGCAGCGCTAGCGCCAGCGCACTCCAGCCATACCTTGTGCAGCAGCTAAGCGTCCTGCATTGCGCCAGCGTCCTTGCAGCGCCTTGCTTGCGGCTCTGTTCACTCCGCGCTGCAGTTGTTACCACGGTAGATGTCGGACGTAGTGACGTTTTAACTACTCCGGTTTTTGCCTACCGCATGTGTGCCGCTGAGTCCTTGTGTTACTAACAGTCTCAGCGTTCCTTTTCTATTTTTC
Source organism: Dendrobates tinctorius (assembly GCF_039654945.1). Classification (NCBI taxonomy): domain Eukaryota; kingdom Metazoa; phylum Chordata; class Amphibia; order Anura; family Dendrobatidae; genus Dendrobates; species Dendrobates tinctorius. The sequence continues at coordinate 5,832,919 of NW_027361741.1, read as the reverse complement.
CTGTAGCAGCTCTGTGCACTTAACAGAGACTGCTTGATTGCAACTGGGTGATATAGAACCCCGTGCCCATTACCTCCACAGTGCTCTGTATCTTCTAGCTGCGGTTTTTCCATCTGCCGCACGGTGGACCCCGGGCGGCGAACACGTTTATTTATATTTTTTAAGCGTGTTCCGTCGCCGTAACAATACATATTACAACTAGTGTTTAATAGGCTGACCTCACATGTAGAGTTTCCATGACATAACTTCCAGCTACTTTATCTAAATTAGAAGCAAATTGAAGATTACTTCTACCTAAATGGCAGAAAGCGCACCTATCTTGGTGATGGATTGGACAGCTTGAGGGGATATGGAGGAGGCTGTTTTTTGATAGGTGTAATGTAAACATTTTGCTATTAATTTATGTAAAGTTTCAAAGTTTTCTAACTATTAGACACACCTTAATTTTAAACACACCCCCAGGTTCACTTAGTAAAAATATAGGATAAAAACTTTTGCAACCAATTAAAATTTCCCTCAGGTGTAAATTTGTAGGGGATTTGATAACACTAACTTTACTGCTGTAGGGAAGAATATAGTGGATAGAGATCTAATGTTACTATTTCTCTGCAGCATGTATATTATACATGTGTACCTTTGCCGCAGACCGTTTATATGCATTCTCTGGAGCACACACGTAACATCACTACTGCATGCACAGTATATGCACACTAAGCTCTGCTATGCATACACACATGTCTGCAACATACATACACACATTTCAGTTACACACAGCTGTCTTACATACACACACCTCTCCAACACACATACAGCTCAGCTACATATAAACACACAGCTCTCCTATGTTCACACACACACCTTTCCTATATAACACTCAGCTCTCACACGTACACATATACAGTTTTGCCACATTCACATACATCTCTTCTACTTACACAAACACAGCTACCCAAAAACAAACACGGCTTTGAAACATGCACACACACATATGTGCTAGTTGTAATATGTATTTACAAAACTTCCATTTTCTCTATGCCTGACCTAAAGTACTTTATTTTTCAGTAGGTATTAGTATATAATGAGGTGGCCTTCACCATCCATCTCCTGAAATGGGAAATATGGCATATTGAGATGTAATTAAGTACTTGGGACCCGTTAAATGCCATTGATGTTGCCCATTTCAGGAGATGGATGGTGAAGGCCACCTCATTATATACTAATACCTACTGAAAAATGAAGTAGTTTAGGTCAGGCATAGAGAAAATGGAAGTTTTGTAAATACATGTTAGGAGTCAGATTTCTGCCCTGACTATGCAGAGATCTGGACCCTTACATCCTGCAGTCTCCTGCTATCCGTCCACAGCAGGAGAGATTGCAGAAGAGATTGCTTTTCAGCAACGCTCTCCGGAGGCTAAGTCCTTCACTCCATACTCTGAGCATGCTCCTGGGACAACCTCCCATTGGAGCTCAGGAGTCAGGTGCTCAGTTCCTGCTCCTGATTCCATTGGTCCAGCTCAGGGTTATGGAGACTTCCGGAAGGTCCCGTACGCTATAAAAAGTGTGCATGGCTTTTCAGCCATGCGCTAGTATTTTCATACTGCTGCTGTGTGTATGGTAATGTATGCTTGGACTGGTGGATGACTTATTATGAAACCCCTTCCCTCTGATATTACGATTGTGTGAGAGATTGGGCAGCCGCCAGTAGCAGCGCTAGCGCCAGTGCAATCCAGCCATACCTTGTGCAGCATCTAAGCGTCCTGCATTGCGCCAGTGTCCTTGCAGCGCCTTGCTTGCGGCTCTGTTCACGCCGCGCTGCAGTTGCAGCATATTTTTGCGGTTGCGACGCCAGCACACTTGTTACCACGTTAGGTGTCGGACGTAGTGACGTTTTAACTACTCCGGTTTTTGCCTACCGCATGTGTGCCGCTGAGTCCCTGTGTTACTAACAGGCTCAGCGTTCCTTTTCTATTTTTCCTGTAGCAGCTCTGTGCACTTAACAGAGACTGCTTGATTGCACCTGTGTGATATAGAACCCCGTGCACATTACCGCCACAGTGCTCTGTGTCTTCTAGCTGCGGTTTTTCCATCTGCCGCACGGTGGACCCCGGGCGGCGAACACGTTTATTTATGTTTTTTTAAGCGTGTTCCGCCGCCGTAACAATACATATTGCAACTAGTGTTTAATAGGCTGACCTCACATGTAGAGTTTCCATGACATACCTTCCAGCTACTTTATCTAAATTAGAAGCAAATTGTTTGAAGATTACTTCTTCTTAAATGGCAGAAAGCGCACCTATCTTGGTGATGGATAGGACAGCTTGAGGGGAAATGGAGGAGGCTGTTTTTTGATAGGTGTAATGTAAACATTTTGCTATTAATTTATGTAAAGTTTCAAAGTTTTCTATTAGACACACCTTAATTTTAAACGCACCCCCAGGTTTACTTAGTAAAAATATAGAATAAAAACTTTTGCAACTATTTAACATTTCCCACAGGTGTAAATTTGTAGGGGATTTGATAACACTAACTTTACTGCTGTAGGGAAGAATATAGTGGATAGAGATCTAATGTTAGTATTTCTCTGCAGCATGTATATTATACATGTGTACCTTTGCCGCAGGCTGTTTATATGCATTCTCTGGAGCACATACGTAACATCACTACTGCATGCACAGTATATGCACACTAAGCTCTGCTATGCATACACACATGTCTGCATAAACATACACACATTTCAGTTACACACAGCTGTCTTACATACACACACCTCTCCAACACACACACAGCTCAGCTACATATAAACACACAGCTCTCCTATGTTCACACACACACCTTTCCTATATAACACTCAGCTCTCACACGTACACATATACAGTTTTGCCACATTCACATACAGCTCTTCTACTTACACAAACACAGCTACCCAAAAACAAACACGGCTTTGAAACATGCACGCACACATATGTGCTACTTACATCGGCACGGTAGCTCAGTGGTTAGTCGTGCAACGATGGGGTCCTTAGTTCAAATCCTACAAAGGGCAACATCTGCAAGAAGTTTGTATATTCTCCCCGTATTTGAGTGAGTTTTCTCTCACATACCAAAGACATAATGATAGGAAATTTAAATTGTAAGCCCCATCGGGGACAGTGCCAATAATGTCTGTAAAGCGCAGTGGAATTAATGGCGCTATATAAATGAGTAAGGTGTTTGTATGTTCTCCCCGTGTTTGCGTGGGTTTCCGTCCACATTCCAAAGACATACTGATAGGCAATTTAGATTGTGAGCCCCATCGGGGACAGTGACAATAATGTCTGTAAAGCGTTGTGGGATTAATGGCGCTATATAAATGAGTAAAATAAATACATACACTGTTTGCTAAACACACGCACATTGCTTTCCTCCATACTCAAAAGTCTCATATATGCAACACATACAGCTTCTCTATGTACACTCACACATATATATATATATACACACAAACACATATACATCAGCGCAACCCCTGTATACATTACCACATTTTGAAATTCCTTTCAAGAATGTGACTGATCACATGCTTTGAATGGGCCTTCTGCTACACAGGACGTGCAGTGTCCCTGCAGGTCCCAGTTTCATTCTCTCCAGTACAGCACCGATCAGATAGATCAGTGTGGGGCAAGAACAGAGAAAACAGTTCTCTCAGTGATCAGGAAGGATGTTGTCAGCATTCTGCTCATTCAGAATAAGCTGCCTCTGGACTGTAACACACATACACATTTTAGTAAGATTTTTCTTGGCTAAATATGCATCTTATTGTCTAGTTGTGATACAGGAATTAAAAAGTACAATTATTTACAAAGAATCAAAACCCAAAATTTTAGCATCCTGGGTTCTTTTGTCACATCCTTGCCTATAATTTTAATATTATTCCAGTAAACTTTTTTATGCCTGACAGCCTCTTTATATGGCTTATTGAGATGTACAGTTGTGGCCAAAAGTATTGACACCCCTGCAATTCTGTCAGATAATACTCAGTTTCTTCCTGAAAATGATTGCAAACACAAATTCTTTGGTATTATTATCTTCATTTAATTTGTCTGTGTTTGTGTAAGTAGAAGAGATGTATGTGAATGTGGCAAAACTGTATATGTGTACGTGTGAGAGCTGAGTGTTATATAGGAAAGGTGTGTGTGTGAACATAGGAGAGCTGTGTGTTTATATGTAGCTGAGCTGTGTGTGTTGGAGAGGTGTGTGTATGTAAGACAGCTGTGTGTAACTGAAATGTGTGTATGTATGTTGCAGACATGTGTGTATGCATAGCAGAGCTTAGTGTGCATATACTGTGCATGCAGTAGTGATGTTACGTATGTGCTCCAGAGAATGCATATAAACCGTCTGCGGCAAAGGTACACATGTATAATATACATGCTGCAGAGAAATAGTAACATTAGATCTCTATCCACTATATTCTTCCCTACAGCAGTAAAGTTAGTGTTATCAAATCCCCTACAAATTTACACCTGTGGGAAATTTTAATTGGTTGCAAAAGTTTTTATCCTATATTTTTACTAAGTGAACCTGGGGGTGTGTTTAAAATTAAGGTGTGTCTAATAGTTAGAAAACTTTGAAACTTTACAAAAATTAATAGCAAAATGTTTACATTACACCTATCAAAAAACAGCCTCCTCCATATCCCCTCAAGCTGTCCTATCCATCACCAAGATAGGTGCGCTTTCTGCCATTTAGGTAGAAGTAATCTTCAAACAATTTGCTTCTAATTTAGATAAAGTAGCTGGAAGTTATGTCATGGAAACTCTACATGGGAAGTCAGCCTATTAAACACTAGTTGTAATATGGATTCACAAAACTTCCATTTTCTCTATGCCTGACCTATACTACTTCATTTTTCAGTAGGTATTAGTATATAATGAGGTGGCCTTCACCATCCATCTCCTGAAATGGGCACCATCAATGGCATTTAACGGGTCCCAAGTACTTAATTACAGTTGTGGCCAAAAGTATTGACACCCCTGCAATTCTGTCAGATAATACTCAGTTTCTTCCTGAAAATGATTGCAAACACAAATTCTTTGTTATTATCATCTTCATTTAATTTGTCTTAAATGGAAAAACACAAAAAGAACTGTCCTAAAGCCAAATTGGATATAATTCCACACAAAACATAAAAAAAGAGGGTGGACAAAAGTATTGGCACTGTTCGAAAAATCATGTGATGCTTCTCTAATTTGTGTAATTAACAGCACCTGTAACTTACCTGTGGCACCTAACAGGTGTTGGCAATAACTAAATCACACTTGCAGCCAGTTGACATGGATTAAAGTTGACTCAACCTCTGTCCTGTGTCCTTGTGTGTACCACATTGAGCATGGAGAAAAGAAAGAAGACCAAAAAACTGTCTGAGGACTTGAGAAACCAAATTGTGAGGAAGCATGAGCAATCTCAAGGCTACAAGTCCATCTCCAAAGACCTGAATGTTCCTGTGTCTACCGTGCGCAGTGTCGTCAAGAAGTTTAAAGCCCATGGCACTGTGGCTAACCTCCATAGATGTGGACGGAAAAGAAAAATTGACAAGAGATTTCAACGCAAGATTGTGCGGATGTTGGATAAAGAACCTCGACTAACATCCAAACAAGTTCAAGCTGCCCTGCAGTCCGAGGGTACAACAGTGTCAACCCGTGCTATCCATCGGCGTCTGAATGAAAAGGGACTGTATGGTAGGACACCCAGGAAGACCCCACTTCTTACCCCAAGACATAAAAAAGCCAGGCTGGAGTTTGCCAAAACTTACCTGAAAAAGCCTAAAACGTTTTGGAAGAATGTTCTCTGGTCAGATGAGACAAAAGTAGTGCTTTTTGGGCAAAGGCATCAACATAGAGTTTACAGGAGAAAAAAAGAGGCATTCAAAGAAAAGAACATGGTCCCTACAGTCAAACATGGCGGCGTGTTATGAATGAGTCACCGTAGGAGGCAGACACAAAAATAGCAGCTAAGTCCAGAAAACCGGAGAAGTTGGCAACTATCAGATTGCAAACCCCTGAACCTAACAACACAACTAGCAGTAGCCGTGGGGGGTTCCTACGGTGCCCTAGACCCCTCGATCACAGCCGGAGAAACTAAATAGCCTAAAGACAGAAAAGGAAAACTAAACTGCCCCAGAGCAGACCCCAAAGTAAAAGGCAGCCCCCAACATATAATGACGGTGAAGCAAGATGAAAAAACACACACACAGATAGAAAGATAGGCTGAGCAAACAATGGGGCCCAAACTCACTAAAATAGGACAGGATAGGATAGGAGCTGTCTGCAATCTGCAAAAACCCTGAAAAGACAAAGCCAACAGGCTGATATGGAAAAAGGCCCTGAAGCAGCTAGGCTTCAAAAACTATATCAGCACTCAGGTATTTTCTGAAGACAGAGCTAAAGGAATTCAGATCACCCCAGCAGGGAATGACAGAAATCCAGCAAAAACAAAAACAACGTACAAATGCAAACGGAAGAGCAGAAAACTTAGCTTTTGGAGAGCAGGAATTCAGACTGGTATCCAAGGATCCACAGAGAAATCACCCGCAGAGCAGACGGGCGTGGACAGCCTTATATCCAGTCAGAAACTCCACTCAGCCAATCATCATCAATAGACCCAGATGCCTGATAATCAGGCTTACTATCTTTCTTTACTAGAAGAGGGAGTTCATCGGGCCTCAGTGGTAAAGGGGAAAATGAACTCACAACAGTACCTCCCCCTTGAGGAGGGGTCACCGAACCCTCAACCACGCCACCAGGGCGATCAGGGTGAGCCCGATGAAAGGCACGCACCAATCTTTTGGCATGAATATCAGAGGCAGAGACCCAGGAATTATCCTCCTGACCATAACCCTTCCATTTAACCAAATACTGGAGTCTCCGTCTAGCCAGACGGGAATCCAGTACCTTCTCTACCTCATATTCCATGTTACCTTCAACCAATACAGGGTCTGGAGGTGCCACCCCAGGAACAACAGGTTCAACAAACCTCTTCAACAAAGACTTATGGAACACATTATGGATTTTAAATGTGACAGGAAGAGCCAAACGAAAAGAGACTGGATTAATAATCTCCAAATTCTTGTAAGGTCCAATAAATCTAGGCTTAAACTTAGGAGAAGCCACCTTCATAGCAATATTTTTTGATGATAACCACACCATATCACCAACCTTAAACTGGGGACCAATGGTCCTATGTCGGTTGGAAAACCGCTGGGCCTTTTCCTGGGAGAGAGATAACTTATCCACCACTTGGTCCCAGATCTGGTGCATTCTCTCCACCACAGTGTCAACACCTGGGCAGGCAGAGGGCTCCACCTGCCCTGAAGAAAATCGAGGATGAAACCCAAAGTTACAAAAAAAAGGTGACATCAAAGTGGCAGAACTAGCTCTATTATTTAAAGCAAATTCGGCCAAGGGCAAAAATGAAACCCAATCATCCTGATCAGCGGAAATAAAACATCTCAAATATGACTCCAAGGTCTGGTTTGTTCTCTCTGTCTGCCCATTGGTTTGAGGGTGAAAAGCAGAGGAGAAGGACAACTGAATTCCCAGCTTGGAACAGAAAGTTCTCCAAAATCTAGACACAAACTGAACCCCTCTGTCAGATACAATGTTCTCAGGAATCCCGTGCAAGCGAACCACCTGTTGCAAAAACAGGGGTACCAACTCAGAGGAAGACGGCAACTTAGGGAGTGGTACAAGATGGACCATCTTAGAGAATCTATCACAAATCAGCCAAATAACAGTCATTCTCTGAGAGACAGGCATATCAGAGATAAAATCCATTGAAATATGGGTCCATGGCCTCTTGGGGACAGGCAAAGGCATCAACAACCCACTAGAGCGAGAACACGATTTAGACCGGGAGCAAGTCCCACAGGACTGCACAAAATTCCTGACTTCACGAGACAAGGAGTGCCACCAAAAAGACCGACTCACCAAATCTCTAGTACCAAAAATACCTGGATGACCAGCCAAAGCAGAGCAATGAACTTCAGACATCACTCTCCTCTTCCACTGGTCAGGAACATACAACTTTCCACTGGGACGACGCTCAGGTTTGTCCTCCTGGAACTCTTCCAGAGCACGTCTCAAATCGGGTGAGATGGCAGAAAGAACTACCCCTTCGCCTAAGATGGTAGCAGGTTTGGTCACCACAGGAGAATCAGCAAAGAAGCTCCTAGAGAGGGCGTCTGCCTTGACATTCTTAGTTCCAGGAAGAAAAGAAACCACAAAATCAAAACGTGTAAAAAACAAGGCCCACCTAGCCTGTCTAGGGTTCAAGCGCTTAGCCGACTCTAGGTAAATCAAATTCTTGTGGTCAGTGAGGACCACGATTTGATGCTTAGCTCCCTCCAACCAATGTCTCCACTCCTCAAATGCCCATTTCATGGCCAACAGTTCCCGATTCCCCACATCATAGTTACGTTCAGATGGAGAGAACTTTCGGGAAAAGAAAGCACAGGGATTCATTTTAGATGTTACAGGATCCTTTTGGGACAAAACAGCTCCTGCACCAATCTCAGAAGCATCCACCTCTACCTGGAACGGAAGTGAGACATCAGGTTGCCGCAAAACCGGGGCGGAGGTGAATCTTCGCTTCAGCTCCTGAAAGGAAGAAACAGCTTCTGGAGACCAACTCAACACATCAGCACCCTTCTTAGTCAAATCAGTCAATGGCTTGGCAATACTAGAAAATTTTGCTATAAATTTCCGATAAAAATTAGCAAAACCCAAAAACTTCTGAAGGGCCTTCAAAGAAGTGGGCTGAACCCAATCGTGAATGGCCTGTACCTTGGCCGGGTCCATTTCAATAGTTGACGGAGACAAAATAAATCCCAAAAAAGAAATCCTCTGTACTCCAAAAAGGCATTTAGATCCTTTGACATACAGGGAATTCTCCCTCAAGATCCGGAACACAGTCCGAATATGTTCCACATGAGAATCCCAATCCTTGGAGAAGATCAAAATATCATCCAGATAGATAATCAAAAATTTATCGACAAAATCTCGGAAAATATCGTTCATGAAGCACTGGAAAACAGAAGGGGCATTAGTGAGCCCAAAAGGCATCACCAGGTACTCAAAATGTCCCTCCGGAGTATTAAACTCCGTCTTCCATTCATCCCCATGCTTAATGCGAATAAGATTATACGCCCCCCTGAGGTCAAGCTTGGTAAACCAACAAGCACCTTTAACTCTAGAGAATAGATCCGAAATCAGGGGTAACGGATACTGATATTTAACAGTAAATTTGTTGAGGGCACGATAATCAATACAAGGTCTTAATGATCCATCTTTTTTGGCTACAAAAAAAAAAACGGCACCTAAGGGTGACGAGGATGGTCTAATATGACCCTTCTCCAACGCCTCCTTAATATAGGATCGCATAGCCCCGTGCTCGGGTACAGATAAATTGAAGAGCCGACCCTTGGGGAATTTACACCCTGGGCTCAGTTCAATAGCACAGTCATAACTTCTATGAGGAGGCAGAGACGCAGACTCATTCTCACTAAATACATCATAAAAGTCCGCCAAATAATCAGGAACATCATGCGACTGAGGAGAGGTGGAAAACACCGGAGCCTCACTAAAGGCACACCGACAACCCCAACTCACCACAGACACAGATTTCCAATCCAAAACTGGATTATGAATTTGCAACCAGGGAAACCCCAGAACAATGGTATCATGCAGATTATGCAACACCAAAAATCTGCAATTTTCTTGATGGTCTGGGGCGACCCGCATTACCACCTGGGTCCAAAACTGAGGTTTATTTTTTGCCAAAGGAGTAGCATCAATCCCCCTCAAAGGAATAGGCGTCTGCAGAGGTGTCATCGGAAATCCACAACGTTTAGCAAAATCCAAGTCCATTAGGTTTAGAGCTGCTCCCGAATCCACAAAAGCCTTGGCGGAAAATGTGGACAGGGAGCAGATCAGAGTAATAGCCAGAAGAAACTTAGGTTGAACACCACCAACAGAAAACGTGTGTGCAAAGCGTTTCTCTCGTTTAGGACAGACAGAAATAATATGCGAGGCATCTCCACAGAAAAAACACAACTTATTACGCCTTCTGAACTCCTGACGCTGCTCTCTGGACAAAACACTATCACATTGCATAGGCTCAGACACTCGTTCAACAAGTGGCAACACCACTCGTGCAGTTTTGCGTTCGCGCAAACGCCGATCAATCTGAATGGCTAATGACATAGAATCGTCAAGACCAGAGGGAACAGGAAATCCCACCATAGTATCTTTTACGGCTTCTGACAAACCCTTCCGAAAGACAGCCAAGGCATTATCATTCCAGGTAGTAAGTACAGCCCACTTTTGGAATTTTTGACAGTACGACTCTGCAGAATCTTGACCCTGGTTCAATGCCAGCAGGGTCTTTTCAGCCTGATCAATGGCATTAGGTTCGTCATACAACAACCCCAAGGCTTGAAAAAATGCATTCACACTAGTCAGAATAGGATCATCAGGTTTCAAAGAAAACGCCCAATCCTGGGGATCGCCACGCAGCAAAGAGATGACAATTTTAACCTGCTGCGCGGAGCTCCCCGACGAGTTAGGCTTCAAGGCAAAAAATAATTTACAATTATTTTTGAAATTCAAAAATTTAGACCGATCCCCAAAAAATACATCAGGTGTGGGAATCTTTGGTTCAGCAGTATGAGAATGAGCAAGGTAGGCGGAAATTCCCCGCACTTCCGCAGCGAGCTGCTCCACACGATCAGACAATTGCTTTATCTCCATTGAGAGAAAAAAAAATCCCCCTACGGCCTCAGAGATATAGAGGAAAAAATATACACACTTTTTTTTTTTTTTTTTTTACAATTCTTTCCTGCTATTGAGTACCCTAGGATCTGCGGTTCGGCGGGTGATTCTGTTATGAATGAGTCACCGTAGGAGGCAGACACAAAAATAGCAGCTAAGTCCAGAAAACCAGAGAAGTTGGCAACTATCAGATTGCAGACCCCTGAACCTAACAACACAACTAGCAGTAGCCGTGGGGGGTTCCTACGGTGCCCTAGACCCCTCGATCACAGCCGGAGAAACTAAATAGCCTAAAGACAGAAAAGGAAAACTAAACTGCCCCAGAGCAGACCCCAAAGTAAAAGGCAGCCCCCAACATATAATGACGGTGAAGCAAGATAAAAAAACACACACACAGATAGAAAGATAGGCTGAGCAAACAATGGGGCCCAAACTCACTAAAATAGGACAGGATAGGATAGGAGCTGTCTGCAATCTGCAAAAACCCTGAAAAGACAAAGCCAACAGGCTGATATGGAAAAAGGCCCTGAAGCAGCTAGGCTTCAAAAACTATATCAGCACTCAGGTATTTTCTGAAGACAGAGCTAAAGGAATTCAGATCACCCCAGCAGGGAATGACAGAAATCCAGCAAAAACAAAAACAACGTACAAATGCAAACGGAAGAGCAGAAAACTTAGCTTTTGGAGAGCAGGAATTCAGACTGGTATCCAAGGATCCACAGAGAAATCACCCGCAGAGCAGACGGGCGTGAACAGCCTTATATCCAGTCAGAAACTCCACTCAGCCAATCATCATCATTAGACCCAGATGCCTGATAATCAGGCTCACTATCTTTCTTTACTAGAAGAGGGAGTTCATCGGGCCTCAGTGGTAAAGGGGAAAATGAACTCACAACAGCGGCGGTTCCCTGATGTTTTGGGGTTGCTTTGCTGCCTCTGGCACTGGACTGCTTGACCGTGTGCATGGCATTATGAAGTCAGAAGACTACCAACAAATTTTGCAGCATAATGTAGGGTCCAGTGTGAGAAAGCTGGGTCTCCCTCAGAGGTCATGGGTCTTCCAGCAGGACAATGACCCAAAGCACACTTCAAAAAGCACTAGAAAATGGTTTGAGAGAAAGCACTGGAGACTTCTAAGGTGGCCAGCAATGAGTCCAGACCTGAATCCCATAGAACACCTGTGGAGAGATCTAAAAATGGCAGTTTGGAGAAGGCACCCGTCAAATATCAGGGACCTGGAGCAGTTTGCCAAAGAAGAATGGTCTAAAATTCCAGCAGAGCATTGTAAGAAACTCATTGATGGTTACCGGAAACGGTTGGTCGCAGTTATTTTGGCTAAAGGTTGTGCAACCAAGTATTAGGCTGAGGGTGCCAATACTTTTGTCTGGCCCATTTTTGGAGTTTTGTGTGAAATGATCAATATTTTGCTTCATTCTCTTCTGTGTTTTTTTCATTTAAGACAAATTAAATGAAGATAATAATACCAAAGAATTTGTGTTTGCAATCATTTTCAGGAAGAAACTGAGTATTATCTGACAGAATTGCAGGGGTGTCAATACTTTTGGCCACAACTGTACATCTCAATAAGCCATATAAAGAGGCTGTCAGGCATAAAAAAGTTTACTGGAATAATATTAAAATTATAGGCAAGGATGTGACAAAAGAACCCAGGATGCTAAAATTTTGGGTTTTGATTCTTTGTAAATAATTGTACTTTTTAGCTCCTGTATCACAATTAGACAACAAGACGCATATTTAGCAAAGAAAAATCTTACTAAAATTTGTATGTGTGTTACAGTCCAGAGGCAGCTTATTCAGAATGAGCAGAATGCTGACAACATCCTTCCTGATCACTGAGAGAACTGTTTTCTCTGTTCTTGCCCCACACTGATCTATCTGATCGGTGCTGTACTGGAGAGAATGAAACTGGCACCTGTAGGGATACTGCATGTCCTGTGTAGCTGAAGGCCCTTTCACAGCATGTGATCAGTCACAATCTTGAAAGGAATTTCAAAATGTGGTAATGTATACAGGGGTTGTGTTGATGTATATGTGTGTGTGTATATCTACATATATATATATATATAAATATATATCTGTGTGAGTGTACATAGAGGAGCTGTATGTGTTGCTTATATGAGTTTTTGTGTATGGAGGAAAGCTATGTGCGAGTGTTTAGCAAACAGTGAATGTATTTATTTTACTCATTTATATAGCGCCATTAATTCCACAGCGCTTTACAGACATTATTGGCACTGTCCCCGATGGGGCTCACAATCTAAATTCCCTATCAGTATGCATTTGGAATGTGGGAGGAAACCCACGCAAACACGGGGAGAACTTTCAAACTCCTTACTCATTTATATAGCGCCATTAATTCCACAGCGCTTTACAGACATTATTGGCACTGTCCCCGATGGGGCTTACAATTTAACTTTCCTATCAGTATGTCTTTGGTATGTAGGAGGAAACCCACGCAAATACGGGGAGAATATACAAACTCCTTGCAGATGTTGTCCTTGGTGGGATTTGAACTAAGGACCCCATCGCTGAAGGACTAACCACTGAGCTATCGTGCTGATGTAAGTAGCACATATGTGTGTGTGCATGTTTCAAAGCCGTGTTTGTTTTTGGGTAGCTGTGTTTGTGTAAGTAGAAGAGCTGCAATTGAATGTGCAAAAACTGTATATGTGTATGTGTGAGAGCTGAGTGTTATATAGGAAAGGTGTGTGTGTGTGAACATAGAAGAGCTGTGTGTTTATATGTAGCCGAGCTGTGTGTGTGTTGGAGAGGTGTGTGTATGTAAGACAGCTACGTGTAACTGAAATGTGTGTATGTATGTTGCAGACATGTGTGTATGCATAGCAGAGCTTAGTGTGCATATACTGTGCATGCAGTAGTGATGTTACGTATGTGCTCCAGAGAATGCATATAAACTGCCTGCGGCAAAGGTACACATGTATAATATACATGCTGCAGAGAAATACTAACAATAGATCTCCATCCACTATATTCTTCCCTACAGCAGTAAAGTTAGTGTTATCAAATCCCCTACAAATTTACAACTGTGGGAAATTTTAATTGGTTGCAAAAGTTTTTATCCTATATTTTTACTAAGCAAACCTGGGGGTGTGTTTAAAATTAAGGTGTGTCTAATAGTTAGAAAACTTTGAAACTTTACATAAATTAATAGCAAAATGTTTACATTACACCTATCAAAAAACAGCCTCCTCCATATCCCCTCAAGCTGTCCTATCCATCACCAAGATAGGTGCGCTTTCTGCCATTTAGGTAGAAGTAATCTTCAAACAATTTGCTTCTAATTTTGATAAAGTAGCTGGAAGTTATGTCATGGAAACTCTACATGTGAGGTCAGCCTATTAAACACTAGTTGTAATATGTATTGTTACGGTGACGGAACACGCTTAAAAAATATAAATAAACGTGTTCGCTGCCCGGGGTCCACCGTGCGGCAGATGGAAAAACCGCAGCTAGAAGACACAGAGCACTGTGGCGGTAATGTGCACGGGGTTCTATATCACCCAGGTGCAATCAAGCAGTCTCTGTTAAGTGCACAGAGCTGCTACAGGAAAAATAGAAAAGGAACGCTGAGACTGTTAGTAACACAAGGACTCAGCGGCACACATGCGGTAGGCAAAAACCGGAGTAGTTAAAACGTCACTACGTCCGACATCTACCGTGGTAACAACTGCAGCGCGGAGTGAACAGAGCCGCAAGCAAGGCGCTGCAAGGACGCTGGTGCAATGTAGGACGCTTAGCTGCTGCACAAGGTATGGCTGGAGCGCGCTGGCGCTAGCGCTGCTACTGGCGGCTGCCCAATCACTCACACAATCGTAATATCAGAGGGAAGGGGTTTCATAATAAGTCATCCACCAGTCCAAGCATACATTACCATACACACAGCAGCAGTATGAAAATACTAGCGCATGGCTGAACGGCCATGCGCACTTTTTATAGCGTACGGGACCTTCCGGAAGTCTCCATAACCCTGAGCTGGACCAATGGAATCAGGAGTAGGACCTGAGCACCTGACTCCTGAGCTCCAATGGGAGGTTGTCCCAGGAGCATGCTCAGAGTATGGAGTGAAGGACTTAGCCTCCGGAGAGAGTTGCTGAAAAGCAATCTCTTCTGCAATCTCTCCTGCCGTGGACGGATAGCAGGAGACTGAAGGATGTAAGGGTCCAGATCTCTGCATAGCCAGGGCAGAAATCTGACTCCTAACATGTATTTACAAAACTTCCATTTTCTCTATGCCTGACCTAAACTACTTCATTTTTCAGTAGGTATTAGTATATAATGAGGTGGCCTTCACCATCCATCTCCTGAAATGGGCAACATCAATGGCATTTAACGGGTCCCAAGTACTTAATTACATCTCAATATGCCATATTTCCCATTTCAGGAGATGGATGGTGAAGGCCACCTCATTATATACTAATACCTACTGAGAAATAAAGTACTTTAGGTCAGGCATAGAGAAAATGGAAGTTTTGTAAATACATATTACAACTAGCACATATGTGTGTGTGCATGTTTCAAAGCCGTGTTTGTTTTTGGGTAGCTGTGTTTGTGTAAGTAGAAGAGATGTATGTGAATGTGGCAAAACTGTATATGTGTACGTGTGAGAGCTGAGTGTTATATAGGAAAGGTGTGTGTGTGAACATAGGAGAGCTGTGTGTTTATATGTAGCTGAGCTGTGTGTGTGTTGGAGAGATGTGTGTATGTAAGACAGCTGTGTGTAACTGAAATGTGTGTATGTATGTTGCAGACATGTGTGTATGCATAGCAAAGCTTAGAGTGCATATACTGTGCATGCAGTAGTGATGTTACGTATGTGCTCCAGAGAATGCATATAAACGGTCTGCGGCAAAGGTACACATGTATAATATACATGCTGCAGAGAAATAGTAACGTTAGATCTCTATCCACTATATTCTTCCCTACAGCAGTAAAGTTAGTGTTATCAAATCCCCTACAAATTTACACCTGTGGGAAATTTTAATTGGTTGCAAAAGTTTTTATCCTATATTTTTACTAAGTGAACCTGGGGGTGTGTTTAAAATTAAGGTGTGTCTAATCGTTAGAAAACTTTGAAACTTTACATAAATTAATAGCAAAATGTTTACATTACACCTATCAAAAAACAGCCTCCTCCATATCCCCTCAAGCTGTCCTATCCATCACCAAGATAGGTGCGCTTTCTGCCATTTAGGTAGAAGTAATCTTCAAACAATTTGCTTCTAATTTTGATAAAGTAGCTGGAAGTTATGTCATGGAAACTCTACATGTGAGGTCAGCCTATTAAACACTAGTTGTAATATGTATTGTTACGGCGACGGAACACGCTTAAAAAATATAAATAAACGTGTTCGCTGCCCGGGGTCCACCGTGCGGCAGATGGAAAAACCGCAGATAGAAGACACAGAGCACTGTGGCGGTAATGTGCACGGGGTTCTATATCACCCAGGTGCAATCAAGCAGTCTCTGTTAAGTGCACAGAGCTGCTACAGGAAAAATAGAAAAGGAACGCTGAGACTGTTAGTAACACAAGGACTCAGCTGCACACATGCGGTAGGCAAAAACCGGAGTAGTTAAAACGTCACTACGTCCGACATCTACCGTGGTAACAACTGCAGCGCGGAGTGAACAGAGCCGCAAGCAAGGCGCTGCAAGGACGCTGGCGCAATGCAGGACGCTTAGCTGCTGCACAAGGTATGGCTGGAGCGCGCTGGCGCTAGCGCTGCTACTGGCGGCTGCCCAATCACTCACACAATCGTAATATCAGAGGGAAGGGGTTTCATAATAAGTCATCCACCAGTCCAAGCATACATTACCATACACACAGCAGCAGTATGAAAATACAAGCGCATGGCTGAACGGCCATGCGCACTTTTTATAGCGTACGGGACCTTCCGGAAGTCTCCATAACCCTGAGCTGGACCAATGGAATCAGGAGTAGGACCTGAGCACCTGACTCCTGAGCTCCAATGGAAGGTTGTCCCAGGAGCATGCTCAGAGTATGGAGTGAAGGACTTAGCCTCCGGAGAGAGTTGCTGAAAAGCAATCTCTTCTGCAATCTCTCCTGCCGTGGACGGATAGCAGGAGACTGAAGGATGTAAGGGTCCAGATCTCTGCATAGCCAGGGCAGAAATCTGACTCCTAACATGTATTTACAAAACTTCCATTTTCTCTATGCCTGACCTAAACTACTTCATTTTTCAGTAGGTATTAGTATATAATGAGGTGGCCTTCACCATCCATCTCCTGAAATGGGCAACATCAATGGCATTTAACGGGTCCCAAGTACTTAATTACATCTCAATATGCCATATTTCCCATTTCAGGAGATGGATGGTGAAGGCCACCTCATTATATACTAATACCTACTGAAAAATAAAGTACTTTAGGTCAGGCATAGAGGAAATGGAAGTTTTGTAAATACATATTACAACTAGCACATATGTGTGTGTGCATGTTTCAAAGCCGTGTTTGTTTTTGGGTAGCTGTGTTTGTGTAAGTAGAAGAGATGTATGTGAATGTGGCAAAACTGTATATGTGTACGTGTGAGAGCTGAGTGTTATATAGGAAAGGTGTGTGTGTGAACATAGGAGAGCTGTGTGTTTATATGTAGCTGAGCTGTGTGTGTGTTGGAGAGGTGTGTGTATGTAAGACAGCTGTGTGTAACTGAAATGTGTGTATGTATGTTGCAGACATGTGTGTATGCATAGCAGAGCTTAGTGTGCATATACTGTGCATGCAGTAGTGATGTTACGTATGTGCTCCAGAGAATGCATATAAACGGTCTGCGGTAAAGGTACACATGTATAATATACATGCTGCAGAGAAATAGTAACATTAGATCTCTATCCACTATATTCTTCCCTACAGCAGTAAAGTTAGTGTTATCAAATCCCCTACAAATTTACACCTGTGGGAAATTTTAATTGGTTGCAAAAGTTTTTATCCTATATTTTTACTAAGTGAACCTGGGGGTGTGTTTAAAATTAAGGTGTGTCTAATCGTTAGAAAACTTTGAAACTTTACATAAATTAATAGCAAAATGTTTACATTACACCTATCAAAAAACAGCCTCCTCCATATCCCCTCAAGCTGTCCTATCCATCACCAAGATAGGTGCGCTTTCTGCCATTTAGGTAGAAGTAATCTTCAAACAATTTGCTTCTAATTTTGATAAAGTAGCTGGAAGTTATGTCATGGAAACTCTACATGTGAGGTCAGCCTATTAAACACTAGTTGTAATATGTATTGTTACGGTGACGGAACACGCTTAAAAAATATAAATAAACGTGTTCGCTGCCCGGGGTCCACCGTGCGGCAGATGGAAAAACCGCAGCTAGAAGACACAGAGCACTGTGGCGGTAATGTGCACGGGGTTCTATATCACCCAGGTGCAATCAAGCAGTCTCTGTTAAGTGCACAGAGCTGCTACAGGAAAAATAGAAAAGGAACGCTGAGACTGTTAGTAACACAAGGACTCAGCGGCACACATGCGGTAGGCAAAAACCGGAGTAGTTAAAACGTCACTACGTCCGACATCTACCGTGGTAACAACTGCAGCGCGGAGTGAACAGAGCCGCAAGCAAGGCGCTGCAAGGACGCTGGTGCAATGTAGGACGCTTAGCTGCTGCACAAGGTATGGCTGGAGCGCGCTGGCGCTAGCGCTGCTACTGGCGGCTGCCCAATCACTCACACAATCGTAATATCAGAGGGAAGGGGTTTCATAATAAGTCATCCACCAGTCCAAGCATACATTACCATACACACAGCAGCAGTATGAAAATTCTAGCGCATGGCTGAACGGCCATGCGCACTTTTTATAGCGTACGGGACCTTCCGGAAGTCTCCATAACCCTGAGCTGGACCAATGGAATCAGGAGTAGAACCTGAGCACCTGACTCCTGAGCTCCAATGGGAGGTTGTCCCAGGAGCATGCTCAGAGTATGGAGTGAAGGACTTAGCCTCCGGAGAGAGTTGCTGAAAAGCAATCTCTTCTGCAATCTCTCCTGCCGTGGACGGATAGCAGGAGACTGAAGGATGTAAGGGTCCAGATCTCTGCATAGCCAGGGCAGAAATCTGACTCCTAACATGTATTTACAAAACTTCCATTTTCTCTATGCCTGACCTAAACTACTTCATTTTTCAGTAGGTATTAGTATATAATGAGGTGGCCTTCACCATCCATCTCCTGAAATGGGCACCATCAATGGCATTTAACGGGTCCCAAATACTTAATTACATCTCAATATGCCATATAAAGAGGCTATCAGGCATATAAAGCTTACTGGAATAATATTAAAATTATAGGCAAGGATGTGACATCTTATCAGTGGTAAAGGCACCACAAAAGAACCCAGGATGTTAAAACTCTAGGTTTTGACTCTTTGTAAACAATTGTACTTTTTAATTCCTGTATCACAACTAGACAATAAGATGCATATTTAGCCAAGAAAAATCTTACTAAAATGTGTATGTGTGTTACAGTCCAGAGGCAGCTTATTCTGAATGAGCAGAATGCTGACAACATCCTTCCTGATCACTGAGAGAACTGTTTTCTCTGTTCTTGCCCCACACTGATCTATCTGATTGGTGCTGTACTGGAGAGAATGAAACTGGGACCTGCAGGGACACTGCACGTCCTGTGTAGCTGAAGGCCCATTCAAAGCATGTGATCAGTCACATTCTTGAAATGAATTTCAAAATGTGGTAATGTATACAGGGGTTGCGCTGATGTATATGTGTTTGTGTGTATATATATATGTGTGAGTGTACATAGAGAAGCTGTATGTGTTGCATATATGAGACTTTTGAGTATGGAGGAAAGCAATGTGCGTGTGTTTAGCAAACAGTGTATGTATTTATTTTACTCATTTATATAGCGCCATTAATCCCACAACGCTTTACAGACATTATTGTCACTGTCCCCGATGGGGCTCACAATCTAAATTGCCTATCAGTATGTCTTTGGAATGTGGACGGAAACCCACGCAAACACGGAGAGAACATACAAACACCTTACTCATTTATATAGCGCCACTAATTCCACTGCGCTTTACAGACATTATTGGCACTGTCCCCGATGGGGCTTACAATTTAAATTTCCTATCATTATGTCTTTGGTATGTGAGAGAAAACTCACTCAAATACGGGGAGAATATACAAACTTCTTGCAGATGTTGCCCTTTGTAGGATTTGAACTAAGGACCCCATCGTTGCACGACTAACCACTGAGCTACCGTGCCGATGTAAGTAGCGCATATGTGTGTGTGCATGTTTCAAAGCCGTGTTTGTTTTTGGGTAGCTGTGTTTGTGTAAGTAGAAGAGCTGTATGTGAATGTGGCAAAACTGTATATGTGTACGTGTGAGAGCTGAGTGTTATATAGGAAAGGTGTGTGTGTGAACATAGGAGAGCTGTGTGTTTATATGTAGCTGAGCTGTGTGTGTGTTGGAGAGGTGTGTGTATGTAAGACAGCTGTGTGTAACTGAAATGTGTGTATGTATGTTGCAGACGTGTGTATGCATAGCAAAGCTTAGTGTGCATATACTGTGCATGCAGTAGTGATGTTACGTATGTGCTCCAGAGAATGCATATAAACTGCCTGCGGCAAAGGTACACATGTATAATATACATGCTGCAGAGAAATACTAACATTAGATCTCTATCCACTATATTCTTCCCTACAGCAGTAAAGTTAGTGTTATCAAATCCCCTACAAATTTACACCTGTGGGAAATGTTAAATAGTTGCAAAAGTTTTTATTCTATATTTTTACTAAGTAAACCTGGGGGTGCGTTTAAAATTAACGTGTGTCTAATAGAAAACTTTGAAACTTTACATAAATTAATAGCAAAATGTTTACATTACACCAATCAAAAAACAGCCTCCTCCATTTCCCCTCAAGCTGTCCTATCCATCACCAAGATAGGTGCGCTTTCTGCCATTTAAGTAGAAGTAATCTTCAAACAATTTGCTTCTAATTTAGATAAAGTAGCTGGAAGGTATGTCATGGAAACTCTACATGTGAGGTCAGCCTATTAAACACTAGTTGCAATATGTATTGTTACGGCGGCGGAACACGCTTAAAAAAACATAAATAAACGTGTTCGCCGCTCGGGGTCCACCGTGCGGCAGATGGAAAAACCGCAGCTAGAAGACACAGAGCACTGTGGCGGTAATGTGCACGGGGTTCTATATCACACAGGTGCAATCAAGCAGTCTCTGTTAAGTGCACAGAGCTGCTACAGGAAAAATAGAAAAGGAACGCTGAGCCTGTTAGTAACACAGGGACTCAGCGGCACACATGCGGTAGGCAAAAACCGGAGTAGTTAAAACGTCACTACGTCCGACACCTAACGTGGTAACAAGTGTGCTGGCGTCGCAACCGCAAAAATATGCTGCAACTGCAGCGCGGCGTGAACAGAGCCGCAAGCAAGGCGCTGCAAGGACGCTGGCGCTATGCAGGACGCTTAGATGCTGCACAAGGTATGGCTGGATTGCACTGGCGCTAGCGCTGCTACTGGCGGCTGCCCAATCTCTCACACAATCGTAATATCAGAGGGAAGGGGTTTCATAATAAGTCATCCACCAGTCCAAGCATACATTACCATACACACAGCAGCAGTATGAAAATACTAGCGCATGGCTGAACAGCCATGCACACTTTTTATAGCGTACGGGACCTTCCGGAAGTCTCCATAACCCTGAGCTGGACCAATGGAATCAGGAGCAGGACCTGAGCACCTGACTCCTGAGCTCCAATGGGAGGTTGTCCCAGGAGCATGCTCAGAGTATGGAGTGAAGGACTTAGCCTCCGGAGAGCGTTGCTGAAAAGCAATCTCTTCTGCAATCTCTCCTGCTGTGGACGGATAGCAGGAGACTGCAGGATGTAAGGGTCCAGATCTCTGCATAGCCAGGGCAGAAATCTGACTCCTAACATGTATTTACAAAACTTCCATTTTCTCTATGCCTGACCTAAACTACTTCATTTTTCAGTAGGTATTAGTATATAATGAGGTGGCCTTCACCATCCATCTCCTGAAATGGGCAACATCAATGGCATTTAACGGGTCCCAAGTACTTAATTACATCTCAATATGCCATATTTCCCATTTCAGGAGATGGATGGTGAAGGCCACCTCATTATATACTAATACCTACTGAAAAATAAAGTACTTTAGGTCAGGCATAGAGAAAATGGAAGTTTTGTAAATACATATTACAACTAGCACATATGTGTGTGTGCATGTTTCAAAGCCGTGTTTGTTTTTGGGTAGCTGTGTTTGTGTAAGTAGAAGAGATGTATGTGAATGTGGCAAAACTGTATATGTGTACGTGTGAGAGCTGAGTGTTATATAGAAAAGGTGTGTGTGTGAACATAGGAGAGCTGTGTGTTTATATGTAGCTGAGCTGTGTGTGTGTTGGAGAGGTGTGTGTATGTAAGACAGCTGCGTGTAACTGAAATGTGTGTATGTATGTTGCAGACATGTGTGTATGCATAGCAGAGCTTAGTGTGCATATACTGTGCATGCAGTAGTGATGTTACGTATGTGCTCCAGAGAATGCATATAAACGGTCTGCGGCAAAGGTACACATGTATAATATACATGCTGCAGAGAAATAGTAACATTAGATCTCCATCCACTATATTCTTCCCTACAGCAGTAAAGTTAGTGTTATCAAATCCCCTACAAATTTACACCTGTGGGAAATTTTAATTGGTTGCAAAAGTTTTTTCCTATATTTTTACTAAGTGAACCTGGGGGTGTGTTTAAAATTAAGGTGTGTCTAATAGTTAGAAAACTTTGAAACTTTACATAAATTAATAGCAAAATGTTTACATTACACCTATCAAAAAACAGCCTCCTCCATATCCCCTCAAGCTGTCCTATCCATCACCAAGATAGGTGCGCTTTCTGCCATTTAGGTAGAAGTAATCTTCAAACAATTTGCTTCTAATTTTGATAAAGTAGCTGGAAGTTATGTCATGGAAACTCTACATGTGAGGTCAGCCTATTAAACACTAGTTGTAATATGTATTGTTACGGTGACGGAACACGCTTAAAAAATATAAATAAACGTGTTCGCTGCCCGGGGTCCACCGTGCGGCAGATGGAAAAACCGCAGCTAGAAGACACAGAGCACTGTGGCGGTAATGTGCACGGGGTTCTATATCACCCAGGTGCAATCAAGCAGTCTCTGTTAAGTGCACAGAGCTGCTACAGGAAAAATAGAAAAGGAACGCTGAGACTGTTAGTAACACAAGGACTCAGCGGCACACATGCGGTAGGCAAAAACCGGAGTAGTTAAAACGTCACTACGTCCGACATCTACCGTGGTAACAACTGCAGCGCGGAGTGAACAGAGCCGCAAGCAAGGCGCTGCAAGGACGCTGGTGCAATGTAGGACGCTTAGCTGCTGCACAAGGTATGGCTGGAGCGCGCTGGCGCTAGCGCTGCTACTGGCGGCTGCCCAATCACTCACACAATCGTAATATCAGAGGGAAGGGGTTTCATAATAAGTCATCCACCAGTCCAAGCATACATTACCATACACACAGCAGCAGTATGAAAATTCTAGCGCATGGCTGAACGGCCATGCGCACTTTTTATAGCGTACGGGACCTTCCGGAAGTCTCCATAACTCTGAGCTGGACCAATGGAATCAGGAGTAGGACCTGAGCACCTGACTCCTGAGCTCCAATGGGAGGTTGTCCCAGGAGCATGCTCAGAGTATGGAGTGAAGGACTTAGCCTCCGGAGAGAGTTGCTGAAAAGCAATCTCTTCTGCAATCTCTCCTGCCGTGGACGGATAGCAGGAGACTGAAGGATGTAAGGGTCCAGATCTCTGCATAGCCAGGGCAGAAATCTGACTCCTAACATGTATTTACAAAACTTCCATTTTCTCTATGCCTGACCTAAACTACTTCATTTTTCAGTAGGTATTAGTATATAATGAGGTGGCCTTCACCATCCATCTCCTGAAATGGGCACCATCAATGGCATTTAACGGGTCCCAAATACTTAATTACATCTCAATATGCCATATAAAGAGGCTATCAGGCATATAAAGCTTACTGGAATAATATTAAAATTATAGGCAAGGATGTGACATCTTATCAGTGGTAAAGGCACCACAAAAGAACCCAGGATGTTAAAACTCTAGGTTTTGACTCTTTGTAAACAATTGTACTTTTTAATTCCTGTATCACAACTAGACAATAAGATGCATATTTAGCCAAGAAAAATCTTACTAAAATGTGTATGTGTGTTACAGTCCAGAGGCAGCTTATTCTGAATGAGCAGAATGCTGACAACATCCTTCCTGATCACTGAGAGAACTGTTTTCTCTGTTCTTGCCCCACACTGATCTATCTGATCGGTGCTGTACTGGAGAGAATGAAACTGGGACCTGCAGGGACACTGCACGTCCTGTGTAGCTGAAGGCCCATTCAAAGCATGTGATCAGTCACATTCTTGAAAGGAATTTCAAAATGTGGTAATGTATACAGGGGTTGCGCTGATGTATATGTGTTTGTGTGTATATATATATGTGTGAGTGTACATAGAGAAGCTGTATGTGTTGCATATATGAGACTTTTGAGTATGGAGGAAAGCAATGTGCGTGTGTTTAGCAAACAGTGTATGTATTTATTTTACTCATTTATATAGCGCCATTAATCCCACAACGCTTTACAGACATTATTGTCACTGTCCCCGATGGGGCTCACAATCTAAATTGCCTATCAGTATGTCTTTGGAATGTGGACGGAAACCCACGCAAACACGGGGAGAACATACAAACACCTTACTCATTTATATAGCGCCACTAATTCCACTGCGCTTTACAGACATTATTGGCACTGTCCCCGATGGGGCTTACAATTTAAATTTCCTATCATTATGTCTTTGGTATGTGAGAGAAAACTCACTCAAATACGGGGAGAATATACAAACTTCTTGCAGATGTTGCCCTTTGTAGGATTTGAACTAAGGACCCCATCGTTGCACGACTAACCACTGAGCTACCGTGCCGATGTAAGTAGCGCATATGTGTGTGTGCATGTTTCAAAGCCGTGTTTGTTTTTGGGTAGCTGTGTTTGTGTAAGTAGAAGAGCTGTATGTGAATGTGGCAAAACTGTATATGTGTACGTGTGAGAGCTGAGTGTTATATAGGAAAGGTGTGTGTGTGAACATAGGAGAGCTGTGTGTTTATATGTAGCTGAGCTGTGTGTGTGTTGGAGAGGTGTGTGTATGTAAGACAGCTGTGTGTAACTGAAATGTGTGTATGTATGTTGCAGACGTGTGTATGCATAGCAGAGCTTAGTGTGCATATACTGTGCATGCAGTAGTGATGTTACGTATGTGCTCCAGAGAATGCATATAAACTGCCTGCGGCAAAGGTACACATGTATAATATACATGCTGCAGAGAAATACTAACATTAGATCTCTATCCACTATATTCTTCCCTACAGCAGTAAAGTTAGTGTTATCAAATCCCCTACAAATTTACACCTGTGGGAAATGTTAAATAGTTGCAAAAGTTTTTATTCTATATTTTTACTAAGTAAACCTGGGGGTGCGTTTAAAATTAAGGTGTGTCTAATAGAAAACTTTGAAACTTTACATAAATTAATAGCAAAATGTTTACATTACACCTATCAAAAAACAGCCTCCTCCATTTCCCCTCAAGCTGTCCTATCCATCACCAAGATAGGTGCGCTTTCTGCCATTTAAGTAGAAGTAATCTTCAAACAATTTGCTTCTAATTTAGATAAAGTAGCTGGAAGGTATGTCATGGAAACTCTACATGTGAGGTCAGCCTATTAAACACTAGTTGCAATATGTATTGTTACGGCGGCGGAACACGCTTAAAAAAACATAAATAAACATGTTCGCCGCCCGGGGTCCACCGTGCGGCAGATGGAAAAACCGCAGCTAGAAGACACAGAGCACTGTGGCGGTAATGTGCACGGGGTTCTATATCACACAGGTGCAATCAAGCAGTCTCTGTTAAGTGCACAGAGCTGCTACAGGAAAAATAGAAAAGGAACGCTGAGCCTGTTAGTAACACAGGGACTCAGCGGCACACATGCGGTAGGCAAAAACCGGAGTAGTTAAAACGTCACTACGTCCGACACCTAACGTGGTAACAAGTGTGCTGGCGTCGCAACCGCAAAAATATGCTGCAACTGCAGCGCGGCGTGAACAGAGCCGCAAGCAAGGCGCTGCAAGGACGCTGGCGCTATGCAGGACGCTTAGATGCTGCACAAGGTATGGCTGGATTGCACTGGCGCTAGCGC
This sequence comes from Dendrobates tinctorius, assembly GCF_039654945.1. NCBI lineage: Eukaryota > Metazoa > Chordata > Amphibia > Anura > Dendrobatidae > Dendrobates > Dendrobates tinctorius. The sequence continues at coordinate 5,806,775 of NW_027361741.1, read as the reverse complement.
TGCTACTGGCGGCTGCCCAATCTCTCACACAATCGTAATATCAGAGGGAAGGGGTTTCATAATAAGTCATCCACCAGTCCAAGCATACATTACCATACACACAGCAGCAGTATGAAAATACTAGCGCATGGCTGAACAGCCATGCACACTTTTTATAGCGTACGGGACCTTCCGGAAGTCTCCATAACCCTGAGCTGGACCAATGGAATCAGGAGCAGGACCTGAGCACCTGACTCCTGAGCTCCAATGGGAGGTTGTCCCAGGAGCATGCTCAGAGTATGGAGTGAAGGACTTAGCCTCCGGAGAGCGTTGCTGAAAAGCAATCTCTTCTGCAATCTCTCCTGCTGTGGACGGATAGCAGGAGACTGCAGGATGTAAGGGTCCAGATCTCTGCATAGCCAGGGCAGAAATCTGACTCCTAACATGTATTTACAAAACATCCATTTTCTCTATGCCTGACCTAAACTACTTCATTTTTCAGTAGGTATTAGTATATAATGAGGTGGCCTTCACCATCCATCTCCTGAAATGGGCAACATCAATGGCATTTAACGGGTCCCAAGTACTTAATTACATCTCAATATGCCATATTTCCCATTTCAGGAGATGGATGGTGAAGGCCACCTCATTATATACTAATACCTACTGAAAAATAAAGTACTTTAGGTCAGGCATAGAGAAAATGGAAGTTTTGTAAATACATATTACAACTAGCACATATGTGTGTGTGCATGTTTCAAAGCCGTGTTTGTTTTTGGGTAGCTGTGTTTGTGTAAGTAGAAGAGATGTATGTGAATGTGGCAAAACTGTATATGTGTACGTGTGAGAGCTGAGTGTTATATAGAAAAGGTGTGTGTGTGAACATAGGAGAGCTGTGTGTTTATATGTAGCTGAGCTGTGTGTGTGTTGGAGAGGTGTGTGTATGTAAGACAGCTGCGTGTAACTGAAATGTGTGTATGTATGTTGCAGACATGTGTGTATGCATAGCAGAGCTTAGTGTGCATATACTGTGCATGCAGTAGTGATGTTACGTATGTGCTCCAGAGAATGCATATAAACGGTCTGCGGCAAAGGTACACATGTATAATATACATGCTGCAGAGAAATAGTAACATTAGATCTCCATACACTATATTCTTCCCTACAGCAGTAAAGTTAGTGTTATCAAATCCCCTACAAATTTACACCTGTGGGAAATTTTAATTGGTTGCAAAAGTTTTTTCCTATATTTTTACTAAGTGAACCTGGGGGTGTGTTTAAAATTAAGGTGTGTCTAATCGTTAGAAAACTTTGAAACTTTACATAAATTAATAGCAAAATGTTTACATTACACCTATCAAAAAACAGCCTCCTCCATATCCCCTCAAGCTGTCCTATCCATCACCAAGATAGGTGCGCTTTCTGCCATTTAGGTAGAAGTAATCTTCAAACAATTTGCTTCTAATTTTGATAAAGTAGCTGGAAGTTATGTCATGGAAACTCTACATGTGAGGTCAGCCTATTAAACACTAGTTGTAATATGTATTGTTACGGCGACGGAACACGCTTAAAAAATATAAATAAACGTGTTCGCTGCCCGGGGTCCACCGTGCGGCAGATGGAAAAACCGCAGCTAGAAGACACAGAGCACTGTGGCGGTAATGTGCACGGGGTTCTATATCACCCAGGTGCAATCAAGCAGTCTCTGTTAAGTGCACAGAGCTGCTACAGGAAAAATAGAAAAGGAACGCTGAGACTGTTAGTAACACAAGGACTCAGCGGCACACATGCGGTAGGCAAAAACCGGAGTAGTTAAAACGTCACTACGTCCGACATCTACCGTGGTAACAACTGCAGCGCGGAGTGAACAGAGCCGCAAGCAAGGCGCTGCAAGGACGCTGGCGCAATGCAGGACGCTTAGCTGCTGCACAAGGTATGGCTGGAGCGCGCTGGCGCTAGCGCTGCTACTGGCGGCTGCCCAATCACTCACACAATCGTAATATCAGAGGGAAGGGGTTTCATAATAAGTCATCCACCAGTGAAAGCATACATTACCATACACACAGCAGCAGTATGAAAATACTAGCGCATGGCTGAACGGCCATGCGCACTTTTTATAGCGTACGGGACCTTCCGGAAGTCTCCATAACCCTGAGCTGGACCAATGGAATCAGGAGTAGGACCTGAGCACCTGACTCCTGAGCTCCAATGGGAGGTTGTCCCAGGAGCATGCTCACAGTATGGAGTGAAGGACTTAGCCTCCGGAGAGAGTTGCTGAAAAGCAATCTCTTCTGCAATCTCTCCTGCCGTGGACGGATAGCAGGAGACTGAAGGATGTAAGGGTCCAGATCTCTGCATAGCCAGGGCAGAAATCTGACTCCTAACATGTATTTACAAAACTTCCATTTTCTCTATGCCTGACCTAAACTACTTCATTTTTCAGTAGGTATTAGTATATAATGAGGTGGCCTTCACCATCCATCTCCTGAAATGGGCAACATCAATGGCATTTAACGGGTCCCAAGTACTTAATTACATCTCAATATGCCATATTTCCCATTTCAGGAGATGGATGGTGAAGGCCACCTCATTATATACTAACACCTACTGAAAAATAAAGTACTTTAGGTCAGGCATAGAGAAAATGGAAGTTTTGTAAATACATATTACAACTAGCACATATGTGTGTGTGCATGTTTCAAAGCCGTGTTTGTTTTTGGGTAGCTGTGTTTGTGTAAGTAGAAGAGATGTATGTGAATGTGGCAAAACTGTATATGTGTACGTGTGAGAGCTGAGTGTTATATAGGAAAGGTGTGTGTGTGAACATAGGAGAGCTGTGTGTTTATATGTAGCTGAGCTGTGTGTGTGTTGGAGAGGTGTGTGTATGTAAGACAGCTGTGTGTAACTGAAATGTGTGTATGTATGTTGCAGACATGTGTGTATGCATAGCAGAGCTTAGTGTGCATATACTGTGCATGCAGTAGTGATGTTACGTATGTGCTCCAGAGAATGCATATAAACGGTCTGCGGCAAAGGTACACATGTATAATATACATGCTGCAGAGAAATAGTAACATTAGATCTCTATCCACTATATTCTTCCCTACAGCAGTAAAGTTAGTGTTATCAAATCCCCTACAAATTTACACCTGTGGGAAATTTTAAATGGTTGCAAAAGTTTTTATCCTATATTTTTACTAAGTGAACCTGGGGGTGTGTTTAAAATTAAGGTGTGTCTAATAGTTAGAAAACTTTGAAACTTTACATAAATTAATAGCAAAATGTTTACATTACACCTATCAAAAAACAGCCTCCTCCATATCCCCTCAAGCTGTCCTATCCATCACCAAGATAGGTGCGCTTTCTGCCATTTAGGTAGAAGTAATCTTCAAACAATTTGCTTCTAATTTTGATAAAGTAGCTGGAAGTTATGTCATGGAAACTCTACATGTGAGGTCAGCCTATTAAACACTAGTTGTAATATGTATTGTTACGGCGACGGAACACGCTTAAAAAATATAAATAAACGTGTTCGCTGCCCGGGGTCCACCGTGCGGCAGATGGAAAAACCGCAGCTAGAAGACACAGAGCACTGTGGCGGTAATGTGCACGGGGTTCTATATCACCCAGGTGCAATCAAGCAGTCTCTGTTAAGTGCACAGAGCTGCTACAGGAAAAATAGAAAAGGAACGCTGAGACTGTTAGTAACACAAGGACTCATCGGCACACATGCGGTAGGCAAAAACCGGAGTAGTTAAAACGTCACTACGTCCGACATCTACCGTGGTAACAACTGCAGCGCGGAGTGAACAGAGCCGCAAGCAAGGCGCTGCAAGGACGCTGGCGCAATGTAGGATGCTTAGCTGCTGCACAAGGTATGGCTGGAGCGCGCTGGCGCTAGCGCTGCTACTGGCGGCTGCCCAATCACTCACACAATCGTAATATCAGAGGGAAGGGGTTTCATAATAAGTCATCCACCAGTCCAAGCATACATTACCATACACACAGCAGCAGTATGAAAATTCTAGCGCATGGCTGAACGGCCATGCGCACTTTTTATAGCGTACGGGACCTTCCGGAAGTCTCCATAACCCTGAGCTGGACCAATGGAATCAGGAGTAGGACCTGAGCACCTGACTCCTGAGCTCCAATGGGAGGTTGTCCCAGGAGCATGCTCAGAGTATGGAGTGAAGGACTTAGCCTCCGGAGAGAGTTGCTGAAAAGCAATCTCTTCTGCAATCTCTCCTGCCGTGGACGGATAGCAGGAGACTGAAGGATGTAAGGGTCCAGATCTCTGCATAGCCAGGGCAGAAATCTGACTCCTAACATGTATTTACAAAACTTCCATTTTCTCTATGCCTGACCTAAACTACTTCATTTTTCAGTAGGTATTAGTATATAATGAGGTGGCCTTCACCATCCATCTCCTGAAATGGGCACCATCAATGGCATTTAACGGGTCCCAAATACTTAATTACATCTCAATATGCCATATAAAGAGGCTATCAGGCATATAAAGCTTACTGGAATAATATTAAAATTATAGGCAAGGATGTGACATCTTATCAGTGGTAAAGGCACCACAAAAGAACCCAGGATGTTAAAACTCTAGGTTTTGACTCTTTGTAAACAATTGTACTTTTTAATTCCTGTATCACAACTAGAAAATAAGATGCATATTTAGCCAAGAAAAATCTTACTAAAATGTGTATGTGTGTTACAGTCCAGAGGCAGCTTATTCTGAATGAGCAGAATGCTGACAACATCCTTCCTGATCACTGAGAGAACTGTTTTCTCTGTTCTTGCCCCACACTGATCTATCTGATCGGTGCTGTACTGGAGAGAATGAAACTGGGACCTGCAGGGACACTGCACGTCCTGTGTAGCTGAAGGCCCATTCAAAGCATGTGATCAGTCACATTCTTGAAAGGAATTTCAAAATGTGGTAATGTATACAGGGGTTGCGCTGATGTATATGTGTTTGTGTGTATATATATATATGTGTGAGTGTACATAGAGAAGCTGTATGTGTTGCATATATGAGACTTTTGAGTATGGAGGAAAGCAATGTGCGTGTGTTTAGCAAACAGTGTATGTATTTATTTTACTCATTTATATAGCGCCATTAATCCCACAACGCTTTACAGACATTATTGTCACTGTCCCCGATGGGGCTCACAATCTAAATTGCCTATCAGTATGTCTTTGGAATGTGGACGGAAACCCACGCAAACACGGGGAGAACATACAAACACCTTACTCATTTATATAGCGCCACTAATTCCACTGCGCTTTACAGACATTTTTGGCACTGTCCCCGATGGGGCTTACAATTTAAATTTCCTATCATTATGTCTTTGGTATGTGAGAGAAAACTCACTCAAATACGGGGAGAATATACAAACTTCTTGCAGATGTTGCCCTTTGTAGGATTTGAACTAAGGACCCCATCGTTGCACGACTAACCACTGAGCTACCGTGCCGATGTAAGTAGCGCATATGTGTGTGTGCATGTTTCAAAGCCGTGTTTGTTTTTGGGTAGCTGTGTTTGTGTAAGTAGAAGAGCTGTATGTGAATGTGGCAAAACTGTATATGTGTACGTGTGAGAGCTGAGTGTTATATAGGAAAGGTGTGTGTGTGAACATAGGAGAGCTGTGTGTTTATATGTAGCTGAGCTGTGTGTGTGTTGGAGAGGTGTGTGTATGTAAGACAGCTGTGTGTAACTGAAATGTGTGTATGTATGTTGCAGACGTGTGTATGCATAGCAGAGCTTAGTGTGCATATACTGTGCATGCAGTAGTGATGTTACGTATGTGCTCCAGAGAATGCATATAAACTGCCTGCGGCAAAGGTACACATGTATAATATACATGCTGCAGAGAAATACTAACATTAGATCTCTATCCACTATATTCTTCCCTACAGCAGTAAAGTTAGTGTTATCAAATCCCCTACAAATTTACACCTGTGGGAAATGTTAAATAGTTGCAAAAGTTTTTATTCTATATTTTTACTAAGTAAACCTGGGGGTGCGTTTAAAATTAAGGTGTGTCTAATAGAAAACTTTGAAACTTTACATAAATTAATAGCAAAATGTTTACATTACACCTATCAAAAAACAGCCTCCTCCATTTCCCCTCAAGCTGTCCTATCCATCACCAAGATAGGTGCGCTTTCTGCCATTTAAGTAGAAGTAATCTTCAAACAATTTGCTTCTAATTTAGATAAAGTAGCTGGAAGGTATGTCATGGAAACTCTACATGTGAGGTCAGCCTATTAAACACTAGTTGCAATATGTATTGTTACGGCGGCGGAACACGCTTAAAAAAACATAAATAAACGTGTTCGCCGCCCGGGGTCCACCGTGCGGCAGATGGAAAAACCGCAGCTAGAAGACACAGAGCACTGTGGCGGTAATGTGCACGGGGTTCTATATCACACAGGTGCAATCAAGCAGTCTCTGTTAAGTGCACAGAGCTGCTACAGGAAAAATAGAAAAGGAACGCTGAGCCTGTTAGTAACACAGGGACTCAGCGGCACACATGCGGTAGGCAAAAACCGGAGTAGTTAAAACGTCACTACGTCCGACACCTAACGTGGTAACAAGTGTGCTGGCGTCGCAACCGCAAAAATATGCTGCAACTGCAGCGCGGCGTGAACAGAGCCGCAAGCAAGGCGCTGCAAGGACGCTGGCGCAATGCAGGACGCTTAGATGCTGCACAAGGTATGGCTGGATTGCACTGGCGCTAGCGCTGCTACTGGCGGCTGCCCAATCTCTCACACAATCGTAATATCAGAGGGAAGGGGTTTCATAATAAGTCATCCACCAGTCCAAGCATACATTACCATACACACAGCAGCAGTATGAAAATACGTGTGCATGGCTGAACAGCCATGCACACTTTTTATAGCGTACGGGACCTTCCGGAAGTCTCCATAACCCTGAGCTGGACCAATGGAATCAGGAGCAGGACCTGAGCACCTGACTCCTGAGCTCCAATGGGAGGTTGTCCCAGGAGCATGCTCAGAGTATGGAGTGAAGGACTTAGCCTCCGGAGAGCGTTGCTGAAAAGCAATCTCTTCTGCAATCTCTCCTGCTGTGGACGGATAGCAGGAGACTGCAGGATGTAAGGGTCCAGATCTCTGCATAGCCAGGGCAGAAATCTGACTCCTAACATGTATTTACAAAACTTCCATTTTCTCTATGCCTGACCTAAACTACTTCATTTTTCAGTAGGTATTAGTATATAATGAGGTGGCCTTCACCATCCATCTCCTGAAATGGGCAACATCAATGGCATTTAACGGGTCCCAAGTACTTAATTACATCTCAATATGCCATATTTCCCATTTCAGGAGATGGATGGTGAAGGCCACCTCATTATATACTAATACCTACTGAAAAATAAAGTACTTTAGGTCAGGCATAGAGAAAATGGAAGTTTTGTAAATACATATTACAACTAGCACATATGTGTGTGTGCATGTTTCCAAGCCGTGTTTGTTTTTGGGTAGCTGTTTGTGTAAGTAGAAGAGATGTATGTGAATGTGGCAAAACTGTATATGTGTACGTGTGAGAGCTGAGTGTTATATAGGAAAGGTGTGTGTGTGAACATAGGAGAGCTGTGTGTTTATATGTAGCTGAGCTGTGTGTGTTGGAGAGGTGTGTGTATGTAAGACAGCTGTGTGTAACTGAAATGTGTGTATGTATGTTGCAGACATGTGTGTATGCATAGCAGAGCTTAGTGTGCATATACTGTGCATGCAGTAGTGATGTTACGTATGTGCTCCAGAGAATGCATATAAACTGTCTGCGGCAAAGGTACACATGTATAATATACGTGCTGCAGAGAAATAGTAACATTAGATCTCTATCCACTATATTCTTCCCTACAGCAGTAAAGTTAGTGTTATCAAATCCCCTACAAATTTACACCTGAGGGAAATTTTAATTGGTTGCAAAAGTTTTTATCCTATATTTTTACTAAGTGAACCTGGGGGTGTGTTTAAAATTAAGGTGTGTCTAATAGTTAGAAAACTTTGAAACTTTACATAAATTAATAGCAAAATGTTTACATTACACCTATCATAAAACAGCCTCCTCCATATCCCCTCAAGCTGTCCTATCCATCACCAAGATAGGTGCGCTTTCTGCCATTTAGGTAGAAGTAATCTTCAAACAATTTGCTTCTAATTTAGATAAAGTAGCTGGAAGTTATGTCATGGAAACTCTACATGTGAGGTCAGCCTATTAAACACTAGTTGTAATATGTATTGTTACGGCGACGGAACACGCTTAAAAAATATAAATAAACGTGTTCGCCGCCCGGGGTCCACCGTGCGGCAGATGGAAAAACCGCAGCTAGAAGATACAGAGCACTGTGGCGGTAATGTGCACGGGGTTCTATATCACCCAGTTGCAATCAAGCAGTCTCTGTTAAGTGCACAGAGCTGCTACAGGAAAAATAGAAAAGGAACGCTGAGACTGTTAGTAACACAAGGACTCAGCGGAACACATGCGGTAGGCAAAAACCGGAGTAGTTAAAACGTCACTACGTCCAACATCTACCGTGGTAACCACTGCAGCGCGGAGTGAACAGAGCCGCAAGTAAGGCGCTGCAAGGACGCTGGCGCAATGCAGGACGCTTAGCTGCTGCACAAGGTATGGCTGGAGCGCGCTGGCGCTAGCGCTGCTACTGGCGGCTGCCCAATCACTCACACAATCGTAATATCAGAGGGAAGGGGTTTCATAATAAGTCATCCACCAGTCCAAGCATACATTACCATACACACAGCAGCAGTATGAAAATACTAGCGCATGGCTGAACAGCCATGCACACTTTTTATAGCGTACGGGACCTTCCGGAAGTCTCCATAACCCTGAGCTGGACCAATGGAATCAGGAGCAGGACCTGAGCACCTGACTCCTGAGCTCCAATGGGAGGTTGTCCCAGGAGCATGCTCAGAGTATGGAGTGAAGGACTTAGCCTCCGGAGAGCGTTGCTGAAAAGCAATCTCTTCTGCAATCTCTCCTGCTGTGGACGGATAGCAGGAGACTGCAGGATGTAAGGGTCCAGATCTCTGCATAGCCAGGGCAGAAATCTGACTCCTAACATGTATTTACAAAACTTCCATTTTCTCTATGCCTGACCTAAACTACTTCATTTTTCAGTAGGTATTAGGATATAATGAGGTGGCCTTCACCATCCATCTCCTGAAATGGGCAACATCAATGGCATTTAACAGGTCTCAAGTACTTAATTACATCTCAATATGCCATATTTCCCATTTCAGGAGATGGATGGTGAAGGCCACCTCATTATATACTAATACCTACTGAAAAATAAAGTACTTTAGGTCAGGCATAGAGAAAATGGAAGTTTTGTAAATACATAATACAACTAGCACATATGTGTGTGTGCATGTTTCAAAGCCGTGTTTGTTTTTGGGTAGCTGTGTTTGTGTAAGTAGAAGAGATGTATGTGAATGTGGCAAAACTGTATATGTGTACGTGTGAGAGCTGAGTGTTATATAGGAAAGGTGTGTGTGTGAACATAGGAGAGCTGTGTGTTTATATGTAGCTGAGCTGTGTGTGTGTTGGAGGTGTGTGTATGTAAGACAGCTGTGTGTAACTGAAATGTGTGTATGTATGTTGCAGACATGTGTGTATGCATAGCAGAGCTTAGTGTGCATATACTGTGCATGCAGTAGTGATGTTACGTATGTGCTCCAGAGAATGCATATAAACTGTCTGCGGCAAAGGTACACATGTATAATATACATGCTGCAGAGAAATAGTAACATTAGATCTCTATCCACTATATTTTTCCCTACAGCAGTAAAGTTAGTGTTATCAAATCCCCTACAAATTTACACCTGTGGGAAATTTTTATTGGTTGCAAAAGTTTTTATCCTATATTTTTACTAAGTGAACCTGGGGGTGTGTTTAAAATTAAGGTGTGTCTAATAGTTAGAAAACTTTGAAACTTTACATAAATTAATAGCATAATGTTTACATTACACCTATCAAAAAACAGCCTCCTCCATATCCCCTCAAGCTGTCCTATCCATCACCAAGATAGGTGCTCTTTCTGCCATTTAGGTAGAAGTAATCTTCAAACAATTTGCTTCTAATTTAGATAAAGTAGCTGGAAGTTATGTCATGGAAACTCTACATGTGAGGTCAGCCTATTAAACACTAGTTGTAATATGTATTGTTACGGCGACGGAACACGCTTAAAAAATATAAATAAACGTGTTCGCCGCCCGGGGTCCACCGTGCGGCAGATGGAAAAACCGCAGCTAGAAGATACAGAGCACTGTGGCGGTAATGTGCACGGGGTTCTATATCACCCAGGTGCAATCAAGCAGTCTCTGTTAAGTGCACAGAGCTGCTACAGGAAAAATAGAAAAGGAACGCTGAGACTGTTAGTAACACAAGGACTCAGCGGCACACATGCGGTAGGCAAAAACCGGAGTAGTTAAAACGTCACTACGTCCGACATCTACCGTGGTAACAACTGCAGCGCGGAGTGAACAGAGCCGCAAGCAAGGCGCTGCAAGGACGCTGGCGCAATGCAGGACGCTTAGCTGCTGCACAAGGTATGGCTGGAGCGCGCTGGCGCTAGCGCTGCTACTGGCGGCTGCCCAATCACTCACACATTCGTAATATCAGAGGGAAGGGGTTTCATAATAAGTCATCCACCAGTCCAAGCATACATTACCATACACACAGCAGCAGTATGAAAATACTAGCGCATGGCTGAACGGCCATGCGCACTTTTTATAGCGTACGGGACCTTCCGGAAGTCTCCATAACCCTGAGCTGGACCAATGGAATCAGGAGTAGGACCTGAGCACCTGACTCCTGAGCTCCAATGGGAGGTTGTCCCAGGAGCATGCTCAGAGTATGGAGTGAAGGACTTAGCCTCCGGAGAGAGTTGCTAAAAAGCAATCTCTTCTGCAATCTCTCCTGCCGTGGACGGATAGCAGGAGACTGAAGGATGTAAGGGTCCAGATCTCTGCATAGCCAGGGCAGAAATCTGACTCCTAACATGTATTTACAAAACTTCCATTTTCTCTATGCCTGACCTAAACTACTTCATTTTTCAGTAGGTATTAGTATATAATGAGGTTGCCTTCACCATCCATCTCCTGAAATGGTCACCATCAATGGCATTTAACGGGTCCCAAATACTTAATTACATCTCAATATGCCATATAAAGAGGCTATCAGGCATATAAAGCTTACTGGAATAATATTAAAATTATAGGCAAGGATGTGACATCTTATCAGTGGTAAAGGCACCACAAAAGAACCCAGGATGTTAAAACTCTAGGTTTTGACTCTTTGTAAACAATTGTACTTTTTAATTCCTGTATCACAACTAGACAATAAGATGCATATTTAGCCAAGAAAAATCTTACTAAAATGTGTATGTGTGTTACAGTCCAGAGGCAGCTTATTCTGAATGAGCAGAATGCTGACAACATCCTTCCTGATCACTGAGAGAACTGTTTTCTCTGTTCTTGCCCCACACTGATCTATCTGATTGGTGCTGTACTGGAGAGAATGAAACTGGGACCTGCAGGGACACTGCACGTCCTGTGTAGCTGAAGGCCCATTCAAAGCATGTGATCAGTCACATTCTTGAAAGGAATTTCAAAATGTGGTAATGTATACAGGGGTTGCGCTGATGTATATGTGTTTGTGTGTATATATATATATGTGTGAGTGTACATAGAGAAGCTGTATGTGTTGCATATATGAGACTTTTGAGTATGGAGGAAAGCAATGTGCGTGTGTTTAGCAAACAGTGTATGTATTTATTTTACTCATTTATATAGCGCCATTAATCCCACAACGCTTTACAGACATTATTGTCACTGTCCCCGATGGGGCTCACAATCTAAATTGCCTATCAGTATGTCTTTGGAATGTGGACGGAAACCCACGCAAACACGGGGAGAACATACAAACACCTTACTCATTTATATAGCGCCATTAATTCCACTGCGCTTTACAGACATTATTGGCACTGTCCCCGATGGGGCTTACAATTTAAATTTCCTATCATTATGTCTTTGGTATGTGAGAGAAAACTCACTCAAATACGGGGAGAATATACAAACTTCTTGCAGATGTTGCCCTTTGTAGGATTTGAACTAAGGACCCCATCGTTGCACGACTAACCACTGAGCTACCGTGCCGATGTAAGTAGCACATATGTGTGTGTGCATGTTTCAAAGCCGTGTTTGTTTTTGGGTAGCTGTGTTTGTGTAAGTAGAAGAGCTGTATGTGAATGTGGCAAAACTGTATATGTGTACGTGTGAGAGCTGAGTGTTATATAGGAAAGGTGTGTGTGTGAACATAGGAGAGCTGTGTGTTTATATGTAGCTGAGCTGTGTGTGTTGGAGAGGTGTGTGTATGTAAGACAGCTGTGTGTAACTGAAATGTGTGTATGTATGTTGCAGACATGTGTGTATGCATAGCAGAGCTTAGTGTGCATATACTGTGCATGCAGTAGTGATGTTACGTATGTGCTCCAGAGAATGCATATAAACTGCCTGCGGCAAAGGTACACATGTATAATATACATGCTGCAGAGAAATACTAACATTAGATCTCTATCCACTATATTCTTCCCTACAGCAGTAAAGTTAGTGTTATCAAATCCCCTACAAATTTACACCTGTGGGAAATGTTAAATAGTTGCAAAAGTTTTTATTCTATATTTTTACTAAGTAAACCTGGGGGTGCGTTTAAAATTAAGGTGTGTCTAATAGAAAACTTTGAAACTTTACATAAATTAATAGCAAAATGTTTACATTACACCTATCAAAAAACAGCCTCCTCCATTTCCCCTCAAGCTGTCCTATCCATCACCAAGATAGGTGCGCTTTCTGCCATTTATGTAGAAGTAATCTTCAAACAATTTGCTTCTAATTTAGATAAAGTAGCTGGAAGGTATGTCATGGAAACTCTACATGTGAGGTCAGCCTATTAAACACTAGTTGCAATATGTATTGTTACGGCGGCGGAACACGCTTAAAAAAACATAAATAAACGTGTTCGCCGCCCGGGGTCCACCGTGCGGCAGATGGAAAAACCGCAGCTAGAAGACACAGAGCACTGTGGCGGTAATGTGCACGGGGTTCTATATCACACAGGTGCAATCAAGCAGTCTCTGTTAAGTGCACAGAGCTGCTACAGGAAAAATAGGAAAGGAACGCTGAGCCTGTTAGTAACACAGGGACTCAGCGGCACACATGCGGTAGGCAAAAACCGGAGTAGTTAAAACGTCACTACGTCCGACACCTAACGTGGTAACAAGTGTGCTGGCGTCGCAACCGCAAAAATATGCTGCAACTGCAGCGCGGCGTGAACAGAGCCGCAAGCAAGGCGCTGCAAGGACGCTGGCGCAATGCAGGACGCTTAGATGCTGCACAAGGTATGGCTGGATTGCACTGGCGCTAGCGCTGCTACTGGCGGCTGCCCAATCTCTCACACAATCGTAATATCAGAGGGAAGGGGTTTCATAATAAGTCATCCACCAGTCCAAGCATACATTACAATACACACAGCAGCAGTATGAAAATACTAGCGCATGGCTGAACAGCCATGCACACTTTTTATAGCGTACGGGACCTTCCGGAAGTCTCCATAACCCTGAGCTGGACCAATGGAATCAGGAGCAGGACCTGAGCACCTGACTCCTGAGCTCCAATGGGAGGTTGTCCCAGGAGCATGCTCAGAGTATGGAGTGAAGGACTTAGCCTCCGGAGAGCGTTGCTGAAAAGCAATCTCTTCTGCAATCTCTCCTGCTGTGGACGGATAGCAGGAGACTGCAGGATGTAAGGGTCCAGATCTCTGCATAGCCAGGGCAGAAATCTGACTCCTAACATGTATTTACAAAACTTCCATTTTCTCTATGCCTGACCTAAACTACTTCATTTTTCAGTAGGTATTAGTATATAATGAGGTGGCCTTCACCATCCATCTCCTGAAATGGGCAACATCAATGGCATTTAACGGGTCCCAAGTACTTAATTACATCTCAATATGCCATATTTCCCATTTCAGGAGATGGATGGTGAAGGCCACCTCATTATATACTAATACCTACTGAAAAATAAAGTACTTTAGGTCAGGCATAGAGAAAATGGAAGTTTTGTAAATACATATTACAACTAGCACATATGTGTGTGTGCATGTTTCAAAGCCGTGTTTGTTTTTGGGTAGCTGTGTTTGTGTAAGTAGAAGAGATGTATGTGAATGTGGCAAAACTGTATATGTGTACGTGTGAGAGCTGAGTGTTATATAGGAAAGGTGTGTGTGTGAACATAGGAGAGCTGTGTGTTTATATGTAGCTGAGCTGTGTGTGTGTTGGAGAGGTGTGTGTATGTAAGACAGCTGTGTGTAACTGAAATGTGTGTATGTATGTTGCAGACATGTGTGTATGCATAGCAGAGCTTAGTGTGCATATACTGTGCATGCAGTAGTGATGTTACGTATTTGCTCCAGAGAATGCATATAAACTGTCTGCGGCAAAGGTACACATGTATAATATACATGCTGCAGAGAAATAGTAACATTAGATCTCTATCCACTATATTCTTCCCTACAGCAGTAAAGTTAGTGTTATCAAATCCCCTACAAATTTACACCTGAGGGAAATTTTAATTGGTTGCAAAAGTTTTTATCCTATATTTTTACTAAGTGAACCTGGGGGTGTGTTTAAAATTAAGGTGTGTCTAATAGTTAGAAAACTTTGAAACTTTACATAAATTAATAGCAAAATGTTTACATTACACCTATCAAAAAACAGCCTCCTCCATATCCCCTCAAGCTGTCCTATCCATCACCAAGATAGGTGCGCTTTCTGCCATTTAGGTAGAAGTAATCTTCAAACAATTTGCTTCTAATTTAGATAAAGTAGCTGGAAGTTATGTCATGGAAACTCTACATGTGAGGTCAGCCTATTAAACACTAGTTGTAATATGTATTGTTACGGCGACGGAACACGCTTAAAAAATATAAATAAACGTGTTCGCCGCCCGGGGTCCACCGTGCGGCAGATGGAAAAACCGCAGCTAGAAGATACAGAGCACTGTGGCGGTAATGTGCACGGGGTTCTATATCACCCAGTTGCAATCAAGCAGTCTCTGTTAAGTGCACAGAGCTGCTACAGGAAAAATAGAAAAGGAACGCTGAGACTGTTAGTAACACAAGGACTCAGCGGCACACATGCGGTAGGCAAAAACCGGAGTAGTTAAAACGTCACTACGTCCGACATCTACCGTGGTAACAACTGCAGCGCGGAGTGAACAGAGCCGCAAGCAAGGCGCTGCAAGGACGCTGGCGCAATGCAGGACGCTTAGCTGCTGCACAAGGTATGGCTGGAGCGCGCTGGCGCTAGCGCTGCTACTGGCGGCTGCCCAATCACTCACACAATCGTAATATCAGAGGGAAGGGGTTTCATAATAAGTCATCCACCAGTCCAAGCATACATTACCATACACACAGCAGCAGTATGAAAATACTAGCGCATGGCTGAACAGCCATGCACACTTTTTATAGCGTACGGGACCTTCCGGAAGTCTCCATAACCCTGAACTGGACCAATGGAATCAGGAGCAGGACCTGAGCACCTGACTCCTGAGCTCCAATGGGAGGTTGTCCCAGGAGCATGCTCAGAGTATGGAGTGAAGGACTTAGCCTCCGGAGAGCGTTGCTGAAAAGCAATCTCTTCTGCAATCTCTCCTGCTGTGGACGGATAGCAGGAGACTGCAGGATGTAAGGGTCCAGATCTCTGCATAGCCAGGGCAGAAATCTGACTCCTAACATGTATTTACAAAACTTCCATTTTCTCTATGCCTGACCTAAACTACTTCATTTTTCAGTAGGTATTAGTATATAATGAGGTGGCCTTCACCATCCATCTCCTGAAATGGGCAACATCAATGGCATTTAACGGGTCCCAAGTACTTAATTACATCTCAATATGCCATATTTCCCATTTCAGGAGATGGATGGTGAAGGCCACCTCATTATATACTAATACCTACTGAAAAATAAAGTACTTTAGGTCAGGCATAGAGAAAATGGAAGTTTTGTAAATACATATTACAACTAGCACATATGTGTGTGTGCATGTTTCCAAGCCGTGTTTGTTTTTGGGTAGCTGTGTTTGTGTAAGCAGAAGAGATGTATGTGAATGTGGCAAAACTGTATATGTGTACGTGTGAGAGCTGAGTGTTATATAGGAAAGGTGTGTGTGTGAACATAGGAGAGCTGTGTGTTTATATGTAGCTGAGCTGTGTGTGTGTTGGAGAGGTGTGTGTATGTAAGACAGCTGTGTGTAACTGAAATGTGTGTATGTATGTTGCAGACATGTGTGTATGCATAGCAGAGCTTAGTGTGCATATACTGTGCATGCAGTAGTGATGTTACGTATGTGCTCCAGAGAATGCATATAAACTGTCTGCGGCAAAGGTACACATGTATAATATACATGCTGCAGAGAAATAGTAACATTAGATCTCTATCCACTATATTCTTCCCTACAGGAGTAAAGTTAGTGTTATCAAATCCCCTACAAATTTACACCTGAGGGAAATTTTAATTGGTTGCAAAAGTTTTTATCCTATATTTTTACTAAGTGAACCTGGGGGTGTGTTTAAAATTAAGGTGTGTCTAATAGTTAGAAAACTTTGAAACTTTACATAAATTAATAGCAAAATGTTTACATTACACCTATCAAAAAACAGCCTCCTCCATATCCCCTCAAGCTGTCCTATCCATCACCAAGATAGGTGCGCTTTCTGCCATTTAGGTAGAAGTAATCTTCAAACAATTTGCTTCTAATTTAGATAAAGTAGCTAGAAGTTATGTCATGGAAACTCTACATGTGAGGTCAGCCTATTAAACACTAGTTGTAATATGTATTGTTACGGCGACGGAACACGCTTAAAAAATATAAATAAACGTGTTCGCCGCCCGGGGTCCACCGTGCGGCAGATGGAAAAACCGCAGCTAGAAGATACAGAGCACTGTGGCGGTAATGTGCACGGGGTTCTATATCACCCAGTTGCAATCAAGCAGTCTCTGTTAAGTGCACAGAGCTGCTACAGGAAAAATAGAAAAGGAACGCTGAGACTGTTAGTAACACAAGGACTCAGCGGCACACATGCGGTAGGCAAAAACCGGAGTAGTTAAAACGTCACTACGTCCGACATCTACCGTGGTAACAACTGCAGCGCGGAGTGAACAGAGCCGCAAGCAAGGCGCTGCAAGGACGCTGGCGCAATGCAGGACGCTTAGCTGCTGCACAAGGTATGGCTGGAGCGCGCTGGCGCTAGCGCTGCTACTGGCGGCTGCCCAATCACTCACACAATCGTAATATCAGAGGGAAGGGGTTTCATAATAAGTCATCCACCAGTCCAAGCATACATTACCATACACACAGCAGCAGTATGAAAATACTAGCGCATGGCTGAACAGCCATGCACACTTTTTATAGCGTACGGGACCTTCCGGAAGTCTCCATAACCCTGAGCTGGACCAATGGAATCAGGAGCAGGACCTGAGCACCTGACTCCTGAGCTCCAATGGGAGGTTGTCCCAGGAGCATGCTCAGAGTATGGAGTGAAGGACTTAGCCTCCGGAGAGCGTTGCTGAAAAGCAATCTCTTCTGCAATCTCTCCTGCTGTGGACGGATAGCAGGAGACTGCAGGATGTAAGGGTCCAGATCTCTGCATAGCCAGGGCAGAAATCTGACTCCTAACATGTATTTACAAAACTTCCATTTTCTCTATGCCTGACCTAAACTACTTCATTTTTCAGTAGGTATTAGTATATAATGAGGTGGCCTTCACCATCCATCTCCTGAAATGGGCAACATCAATGGCATTTAACGGGTCCCAAGTACTTAATTACATCTCAATATGCCATATTTCCCATTTCAGGAGATGGATGGTGAAGGCCACCTCATTATATACTAATACCTACTGAAAAATAAAGTACTTTAGGTCAGGCATAGAGAAAATGGAAGTTTTGTAAATACATATTACAACTAGCACATATGTGTGTGTGCATGTTTCCAAGCCGTGTTTGTTTTTGGGTAGCTGTGTTTGTGTAAGTAGAAGAGATGTATGTGAATGTGGCAAAACTGTATATGTGTACGTGTGAGAGCTGAGTGTTATATAGGAAAGGTGTGTGTGTGAACATAGGAGAGCTGTGTGTTTATATGTAGCTGAGCTGTGTGTGTGTTGGAGAGGTGTGTGTATGTAAGACAGCTGTGTGTAACTGAAATGTGTGTATGTATGTTGCAGACATGTGTGTATGCATAGCAGAGCTTAGTGTGCATATACTGTGCATGCAGTAGTGATGTTACGTATGTGCTCCAGAGAATGCATATAAACTGTCTGCGGCAAAGGTACACATGTATAATATACATGCTGCAGAGAAATAGTAACATTAGATCTCTATCCACTATAGTCTTCCCTACAGCAGTAAAGTTAGTGTTATCAAATCCCCTACAAATTTACACCTGTGGGAAATTTTAATTGATTGCAAAAGTTTTTATCCTATATTTTTACTAAGTGAACCTGGGGGTGTGTTTAAAATTAAGGTGTGTCTAATAGTTAGAAAACTTTGAAACTTTACATAAATTAATAGCAAAATGTTTACATTACACCTATCAAAAAACAGCCTCCTCCATATCCCCTCAAGCTGTCCTATCCATCACCAAGATAGGTGCGCTTTCTGCCATTTAGGTAGAAGTAATCTTCAAACAATTTGCTTCTAATTTTGATAAAGTAGCTGGAAGTTATGTCATGGAAACTTTACATGTGAGGTCAGCCTATTAAACACTAGTTGTAATATGTATTGTTACGGCGACGGAACACGCTTAAAAAATATAAATAAACGTGTTCGCTGCCCGGGGTCCACCGTGCGGCAGATGGAAAAACCGCAGCTAGAAGACACAGAGCACTGTGGCGGTAATGTGCACGGGGTTCTATATCACCCAGGTGCAATCAAGCAGTCTCTGTTAAGTGCACAGAGCTGCTACAGGAAAAATAGAAAATATGCTGCAACTGCAGCGCGGCGTGAACAGAGCCGCAAGCAAGGCGCTGCAAGGACGCTGGCGCAATGCAGGACGCTTAGATGCTGCACAAGGTATGGCTGGATTGCACTGGCGCTAGCGCTGCTACTGGCGGCTGCCCAATCTCTCACACAATCGTAATATCAGAGGGAAGGGGTTTCATAATAAGTCATCCACCAGTCCAAGCATACATTACCATACACACAGCAGCAGTATGAAAATACTAGCGCATGGCTGAACAGCCATGCACACTTTTTATAGCGTACGGGACCTTCCGGAAGTCTCCATAACCCTGAGCTGGACCAATGGAATCAGGAGCAGGACCTGAGCACCTGACTCCTGAGCTCCAATGGGAGGTTGTCCCAGGAGCATGCTCAGAGTATGGAGTGAAGGACTTAGCCTCCGGAGAGCGTTGCTGAAAAGCAATCTCTTCTGCAATCTCTCCTGCTGTGGATGGATAGCAGGAGACTGCAGGATGTAAGGGTCCAGATCTCTGCGTAGCCAGGGCAGAAATCTGACTCCTAACATGTATTTACAAAACTTCCATTTTCTCTATGCCTGACCTAAACTACTTCATTTTTCAGTAGGTATTAGTATATAATGAGGTGGCCTTCACCATCCATCTCCTGAAATGGGCAACATCAATGGCATTTAACGGGTCCCAAGTACTTAATTACGTCTCAATATGCCATATTTCCCATTTCAGGAGATGGATGGTGAAGGCCACCTCATTATATACTAATACCTACTGAAAAATAAAGTACTTTAGGTCAGGCATAGAGAAAATGGAAGTTTTGTAAATACATATTACAACTAGCACATATGTGTGTGTGCATGTTTCAAAGCCGTGTTTGTTTTTGGGTAGCTGTGTTTGTGTAAGTAGAAGAGATGTATGTGAATGTGGCAAAACTGTATATGTGTACGTGTGAGAGCTGAGTGTTATATAGGAAAGGTGTGTGTGTGAACATAGGAGAGCTGTGTGTTTATATGTAGCTGAGCTGTGTGTGTGTTGGAGAGGTGTGTGTATGTAAGACAGCTGTGTGTAACTGAAATGTGTGTATGTATGTTGCAGACATGTGTGTATGCATAGCAGAGCTTAGTGTGCATATACTGTGCATGCAGTAGTGATGTTACGTATGTGCTCCAGAGAATGCATATAAACTGTCTGCGGCAAAGGTACACATGTATAATATACATGCTGCAGAGAAATAGTAACATTAGATCTCTATCCACTATATTCTTCCCTACAGCAGTAAAGTTAGTGTTATCAAATCCCCTACAAATTTACACCTGTGGGAAATTTTAATTGGTTGCAAAAGTTTTTATCCTATATTTTTACTAAGTGAACCTGGGGGTGTGTTTAAAATTAAGGTGTGTCTAATAGTTAGAAAACTTTGAAACTTTACATAAATTAATAGCAAAATGTTTACATTACACCTATCAAAAAACAGCCTCCTACATATCCCCTCAAGCTGCCCTATCCATCACCAAGATAGGTGAGCTTTCTGCCATTTAGGTAGAAGTAATCTTCAAACAATTTGCTTCTAATTTTGATAAAGTAGCTGGAAGTTATGTCATGGAAACTCTACATGTGAGGTCAGCCTATTAAACACTAGTTGTAATATGTATTGTTACGGCGACGGAACACGCTTAAAAAATATAAATAAACGTGTTCGCTGCCCGGGGTCCACCGTGCGGCAGATGGAAAAACCGCAGCTAGAAGACACAGAGCACTGTGGCGGTAATGTGCACGGGGTTCTATATCACCCAGGTGCAATCAAGCAGTCTCTGTTAAGTGCACAGAGCTGCTACAGGAAAAATAGAAAAGGAACGCTGAGACTGTTAGTAACACAGAGCCTCAGCGGCACACATGCGGTAGGCAAAAACCGGAGTAGTTAAAACGTCACTACGTCCGACACCTAACGTGGTAACAAGTGTGCTGGCGTCGCAACCGCAAAAATATGCTGCAACTGCAGCGCGGCGTGAACA
Organism: Dendrobates tinctorius; assembly: GCF_039654945.1. Classification (NCBI taxonomy): domain Eukaryota; kingdom Metazoa; phylum Chordata; class Amphibia; order Anura; family Dendrobatidae; genus Dendrobates; species Dendrobates tinctorius. Next base: position 5,785,701 of record NW_027361741.1, on the reverse strand, counting down.
GAGCCGCAAGCAAGGCGCTGCAAGGACGCTGGCGCAATGCAGGACGCTTAGATGCTGCACAAGGTATGGCTGTATTGCACTGGCGCTAGCGCTGCTACTGGCGGCTGCCCAATCTCTCACACAATCGTAATATCAGAGGGAAGGGGTTTCATAATAAGTCATCCACCAGTCCAAGCATACATTACCATACACACAGCAGCAGTATGAAAATACTAGCGCATGGCTGAACAGCCATGCACACTTTTTATAGCGTACGGGACCTTCCGGAAGTCTCCATAACCCTGAGCTGGACCAATGGAATCAGGAGTAGGACCTGAGCACCTGACTCCTGAGCTCCAATGGGAGGTTGTCCCAGGAGCATGCTCAGAGTATGGAGTGAAGGACTTGGCCTCCGGAGAGAGTTGCTGAAAAGCAATCTCTTCTGCAATCTCTCCTGCTGTGGACGGATAGCAGGAGACTGCAGGATGTAAGGGTCCAGATCTCTGCATAGCCAGGGCAGAAATCTGACTCCTAACATGTATTTACAAAACTTCCATTTTCTCTATGCCTGACCTAAACTACTTCATTTTTCAGTAGGTATTAGTATATAATGAGGTGGCCTTCACCATCCATCTCCTGAAATGGGCACCATCAATGGCATTTAACGGGTCCCAAATACTTAATTACATCTCAATATGCCATATAAAGAGGCTATCAGGCATATAAAGCTTACTGGAATAATATTAAAATTATAGGCAAGGATGTGACATCTTATCAGTGGTAAAGGCACCACAAAAGAACCCAGGATGTTAAAACTCTAGGTTTTGACTCTTTGTAAACAATTGTACTTTTTAATTCCTGTATCACAACTAGACAATAAGATGCATATTTAGCCAAGAAACATCTTACTAAAATGTGTATGTGTGTTACAGTCCAGAGGCAGCTTATTCTGAATGAGCAGAATGCTGACAACATCCTTCCTGATCACTGAGAGAACTGTTTTCTCTGTTCTTGCCCCACACTGATCTATCTGATCGGTGCTGTACTGGAGAGAATGAAACTGGGACCTGCAGGGACACTGCACGTCCTGTGTAGCTGAAGGCCCATTCAAAGCATGTGATCAGTCACATTCTTGAAAGGAATTTCAAAATGTGGTAATGTATACAGGGGTTGCGCTGATGTATATGTGTTTGTGTGTATATATATATATATGTGTGAGTGTACATAGAGAAGCTGTATGTGTTGCATATATGAGACTTTTGAGTATGGAGGAAAGCAATGTGCGTGTGTTTAGCAAACAGTGTATGTATTTATTTTACTCATTTATATAGCGCCATTAATCCCACAACGCTTTACAGACATTATTGTCACTGTCCCCGATGGGGCTCACAATCTAAATTGCCTATCAGTATGTCTTTGGAATGTGGACGGAAACCCACGCAAACACGGGGAGAACATACAAACACCTTACTCATTTATATAGCGCCATTAATTCCACTGCGCTTTACAGACATTATTGGCACTGTCCCCGATGGGGCTTACAATTTAAATTTCCTATCATTATGTCTTTGGTATGTGAGAGAAAACTCACTCAAATATGGGGAGAATATACAAACTTCTTGCAGATGTTGCCCTTTGTAGGATTTGAACTAAGGACCCCATCGTTGCACGACTAACCACTGAGCTACCGTGCCGATGTAAGTAGCACATATGTGTGTGTGCATGTTTCAAAGCCGTGTTTGTTTTTGGGTAGCTGTGTTTGTGTAAGTAGAAGAGCTGTATGTGAATGTGGCAAAACTGTATATGTGTATGTGTGAGAGCTGAGTGTTATATAGGAAAGGTGTGTGTGTGAACATAGGAGAGCTGTGTGTTTATATGTAGCTGAGCTGTGTGTGTGTTGGAGAGGTGTGTGTATGTAAGACAGCTGTGTGTAACTGAAATGTGTGTATGTTTTTGCAGACATGTGTGTATGCATAGCAGAGCTTAGTGTGCATATACTGTGCATGCAGTAGTGATGTTACGTATGTGCTCCAGAGAATGCATATAAACAGCCTGCGGCAAAGGTACACATGTATAATATACATGCTGCAGAGAAATACTAACATTAGATCTCTATCCACTATATTCTTCCCTACAGCAGTAAAGTTAGTGTTATCAAATCCCCTACAAATTTACACCTGTGGGAAATGTTAAATAGTTGCAAAAGTTTTTATTCTATATTTTTACTAAGTAAACCTGGGGGTGCGTTTAAAATTAAGGTGTGTCTAATAGAAAACTTTGAAACTTTACATAAATTAATAGCAAAATGTTTACATTACACCTATCAAAAAACAGCCTCCTCCATTTCCCCTCAAGCTGTCCTATCCATCACCAAGATAGGTGCGCTTTCTGCCATTTAAGTAGAAGTAATCTTCAAACAATTTGCTTCTAATTTAGATAAAGTAGCTGGAAGGTATGTCATGGAAACTCTACATGTGAGGTCAGCCTATTAAACACTAGTTGCAATATGTATTGTTACGGCGGCGGAACACGCTTAAAAAAACATAAATAAACGTGTTCGCCGCCCGGGGTCCACCGTGCGGCAGATGGAAAAACCGCAGCTAGAAGACACAGAGCACTGTGGCGGTAATGTGCACGGGGTTCTATATCACACAGGTGCAATCAAGCAGTCTCTGTTAAGTGCACAGAGCTGCTACAGGAAAAATAGAAAAGGAACGCTGAGCCTGTTAGTAACACAGGGACTCAGCGGCACACATGCGGTAGGCAAAAACCGGAGTAGTTAAAACGTCACTACGTCCGACACCTAACGTGGTAACAAGTGTGCTGGCGTCGCAACCGCAAAAATATGCTGCAACTGCAGCGCGGCGTGAACAGAGCCGCAAGCAAGGCGCTGCAAGGACGCTGGCGCAATGCAGGACGCTTAGATGCTGCACAAGGTATGGCTGGAATGCACTGGCGCTAGCGCTGCTACTGGCGGCTGCCCAATCTCTCACACAATCGTAATATCAGAGGGAAGGGGTTTCATAATAAGTCATCCACCAGTCCAAGCATACATTACCATACACACAGCAGCAGTATGAAAATACTAGCGCATGGCTGAACAGCCATGCACACTTTTTATAGCGTACGGGACCTTCCGGAAGTCTCCATAACCCTGAGCTGGACCAATGGAATCAGGAGCAGGACCTGAGCACCTGACTCCTGAGCTCCAATGGGAGGTTGTCCCAGGAGCATGCTCAGAGTATGGAGTGAAGGACTTAGCCTCCGGAGAGCGTTGCTGAAAAGCAATCTCTTCTGCAATCTCTCCTGCTGTGGACGGATAGCAGGAGACTGCAGGATGTAAGGGTCCAGATCTCTGCATAGCCAGGGCAGAAATCTGACTCCTAACATGTATTTACAAAACTTCCATTTTCTCTATGCCTGACCTAAACTACTTCATTTTTCAGTAGGTATTAGTATATAATGAGGTGGCCTTCACCATCCATCTCCTGAAATGGGCAACATCAATGGCATTTAACGGGTCCCAAGTACTTAATTACATCTCAATATGCCATATTTCCCATTTCAGGAGATGGATGGTGAAGGCCACCTCATTATATACTAATACCTACTGAAAAATAAAGTACTTTAGGTCAGGCATAGAGAAAATGGAAGTTTTGTAAATACATATTACAACTAGCACATATGTGTGTGTGCATGTTTCAAAGCCGTGTTTGTTTTTGGGTAGCTGTGTTTGTGTAAGTAGAAGAGATGTATGTGAATGTGGCAAAACTGTATATGTGTACGTGTGAGAGCTGAGTGTTATATAGGAAAGGTGTGTGTGTGAACATAGGAGAGCTGTGTGTTTATATGTAGCTGAGCTGTGTGTGTGTTGGAGAGGTGTGTGTATGTAAGACAGCTGTGTGTAACTGAAATGTGTGTATGTATGTTGCAGACATGTGTGTATGCATAGCAGAGCTTAGTGTGCATATACTGTGCATGCAGTAGTGATGTTACGTATTTGCTCCAGAGAATGCATATAAACTGTCTGCGGCAAAGGTACACATGTATAATATACATGCTGCAGAGAAATAGTAACATTAGATCTCTATCCACTATATTCTTCCCTACAGCAGTAAAGTTAGTGTTATCAAATCCCCTACAAATTTACACCTGAGGGAAATTTTAATTGGTTGCAAAAGTTTTTATCCTATATTTTTACTAAGTGAACCTGGGGGTGTGTTTAAAATTAAGGTGTGTCTAATAGTTAGAAAACTTTGAAACTTTACATAAATTAATAGCAAAATGTTTACATTACACCTATCAAAAAACAGCCTCCTCCATATCCCCTCAAGCTGTCCTATCCATCACCAAGATAGGTGCGCTTTCTGCCATTTAGGTAGAAGTAATCTTCAAACAATTTGCTTCTAATTTAGATAAAGTAGCTGGAAGTTATGTCATGGAAACTCTACATGTGAGGTCAGCCTATTAAACACTAGTTGTAATATGTATTGTTACGGCGACGGAACACGCTTAAAAAATATAAATAAACGTGTTCGCCGCCCGGGGTCCACCGTGCGGCAGATGGAAAAACCGCAGCTAGAAGATACAGAGCACTGTGGCGGTAATGTGCACGGGGTTCTATATCACCCAGTTGCAATCAAGCAGTCTCTGTTAAGTGCACAGAGCTGCTACAGGAAAAATAGAAAAGGAACGCTGAGACTGTTAGTAACACAAGGACTCAGCGGCACACATGCGGTAGGCAAAAACCGGAGTAGTTAAAACGTCACTACGTCCGACATCTACCGTGGTAACAACTGCAGCGCGGAGTGAACAGAGCCGCAAGCAAGGCGCTGCAAGGACGCTGGCGCAATGCAGGACGCTTAGCTGCTGCACAAGGTATGGCTGGAGCGCGCTGGCGCTAGCGCTGCTACTGGCGGCTGCCCAATCACTCACACAATCGTAATATCAGAGGGAAGGGGTTTCATAATAAGTCATCCACCAGTCCAAGCATACATTACCATACACACAGCAGCAGTATGAAAATACTAGCGCATGGCTGAACAGCCATGCACACTTTTTATAGCGTACGGGACCTTCCGGAAGTCTCCATAACCCTGAACTGGACCAATGGAATCAGGAGCAGGACCTGAGCACCTGACTCCTGAGCTCCAATGGGAGGTTGTCCCAGGAGCATGCTCAGAGTATGGAGTGAAGGACTTAGCCTCCGGAGAGCGTTGCTGAAAAGCAATCTCTTCTGCAATCTCTCCTGCTGTGGACGGATAGCAGGAGACTGCAGGATGTAAGGGTCCAGATCTCTGCATAGCCAGGGCAGAAATCTGACTCCTAACATGTATTTACAAAACTTCCATTTTCTCTATGCCTGACCTAAACTACTTCATTTTTCAGTAGGTATTAGTATATAATGAGGTGGCCTTCACCATCCATCTCCTGAAATGGGCAACATCAATGGCATTTAACGGGTCCCAAGTACTTAATTACATCTCAATATGCCATATTTCCCATTTCAGGAGATGGATGGTGAAGGCCACCTCATTATATACTAATACCTACTGAAAAATAAAGTACTTTAGGTCAGGCATAGAGAAAATGGAAGTTTTGTAAATACATATTACAACTAGCACATATGTGTGTGTGCATGTTTCCAAGCCGTGTTTGTTTTTGGGTAGCTGTGTTTGTGTAAGTAGAAGAGATGTATGTGAATGTGGCAAAACTGTATATGTGTACGTGTGAGAGCTGAGTGTTATATAGGAAAGGTGTGTGTGTGAACATAGGAGAGCTGTGTGTTTATATGTAGCTGAGCTGTGTGTGTGTTGGAGAGGTGTGTGTATGTAAGACAGCTGTGTGTAACTGAAATGTGTGTATGTATGTTGCAGACATGTGTGTATGCATAGCAGAGCTTAGTGTGCATATACTGTGCATGCAGTAGTGATGTTACGTATGTGCTCCAGAGAATGCATATAAACTGTCTGCGGCAAAGGTACACATGTATAATATACATGCTGCAGAGAAATAGTAACATTAGATCTCTATCCACTATATTCTTCCCTACAGGAGTAAAGTTAGTGTTATCAAATCCCCTACAAATTTACACCTGAGGGAAATTTTAATTGGTTGCAAAAGTTTTTATCCTATATTTTTACTAAGTGAACCTGGGGGTGTGTTTAAAATTAAGGTGTGTCTAATAGTTAGAAAACTTTGAAACTTTACATAAATTAATAGCAAAATGTTTACATTACACCTATCAAAAAACAGCCTCCTCCATATCCCCTCAAGCTGTCCTATCCATCACCAAGATAGGTGCGCTTTCTGCCATTTAGGTAGAAGTAATCTTCAAACAATTTGCTTCTAATTTAGATAAAGTAGCTGGAAGTTATGTCATGGAAACTCTACATGTGAGGTCAGCCTATTAAACACTAGTTGTAATATGTATTGTTACGGCGACGGAACACGCTTAAAAAATATAAATAAACGTGTTCGCCGCCCGGGGTCCACCGTGCGGCAGATGGAAAAACCGCAGCTAGAAGATACAGAGCACTGTGGCGGTAATGTGCACGGGGTTCTATATCACCCAGTTGCAATCAAGCAGTCTCTGTTAAGTGCACAGAGCTGCTACAGGAAAAATAGAAAAGGAACGCTGAGACTGTTAGTAACACAAGGACTCAGCGGCACACATGCGGTAGGCAAAAACCGGAGTAGTTAAAACGTCACTACGTCCGACATCTACCGTGGTAACAACTGCAGCGCGGAGTGAACAGAGCCGCAAGCAAGGCGCTGCAAGGACGCTGGCGCAATGCAGGACGCTTAGCTGCTGCACAAGGTATGGCTGGAGCGCGCTGGCGCTAGCGCTGCTACTGGCGGCTGCCCAATCACTCACACAATCGTAATATCAGAGGGAAGGGGTTTCATAATAAGTCATCCACCAGTCCAAGCATACATTACCATACACACAGCAGCAGTATGAAAATACTAGCGCATGGCTGAACAGCCATGCACACTTTTTATAGCGTACGGGACCTTCCGGAAGTCTCCATAACCCTGAGCTGGACCAATGGAATCAGGAGCAGGACCTGAGCACCTGACTCCTGAGCTCCAATGGGAGGTTGTCCCAGGAGCATGCTCAGAGTATGGAGTGAAGGACTTAGCCTCCGGAGAGCGTTGCTGAAAAGCAATCTCTTCTGCAATCTCTCCTGCTGTGGACGGATAGCAGGAGACTGCAGGATGTAAGGGTCCAGATCTCTGCATAGCCAGGGCAGAAATCTGACTCCTAACATGTATTTACAAAACTTCCATTTTCTCTATGCCTGACCTAAACTACTTCATTTTTCAGTAGGTATTAGTATATAATGAGGTGGCCTTCACCATCCATCTCCTGAAATGGGCAACATCAATGGCATTTAACGGGTCCCAAGTACTTAATTACATCTCAATATGCCATATTTCCCATTTCAGGAGATGGATGGTGAAGGCCACCTCATTATATACTAATACCTACTGAAAAATAAAGTACTTTAGGTCAGGCATAGAGAAAATGGAAGTTTTGTAAATACATATTACAACTAGCACATATGTGTGTGTGCATGTTTCCAAGCCGTGTTTGTTTTTGGGTAGCTGTGTTTGTGTAAGTAGAAGAGATGTATGTGAATGTGGCAAAACTGTATATGTGTACGTGTGAGAGCTGAGTGTTATATAGGAAAGGTGTGTGTGTGAACATAGGAGAGCTGTGTGTTTATATGTAGCTGAGCTGTGTGTGTGTTGGAGAGGTGTGTGTATGTAAGACAGCTGTGTGTAACTGAAATGTGTGTATGTATGTTGCAGACATGTGTGTATGCATAGCAGAGCTTAGTGTGCATATACTGTGCATGCAGTAGTGATGTTACGTATGTGCTCCAGAGAATGCATATAAACTGTCTGCGGCAAAGGTACACATGTATAATATACATGCTGCAGAGAAATAGTAACATTAGATCTCTATCCACTATAGTCTTCCCTACAGCAGTAAAGTTAGTGTTATCAAATCCCCTACAAATTTACACCTGTGGGAAATTTTAATTGGTTGCAAAAGTTTTTATCCTATATTTTTACTAAGTGAACCTGGGGGTGTGTTTAAAATTAAGGTGTGTCTAATAGTTAGAAAACTTTGAAACTTTACATAAATTAATAGCAAAATGTTTACATTACACCTATCAAAAAACAGCCTCCTCCATATCCCCTCAAGCTGTCCTATCCATCACCAAGATAGGTGCGCTTTCTGCCATTTAGGTAGAAGTAATCTTCAAACAATTTGCTTCTAATTTTGATAAAGTAGCTGGAAGTTATGTCATGGAAACTTTACATGTGAGGTCAGCCTATTAAACACTAGTTGTAATATGTATTGTTACGGCGACGGAACACGCTTAAAAAATATAAATAAACGTGTTCGCTGCCCGGGGTCCACCGTGCGGCAGATGGAAAAACCGCAGCTAGAAGACACAGAGCACTGTGGCGGTAATGTGCACGGGGTTCTATATCACCCAGGTGCAATCAAGCAGTCTCTGTTAAGTGCACAGAGCTGCTACAGGAAAAATAGAAAATATGCTGCAACTGCAGCGCGGCGTGAACAGAGCCGCAAGCAAGGCGCTGCAAGGACGCTGGCGCAATGCAGGACGCTTAGATGCTGCACAAGGTATGGCTGGATTGCACTGGCGCTAGCGCTGCTACTGGCGGCTGCCCAATCTCTCACACAATCGTAATATCAGAGGGAAGGGGTTTCATAATAAGTCATCCACCAGTCCAAGCATACATTACCATACACACAGCAGCAGTATGAAAATACTAGCGCATGGCTGAACAGCCATGCACACTTTTTATAGCGTACGGGACCTTCCGGAAGTCTCCATAACCCTGAGCTGGACCAATGGAATCAGGAGCAGGACCTGAGCACCTGACTCCTGAGCTCCAATGGGAGGTTGTCCCAGGAGCATGCTCAGAGTATGGAGTGAAGGACTTAGCCTCCGGAGAGCGTTGCTGAAAAGCAATCTCTTCTGCAATCTCTCCTGCTGTGGATGGATAGCAGGAGACTGCAGGATGTAAGGGTCCAGATCTCTGCGTAGCCAGGGCAGAAATCTGACTCCTAACATGTATTTACAAAACTTCCATTTTCTCTATGCCTGACCTAAACTACTTCATTTTTCAGTAGGTATTAGTATATAATGAGGTGGCCTTCACCATCCATCTCCTGAAATGGGCAACATCAATGGCATTTAACGGGTCCCAAGTACTTAATTACGTCTCAATATGCCATATTTCCCATTTCAGGAGATGGATGGTGAAGGCCACCTCATTATATACTAATACCTACTGAAAAATAAAGTACTTTAGGTCAGGCATAGAGAAAATGGAAGTTTTGTAAATACATATTACAACTAGCACATATGTGTGTGTGCATGTTTCAAAGCCGTGTTTGTTTTTGGGTAGCTGTGTTTGTGTAAGTAGAAGAGATGTATGTGAATGTGGCAAAACTGTATATGTGTATGTGTGAGAGCTGAGTGTTATATAGGAAAGGTGTGTGTGTGAACATAGGAGAGCTGTGTGTTTATATGTAGCTGAGCTGTGTGTGTGTTGGAGAGGTGTGTGTATGTAAGACAGCTGTGTGTAACTGAAATGTGTGTATGTATGTTGCAGACATGTGTATGCATAGCAGAGCTTAGTGTGCATATACTGTGCATGCAGTAGTGATGTTACGTATGTGCTCCAGAGAATGCATATAAACTGTCTGCGGCAAAGGTACACATGTATAATATACATGCTGCAGAGAAATAGTAACATTAGATCTCTATCCACTATATTCTTCCCTACAGCAGTAAAGTTAGTGTTATCAAATCCCCTACAAATTTACACCTGTGGGAAATTTTAATTGGTTGCAAAAGTTTTTATCCTATATTTTTACTAAGTGAACCTGGGAGTGTGTTTAAAATTAAGGTGTGTCTAATAGTTAGAAAACTTTGAAACTTTACATAAATTAATAGCAAAATGTTTACATTACACCTATCAAAAAACAGCCTCCTCCATATCCCCTCAAGCTGTCCTATCCATCACCAAGATAGGTGCGCTTTCTGCCATTTAGGTAGAAGTAATCTTCAAACAATTTGCTTCTAATTTTGATAAAGTAGCTGGAAGTTATGTCATGGAAACTCTACATGTGAGGTCAGCCTATTAAACACTAGTTGTAATATGTATTGTTACGGCGACGGAACACGCTTAAAAAATATAAATAAACGTGTTCGCTGCCCGGGGTCCACCGTGCGGCAGATGGAAAAACCGCAGCTAGAAGACACAGAGCACTGTGGCGGTAATGTGCACGGGGTTCTATATCACCCAGGTGCAATCAAGCAGTCTCTGTTAAGTGCACAGAGCTGCTACAGGAAAAATAGAAAAGGAACGCTGAGACTGTTAGTAACACAGGGACTCAGCGGCACACATGCGGTAGGCAAAAACCGGAATAGTTAAAACGTCACTACGTCCGACACCTAACGTGGTAACAAGTGTGCTGGCGTCGCAACCGCAAAAATATGCTGCAACTGCAGCGCGGCATGAACAGAGCCGCAAGCAAGGCGCTGCAAGGACGCTGGCGCAATGCAGGACGCTTAGATGCTGCACAAGTTATGGCTGGATTGCACTGGCGCTAGCGCTGCTACTGGCGGCTGCCCAATCTCTCACACAATCGTAATATCAGAGGGAAGGGGTTTCATAATAAGTCATCCACCAGTCCAAGCATACATTACCATACACACAGCAGCAGTATGAAAATACTAGCGCATGGCTGAACAGCCATGCACACTTTTTATAGCGTACGGGACCTTCCGGAAGTCTCCATAACCCTGAGCTGGACCAATGGAATCAGGAGTAGGACCTGAGCACCTGACTCCTGAGCTCCAATGGGAGGTTGTCCCAGGAGCATGCTCAGAGTATGGAGTGAAGGACTTAGCCTCCGGAGAGAGTTGCTGAAAAGCAATCTCTTCTGCAATCTCTCCTGCTGTGGACGGATAGCAGGAGACTGCAGGATGTAACGGTCCAGATCTCTGCATAGCCAGGGCAGAAATCTGACTCCTAACATGTATTTACAAAACTTCCATTTTCTCTATGCCTGACCTAAACTACTTCATTTTTCAGTAGGTATTAGTATATAATGAGGTGGCCTTCACCATCCATCTCCTGAAATGGGCACCATCAATGGCATTTAACGGGTCCCAAATACTTAATTACATCTCAATATGCCATATAAAGAGGCTATCAGGCATATAAAGCTTACTGGAATAATATTAAAATTATAGGCAAGGATGTGACATCTTATCAGTGGTAAAGGCACCACAAAAGAACCCAGGATGTTAAAACTCTAGGTTTTGACTCTTTGTAAACAATTGTACTTTTTAATTCCTGTATCACAACTAGACAATAAGATGCATATTTAGCCAAGAAAAATCTTACTAAAATGTGTATGTGTGTTACAGTCCAGAGGCAGCTTATTCTGAATGAGCAGAATGCTGACAACATCCTTCCTGATCACTGAGAGAACTGTTTTCTCTGTTCTTGCCCCACACTGATCTATCTGATCGGTGCTGTACTGGAGAGAATGAAACTGGGACCTGCAGGGACACTGCACGTCCTGTGTAGCAGAAGGCCCATTCAAAGCATGTGATCAGTCACATTCTTGAAAGGAATTTCAAAATGTGGTAATGTATACAGGGGTTGCGCTGATGTATATGTGTTTGTGTGTATATATATATATGTGTGAGTGTACATAGAGAAGCTGTATGTGTTGCATATATGAGACTTTTGAGTATGGAGGAAAGCAATGTGCGTGTGTTTAGCAAACAGTGTATGTATTTATTTTACTCATTTATATAGCGCCATTAATCCCACAACGCTTTACAGACATTATTGTCACTGTCCCCGATGGGGCTCACAATCTAAATTGCCTATCAGTATGTCTTTGGAATGTGGACGGAAACCCACGCAAACACGGGGAGAACATACAAACACCTTACTCATTTATATAGCGCCATTAATTCCACTGCGTTTTACAGACATTATTGGCACTGTCCCCGATGGGGCTTACAATTTAAATTTCCTATCATTATGTCTTTGGTATGTGAGAGAAAACTCACTCAAATACGGGGAGAATATACAAACTTCTTGCAGATGTTGCCCTTTGTAGGATTTGAACTAAGGACCCCATCGTTGCACGACTAACCACTGAGCTACCGTGCCGATGTAAGTAGCACATATGTGTGTGTGCATGTTTCAAAGCCGTGTTTGTTTTTGGGTAGCTGTGTTTGTGTAAGTAGAAGAGCTGTATGTGAATGTGGCAAAACTGTATATGTGTACGTGTGAGAGCTGAGTGTTATATAGGAAAGGTGTGTGTGTGAACATAGGAGAGCTGTGTGTTTATATGTAGCTGAGCTGTGTGTGTGTTGGAGAGGTGTGTGTATGTAAGACAGCTGTGTGTAACTGAAATGTGTGTATGTTTATGCAGACATGTGTGTATGCATAGCAGAGCTTAGTGTGCATATACTGTGCATGCAGTAGTGATGTTACGTATGTGCTCCAGAGAATGCATATAAACAGCCTGCGGCAAAGGTACACATGTATAATATACATGCTGCAGAGAAATACTAACATTAGATCTCTATCCACTATATTCTTCCCTACAGCAGTAAAGTTAGTGTTATCAAATCCCCTACAAATTTACACCTGTGGGAAATGTTAAATAGTTGCAAAAGTTTTTATTCTATATTTTTACTAAGTAAACCTGGGGGTGCGTTTAAAATTAAGGTGTGTCTAATAGAAAACTTTGAAACTTTACATAAATTAATAGCAAAATGTTTACATTACACCTATCAAAAAACAGCCTCCTCCATTTCCCCTCAAGCTGTCCTATCCATCACCAAGATAGGTGCGCTTTCTGCCATTTAAGTAGAAGTAATCTTCAAACAATTTGCTTCTAATTTAGATAAAGTAGCTGGAAGGTATGTCATGGAAACTCTACATGTGAGGTCAGCCTATTAAACACTAGTTGCAATATGTATTGTTACGGCGGCGGAACACGCTTAAAAAAACATAAATAAACGTGTTCGCCGCCCGGGGTCCACCGTGCGGCAGATGGAAAAACCGCAGCTAGAAGACACAGAGCACTGTGGCGGTAATGTGCACGGGGTTCTATATCACACAGGTGCAATCAAGCAGTCTCTGTTAAGTGCACAGAGCTGCTACAGGAAAAATAGAAAAGGAACACTGAGCCTGTTAGTAACACAGGGACTCAGCGGCACACATGCGGTAGGCAAAAACCGGAGTAGTTAAAACGTCACTACGTCCGACACCTAACGTGGTAACAAGTGTGCTGGCGTCGCAACCGCAAAAATATGCTGCAACTGCAGCGTGGCGTGAACAGAGCCGCAAGCAAGGCGCTGCAAGGACGCTGGCGCAATGCAGGACGCTTAGATGCTGCACAAGGTATGGCTGGATTGCACTGGCGCTAGCGCTGCTACTGGCGGCTGCCCAATCTCTCACACAATCGTAATATCAGAGGGAAGGGGTTTCATAATAAGTCATCCACCAGTCCAAGCATACATTACCATACACACAGCAGCAGTATGAAAATACTAGCGCATGGCTGAACAGCCATGCACACTTTTTATAGCGTACGGGACCTTCCGGAAGTCTCCATAACCCTGAGCTGGACCAATGGAATCAGGAGGACCTGAGCACCTGACTCCTGAGCTCCAATGGGAGGTTGTCCCAGGAGCATGCTCAGAGTATGGAGTGAAGGACTTAGCCTCCGGAGAGCGTTGCTGAAAAGCAATCTCTTCTGCAATCTCTCCTGCTGTGGACGGATAGCAGGAGACTGCAGGATGTAAGGGTCCAGATCTCTGCATAGCCAGGGCAGAAATCTGACTCCTAACATGTATTTACAAAACTTCCATTTTCTCTATGCCTGACCTAAACTACTTCATTTTTCAGTAGGTATTAGTATATAATGAGGTGGCCTTCACCATCCATCTCCTGAAATGGGCAACATCAATGGCATTTAACGGGTCCCAAGTACTTAATTACATCTCAATATGCCATATTTCCCATTTCAGGAGATGGATGGTGAAGGCCACCTCATTATATACTAATACCTACTGAAAAATAAAGTACTTTAGGTCAGGCATAGAGAAAATGGAAGTTTTGTAAATACATATTACAACTAGCACATATGTGTGTGTGCATGTTTCAAAGCCGTGTTTGTTTTTGGGTAGCTGTGTTTGTGTAAGTAGAAGAGATGTATGTGAATGTGGCAAAACTGTATATGTGTACGTGTGAGAGCTGAGTGTTATATAGGAAAGGTGTGTGTGTGAACATAGGAGAGCTGTGTGTTTATATGTAGCTGAGCTGTATGTGTGTTGGAGAGGTGTGTGTATGTAAGACAGCTGTGTGTAACTGAAATGTGTGTATGTATGTTGCAGACATGTGTGTATGCATAGCAGAGCTTAGTGTGCATATACTGTGCATGCAGTAGTGATGTTACGTGTGTGCTCCAGAGAATGCATATAAACGGTCTGCGGCAAAGGTACACATGTATAATATACATGCTGCAGAGAAATAGTAACATTAGATCTCTATCCACTATATTCTTCCCTACAGCAGTAAAGTTAGTGTTATCAAATCCCCTACAAATTTACACCTGAGGGAAATTTTAATTGGTTGCAAAAGTTTTTATCCTATATTTTTACTAAGTGAACCTGGGGGTGTGTTTAAAATTAAGGTGTGTCTAATAGTTAGAAAACTTTGAAACTTTACATAAATTAATAGCAAAATGTTAACATTACACCTATCAAAAAACAGCCTCCTCCATATCCCCTCAAGCTGTCCAATCCATCACCAAGATAGGTGCGCTTTCTGCCATTTAGGTAGAAGTAATCTTCAAACAATTTGCTTCTAATTTAGATAAAGTAGCTGGAAGTTATGTCATGGAAACTCTACATGTGAGGTCAGCCTATTAAACACTAGTTGTAATATGTATTGTTACGGCGACGGAACACGCTTAAAAAATATAAATAAACGTGTTCGCCGCCCGGGGTCCACCGTGCGGCAGATGGAAAAACCGCAGCTAGAAGATACAGAGCACTGTGGAGGTAATGGGCACGGGGTTCTATATCACCCAGTTGCAATCAAGCAGTCTCTGTTAAGTGCACAGAGCTGCTACAGGAAAAATAGAAAAGGAACGCTGAGACTGTTAGTAACACAAGGACTCAGCGGCACACATGCGGTAGGCAAAAACCGGAGTAGTTAAAACGTCACTACGTCCGACATCTACCGTGGTAACAACTGCAGCGCGGAGTGAACAGAGCCGCAAGCAAGGCGCTGCAAGGACGCTGGCGCAATGCAGGACGCTTAGCTGCTGCACAAGGTATGGCTGGAGTGCGCTGGCGCTAGCGCTGCTACTGGCGACTGCCCAATCACTCACACAATCGTAATATCAGAGGGAAGGGGTTTCATAATAAGTCATCCAACAGGCCAAGCATACATTACCATACACACAGCAGCAGTATGAAAATACTAGCGCATGGCTGAACAGCCATGCACACTTTTTATGGCGTACGGGACCTTCCGGAAGTCTCCATAACCCTGAGCTGGACCAATGGAATCAGGAGCAGGACCTGAGGACCTGACTCCTGAGCTCCAATGGGAGGTTGTCCCAGGAGCATGCTCAGAGTTTGGAGTGAAGGACTTAGCCTCCGGAGAGCGTTGCTGAAAAGCAATCTCTTCTGCAATCTCTCCTGCTGTGGACGGATAGCAGGAGACTGCAGGATGTAAGGGTCCAGATCTCTGCATAGCCAGGGCAGAATTCTGACTCCTAACATGTATTTACAAAACTTCCATTTTCTCTATGCCTGACCTAAACTACTTCATTTTTCAGTAGGTATTAGTATATAATGAGGTGGCCTTCACCATCCATCTCCTGAAATGGGCAACATCAATGGCATTTAACGGGTCCCAAGTACTTAATTACATCTCAATATGCCATATTTCCCATTTCAGGAGATGGATGGTGAAGGCCACCTCATTATATACTAATACCTACTGAAAAATAAAGTACTTTAGGTCAGGCATAGAGAAAATGGAAGTTTTGTAAATACATATTACAACTAGCACATATGTGTGTGTGCATGTTTCCAAGCCGTGTTTGTTTTTGGGTAGCTGTGTTTGTGTAAGTAGAAGAGATGTATGTGAATGTGGCAAAACTGTATATGTGTACGTGTGAGAGCTGAGTGTTATATAGGAAAGGTGTGTGTGTGAACATAGGAGAGCTGTGTGTTTATATGTAGCTGAGCTGTGTGTGTGTTGGAGAGGTGTGTGTATGTAAGACAGCTGTGTGTAACTGAAATGTGTGTATGTATGTTGCAGACATGTGTGTATGCATAGCAGAGCTTAGTGTGCATATATTGTGCATGCAGTAGTGATGTTACGTATGTGCTCCAGAGAATGCATATAAACGGTCTGCGGCAAAGGTACACATGTATAATATACATGCTGCAGAGAAATAGTAACATTAGATCTCTATCCACTATATTCTTCCCTACAGCAGTAAAGTTAGTGTTATCAAATCCCCTACAAATTTACACCTGTGGGAAATTTTAATTGGTTGCAAAATTTTTTATCCTATATTTTTACTAAGTGAACCTGGGGGTGTGTTTAAAATTAAGGTGTGTCTAATAGTTAGAAAACTTTGAAACTTTACATAAATTAATAGCAAAATGTTTATATTACACCTATCAAAAAACAGCCTCCTCCATATTCCCTCAAGCTGTCCTATCCATCACCAAGATAGGTGCGCTTTCTGCCATTTAGGTAGAAGTAATCTTCAAACAATTTGCTTCTAATTTTGATAAAGTAGCTGGAAGTTATGTCATGGAAACTCTACATGTGAGGTCAGCCTATTAAACACTAGTTGTAATATGTATTGTTACGGCGACGGAACACGCTTAAAAAATATAAATAAACGTGTTCGCTGCCTGGGGTCCACCGTGCGGCAGATGGAAAAACCGCAGCTAGAAGACACAGAGCACTGTGGCGGTAATGTGCACGGGGTTCTATATCACCCAGGTGCAATCAAGCAGTCTCTGTTAAGTGCACAGAGCTGCTACAGGAAAAATAGAAAAGGAACGCTGAGACTGTTAGTAACACAAGGACTCAGCGGCACACATAAGGTAGGCAAAAACAGGAGTAGTTAAAACGTCACTACGTCCGACATCTACCGTGGTAACAACTGCAGCGCGGAGTGAACAGAGCCGCAAGCAAGGCGCTGCAAGGACGCTGGCGCAATGCAGGACGCTTAGCTGCTGCACAAGGTATGGCTGGAGCGCGCTGGCGCTAGCGCTGCTACTGGCGGCTGCCCAATCACTCACACAATCGTAATATCAGAGGGAAGGGGTTTCATAATAAGTCATCCACCAGTCCAAGCATACATTACCATACACACAGCAGCAGTATGAAAATACTAGCGCATGGCTGAACGGCCATGCGCACTTTTTATAGCGTACGGGACCTTCCGGAAGTCTCCATAACCCTGAGCTGGACCAATGGAATCAGGAGTAGGACCTGAGCACCTGACTCCTGAGCTCCAATGGGAGGTTGTCCCAGGAGCATGCTCAGAGTATGGAGTGAAGGACTTAGCCTCCGGAGAGAGTTGCTAAAAAGCAATCTCTTCTGCAATCTCTCCTGCCGTGGACGGATAGCAGGAGACTGAAGGATGTAAGGGTCCAGATCTCTGCATAGCCAGGGCAGAAATCTGACTCCTAACATGTATTTACAAAACTTCCATTTTCTCTATGCCTGACCTAAACTACTTCATTTTTCAGTAGGTATTAGTATATAATGAGGTGGCCTTCACCATCCATCTCCTGAAATGGGCACCATCAATGGCATTTAACGGGTCCCAAATACTTAATTACATCTCAATATGCCATATAAAGAGGCTATCAGGCATATAAAGCTTACTGGAATAATATTAAAATTATAGGCAAGGATGTGACATCTTATCAGTGGTAAAGGCACCACAAAAGAACCCAGGATGTTAAAACTCTAGGTTTTGACTCTTTGTAAACAATTGTACTTTTTAATTCCTGTATCACAACTAGACAATAAGATGCATATTTAGCCAAGAAAAATCTTACTAAAATGTGTATGTGTGTTACAGTCCAGAGGCAGCTTATTCTGAATGAGCAGAATGCTGACAACATCCTTCCTGATCACTGAGAGAACTGTTTTCTCTGTTCTTGCCCCACACTGATCTATCTGATTGGTGCTGTACTGGAGAGAATGAAACTGGGACCTGCAGGGACACTGCACGTCCTGTGTAGCTGAAGGCCCATTCAAAGCATGTGATCAGTCACATTCTTGAAAGGAATTTCAAAATGTGGTAATGTATACAGGGGTTGCGCTGATGTATATGTGTTTGTGTGTATATATATATATGTGTGAGTGTACATAGAGAAGCTGTATGTGTTGCATATATGAGACTTTTGAGTATGGAGGAAAGCAATGTGCGTGTGTTTAGCAAACAGTGTATGTATTTATTTTACTCATTTATATAGCGCCATTAATCCCACAACGCTTTACAGACATTATTGTCACTGTCCCCGATGGGGCTCACAATCTAAATTGCCTATCAGTATGTCTTTGGAATGTGGACGGAAACCCACGCAAACACGGGGAGAACATACAAACACCTTACTCATTTATATAGCGCCATTAATTCCACTGCGCTTTACAGACATTATTGGCACTGTCCCCGATGGGGCTTACAATTTAAATTTCCTATCATTATGTCTTTGGTATGTGAGAGAAAACTCACTCAAATACGGGGAGAATATACAAACTTCTTGCAGATGTTGCCCTTTGTAGGATTTGAACTAAGGACCCCATCGTTGCACGACTAACCACTGAGCTACCGTGCCGATGTAAGTAGCACATATGTGTGTGTGCATGTTTCAAAGCCGTGTTTGTTTTTGGGTAGCTGTGTTTGTGTAAGTAGAAGAGCTGTATGTGAATGTGGCAAAACTGTATATGTGTACGTGTGAGAGCTGAGTGTTATATAGGAAAGGTGTGTGTGTGAACATAGGAGAGCTGTGTGTTTATATGTAGCTGAGCTGTGTGTGTGTTGGAGAGGTGTGTGTATGTAAGACAGCTGTGTGTAACTGAAATGTGTGTATGTATGTTGCAGACATGTGTGTATGCATAGCAGAGCTTAGTGTGCATATACTGTGCATGCAGTAGTGATGTTACGTATGTGCTCCAGAGAATGCATATAAACTGCCTGCGGCAAAGGTACACATGTATAATATACATGCTGCAGAGAAATACTAACATTAGATCTCTATCCACTATATTCTTCCCTACAGCAGTAAAGTTAGTGTTATCAAATCCCCTACAAATTTACACCTGTGGGAAATGTTAAATAGTTGCAAAAGTTTTTATTCTATATTTTTACTAAGTAAACCTGGGGGTGCGTTTAAAATTAAGGTGTGTCTAATAGAAAACTTTGAAACTTTACATAAATTAATAGCAAAATGTTTACATTACACCTATCAAAAAACAGCCTCCTCCATTTCCCCTCAAGCTGTCCTATCCATCACCAAGATAGGTGCGCTTTCTGCCATTTAAGTAGAAGTAATCTTCAAACAATTTGCTTCTAATTTAGATAAAGTAGCTGGAAGGTATGTCATGGAAACTCTACATGTGAGGTCAGCCTATTAAACACTAGTTGCAATATGTATTGTTACGGCGGCGGAACACGCTTAAAAAAACATAAATAAACGTGTTCGCCGCCCGGGGTCCACCGTGCGGCAGATGGAAAAACCGCAGCTAGAAGACACAGAGCACTGTGGCGGTAATGTGCACGGGGTTCTATATCACACAGGTGCAATCAAGCAGTCTCTGTTAAGTGCACAGAGCTGCTACAGGAAAAATAGAAAAGGAACGCTGAGCCTGTTAGTAACACAGGGACTCAGCGGCACACATGCGGTAGGCAAAAACCGGAGTAGTTAAAACGTCACTACGTCCGACACCTAACGTGGTAACAAGTGTGCTGGCGTCGCAACCGCAAAAATATGCTGCAACTGCAGCGCGGCGTGAACAGAGCCGCAAGCAAGGCGCTGCAAGGACGCTGGCGCAATGCAGGACGCTTAGATGCTGCACAAGGTATGGCTGGATTGCACTGGCGCTAGCGCTGCTACTGGCGGCTGCCCAATCTCTCACACAATCGTAATATCAGAGGGAAGGGGTTTCATAATAAGTCATCCACCAGTCCAAGCATACATTACCATACACACAGCAGCAGTATGAAAATACTAGCGCATGGCTGAACAGCCATGCACACTTTTTATAGCGTACGGGACCTTCCGGAAGTCTCCATAACCCTGAGCTGGACCAATGGAATCAGGAGCAGGACCTGAGCACCTGACTCCTGAGCTCCAATGGGAGGTTGTCCCAGGAGCATGCTCAGAGTATGGAGTGAAGGACTTAGCCTCCGGAGAGCGTTGCTGAAAAGCAATCTCTTCTGCAATCTCTCCTGCTGTGGACGGATAGCAGGAGACTGCAGGATGTAAGGGTCCAGATCTCTGCATAGCCAGGGCAGAAATCTGACTCCTAACATGTATTTACAAAACTTCCATTTTCTCTATGCCTGACCTAAACTACTTCATTTTTCAGTAGGTATTAGTATATAATGAGGTGGCCTTCACCATCCATCTCCTGAAATGGGCAACATCAATGGCATTTAACGGGTCCCAAGTACTTAATTACATCTCAATATGCCATATTTCCCATTTCAGGAGATGGATGGTGAAGGCCACCTCATTATATACTAATACCTACTGAAAAATAAAGTACTTTAGGTCAGGCATAGAGAAAATGGAAGTTTTGTAAATACATATTACAACTAGCACATATGTGTGTGTGCATGTTTCCAAGCCGTGTTTGTTTTTGGGTAGCTGTTTGTGTAAGTAGAAGAGATGTATGTGAATGTGGCAAAACTGTATATGTGTACGTGTGAGAGCTGAGTGTTATATAGGAAAGGTGTGTGTGTGAACATAGGAGAGCTGTGTGTTTATATGTAGCTGAGCTGTGTGTGTTGGAGAGGTGTGTGTATGTAAGACAGCTGTGTGTAACTGAAATGTGTGTATGTATGTTGCAGACATGTGTGTATGCATAGCAGAGCTTAGTGTGCATATACTGTGCATGCAGTAGTGATGTTACGTATGTGCTCCAGAGAATGCATATAAACTGTCTGCGGCAAAGGTACACATGTATAATATACGTGCTGCAGAGAAATAGTAACATTAGATCTCTATCCACTATATTCTTCCCTACAGCAGTAAAGTTAGTGTTATCAAATCCCCTACAAATTTACACCTGAGGGAAATTTTAATTGGTTGCAAAAGTTTTTATCCTATATTTTTACTAAGTGAACCTGGGGGTGTGTTTAAAATTAAGGTGTGTCTAATAGTTAGAAAACTTTGAAACTTTACATAAATTAATAGCAAAATGTTTACATTACACCTATCAAAAAACAGCCTCCTCCATTTCCCCTCAAGCTGTCCTATCCATCACCAAGATAGGTGCGCTTTCTGCCATTTAAGTAGAAGTAATCTTCAAACAATTTGCTTCTAACTTAGATAAAGTAGCTGGAAGGTATGTCATGGAAACTCTACATGTGAGGTCAGCCTATTAAACACTAGTTGCAATATGTATTGTTACGGCGGCGGAACACGCTTAAAAAAACATAAATAAACGTGTTCGCCGCCCGGGGGCCACCGTGCGGCAGATGGAAAAACCGCAGCTAGAAGACACAGAGCACTGTGGCGGTAATGTGCACGGGGTTCTATATCACACAGGTGCCAGACCTAAACTACTTCATTTTTCTGTAGGTATTAGTATATAATGAGGTGGCCTTCACCATCCATCTCCTGAAATGGGCACCATCAATGGCATTTAACGGGTCCCAAGTACTTAATTACATCTCAGTATGCCATATAAAGAGGCTATCAGGCATATAAAGCTTACTGGAATAATATTAAAATTATAGGCAAGGATGTGACATCATATCAGTGGTAAAGGCACCACAAAAGAACCCAGGATGTTAAAACTCTAGGTTTTGATTCTTTGTAAATAATTGTACTTTTTAACTCCTGTATCACAACTAGACAATAAGACGCATATTTAGCAAAGAAAAATCTTACTAAAAAGTGTATGTGTGTTACAGTCCAGAGGCAGCTTATTCTGAATCAGCAGAATGCTGACAACATCCTTCCTGATCACTGAGAGAACTGTTTTCTCTGTTCTTTCCCCCCACTGATCTATCTGATCGGTGCTGTACTGGAGAGAATGAAACTGGGACCTGCAGGGACACTGCACGTCCTGTGTAGCTGAAGGCCCTTTCACAGCATGTGATCACATTCTTGAAAGGAATTTCAAATTGTGGTAATGTATACAGTGGTTGTGTTGATATATATATTTGAGTGAGTGTACATAGAGGAGCTGTATGTGTTGCATATGAGTTTTTTGTGTATGGAGGAAAGCTATGTTCGAGTGTTTAGCAAACAGTGTATGTATTTATTTTACTCATTTAAATAGCGCCATTAAATCCACAGCGCTTTATAGACATTATTGTCACTTTCCCCGATTGGGCTCACAATCTAAATCCCCTATCAATATGTCTTTGGAATGTGGGAGGAAACCCTCACAAACACGGGAAGAACATACAAACAGATCTCGGCGGGCGCATTCTGTAATGCTGTAGATAAGCCTCTGATGTAAACTGAAAGATAAGAAAAACGAGTTAGATTATACTCACTGTAGGGGGGGGCGGTCCGATGCGGTCCGGGTCCGATGGGTATCACGGTCCGGCACCTCCTATCTTCTAGCGATGACGTCCTTCTCCTTGCTTCATGCCGCGCTCCTGCGCAGGCGTACTGATCTGCCCTGTTGAGGACAGACCAGAGTACTGCAGTGCGCAGGCGCCGGACTTCTCTGACCCTTCCCGGGGCCTGCGCACTGCAGTTCTCTGCTTTGCCCTCAACAGGGCAGATCAGTACGCCTGTGCAGGAGCGTGGCATGAAGCAAGGAGGAGGACATCATCGCTAGAAGATAGGAGGTGCCGGACCCGGACCCCGACACCCATCGGACCCGGATTGTTCCCCCCCGGTGAGTATAATCTAACTCGTTTTTCTTATCTTTCAGGTTACATCAGGGGCTTATCTACAGCAGTACAGAATGCTCTAGATAAGCCCCTGATAGTGGTGGCCACATCTCATAGGGCAAAAAATAGGTGATAGATTCCCTTTAATCAATGTATGCAGCATGGAGAGAAATCAGATCTCAACATCAGGTAAATGAGCTCATATATGTATGTGTATATATGTAGATAGGATGATAGATGCTGAACAGAATGGTTATCCATGACACATACAGTAATACACTGCACCATAGTCGCATACACTTATTATAAACTGCACACGTTATATACACATATCTATATACTTACACCACGCATACTGTGTCTAAGTAGACAGCACATCTACACTACACATACATCCATCACATGTACACTATGGATCACATCAGTAGTTTTAAGAGAAAACCAGGAGTGAAACCTAAACAGATGAAACCTATTTTGGAGCGATCTGCACCTCTGTGGTGTTTTGCACACACTCCAGGTTTTGGCTTACAAATTCCAAAACCAGGCCATAATCTCTATGTGTGAAAGTGGCCCCAGGATGGCAGCCGTAATGGGATAGTGCTTTTATCATTTCTCCCACAGTCCCTGCAGCTTCAGCCGCACAGTAAACAGATATGATCCCGGGTGAGGGGTAAAACCTGCTGCAATGCTTGTATACTGCAGTACGGCGGCCTATGTACGGGGGTCCAATAAAGTTATACGTCAGGGAAGACAGTGGAGGGAGGAATACGAAAACGGGTCAATGGTACTTATCCGTCACTTAGTAAATCCAAATCTTCCATCTGTGGCCTGGAGAAACCTCTGGTCTTGTTTGGACACAACTGCCGGGGAGACGACTGCTCTGCTCCAGTGATCGGCTGCAACTGGTGCGGCTGGTGGATGGAGCTGTGTCATAAGGCAGAAGGCGATGATGTCATAAAGAGAAGGCGATGATGTCATAAGAGAAGAAAGAATCCCAGGACTAGCACAGCAATTTCTCCTACAGAAATGTATTATGATCACTGCATTGAAAATATTGTAATAATATATTTTATAATTTGGAATATTTATTTAGAGGTGCAATTACTGAACATACATTTCAGTAGGCCAACATTTTGGATTTTAAAATCATTTTTCAAGCTGGTGTTATAAAGTATTCTAATTCACTGAGATGACTTTTGGGTTTTCATTGGCTGTAAGCCAAAATCCTCAACATTAACAGAAATAAACCCATGAAATAGATCACTCGGTGTGTAATGGCTCTATATAATATACGAGTTTCACTTTGTGTATTGAAGAACTGAAATAACTTTTTGATGTTATTCTAATTTTGTGAGAAGCACCTGTACACTTATTATAAACTGCACACGTCATATACACATACCTATACACTAACACTACACTTACACTACACATACTGTGTGTAAAAGGACAGCACATCTACACTACACATGTACGTCCATCACAAGTACACTATGGATCACATCAGTATTTTTAAGAGAAAACCAGGAGTGAAACCTAAACAGATGGAACCTATTTTGGAGCAATCAGCACCTTTGTTGTGTTTTGAACACACTCCTGGTTTTGGCTTACAAATGCCAAAACACAAATCCAGGCCATAATCTGTGTGTGTGAATGTGCCCCCAGGATGGCGGGAAGACAGCGGAGGGAGGAATACCGAAACGGATCACTGATACTTATCCATCACTTAGTAAATCCCAATCTTCCATCTGTGGCCTGGAGAAACCTCTGGTCTTGTTTGGACACAACTGCCGGGGAGACGACTGCTCTGCTCCAGCGATCGGCTGCAACTGGTGCGACTGGCGATGGAACTGTGTCATAAGAGAGAAGGCGATGATGTCATAAAGAGAAGGCGATGATGTCATAAGAGAAGAGAGAATTCCAGGACGAGCACAGCAATTTCTCCTACAGAAGTACATTATGTTCACTGCATTGAAAACATCTTAATTGTTTGTGACCTGTAATAAATATTTATTTAGAGGCTTCTTTCTGATAGAACCACCCCAAACATCACAACACAGGATGAGCCCCAGAAACACTGCAATTGTGCACAGGGTAGACTCTAGAAATATGGACATCCTGGTACTAACGGCGACATGACGGCTACCAGCAGTCACTAGTACTAGTAGAGGGAGCGCAGGGGCGAGCAGCAGAAAGCCGAACATTATATGTCCTGTGTATTAACTTACCGGGCGGTAGAGGGCGCGATTTAAAAAAATAAAAAAAGTAAAGGGCTGTCATGTGCCAGCGTCGCCATCAGGATCCTCCATCCGGCACCAGCCAAGAGATGGCCGCAGCGCAGGCGGTCCCTAACACTGCTCCCTGACCCCGGCCATCGATACCTCCCTGCTCTGTCAGCGCCGCCCAGGACAGAAACTAAGGAGCTCCCCTTGTTACCTCAGCAGGACGCAGGCTACTTCTAGCCATTGCAGGCCGGTGTCACTGCATGGCACTGGCCAGCGTCAGCTGTGAGTAGAGACAGACGAGGAGATGGAGGCTGTGGTGGTCCCGGAGCCTGGATTAGGGAAGTTGCAAAAGTTTTTATCCTATATTTTTACTAAGTAAACCTGGGGGGTGTTTAAAATTAACGTGTGTCTAATAGTTAGAAAACTTTGAAATTTTACATAAATTAATAGCAAAATGTTTACATTACACCTATCAAAAAAAAGCCTCCTCCATATCCCCTCAAGCTGTCCTATCCATCACCAAGATAGGTGCGCTTTCTGCCATTTAGGTAGAAGTAATCTTCAAACAATTTGCTTCTAATTTAGATAAAGTAGCTGGAAGGTATGTCATGGAAACTTTACATGTGAGGTCAGCCTATTAAACACTAGTTGTAATATGTATTGTTACGGCGGCGGAACACGCTTAAAAAAATATAAATAAACGTGTTCGCCGCCCGGGGTCCAACGTGCGGCAGATGGAAAAACCGCAGCTACAAGACACAGAGCACTGTGGCGGTAATGTGCACGGGATTCTATATCACCCAGGTGCAATCAAGCAGTCTCTGTTAAGTGCACAGAGCTGCTACAGGAAAAATACAAAAGGAACGCTGAGCCTGTTAGTAAAACGGGGACTCAGAGGCACACATGCGGTAGGCAAAAACCGAAGTAGTTAAAACGTCACTATGTCCGACACCTACCGTGGTAACAAGTGTGCTGGCGTCGCAACCGCGGACACAGAAATAAGCTGCAACTGCAGCGCGGCGTGAACAGAGCCGCAAGCAAGGCGCTGCAAGGACGCTGGCGCAATGCAGGACGCTTAGCTGCTGCACAAGGTATGGCTGGAGCGCGCTGGCGCTAGCGCTGCTACTGGCGGCTGCCCAATCACTCACACAATCGTAATATCAGAGGGAAGGGGTTTCATAATAAGTCAGCCACCAGTCCAAGCATACATTACCATACACACAGCAGCAGTATGAAAATACTAGCGCATGGCTGAACAGCCATGCGCACTTTTTATAGCGTACGGGACCTTCCGGAAGTCTACATAACCCTGAGCTGGACCAATGGAATCAGGAGCAGGACCTGAGCACCTGACTCCTGAGCTCCAATGGGAGGTTGTCCCAGGAGCATGCTCAGAGTATGGAGTGAAGGACTTAGCCTCCGGAGAGAGTTGCTGAAAAGCAATCTCTTCTGCAATCTCTCCTGCCGTGGACGGATAGCAGGAGACTGAAGGATGTAAGGGTCCAGAACTCTGCATAGCCAGGGCAGAAATCTGACTCCTAACATTACCCCCCTCCTAGGGCCCCCCTCCTCTGAACCTTCCGATCCGCCAGCCTGTGCTTGACAGTGGTACAGGCCTCAGACTCGTCAAAAGACGAGTCTGATGTGCCGGTAGGTGAAACCGAAAACCGGGATATACGGATGGAATCAGCGGAGGCCAGGTCGCCAGGACTCAGGAGGGACACCCAGGAGATAATGGGAGCGGGAGTTTTAGGAGGACGCCGCCGTGTATCGACGGCCGTCGCCACACTCCGCTCGGGAAAACTATCCCGGGCACATAAAGTACATGCCCGAATGAATTTTTTTACGTCCTGAGGCCTGTGCGGCCACCAATACGATCCGGCCAGAGACTTCGTGGTCTGCATATAGCCACGGTGGCCGTCCGCATTGGGCGCGTGTGCCCACGCGAGAATTTTAGACCGCTGGCGAGGGGGAACAAAAGTCTCGCCTACCGACTCACAGTCAGACCATTGCGGGGGGCTGTCTTCCTGGGAAGCAGCATGTAGGTGGTGGCAACCGCATATGGACCCGTGAGCCGGAGGTGTCTCTGAAATGGCGCTTGACACTTCCATGGGCTCGGGAGGTAGAACCTCTGGCTCGGCCAGCTCGAGCCTCAAAAAGGTAGGGAGACGGGGTACCTCTCCGCTTGGAGTGAGCTCGCTCCATACCGCGCTCCGAAAAACGGAGATCGATACGGGAGGAGATGGAAATTAGATCGTCCAGAGAGGTAGGGATTTCTCTAGTGGAGAGAGCATCCTTAACATGCCCCTCTAATACTCTCCAAAAAACAGGGATCAGTGCCTTGTCGGACCACTCCAACTCGGACGCCAGTGTCCGAAATCGGACGGCATACTGGCTAACCGAGAGAGACCCCTGAAACAAGGCAAGCAGCTGTAGAGAGGTGTCATGGGTGACCCGGGGACCAATAAAAACTTACCTGATGGCTGTCAGCAAGTGGGCAGAGGTCCGAATCTCGGGATCACCCCGCTCCCATAAAGGCGTAGCCCATTCCAGCGCCTTGCCCGACAGTAGGGATATAATAAAGGCCACCTTGGCCCGTTCTGTAGGGAATTGCGCAGCCAGCAACTCCTGGTGGATGGAGCACTGGCTGATAAACCCCCTGCAGGAGGCGCCATCCCCAGAATATTTATCGGGCAACGGAAGGCGGGTAACTGTCGGTGCAAGGGTGGACATGGACATCTGCCCGACCGCATCTGTAAGTGCCTGTACAGCAGCATCCGTGGCCTGCGAAGCTGCGAGAGCTCTCTCAAGGGTGGTCAAGTGAGTCTCCAGCTGTCGTACACACTGGAGGAGTTGCTGCTGTTCTGTCATCTCTAGCCAGACCCTGGCGCTAGTATTATGTTACGGCGGCGGAAAAAGCTTAAAAAATATAAACGTGTTCGCCGCTCGGGGTCCACCGTGCGGCAGATGGAAAAACCGCAGCTAGAAGATACAGAGCACTGTGGCGGTAATGTGCACGGGGTTCTATATCACCCAGGTGCAATCAAGCAGTCTCTGTTAAGTGCACAGAGCTGCTACAAGAAAAATAGAAAAGGAACGCTGAGCCTGTTAGTAACACAGGGACTCAGCGGCACACATGCGGTAGGCAAAAACCGGAGTAGTTAAAACGTCACTACGTCCGACATCTACCGTGGTAACAACTGCAGCGCGGAGTGAACAGAGCCGCAAGCAAGGCGCTGCAAGGACGCTGGCGCAATGCAGGACGCTTAGATGCTGCACAAGGTATGGCTGGATTGCGCTGGCGCTAGCGCTGCTACTGGCGGCTGCCCAATCTCTCACACAATCGTAATATCAGAAGGAAGGGATTTCATAATAAGTCATCCACCAGTCCAAGCATACATTACCATACACACAGCAGCAGTATGAAAATACTAGCGCATGGCTGAACAGCCATGCGCACTTTTTATAGCGTACGGGACCTTCCGGAAGTCTCCATAACCCTGAGCTGGACCAATGGAATCAGGAGCAGGACCTGAGCACCTGACTCCTGAGCTCCAATGGGAGGTTGTCCCAGGAGCATGCTCAGAGTATGGAGTGAAGGACTTAGCCTCCGGAGAGCGTTGCTGAAAAGCAATCTCTTCTGCAATCTCTCCTGCTGTGGACGGATAGCAGGAGACTGCAGGATGTAAGGGTCCAGATCTCTGCATAGCCAGGGCAGAAATCTGACTCCTAACATGTATTTACAAAACTTCCATTTTCTCTATGCCTGACCTAAACTACTTCATTTTTCAGTAGGTATTAGTATATAATGAGGTGGCCTTCACCATCCATCTCCTGAAATGGGCAACATCAATGGCATTTAACGGGTCCCAAGTACTTAATTACATCTCAATATGCCATATTTCCCATTTCAGGAGATGGATGGTGAAGGCCACCTCATTATATACTAATACCTACTGAAAAATAAAGTACTTTAGGTCAGGCATAGAGAAAATGGAAGTTTTGTAAATACATATTACAACTAGCACATATGTGTGTGTGCATGTTTCCAAGCCGTGTTTGTTTTTGGGTAGCTGTTTGTGTAAGTAGAAGAGATGTATGTGAATGTGGCAAAACTGTATATGTGTACGTGTGAGAGCTGAGTGTTATATAGGAAAGGTGTGTGTGTGAACATAGGAGAGCTGTGTGTTTATATGTAGCTGAGCTGTGTGTGTTGGAGAGGTGTGTGTATGTAAGACAGCTGTGTGTAACTGAAATGTGTGTATGTATGTTGCAGACATGTGTGTATGCATAGCAGAGCTTAGTGTGCATATACTGTGCATGCAGTAGTGATGTTACGTATGTGCTCCAGAGAATGCATATAAACTGTCTGCGGCAAAGGTACACATGTATAATATACGTGCTGCAGAGAAATAGTAACATTAGATCTCTATCCACTATATTCTTCCCTACAGCAGTAAAGTTAGTGTTATCAAATCCCCTACAAATTTACACCTGAGGGAAATTTTAATTGGTTGCAAAAGTTTTTATCCTATATTTTTACTAAGTGAACCTGGGGGTGTGTTTAAAATTAAGGTGTGTCTAATAGTTAGAAAACTTTGAAACTTTACATAAATTAATAGCAAAATGTTTACATTACACCTATCAAAAAACAGCCTCCTCCATTTCCCCTCAAGCTGTCCTATCCATCACCAAGATAGGTGCGCTTTCTGCCATTTAAGTAGAAGTAATCTTCAAACAATTTGCTTCTAACTTAGATAAAGTAGCTGGAAGGTATGTCATGGAAACTCTACATGTGAGGTCAGCCTATTAAACACTAGTTGCAATATGTATTGTTACGGCGGCGGAACACGCTTAAAAAAACATAAATAAACGTGTTCGCCGCCCGGGGGCCACCGTGCGGCAGATGGAAAAACCGCAGCTAGAAGACACAGAGCACTGTGGCGGTAATGTGCACGGGGTTCTATATCACACAGGTGCCAGACCTAAACTACTTCATTTTTCTGTAGGTATTAGTATATAATGAGGTGGCCTTCACCATCCATCTCCTGAAATGGGCACCATCAATGGCATTTAACGGGTCCCAAGTACTTAATTACATCTCAGTATGCCATATAAAGAGGCTATCAGGCATATAAAGCTTACTGGAATAATACTAAAATTATTTTCATACTGCTGCTGTGTGTATGGTAATGTATGCTTGGACTGGTGGATGACTTATTATGAAACCCCTTCCCTCTGATATTACGATTGTGTGAGAGATTGGGCAGCCGCCAGTAGCAGCGCTAGCGCCAGTGCAATCCAGCCATACCTTGTGCAGCATCTAAGCGTCCTGCATTGCGCCAGCGTCCTTGCAGTGCCTTGCTTGCGGCTCTGTTCACGCCGCGCTGCAGTTGCAGCATATTTTTGCGGTTGCGACGCCAGCACACTTGTTACCACGTTAGGTGTCGGACGTAGTGACGTTTTAACTACTCCGGTTTTTGCCTACCGCATGTGTGCCGCTGAGTCCCTGTGTTACTAACAGGCTCAGCGTTCCTTTTCTATTTTTCCTGTAGCAGCTCTGTGCACTTAACAGAGACTGCTTGATTGCACCTGTGTGATATAGAACCCCGTGCACATTACCGCCACAGTGCTCTGTGTCTTCTAGCTGCGGTTTTTCCATCTGCCGCACGGTGGACCCCGGGCGGCGAACACGTTTATTTATGTTTTTTTAAGCGTGTTCCGCCGCCGTAACAATACATATTGCAACTAGTGTTTAATAGGCTGACCTCACATGTAGAGTTTCCATGACATACCTTCCAGCTACTTTATCTAAATTAGAAGCAAATTGTTTGAAGATTACTTCTACTTAAATGGCAGAAAGCGCACCTATCTTGGTGATGGATAGGACAGCTTGAGGGGAAATGGAGGAGGCTGTTTTTTGATAGGTGTAATGTAAACATTTTGCTATTAATTTATGTAAAGTTTCAAAGTTTTCTATTAGACACACCTTAATTTTAAACGCACCCCCAGGTTTACTTAGCAAAAATATAGAAAAACTTTTGCAACTATTTAACATTTCCCACAGGTGTAAATTTGTAGGGGATTTGATAACACTAACTTTACTGCTGTAGGGAAGAATATAGTGGATAGAGATCTAATGTTAGTATTTCTCTGCAGCATGTATATTATACATGTGTACCTTTGCCGCAGGCAGTTTATATGCATTCTCTGGAGCACATACGTAACATCACTACTGCATGCACAGTATATGCACACTAAGCTCTGCTATGCATACACACATGTCTGCAACATACATACACACATTTCAGTTACACACAGCTGTCTTACATACACACACCTCTCCAACACACACACAGCTCAGCTACATATAAACACAGCTCTCCTATGTTCACACACACACCTTTCCTATATAACACTCAGCTCTCACACGTACACATATACAGTTTTGCCACATTCACATACAGCTCTTCTACTTACACAAACACAGCTACCCAAAAACAAACACGGCTTGGAAACATGCACACACACATATGTGCTAGTTGTAATATGTATTTACAAAACTCCCATTTTCTCTATGCCTGACCTAAAGTACTTTATTTTTCAGTAGGTATTAGTATATAATGAGGTGGCCTTCACCATCCATCTCCTGAAATGGGAAATATGGCATATTGAGATGTAATTAAGTACTTGGGACCCGTTAAATGCCATTGATGTTGCCCATTTCAGGAGATGGATGGTGAAGGCCACCTCATTATATACTAATACCTACTGAAAAATGAAGTAGTTTAGGTCAGGCATAGAGAAAATGGAAGTTTTGTAAATACATGTTAGGAGTCAGAATTCTGCCCTGGCTATGCAGAGATCTGGACCCTTACATCCTGCAGTCTCCTGCTATCCGTCCACAGCAGGAGAGATTGCAGAAGAGATTGCTTTTCAGCAACGCTCTCCGAGGCTAAGTCCTTCACTCCATACTCTGAGCATGCTCCTGGGACAACCTCCCATTGGAGCTCAGGAGTCAGGTGCTCAGGTCCTGCTCCTGATTCCATTGGTCCAGCTCAGGGTTATGGAGACTTCCGGAAGGTCCCGTACGCTATAAAAAGTGTGCATGGCTGTTCAGCCATGCGCTAGTATTTTCATACTGCTGCTGTGTGTATGGTAATGTATGCTTGGACTGGTGGATGACTTATTATGAAACCCCTTCCCTCTGATATTACGATTGTGTGAGTGATTGGGCAGCCGCCAGTAGCAGCGCTAGCGCCAGCGCACTCCAGCCATACCTTGTGCAGCAGCTAAGCGTCCTGCATTGCGCCAGCGTCCTTGCAGCGCCTTGCTTGCGGCTCTGTTCACTCCGCGCTGCAGTTGTTACCACGGTAGATGTCGGACGTAGTGACGTTTTAACTACTCCGGTTTTTGCCTACCGCATGTGTGCCGCTGAGTCCTTGTGTTACTAACAGTCTCAGCGTTCCTTTTCTATTTTTCCTGTAGCAGCTCTGTGCACTTAACAGAGACTGCTTGATTGCAACTGGGTGATATAGAACCCCGTGCCCATTACCTCCACAGTGCTCTGTATCTTCTAGCTGCGGTTTTTCCATCTGCCGCACGGTGGACCCCGGGCGGCGAACACGTTTATTTATATTTTTTAAGCGTGTTCCGTCGCCGTAACAATACATATTACAACTAGTGTTTAATAGGCTGACCTCACATGTAGAGTTTCCATGACATAACTTCCAGCTACTTTATCTAAATTAGAAGCAAATTGAAGATTACTTCTACCTAAATGGCAGAAAGCGCACCTATCTTGGTGATGGATTGGACAGCTTGAGGGGATATGGAGGAGGCTGTTTTTTGATAGGTGTAATGTAAACATTTTGCTATTAATTTATGTAAAGTTTCAAAGTTTTCTAACTATTAGACACACCTTAATTTTAAACACACCCCCAGGTTCACTTAGTAAAAATATAGGATAAAAACTTTTGCAACCAATTAAAATTTCCCTCAGGTGTAAATTTGTAGGGGATTTGATAACACTAACTTTACTGCTGTAGGGAAGAATATAGTGGATAGAGATCTAATGTTACTATTTCTCTGCAGCATGTATATTATACATGTGTACCTTTGCCGCAGACCGTTTATATGCATTCTCTGGAGCACACACGTAACATCACTACTGCATGCACAGTATATGCACACTAAGCTCTGCTATGCATACACACATGTCTGCAACATACATACACACATTTCAGTTACACACAGCTGTCTTACATACACACACCTCTCCAACACACATACAGCTCAGCTACATATAAACACACAGCTCTCCTATGTTCACACACACACCTTTCCTATATAACACTCAGCTCTCACACGTACACATATACAGTTTTGCCACATTCACATACATCTCTTCTACTTACACAAACACAGCTACCCAAAAACAAACACGGCTTTGAAACATGCACACACACATATGTGCTAGTTGTAATATGTATTTACAAAACTTCCATTTTCTCTATGCCTGACCTAAAGTACTTTATTTTTCAGTAGGTATTAGTATATAATGAGGTGGCCTTCACCATCCATCTCCTGAAATGGGAAATATGGCATATTGAGATGTAATTAAGTACTTGGGACCCGTTAAATGCCATTGATGTTGCCCATTTCAGGAGATGGATGGTGAAGGCCACCTCATTATATACTAATACCTACTGAAAAATGAAGTAGTTTAGGTCAGGCATAGAGAAAATGGAAGTTTTGTAAATACATGTTAGGAGTCAGATTTCTGCCCTGGCTATGCAGAGATCTGGACCCTTACATCCTGCAGTCTCCTGCTATCCGTCCACAGCAGGAGAGATTGCAGAAGAGATTGCTTTTCAGCAACGCTCTCCGGAGGCTAAGTCCTTCACTCCATACTCTGAGCATGCTCCTGGGACAACCTCCCATTGGAGCTCAGGAGTCAGGTGCTCAGTTCCTGCTCCTGATTCCATTGGTCCAGCTCAGGGTTATGGAGACTTCCGGAAGGTCCCGTACGCTATAAAAAGTGTGCATGGCTTTTCAGCCATGCGCTAGTATTTTCATACTGCTGCTGTGTGTATGGTAATGTATGCTTGGACTGGTGGATGACTTATTATGAAACCCCTTCCCTCTGATATTACGATTGTGTGAGAGATTGGGCAGCCGCCAGTAGCAGCGCTAGCGCCAGTGCAATCCAGCCATACCTTGTGCAGCATCTAAGCGTCCTGCATTGCGCCAGTGTCCTTGCAGCGCCTTGCTTGCGGCTCTGTTCACGCCGCGCTGCAGTTGCAGCATATTTTTGCGGTTGCGACGCCAGCACACTTGTTACCACGTTAGGTGTCGGACGTAGTGACGTTTTAACTACTCCGGTTTTTGCCTACCGCATGTGTGCCGCTGAGTCCCTGTGTTACTAACAGGCTCAGCGTTCCTTTTCTATTTTTCCTGTAGCAGCTCTGTGCACTTAACAGAGACTGCTTGATTGCACCTGTGTGATATAGAACCCCGTGCACATTACCGCCACAGTGCTCTGTGTCTTCTAGCTGCGGTTTTTCCATCTGCCGCACGGTGGACCCCGGGCGGCGAACACGTTTATTTATGTTTTTTTAAGCGTGTTCCGCCGCCGTAACAATACATATTGCAACTAGTGTTTAATAGGCTGACCTCACATGTAGAGTTTCCATGACATACCTTCCAGCTACTTTATCTAAATTAGAAGCAAATTGTTTGAAGATTACTTCTTCTTAAATGGCAGAAAGCGCACCTATCTTGGTGATGGATAGGACAGCTTGAGGGGAAATGGAGGAGGCTGTTTTTTGATAGGTGTAATGTAAACATTTTGCTATTAATTTATGTAAAGTTTCAAAGTTTTCTATTAGACACACCTTAATTTTAAACGCACCCCCAGGTTTACTTAGTAAAAATATAGAATAAAAACTTTTGCAACTATTTAACATTTCCCACAGGTGTAAATTTGTAGGGGATTTGATAACACTAACTTTACTGCTGTAGGGAAGAATATAGTGGATAGAGATCTAATGTTAGTATTTCTCTGCAGCATGTATATTATACATGTGTACCTTTGCCGCAGGCTGTTTATATGCATTCTCTGGAGCACATACGTAACATCACTACTGCATGCACAGTATATGCACACTAAGCTCTGCTATGCATACACACATGTCTGCATAAACATACACACATTTCAGTTACACACAGCTGTCTTACATACACACACCTCTCCAACACACACACAGCTCAGCTACATATAAACACACAGCTCTCCTATGTTCACACACACACCTTTCCTATATAACACTCAGCTCTCACACGTACACATATACAGTTTTGCCACATTCACATACAGCTCTTCTACTTACACAAACACAGCTACCCAAAAACAAACACGGCTTTGAAACATGCACGCACACATATGTGCTACTTACATCGGCACGGTAGCTCAGTGGTTAGTCGTGCAACGATGGGGTCCTTAGTTCAAATCCTACAAAGGGCAACATCTGCAAGAAGTTTGTATATTCTCCCCGTATTTGAGTGAGTTTTCTCTCACATACCAAAGACATAATGATAGGAAATTTAAATTGTAAGCCCCATCGGGGACAGTGCCAATAATGTCTGTAAAGCGCAGTGGAATTAATGGCGCTATATAAATGAGTAAGGTGTTTGTATGTTCTCCCCGTGTTTGCGTGGGTTTCCGTCCACATTCCAAAGACATACTGATAGGCAATTTAGATTGTGAGCCCCATCGGGGACAGTGACAATAATGTCTGTAAAGCGTTGTGGGATTAATGGCGCTATATAAATGAGTAAAATAAATACATACACTGTTTGCTAAACACACGCACATTGCTTTCCTCCATACTCAAAAGTCTCATATATGCAACACATACAGCTTCTCTATGTACACTCACACATATATATATATATACACACAAACACATATACATCAGCGCAACCCCTGTATACATTACCACATTTTGAAATTCCTTTCAAGAATGTGACTGATCACATGCTTTGAATGGGCCTTCTGCTACACAGGACGTGCAGTGTCCCTGCAGGTCCCAGTTTCATTCTCTCCAGTACAGCACCGATCAGATAGATCAGTGTGGGGCAAGAACAGAGAAAACAGTTCTCTCAGTGATCAGGAAGGATGTTGTCAGCATTCTGCTCATTCAGAATAAGCTGCCTCTGGACTGTAACACACATACACATTTTAGTAAGATTTTTCTTGGCTAAATATGCATCTTATTGTCTAGTTGTGATACAGGAATTAAAAAGTACAATTATTTACAAAGAATCAAAACCCAAAATTTTAGCATCCTGGGTTCTTTTGTCACATCCTTGCCTATAATTTTAATATTATTCCAGTAAACTTTTTTATGCCTGACAGCCTCTTTATATGGCTTATTGAGATGTACAGTTGTGGCCAAAAGTATTGACACCCCTGCAATTCTGTCAGATAATACTCAGTTTCTTCCTGAAAATGATTGCAAACACAAATTCTTTGGTATTATTATCTTCATTTAATTTGTCTGTGTTTGTGTAAGTAGAAGAGATGTATGTGAATGTGGCAAAACTGTATATGTGTACGTGTGAGAGCTGAGTGTTATATAGGAAAGGTGTGTGTGTGAACATAGGAGAGCTGTGTGTTTATATGTAGCTGAGCTGTGTGTGTTGGAGAGGTGTGTGTATGTAAGACAGCTGTGTGTAACTGAAATGTGTGTATGTATGTTGCAGACATGTGTGTATGCATAGCAGAGCTTAGTGTGCATATACTGTGCATGCAGTAGTGATGTTACGTATGTGCTCCAGAGAATGCATATAAACCGTCTGCGGCAAAGGTACACATGTATAATATACATGCTGCAGAGAAATAGTAACATTAGATCTCTATCCACTATATTCTTCCCTACAGCAGTAAAGTTAGTGTTATCAAATCCCCTACAAATTTACACCTGTGGGAAATTTTAATTGGTTGCAAAAGTTTTTATCCTATATTTTTACTAAGTGAACCTGGGGGTGTGTTTAAAATTAAGGTGTGTCTAATAGTTAGAAAACTTTGAAACTTTACAAAAATTAATAGCAAAATGTTTACATTACACCTATCAAAAAACAGCCTCCTCCATATCCCCTCAAGCTGTCCTATCCATCACCAAGATAGGTGCGCTTTCTGCCATTTAGGTAGAAGTAATCTTCAAACAATTTGCTTCTAATTTAGATAAAGTAGCTGGAAGTTATGTCATGGAAACTCTACATGGGAAGTCAGCCTATTAAACACTAGTTGTAATATGGATTCACAAAACTTCCATTTTCTCTATGCCTGACCTATACTACTTCATTTTTCAGTAGGTATTAGTATATAATGAGGTGGCCTTCACCATCCATCTCCTGAAATGGGCACCATCAATGGCATTTAACGGGTCCCAAGTACTTAATTACAGTTGTGGCCAAAAGTATTGACACCCCTGCAATTCTGTCAGATAATACTCAGTTTCTTCCTGAAAATGATTGCAAACACAAATTCTTTGTTATTATCATCTTCATTTAATTTGTCTTAAATGGAAAAACACAAAAAGAACTGTCCTAAAGCCAAATTGGATATAATTCCACACAAAACATAAAAAAAGAGGGTGGACAAAAGTATTGGCACTGTTCGAAAAATCATGTGATGCTTCTCTAATTTGTGTAATTAACAGCACCTGTAACTTACCTGTGGCACCTAACAGGTGTTGGCAATAACTAAATCACACTTGCAGCCAGTTGACATGGATTAAAGTTGACTCAACCTCTGTCCTGTGTCCTTGTGTGTACCACATTGAGCATGGAGAAAAGAAAGAAGACCAAAAAACTGTCTGAGGACTTGAGAAACCAAATTGTGAGGAAGCATGAGCAATCTCAAGGCTACAAGTCCATCTCCAAAGACCTGAATGTTCCTGTGTCTACCGTGCGCAGTGTCGTCAAGAAGTTTAAAGCCCATGGCACTGTGGCTAACCTCCATAGATGTGGACGGAAAAGAAAAATTGACAAGAGATTTCAACGCAAGATTGTGCGGATGTTGGATAAAGAACCTCGACTAACATCCAAACAAGTTCAAGCTGCCCTGCAGTCCGAGGGTACAACAGTGTCAACCCGTGCTATCCATCGGCGTCTGAATGAAAAGGGACTGTATGGTAGGACACCCAGGAAGACCCCACTTCTTACCCCAAGACATAAAAAAGCCAGGCTGGAGTTTGCCAAAACTTACCTGAAAAAGCCTAAAACGTTTTGGAAGAATGTTCTCTGGTCAGATGAGACAAAAGTAGTGCTTTTTGGGCAAAGGCATCAACATAGAGTTTACAGGAGAAAAAAAGAGGCATTCAAAGAAAAGAACATGGTCCCTACAGTCAAACATGGCGGCGTGTTATGAATGAGTCACCGTAGGAGGCAGACACAAAAATAGCAGCTAAGTCCAGAAAACCGGAGAAGTTGGCAACTATCAGATTGCAAACCCCTGAACCTAACAACACAACTAGCAGTAGCCGTGGGGGGTTCCTACGGTGCCCTAGACCCCTCGATCACAGCCGGAGAAACTAAATAGCCTAAAGACAGAAAAGGAAAACTAAACTGCCCCAGAGCAGACCCCAAAGTAAAAGGCAGCCCCCAACATATAATGACGGTGAAGCAAGATGAAAAAACACACACACAGATAGAAAGATAGGCTGAGCAAACAATGGGGCCCAAACTCACTAAAATAGGACAGGATAGGATAGGAGCTGTCTGCAATCTGCAAAAACCCTGAAAAGACAAAGCCAACAGGCTGATATGGAAAAAGGCCCTGAAGCAGCTAGGCTTCAAAAACTATATCAGCACTCAGGTATTTTCTGAAGACAGAGCTAAAGGAATTCAGATCACCCCAGCAGGGAATGACAGAAATCCAGCAAAAACAAAAACAACGTACAAATGCAAACGGAAGAGCAGAAAACTTAGCTTTTGGAGAGCAGGAATTCAGACTGGTATCCAAGGATCCACAGAGAAATCACCCGCAGAGCAGACGGGCGTGGACAGCCTTATATCCAGTCAGAAAATCCACTCAGCCAATCATCATCAATAGACCCAGATGCCTGATAATCAGGCTTACTATCTTTCTTTACTAGAAGAGGGAGTTCATCGGGCCTCAGTGGTAAAGGGGAAAATGAACTCACAACAGTACCTCCCCCTTGAGGAGGGGTCACCGAACCCTCAACCACGCCACCAGGGCGATCAGGGTGAGCCCGATGAAAGGCACGCACCAATCTTTTGGCATGAATATCAGAGGCAGAGACCCAGGAATTATCCTCCTGACCATAACCCTTCCATTTAACCAAATACTGGAGTCTCCGTCTAGCCAGACGGGAATCCAGTACCTTCTCTACCTCATATTCCATGTTACCTTCAACCAATACAGGGTCTGGAGGTGCCACCCCAGGAACAACAGGTTCAACAAACCTCTTCAACAAAGACTTATGGAACACATTATGGATTTTAAATGTGACAGGAAGAGCCAAACGAAAAGAGACTGGATTAATAATCTCCAAATTCTTGTAAGGTCCAATAAATCTAGGCTTAAACTTAGGAGAAGCCACCTTCATAGCAATATTTTTTGATGATAACCACACCATATCACCAACCTTAAACTGGGGACCAATGGTCCTATGTCGGTTGGAAAACCGCTGGGCCTTTTCCTGGGAGAGAGATAACTTATCCACCACTTGGTCCCAGATCTGGTGCATTCTCTCCACCACAGTGTCAACACCTGGGCAGGCAGAGGGCTCCACCTGCCCTGAAGAAAATCGAGGATGAAACCCAAAGTTACAAAAAAAAGGTGACATCAAAGTGGCAGAACTAGCTCTATTATTTAAAGCAAATTCGGCCAAGGGCAAAAATGAAACCCAATCATCCTGATCAGCGGAAATAAAACATCTCAAATATGACTCCAAGGTCTGGTTTGTTCTCTCTGTCTGCCCATTGGTTTGAGGGTGAAAAGCAGAGGAGAAGGACAACTGAATTCCCAGCTTGGAACAGAAAGTTCTCCAAAATCTAGACACAAACTGAACCCCTCTGTCAGATACAATGTTCTCAGGAATCCCGTGCAAGCGAACCACCTGTTGCAAAAACAGGGGTACCAACTCAGAGGAAGACGGCAACTTAGGGAGTGGTACAAGATGGACCATCTTAGAGAATCTATCACAAATCAGCCAAATAACAGTCATTCTCTGAGAGACAGGCATATCAGAGATAAAATCCATTGAAATATGGGTCCATGGCCTCTTGGGGACAGGCAAAGGCATCAACAACCCACTAGAGCGAGAACACGATTTAGACCGGGAGCAAGTCCCACAGGACTGCACAAAATTCCTGACTTCACGAGACAAGGAGTGCCACCAAAAAGACCGACTCACCAAATCTCTAGTACCAAAAATACCTGGATGACCAGCCAAAGCAGAGCAATGAACTTCAGACATCACTCTCCTCTTCCACTGGTCAGGAACATACAACTTTCCACTGGGACGACGCTCAGGTTTGTCCTCCTGGAACTCTTCCAGAGCACGTCTCAAATCGGGTGAGATGGCAGAAAGAACTACCCCTTCGCCTAAGATGGTAGCAGGTTTGGTCACCACAGGAGAATCAGCAAAGAAGCTCCTAGAGAGGGCGTCTGCCTTGACATTCTTAGTTCCAGGAAGAAAAGAAACCACAAAATCAAAACGTGTAAAAAACAAGGCCCACCTAGCCTGTCTAGGGTTCAAGCGCTTAGCCGACTCTAGGTAAATCAAATTCTTGTGGTCAGTGAGGACCACGATTTGATGCTTAGCTCCCTCCAACCAATGTCTCCACTCCTCAAATGCCCATTTCATGGCCAACAGTTCCCGATTCCCCACATCATAGTTACGTTCAGATGGAGAGAACTTTCGGGAAAAGAAAGCACAGGGATTCATTTTAGATGTTACAGGATCCTTTTGGGACAAAACAGCTCCTGCACCAATCTCAGAAGCATCCACCTCTACCTGGAACGGAAGTGAGACATCAGGTTGCCGCAAAACCGGGGCGGAGGTGAATCTTCGCTTCAGCTCCTGAAAGGAAGAAACAGCTTCTGGAGACCAACTCAACACATCAGCACCCTTCTTAGTCAAATCAGTCAATGGCTTGGCAATACTAGAAAATTTTGCTATAAATTTCCGATAAAAATTAGCAAAACCCAAAAACTTCTGAAGGGCCTTCAAAGAAGTGGGCTGAACCCAATCGTGAATGGCCTGTACCTTGGCCGGGTCCATTTCAATAGTTGACGGAGACAAAATAAATCCCAAAAAAGAAATCCTCTGTACTCCAAAAAGGCATTTAGATCCTTTGACATACAGGGAATTCTCCCTCAAGATCCGGAACACAGTCCGAATATGTTCCACATGAGAATCCCAATCCTTGGAGAAGATCAAAATATCATCCAGATAGATAATCAAAAATTTATCGACAAAATCTCGGAAAATATCGTTCATGAAGCACTGGAAAACAGAAGGGGCATTAGTGAGCCCAAAAGGCATCACCAGGTACTCAAAATGTCCCTCCGGAGTATTAAACTCCGTCTTCCATTCATCCCCATGCTTAATGCGAATAAGATTATACGCCCCCCTGAGGTCAAGCTTGGTAAACCAACAAGCACCTTTAACTCTAGAGAATAGATCCGAAATCAGGGGTAACGGATACTGATATTTAACAGTAATTTTGTTGAGGGCACGATAATCAATACAAGGTCTTAATGATCCATCTTTTTTGGCTACAAAAAAAAAAACGGCACCTAAGGGTGACGAGGATGGTCTAATATGACCCTTCTCCAACGCCTCCTTAATATAGGATCGCATAGCCCCGTGCTCGGGTACAGATAAATTGAAGAGCCGACCCTTGGGGAATTTACACCCCGGGCTCAGTTCAATAGCACAGTCATAACTTCTATGAGGAGGCAGAGACGCAGACTCATTCTCACTAAATACATCATAAAAGTCCGCCAAATAATCAGGAACATCATGCGACTGAGGAGAGGTGGAAAACACCGGAGCCTCACTAAAGGCACACCGACAACCCCAACTCACCACAGACACAGATTTCCAATCCAAAACTGGATTATGAATTTGCAACCAGGGAAACCCCAGAACAATGGTATCATGCAGATTATGCAACACCAAAAATCTGCAATTTTCTTGATGGTCTGGGGCGACCCGCATTACCACCTGGGTCCAAAACTGAGGTTTATTTTTTGCCAAAGGAGTAGCATCAATCCCCCTCAAAGGAATAGGCGTCTGCAGAGGTGTCATCGGAAATCCACAACGTTTAGCAAAATCCAAGTCCATTAGGTTTAGAGCTGCTCCCGAATCCACAAAAGCCTTGGCGGAAAATGTGGACAGGGAGCAGATCAGAGTAATAGCCAGAAGAAACTTAGGTTGAACACCACCAACAGAAAACGTGTGTGCAAAGCGTTTCTCTCGTTTAGGACAGACAGAAATAATATGCGAGGCATCTCCACAGAAAAAACACAACTTATTACGCCTTCTGAACTCCTGACGCTGCTCTCTGGACTAAACACTATCACATTGCATAGGCTCAGACACTCGTTCAACAAGTGGCAACACCACTCGTGCAGTTTTGCGTTCGCGCAAACGCCGATCAATCTGAATGGCTAATGACATAGAATCGTCAAGACCAGAGGGAACAGGAAATCCCACCATAGTATCTTTTACGGCTTCTGACAAACCCTTCCGAAAGACAGCCAAGGCATTATCATTCCAGGTAGTAAGTACAGCCCACTTTTGGAATTTTTGACAGTACAACTCTGCAGAATCTTGACCCTGGTTCAATGCCAGCAGGGTCTTTTCAGCCTGATCAATGGCATTAGGTTCGTCATACAACAACCCCAAGGCTTGAAAAAATGCGTTCACACTAGTCAGAATAGGATCATCAGGTTTCAAAGAAAACGCCCAATCCTGGGGATCGCCACGCAGCAAAGAGATGACAATTTTAACCTGCTGCGCGGAGCTCCCCGACGAGTTAGGCTTCAAGGCAAAAAATAATTTACAATTATTTTTGAAATTCAAAAATTTAGACCGATCCCCAAAAAATACATCAGGTGTGGGAATCTTTGGTTCAGCAGTATGAGAATGAGCAAGGTAGGCGGAAATTCCCCGCACTTCCGCAGCGAGCTGCTCCACACGATCAGACAATTGCTTTATCTCCATTGAGAGAAAAAAAAATCCCCCTACGGCCTCAGAGATATAGAGGAAAAAATATACACACTTTTTTTTTTT
The DNA here is from genome assembly GCF_039654945.1 of Dendrobates tinctorius. Lineage (NCBI taxonomy): Eukaryota > Metazoa > Chordata > Amphibia > Anura > Dendrobatidae > Dendrobates > Dendrobates tinctorius. The sequence goes on along the minus strand of NW_027361741.1, from coordinate 5,741,941 downwards.
TTTTTTTTTACAATTCTTTCCTGCTATTGAGTACCCTAGGATCTGCGGTTCGGCGGGTGATTCTGTTATGAATGAGTCACCGTAGGAGGCAGACACAAAAATAGCAGCTAAGTCCAGAAAACCGGAGAAGTTGGCAACTATCAGATTGCAGACCCCTGAACCTAACAACACAACTAGCAGTAGCCGTGGGGGGTTCCTACGGTGCCCTAGACCCCTCGATCACAGCCGGAGAAACTAAATAGCCTAAAGACAGAAAAGGAAAACTAAACTGCCCCAGAGCAGACCCCAAAGTAAAAGGCAGCCCCCAACATATAATGACGGTGAAGCAAGATAAAAAAACACACACACAGATAGAAAGATAGGCTGAGCAAACAATGGGGCCCAAACTCACTAAAATAGGACAGGATAGGATAGGAGCTGTCTGCAATCTGCAAAAACCCTGAAAAGACAAAGCCAACAGGCTGATATGGAAAAAGGCCCTGAAGCAGCTAGGCTTCAAAAACTATATCAGCACTCAGGTATTTTCTGAAGACAGAGCTAAAGGAATTCAGATCACCCCAGCAGGGAATGACAGAAATCCAGCAAAAACAAAAACAACGTACAAATGCAAACGGAAGAGCAGAAAACTTAGCTTTTGGAGAGCAGGAATTCAGACTGGTATCCAAGGATCCACAGAGAAATCACCCGCAGAGCAGACGGGCGTGGACAGCCTTATATCCAGTCAGAAACTCCACTCAGCCAATCATCATCATTAGACCCAGATGCCTGATAATCAGGCTCACTATCTTTCTTTACTAGAAGAGGGAGTTCATCGGGCCTCAGTGGTAAAGGGGAAAATGAACTCACAACAGCGGCGGTTCCCTGATGTTTTGGGGTTGCTTTGCTGCCTCTGGCACTGGACTGCTTGACCGTGTGCATGGCATTATGAAGTCAGAAGACTACCAACAAATTTTGCAGCATAATGTAGGGTCCAGTGTGAGAAAGCTGGGTCTCCCTCAGAGGTCATGGGTCTTCCAGCAGGACAATGACCCAAAGCACACTTCAAAAAGCACTAGAAAATGGTTTGAGAGAAAGCACTGGAGACTTCTAAGGTGGCCAGCAATGAGTCCAGACCTGAATCCCATAGAACACCTGTGGAGAGATCTAAAAATGGCAGTTTGGAGAAGGCACCCGTCAAATATCAGGGACCTGGAGCAGTTTGCCAAAGAAGAATGGTCTAAAATTCCAGCAGAGCATTGTAAGAAACTCATTGATGGTTACCGGAAACGGTTGGTCGCAGTTATTTTGGCTAAAGGTTGTGCAACCAAGTATTAGGCTGAGGGTGCCAATACTTTTGTCTGGCCCATTTTTGGAGTTTTGTGTGAAATGATCAATATTTTGCTTCATTCTCTTCTGTGTTTTTTTTCATTTAAGACAAATTAAATGAAGATAATAATACCAAAGAATTTGTGTTTGCAATCATTTTCAGGAAGAAACTGAGTATTATCTGACAGAATTGCAGGGGTGTCAATACTTTTGGCCACAACTGTACATCTCAATAAGCCATATAAAGAGGCTGTCAGGCATAAAAAAGTTTACTGGAATAATATTAAAATTATAGGCAAGGATGTGACAAAAGAACCCAGGATGCTAAAATTTTGGGTTTTGATTCTTTGTAAATAATTGTACTTTTTAGCTCCTGTATCACAATTAGACAACAAGACGCATATTTAGCAAAGAAAAATCTTACTAAAATTTGTATGTGTGTTACAGTCCAGAGGCAGCTTATTCAGAATGAGCAGAATGCTGACAACATCCTTCCTGATCACTGAGAGAACTGTTTTCTCTGTTCTTGCCCCACACTGATCTATCTGATCGGTGCTGTACTGGAGAGAATGAAACTGGCACCTGTAGGGATACTGCATGTCCTGTGTAGCTGAAGGCCCTTTCACAGCATGTGATCAGTCACAATCTTGAAAGGAAATTCAAAATGTGGTAATGTATACAGGGGTTGTGTTGATGTATATGTGTGTGTGTATATCTACATATATATATATATATATAAATATATATCTGTGTGAGTGTACATAGAGGAGCTGTATGTGTTGCTTATATGAGTTTTTGTGTATGGAGGAAAGCTATGTGCGAGTGTTTAGCAAACAGTGAATGTATTTATTTTACTCATTTATATAGCGCCATTAATTCCACAGCGCTTTACAGACATTATTGGCACTGTCCCCGATGGGGCTCACAATCTAAATTCCCTATCAGTATGCATTTGGAATGTGGGAGGAAACCCACGCAAACACGGGGAGAACTTTCAAACTCCTTACTCATTTATATAGCGCCATTAATTCCACAGCGCTTTACAGACATTATTGGCACTGTTCCCGATGGGGCTTACAATTTAACTTTCCTATCAGTATGTCTTTGGTATGTAGGAGGAAACCCACGCAAATACGGGGAGAATATACAAACTCCTTGCAGATGTTGTCCTTGGTGGGATTTGAACTAAGGACCCCATCGCTGAAGGACTAACCACTGAGCTATCGTGCTGATGTAAGTAGCACATATGTGTGTGTGCATGTTTCAAAGCCGTGTTTGTTTTTGGGTAGCTGTGTTTGTGTAAGTAGAAGAGCTGCAATTGAATGTGCAAAAACTGTATATGTGTATGTGTGAGAGCTGAGTGTTATATAGGAAAGGTGTGTGTGTGTGAACATAGAAGAGCTGTGTGTTTATATGTAGCCGAGCTGTGTGTGTGTTGGAGAGGTGTGTGTATGTAAGACAGCTGCGTGTAACTGAAATGTGTGTATGTATGTTGCAGACATGTGTGTATGCATAGCAGAGCTTAGTGTGCATATACTGTGCATGCAGTAGTGATGTTACGTATGTGCTCCAGAGAATGCATATAAACTGCCTGCGGCAAAGGTACACATGTATAATATACATGCTGCAGAGAAATACTAACAATAGATCTCCATCCACTATATTCTTCCCTACAGCAGTAAAGTTAGTGTTATCAAATCCCCTACAAATTTACACCTGAGGGAAATTTTAATTGGTTGCAAAAGTTTTTATCCTATATTTTTACTAAGTGAACCTGGGGGTGTGTTTAAAATTAAGGTGTGTCTAATAGTTAGAAAACTTTGAAACTTTACATAAATTAATAGCAAAATGTTTACATTACACCTATCAAAAAACAGCCTCCTCCATATCCCCTCAAGCTGTCCTATCCATCACCAAGATAGGTGCGCTTTCTGCCATTTAGGTAGAAGTAATCTTCAAACAATTTGCTTCTAATTTAGATAAAGTAGCTGGAAGTTATGTCATGGAAACTCTACATGTGAGGTCAGCCTATTAAACACTAGTTGTAATATGTATTGTTACGGCGACGGAACACGCTTAAAAAATATAAATAAACGTGTTCGCCGCCCGGGGTCCACCGGGCGGCAGATGGAAAAACCGCAGCTAGAAGATACAGAGCACTGTGGCGGTAATGTGCACGGGGTTCTATATCACCCAGTTGCAATCAAGCAGTCTCTGTTAAGTGCACAGAGCTGCTACAGGAAAAATAGAAAAGGAACGCTGAGACTGTTAGTAACACAAGGACTCAGCGGCACACATGCGGTAGGCAAAAACCGGAGTAGTTAAAACGTCACTACGTCCGACATCTACCGTGGTAACAACTGCAGCGCGGAGTGAACAGAGCCGCAAGCAAGGCGCTGCAAGGACGCTGGCGCAATGCAGGACGCTTAGCTGCTGCACAAGGTATGGCTGGAGCGCGCTGGCGCTAGCGCTGCTACTGGCGGCTGCCCAATCACTCACACAATCGTAATATCAGAGGGAAGGGGTTTCATAATAAGTCATCCACCAGTCCAAGCATACATTACCATACACACAGCAGCAGTATGAAAATACTAGCGCATAGCTGAACGGCCATGCGCACTTTTTATAGCGTACGGGACCTTCCGGAAGTCTCCATAACCCTGAGCTGGACCAATGGAATCAGGAGTAGGACCTGAGCACCTGACTCCTGAGCTCCAATGGGAGGTTGTCCCAGGAGCATGCTCACAGTATGGAGTGAAGGACTTAGCCTCCGGAGAGAGTTGCTGAAAAGCAATCTCTTCTGCAATCTCTCCTGCCGTGGACGGATAGCAGGAGACTGAAGGATGTAAGGGTCCAGATCTCTGCATAGCCAGGGCAGAAATCTGACTCCTAACATGTATTTACAAAACTTCCATTTTCTCTATGCCTGACCTAAACTACTTCATTTTTCAGTAGGTATTAGTATATAATGAGGTGGCCTTCACCATCCATCTCCTGAAATGGGCAACATCAATGGCATTTAACGGGTCCCAAGTACTTAATTACATCTCAATATGCCATATTTCCCATTTCAGGAGATGGATGGTGAAGGCCACCTCATTATATACTAATACCTACTGAAAAATAAAGTACTTTAGGTCAGGCATAGAGAAAATGGAAGTTTTGTAAATACATATTACAACTAGCACATATGTGTGTGTGCATGTTTCAAAGCCGTGTTTGTTTTTGGGTAGCTGTGTTTGTGTAAGTAGAAGAGATGTATGTGAATGTGGCAAAACTGTATATGTGTACGTGTGAGAGCTGAGTGTTATATAGGAAAGGTGTGTGTGTGAACATAGGAGAGCTGTGTGTTTATATGTAGCTGAGCTGTGTGTGTGTTGGAGAGGTGTGTGTATGTAAGACAGCTGTGTGTAACTGAAATGTGTGTATGTATGTTGCAGACATGTGTGTATGCATAGCAGAGCTTAGTGTGCATATACTGTGCATGCAGTAGTGATGTTACGTATGTGCTCCAGAGAATGCATATAAACGGTCTGCGGCAAAGGTACACATGTATAATATACATGCTGCAGAGAAATAGTAACATTAGATCTCTATCCACTATATTCTTCCCTACAGCAGTAAAGTTAGTGTTATCAAATCCCCTACAAATTTACACCTGTGGGAAATTTTAATTGGTTGCAAAAGTTTTTATCCTATATTTTTACTAAGTGAACCTGGGGGTGTGTTTAAAATTAAGGTGTGTCTAATAGTTAGAAAACTTTGAAACTTTACATAAATTAATAGCAAAATGTTTACATTACACCTATCAAAAAACAGCCTCCTCCATATCCCCTCAAGCTGTCCTATCCATCACCAAGATAGGTGCGCTTTCTGCCATTTAGGTAGAAGTAATCTTCAAACAATTTGCTTCTAATTTTGATAAAGTAGCTGGAAGTTATGTCATGGAAACTCTACATGTGAGGTCAGCCTATTAAACACTAGTTGTAATATGTATTGTTACGGCGACGGAACACGCTTAAAAAATATAAATAAACGTGTTCGCTGCCCGGGGTCCACCGTGCGGCAGATGGAAAAACCGCAGCTAGAAGACACAGAACACTGTGGCGGTAATGTGCACGGGGTTCTATATCACCCAGGTGCAATCAAGCAGTCTCTGTTAAGTGCACAGAGCTGCTACAGGAAAAATAGAAAAGGAACGCTGAGACTGTTAGTAACACAAGGACTCAGCGGCACACATGCGGTAGGCAAAAACCGGAGTAGTTAAAACGTCACTACGTCCGACATCTACCGTGGTAACAACTGCAGCGCGGAGTGAACAGAGCCGCAAGCAAGGCGCTGCAAGGACGCTGGCGCAATGTAGGATGCTTAGCTGCTGCACAAGGTATGGCTGGAGCGCGCTGGCGCTAGCGCTGCTACTGGCGGCTGCCCAATCACTCACACAATCGTAATATCAGAGGGAAGGGGTTTCATAATAAGTCATCCACCAGTCCAAGCATACATTACCATACACACAGCAGCAGTATGAAAATACTAGCGCATGGCTGAACGGCCATGCGCACTTTTTATAGCGTACGGGACCTTCCAGAAGTCTTTATAACCCTGAGCTGGACCAATGGAATCAGGAGTAGGACCTGAGCACCTGACTCCTGAGCTCCAATGGGAGGTTGTCCCAGGAGCATGCTCAGAGTATGGAGTGAAGGACTTAGCCTCCGGAGAGAGTTGCTGAAAAGCAATCTCTTCTGCAATCTCTCCTGCCGTGGACGGATAGCAGGAGACTGAAGGATGTAAGGGTCCAGATCTCTGCATAGCCAGGGCAGAAATCTGACTCCTAACATGTATTTACAAAACTTCCATTTTCTCTATGCCTGACCTAAACTACTTCATTTTTCAGTAGGTATTAGTATATAATGAGGTGGCCTTCACCATCCATCTCCTGAAATGGGCAACATCAATGGCATTTAACGGGTCCCAAGTACTTAATTACATCTCAATATGCCATATTTCCCATTTCAGGAGATGGATGGTGAAGGCCACCTCATTATATACTAATACCTACTGAAAAATAAAGTACTTTAGGTCAGGCATAGAGAAAATGGAAGTTTTGTAAATACATATTACAACTAGCACATATGTGTGTGTGCATGTTTCAAAGCCGTGTTTGTTTTTGGGTAGCTGTGTTTGTGTAAGTAGAAGAGATGTATGTGAATGTGGCAAAACTGTATATGTGTACGTGTGAGAGCTGAGTGTTATATAGAAAAGGTGTGTGTGTGAACATAGGAGAGCTGTGTGTTTATATGTAGCTGAGCTGTGTGTGTGTTGGAGAGGTGTGTGTATGTAAGACACCTGCGTGTAACTGAAATGTGTGTATGTATGTTGCAGACATGTATGTATGCATAGCAGAGCTTAGTGTGCATATACTGTGCATGCAGTAGTGATGTTACGTATGTGCTCCAGAGAATGCATATAAACGGTCTGCGGCAAAGGTACACATGTATAATATACATGCTGCAGAGAAATAGTAACATTAGATCTCTATCCACTATATTCTTCCCTACAGCAGTAAAGTTAGTGTTATCAAATTCCCGACAAATTTACACCTGTGGGAAATTTTAATTGGTTGCAAAAGTTTTTTCCTATATTTTTACTAAGTGAACCTGGGGGTGTGTTTAAAATTAAGGTGTGTCTAATAGTTAGAAAACTTTGAAACTTTACATAAATTAATAGCAAAATGTTTACATTACACCTATCAAAAAACAGCCTCCTCCATATCCCCTCAAGCTGTCCTATCCATCACCAAGATAGGTGCGCTTTCTGCCATTTAGGTAGAAGTAATCTTCAAACAATTTGCTTCTAATTTTGATAAAGTAGCTGGAAGTTATGTCATGGAAACTCTACATGTGAGGTCAGCCTATTAAACACTAGTTGTAATATGTATTGTTACGGTGACGGAACACGCTTAAAAAATATAAATAAACGTGTTCGCTGCAAGGGGTCCACCGTGCGGCAGATGGAAAAACCGCAGCTAGAAGACACAGAGCACTGTGGCGGTAATGTGCACGGGGTTCTATATCACCCAGGTGCAATCAAGCAGTCTCTGTTAAGTGCACAGAGCTGCTACAGGAAAAATAGAAAAGGAACGCTGAGACTGTTAGTAACACAAGGACTCAGCGGCACACATGCGGTAGGCAAAAACCGGAGTAGTTAAAACGTCACTACGTCCGACATCTACCGTGGTAACAACTGCAGCGCGGAGTGAACAGAGCCGCAAGCAAGGCGCTGCAAGGACGCTGGTGCAATGTAGGACGCTTAGCTGCTGCACAAGGTATGGCTGGAGCGCGCTGGCGCTAGCGCTGCTACTGGCGGCTGCCCAATCACTCACACAATCGTAATATCAGAGGGAAGGGGTTTCATAATAAGTCATCCACCAGTCCAAGCATACATTACCATACACACAGCAGCAGTATGAAAATTCTAGCGCATGGCTGAACGGCCATGCGCACTTTTTATAGCGTACGGGACCTTCCGGAAGTCTCCATAACCCTGAGCTGGACCAATGGAATCAGGAGTAGGACCTGAGCACCTGACTCCTGAGCTCCAATGGGAGGTTGTCCCAGGAGCATGCTCAGAGTATGGAGTGAAGGACTTAGCCTCCGGAGAGAGTTGCTGAAAAGCAATCTCTTCTGCAATCTCTCATGCCGTGGACGGATAGCAGGAGACTGAAGGATGTAAGGGTCCAGATCTCTGCATAGCCAGGGCAGAAATCTGACTCCTAACATGTATTTACAAAACTTCCATTTTCTCTATGCCTGACCTAAACTACTTCATTTTTCAGTAGGTATTAGTATATAATGAGGTGGCCTTCACCATCCATCTCCTGAAATGGGCACCATCAATGGCATTTAACGGGTCCCAAATACTTAATTACATCTCAATATGCCATATAAAGAGGCTATCAGGCATATAAAGCTTACTGGAATAATATTAAAATTATAGGCAAGGATGTGACATCTTATCAGTGGTAAAGGCACCACAAAAGAACCCAGGATGTTAAAACTCTAGGTTTTGACTCTTTGTAAACAATTGTACTTTTTAATTCCTGTATCACAACTAGACAATAAGATGCATATTTAGCCAAGAAAAATCTTACTAAAATGTGTATGTGTGTTACAGTCCAGAGGCAGCTTATTCTGAATGAGCAGAATGCTGACAACATCCTTCCTGATCACTGAGAGAACTGTTTTCTCTGTTCTTGCCCCACACTGATCTATCTGATTGGTGCTGTACTGGAGAGAATGAAACTGGGACCTGCAGGGACACTGCACGTCCTGTGTAGCTGAAGGCCCATTCAAAGCATGTGATCAGTCACATTCTTGAAAGGAATTTCAAAATGTGGTAATGTATACAGGGGTTGCGCTGATGTATATGTGTTTGTGTGTATATATATATATATGTGTGAGTGTACATAGAGAAGCTGTATGTGTTGCATATATGAGACTTTTGAGTATGGAGGAAAGCAATGTGCGTGTGTTTAGCAAACAGTGTATGTATTTATTTTACTCATTTATATAGCGCCATTAATCCCACAACGCTTTACAGACATTATTGTCACTGTCCCCGATGGGGCTCACAATCTAAATTGCCTATCAGTATGTCTTTGGAATGTGGACGGAAACCCACGCAAACACGGGGAGAACATACAAACACCTTACTCATTTATATAGCGCCATTAATTCCACTGCGCTTTACAGACATTATTGGCACGGTCCCCGATGGGGCTTACAATTTAAATTTCCTATCATTATGTCTTTGGTATGTGAGAGAAAACTCACTCAAATACGGGGAGAATATACAAACTTCTTGCAGATGTTGCCCTTTGTAGGATTTGAACTAAGGACCCCATCGTTGCACGACTAACCACTGAGCTACCGTGCCGATGTAAGTAGCGCATATGTGTGTGTGCATGTTTCAAAGCCGTGTTTGTTTTTGGGTAGCTGTGTTTGTGTAAGTAGAAGAGCTGTATGTGAATGTGGCAAAACTGTATATGTGTACGTGTGAGAGCTGAGTGTTATATAGGAAAGGTGTGTGTGTGAACATAGGAGAGCTGTGTGTTTATATGTAGCTGAGCTGTGTGTGTCTTGGAGAGGTGTGTGTATGTAAGACAGCTGTGTGTAACTGAAATGTGTGTATGTATGTTGCAGACATGTGTGTATGCATAGCAGAGCTTAGTGTGCATATACTGTGCATGCAGTAGTGATGTTACGTATGTGCTCCAGAGAATGCATATAAACTGCCTGCGGCAAAGGTACACATGTATAATATACATGCTGCAGAGAAATACTAACATTAGATCTCTATCCACTATATTCTTCCCTACAGCAGTAAAGTTAGTGTTATCAAATCCCCTACAAATTTACACCTGTGGGAAATGTTAAATAGTTGCAAAAGTTTTTATTCTATATTTTTACTAAGTAAACCTGGGGGTGCGTTTAAAATTAAGGTGTGTCTAATAGAAAACTTTGAAACTTTACATAAATTAATAGCAAAATGTTTACATTACACCTATCAAAAAACAGCCTCCTCCATTTCCCCTCAAGCTGTCCTATCCATCACCAAGATAGGTGCGCTTTCTGCCATTTAAGTAGAAGTAATCTTCAAACAATTTGCTTCTAATTTAGATAAAGTAGCTGGAAGGTATGTCATGGAAACTCTACATGTGAGGTCAGCCTATTAAACACTAGTTGCAATATGTATTGTTACGGCGGCGGAACACGCTTAAAAAAACATAAATAAACGTGTTCGCCGCCCGGGGTCCACCGTGCGGCAGATGGAAAAACCGCAGCTAGAAGACACAGAGCACTGTGGCGGTAATGTGCACGGGGTTCTATATCACACAGGTGCAATCAAGCAGTCTCTGTTAAGTGCACAGAGCTGCTACAGGAAAAATAGAAAAGGAACGCTGAGCCTGTTAGTAACACAGGGACTCAGCGGCACACATGCGGTAGGCAAAAACCGGAGTAGTTAAAACGTCACTACGTCCGACACCTAACGTGGTAACAAGTGTGCTGGCGTCGCAACCGCAAAAATATGCTGCAACTGCAGCGCGGCGTGAACAGAGCCGCAAGCAAGGCGCTGCAAGGACGCTGGCGCAATGCAGGACGCTTAGATGCTGCACAAGGTATGGCTGGATTGCACTGGCGCTAGCGCTGCTACTGGCGGCTGCCCAATCTCTCACACAATCGTAATATCATAGGGAAGGGGTTTCATAATAAGTCATCCACCAGTCCAAGCATACATTACCATACACACAGCAGCAGTATGAAAATACTAGCGCATGGCTGAATAGCCATGCACACTTTTTATAGCGTACGGGACCTTCCGGAAGTCTCCATAACCCTGAGCTGGACCAATGGAATCAGGAGCAGGAACTGAGCACCTGACTCCTGAGCTCCAATGGGAGGTTGTCCCAGGAGCATGCTCAGAGTATGGAGTGAAGGACTTAGCCTCCGGAGAGCGTTGCTGAAAAGCAATCTCTTCTGCAATCTCTCCTGCTGTGGACGGATAGCAGGAGACTGCAGGATGTAAGGGTCCAGATCTCTGCATAGCCAGGGCAGAAATCTGACTCCTAACATGTATTTACAAAACTTCCATTTTCTCTATGCCTGACCTAAACTACTTCATTTTTCAGTAGGTATTAGTATATAATGAGGTGGCCTTCACCATCCATCTCCTGAAATGGGCAACATCAATGGCATTTAACGGGTCCCAAGTACTTAATTACATCTCAATATGCCATATTTCCCATTTCAGGAGATGAATGGTGAAGGCCACCTCATTATATACTAATACCTACTGAAAAATAAAGTACTTTAGGTCAGGCATAGAGAAAATGGAAGTTTTGTAAATACATATTACAACTAGCACATATGTGTGTGTGCATGTTTCAAAGCCGTGTTTGTTTTTGGGTAGCTGTGTTTGTGTAAGTAGAAGAGATGTATGTGAATGTGGCAAAACTGTATATGTGTACGTGTGAGAGCTGAGTGTTATATAGGAAAGGTGTGTGTGTGAACATAGGAGAGCTGTGTGTTTATATGTAGCTGAGCTGTATGTGTGTTGGAGAGGTGTGTGTATGTAAGACAGCTGTGTGTAACTGAAATGTGTGTATGTATGTTGCAGACATGTGTGTATGCATAGCAGAGCTTAGTGTGCATATACTGTGCATGCAGTAGTGATGTTACGTGTGTGCTCCAGAGAATGCATATAAACGGTCTGCGGCAAAGGTACACATGTATAATATACATGCTGCAGAGAAATAGTAACATTAGATCTCTATCCACTATATTCTTCCCTACAGCAGTAAAGTTAGTGTTATCAAATCCCCTACAAATTTACACCTGAGGGAAATTTTAATTGGTTGCAAAAGTTTTTATCCTATATTTTTACTAAGTGAACCTGGGGGTGTGTTTAAAATTAAGGTGTGTCTAATAGTTAGAAAACTTTGAAACTTTACATAAATTAATAGCAAAATGTTTACATTACACCTATCAAAAAACAGCCTCCTCCATATCCCCTCAAGCTGTCCAATCCATCACCAAGATAGGTGCGCTTTCTGCCATTTAGGTAGAAGTAATCTTCAAACAATTTGCTTCTAATTTAGATAAAGTAGCTGGAAGTTATGTCATGGAAACTCTACATGTGAGGTCAGCCTATTAAACACTAGTTGTAATATGTATTGTTACGGCGACGGAACACGCTTAAAAAATATAAATAAACGTGTTCGCCGCCCGGGGTCCACCGTGCGGCAGATGGAAAAACCGCAGCTAGAAGATACAGAGCACTGTGGAGGTAATGGGCACGGGGTTCTATATCACCCAGTTGCAATCAAGCAGTCTCTGTTAAGTGCACAGAGCTGCTACAGGAAAAATAGAAAAGGAACGCTGAGACTGTTAGTAACACAAGGACTCAGCGGCACACATGCGGTAGGCAAAAACCGGAGTAGTTAAAACGTCACTACGTCCGACATCTACCGTGGTAACAACTGCAGCGCGGAGTGAACAGAGCCGCAAGCAAGGCGCTGCAAGGACGCTGGCGCAATGCAGGACGCTTAGCTGCTGCACAAGGTATGGCTGGAGCGCGCTGGCGCTAGCGCTGCTACTGGCGGCTGCCCAATCACTCACACAATCGTAATATCAGAGGGAAGGGGTTTCATAATAAGTCATCCACCAGTCCAAGCATACATTACCATACACACAGCAGCAGTATGAAAATACTAGCGCATGGCTGAACGGCCATGCGCACTTTTTATAGCGTACGGGACCTTCCGGAAGTCTCCATAACCCTGAGCTGGACCAATGGAATCAGGAGTAGGACCTGAGCACCTGACTCCTGAGCTCCAATGGGAGGTTGTCCCAGGAGCATGCTCAGAGTATGGAGTGAAGGACTTAGCCTCCGGAGAGAGTTGCTAAAAAGCAATCTCTTCTGCAATCTCTCCTGCCGTGGACGGATAGCAGGAGACTGAAGGATGTAAGGGTCCAGATCTCTGCATAGCCAGGGCAGAAATCTGACTCCTAACATGTATTTACAAAACTTCCATTTTCTCTATGCCTGACCTAAACTACTTCATTTTTCAGTAGGTATTAGTATATAATGAGGTGGCCTTCACCATCCATCTCCTGAAATGGGCACCATCAATGGCATTTAACGGGTCCCAAATACTTAATTACATCTCAATATGCCATATAAAGAGGCTATCAGGCATATAAAGCTTACTGGAATAATATTAAAATTATAGGCAAGGATGTGACATCTTATCAGTGGTAAAGGCACCACAAAAGAACCCAGGATGTTAAAACTCTAGGTTTTGACTCTTTGTAAACAATTGTACTTTTTAATTCCTGTATCACAACTAGACAATAAGATGCATATTTAGCCAAGAAAAATCTTACTAAAATGTGTATGTGTGTTACAGTCCAGAGGCAGCTTATTCTGAATGAGCAGAATGCTGACAACATCCTTCCTGATCACTGAGAGAACTGTTTTCTCTGTTCTTGCCCCACACTGATCTATCTGATTGGTGCTGTACTGGAGAGAATGAAACTGGGACCTGCAGGGACACTGCACGTCCTGTGTAGCTGAAGGCCCATTCAAAGCATGTGATCAGTCACATTCTTGAAAGGAATTTCAAAATGTGGTAATGTATACAGGGGTTGCGCTGATGTATATGTGTTTGTGTGTATATATATATATGTGTGAGTGTACATAGAGAAGCTGTATGTGTTGCATATATGAGACTTTTGAGTATGGAGGAAAGCAATGTGCGTGTGTTTAGCAAACAGTGTATGTATTTATTTTACTCATTTATATAGCGCCATTAATCCCACAACGCTTTACAGACATTATTGTCACTGTCCCCGATGGGGCTCACAATCTAAATTGCCTATCAGTATGTCTTTGGAATGTGGACGGAAACCCACGCAAACACGGGGAGAACATACAAACACCTTACTCATTTATATAGCGCCATTAATTCCACTGCGCTTTACAGACATTATTGGCACTGTCCCCGATGGGGCTTACAATTTAAATTTCCTATCATTATGTCTTTGGTATGTGAGAGAAAACTCACTCAAATATGGGGAGAATATACAAACTTCTTGCAGATGTTGCCCTTTGTAGGATTTGAACTAAGGACCCCATCGTTGCACGACTAACCACTGAGCTACCGTGCCGATGTAAGTAGCACATATGTGTGTGTGCATGTTTCAAAGCCGTGTTTGTTTTTGGGTAGCTGTGTTTGTGTAAGTAGAAGAGCTGTATGTGAATGTGGCAAAACTGTATATGTGTACGTGTGAGAGCTGAGTGTTATATAGGAAAGGTGTGTGTGTGAACATAGGAGAGCTGTGTGTTTATATGTAGCTGAGCTGTGTGTGTGTTGGAGAGGTGTGTGTATGTAAGACAGCTGTGTGTAACTGAAATGTGTGTATGTATGTTGCAGACATGTGTGTATGCATAGCAGAGCTTAGTGTGCATATACTGTGCATGCAGTAGTGATGTTACGTATGTGCTCCAGAGAATGCATATAAACTGCCTGCGGCAAAGGTACACATGTATAATATACATGCTGCAGAGAAATACTAACATTAGATCTCTATCCACTATATTCTTCCCTACAGCAGTAAAGTTAGTGTTATCAAATCCCCTACAAATTTACACCTGTGGGAAATGTTAAATAGTTGCAAAAGTTTTTATTCTATATTTTTACTAAGTAAACCTGGGGGTGCGTTTAAAATTAAGGTGTGTCTAATAGAAAACTTTGAAACTTTACATAAATTAATAGCAAAATGTTTACATTACACCTATCAAAAAACAGCCTCCTCCATTTCCCCTCAAGCTGTCCTATCCATCACCAAGATAGGTGCGCTTTCTGCCATTTAAGTAGAAGTAATCTTCAAACAATTTGCTTCTAATTTAGATAAAGTAGCTGGAAGGTATGTCATGGAAACTCTACATGTGAGGTCAGCCTATTAAACACTAGTTGCAATATGTATTGTTACGGCGGCGGAACACGCTTAAAAAAACATAAATAAACGTGTTCGCCGCCCGGGGTCCACCGTGCGGCAGATGGAAAAACCGCAGCTAGAAGACACAGAGCACTGTGGCGGTAATGTGCACGGGGTTCTATATCACACAGGTGCAATCAAGCAGTCTCTGTTAAGTGCACAGAGCTGCTACAGGAAAAATAGAAAAGGAACGCTGAGCCTGTTAGTAACACAGGGACTCAGCGGCACACATGCGGTAGGCAAAAACCGGAGTAGTTAAAACGTCACTACGTCCGACACCTAACGTGGTAACAAGTGTGCTGGCGTCGCAACCGCAAAAATATGCTGCAACTGCAGCGCGGCGTGAACAGAGCCGCAAGCAAGGCGCTGCAAGGACGCTGGCGCAATGCAGGACGCTTAGATGCTGCACAAGGTATGGCTGGATTGCACTGGCGCTAGCGCTGCTACTGGCGGCTGCCCAATCTCTCACACAATCGTAATATCAGAGGGAAGGGGTTTCATAATAAGTCATCCACCAGTCCAAGCATACATTACCATACACACAGCAGCAGTATGAAAATACTAGCGCATGGCTGAACAGCCATGCACACTTTTTATAGCGTACGGGACCTTCCGGAAGTCTCCATAACCCTGAGCTGGACCAATGGAATCAGGAGCAGGACCTGAGCACCTGACTCCTGAGCTCCAATGGGAGGTTGTCCCAGGAGCATGCTCAGAGTATGGAGTGAAGGACTTAGCCTCCGGAGAGCGTTGCTGAAAAGCAATCTCTTCTGCAATCTCTCCTGCTGTGGACGGATAGCAGGAGACTGCAGGATGTAAGGGTCCAGATCTCTGCATAGCCAGGGCAGAAATCTGACTCCTAACATGTATTTACAAAACTTCCATTTTCTCTATGCCTGACCTAAACTACTTCATTTTTCAGTAGGTATTAGTATATAATGAGGTGGCCTTCACCATCCATCTCCTGAAATGGGCAACATCAATGGCATTTAACGGGTCCCAAGTACTTAATTACATCTCAATATGCCATATTTCCCATTTCAGGAGATGGATGGTGAAGGCCACCTCATTATATACTAATACCTACTGAAAAATAAAGTACTTTAGGTCAGGCATAGAGAAAATGGAAGTTTTGTAAATACATATTACAACTAGCACATATGTGTGTGTGCATGTTTCCAAGCCGTGTTTGTTTTTGGGTAGCTGTTTGTGTAAGTAGAAGAGATGTATGTGAATGTGGCAAAACTGTATATGTGTACGTGTGAGAGCTGAGTGTTATATAGGAAAGGTGTGTGTGTGAACATAGGAGAGCTGTGTGTTTATATGTAGCTGAGCTGTGTGTGTTGGAGAGGTGTGTGTATGTAAGACAGCTGTGTGTAACTGAAATGTGTGTATGTATGTTGCAGACATGTGTGTATGCATAGCAGAGCTTAGTGTGCATATACTGTGCATGCAGTAGTGATGTTACGTATGTGCTCCAGAGAATGCATATAAACTGTCTGCGGCAAAGGTACACATGTATAATATACGTGCTGCAGAGAAATAGTAACATTAGATCTCTATCCACTATATTCTTCCCTACAGCAGTAAAGTTAGTGTTATCAAATCCCCTACAAATTTACACCTGAGGGAAATTTTAATTGGTTGCAAAAGTTTTTATCCTATATTTTTACTAAGTGAACCTGGGGGTGTGTTTAAAATTAAGGTGTGTCTAATAGAAAACTTTGAAACTTTACATAAATTAATAGCAAAATGTTTACATTACACCTATCAAAAAACAGCCTCCTCCATTTCCCCTCAAGCTGTCCTATCCATCACCAAGATAGGTGCGCTTTCTGCCATTTAAGTAGAAGTAATCTTCAAACAATTTGCTTCTAATTTAGATAAAGTAGCTGGAAGGTATGTCATGGAAACTCTACATGTGAGGTCAGCCTATTAAACACTAGTTGCAATATGTATTGTTACGGCGGCGGAACACGCTTAAAAAAACATAAATAAACGTGTTCGCCGCCCGGGGTCCACCGTGCGGCAGATGGAAAAACCGCAGCTAGAAGACACAGAGCACTGTGGCGGTAATGTGCACGGGGTTCTATATCACACAGGTGCAATCAGTCTCTGTTAAGTGCACAGAGCTGCTACAGGAAAAATAGAAAAGGAACGCTGAGCCTGTTAGTAACACAGGGACTCAGCGGCACACATGCGGTAGGCAAAAACCGGAGTAGTTAAAACGTCACTACGTCCGACACCTAACGTGGTAACAAGTGTGCTGGCGTCGCAACCGCAAAAATATGCTGCAACTGCAGCGCGGCGTGAACAGAGCCGCAAGCAAGGCGCTGCAAGGACGCTGGCGCAATGCAGGACGCTTAGATGCTGCACAAGGTATGGCTGGATTGCACTGGCGCTAGCGCTGCTACTGGCGGCTGCCCAATCTCTCACACAATCGTAATATCAGAGGGAAGGGGTTTCATAATAAGTCATCCACCAGTCCAAGCATACATTACCATACACACAGCAGCAGTATGAAAATACTAGCGCATGGCTGAACAGCCATGCACACTTTTTATAGCGTACGGGACCTTCCGGAAGTCTCCATAACCCTGAGCTGGACCAATGGAATCAGGAGCAGGACCTGAGCACCTGACTCCTGAGCTCCAATGGGAGGTTGTCCCAGGAGCATGCTCAGAGTATGGAGTGAAGGACTTAGCCTCCGGAGAGCGTTGCTGAAAAGCAATCTCTTCTGCAATCTCTCCTGCTGTGGACGGATAGCAGGAGACTGCAGGATGTAAGGGTCCAGATCTCTGCATAGCCAGGGCAGAAATCTGACTCCTAACATGTATTTACAAAACTTCCATTTTCTCTATGCCTGACCTAAACTACTTCATTTTTCAGTAGGTATTAGTATATAATGAGGTGGCCTTCACCATCCATCTCCTGAAATGGGCAACATCAATGGCATTTAACGGGTCCCAAGTACTTAATTACATCTCAATATGCCATATTTCCCATTTCAGGAGATGGATGGTGAAGGCCACCTCATTATATACTAATACCTACTGAAAAATAAAGTACTTTAGGTCAGGCATAGAGAAAATGGAAGTTTTGTAAATACATATTACAACTAGCACATATGTGTGTGTGCATGTTTCCAAGCCGTGTTTGTTTTTGGGTAGCTGTTTGTGTAAGTAGAAGAGATGTATGTGAATGTGGCAAAACTGTATATGTGTACGTGTGAGAGCTGAGTGTTATATAGGAAAGGTGTGTGTGTGAACATAGGAGAGCTGTGTGTTTATATGTAGCTGAGCTGTGTGTGTTGGAGGTGTGTGTATGTAAGACAGCTGTGTGTAACTGAAATGTGTGTATGTATGTTGCAGACATGTGTGTATGCATAGCAGAGCTTAGTGTGCATATACTGTGCATGCAGTAGTGATGTTACGTATGTGCTCCAGAGAATGCATATAAACTGTCTGCGGCAAAGGTACACATGTATAATATACGTGCTGCAGAGAAATAGTAACATTAGATCTCTATCCACTATATTCTTCCCTACAGCAGTAAAGTTAGTGTTATCAAATCCCCTACAAATTTACACCTGAGGGAAATTTTAATTGGTTGCAAAAGTTTTTATCCTATATTTTTACTAAGTGAACCTGGGGGTGTGTTTAAAATTAAGGTGTGTCTAATAGTTAGAAAACTTTGAAACTTTACATAAATTAATAGCATAATGTTTACATTACACCTATCAAAAAACAGCCTCCTCCATATCCCCTCAAGCTGTCCTATCCATCACCAAGATAGGTGCTCTTTCTGCCATTTAGGTAGAAGTAATCTTCAAACAATTTGCTTCTAATTTAGATAAAGTAGCTGGAAGTTATGTCATGGAAACTCTACATGTGAGGTCAGCCTATTAAACACTAGTTGTAATATGTATTGTTACGGCGACGGAACACGCTTAAAAAATATAAATAAACGTGTTCGCCGCCCGGGGTCCACCGTGCGGCAGATGGAAAAACCGCAGCTAGAAGATACAGAGCACTGTGGCGGTAATGTGCACGGGGTTCTATATCACCCAGGTGCAATCAAGCAGTCTCTGTTAAGTGCACAGAGCTGCTACAGGAAAAATAGAAAAGGAACGCTGAGACTGTTAGTAACACAAGGACTCAGCGGCACACATGCGGTAGGCAAAAACCGAAGTAGTTAAAACGTCACTACGTCCGACATCTACCGTGGTAACAACTGCAGCGCGGAGTGAACAGAGCCGCAAGCAAGGCGCTGCAAGGACGCTGGCGCAATGCAGGACGCTTAGCTGCTGCACAAGGTATGGCTGGAGCGCGCTGGCGCTAGCGCTGCTACTGGCGGCTGCCCAATCACTCACACATTCGTAATATCAGAGGGAAGGGGTTTCATAATAAGTCATCCACCAGTCCAAGCATACATTACCATACACACAGCAGCAGTATGAAAATACTAGCGCATGGCTGAACGGCCATGCGCACTTTTTATAGCGTACGGGACCTTCCGGAAGTCTCCATAACCCTGAGCTGGACCAATGGAATCAGGAGTAGGACCTGAGCACCTGACTCCTGAGCTCCAATGGGAGGTTGTCCCAGGAGCATGCTCAGAGTATGGAGTGAAGGACTTAGCCTCCGGAGAGAGTTGCTAAAAAGCAATCTCTTCTGCAATCTCTCCTGCCGTGGACGGATAGCAGGAGACTGAAGGATGTAAGGGTCCAGATCTCTGCATAGCCAGGGCAGAAATCTGACTCCTAACATGTATTTACAAAACTTCCATTTTCTCTATGCCTGACCTAAACTACTTCATTTTTCAGTAGGTATTAGTATATAATGAGGTGGCCTTCACCATCCATCTCCTGAAATGGGCACCATCAATGGCATTTAACGGGTCCCAAATACTTAATTACATCTCAATATGCCATATAAAGAGGCTATCAGGCATATAAAGCTTACTGGAATAATATTAAAATTATAGGCAAGGATGTGACATCTTATCAGTGGTAAAGGCACCACAAAAGAACCCAGGATGTTAAAACTCTAGGTTTTGACTCTTTGTAAACAATTGTACTTTTTAATTCCTGTATCACAACTAGACAATAAGATGCATATTTAGCCAAGAAAAATCTTACTAAAATGTGTATGTGTGTTACAGTCCAGAGGCAGCTTATTCTGAATGAGCAGAATGCTGACAACATCCTTCCTGATCACTGAGAGAACTGTTTTCTCTGTTCTTGCCCCACACTGATCTATCTGATTGGTGCTGTACTGGAGAGAATGAAACTGGGACCTGCAGGGACACTGCACGTCCTGTGTAGCTGAAGGCCCATTCAAAGCATGTGATCAGTCACATTCTTGAAAGGAATTTCAAAATGTGGTAATGTATACAGGGGTTGCGCTGATGTATATGTGTTTGTGTGTATATATATATATGTGTGAGTGTACATAGAGAAGCTGTATGTGTTGCATATATGAGACTTTTGAGTATGGAGGAAAGCAATGTGCGTGTGTTTAGCAAACAGTGTATGTATTTATTTTACTCATTTATATAGCGCCATTAATCCCACAACGCTTTACAGACATTATTGTCACTGTCCCCGATGGGGCTCACAATCTAAATTGCCTATCAGTATGTCTTTGGAATGTGGACGGAAACCCACGCAAACACGGGGAGAACATACAAACACCTTACTCATTTATATAGCGCCATTAATTCCACTGCGCTTTACAGACATTATTGGCACTGTCCCCGATGGGGCTTACAATTTAAATTTCCTATCATTATGTCTTTGGTATGTGAGAGAAAACTCACTCAAACACGGGGAGAATATACAAACTTCTTGCAGATGTTGCCCTTTGTAGGATTTGAACTAAGGACCCCATCGTTGCACGACTAACCACTGAGCTACCGTGCCGATGTAAGTAGCACATATGTGTGTGTGCATGTTTCAAAGCCGTGTTTGTTTTTGGGTAGCTGTGTTTGTGTAAGTAGAAGAGCTGTATGTGAATGTGGCAAAACTGTATATGTGTACGTGTGAGAGCTGAGTGTTATATAGGAAAGGTGTGTGTGTGAACATAGGAGAGCTGTGTGTTTATATGTAGCTGAGCTGTGTGTGTTGGAGAGGTGTGTGTATGTAAGACAGCTGTGTGTAACTGAAATGTGTGTATGTATGTTGCAGACATGTGTGTATGCATAGCAGAGCTTAGTGTGCATATACTGTGCATGCAGTAGTGATGTTACGTATGTGCTCCAGAGAATGCATATAAACTGCCTGCGGCAAAGGTACACATGTATAATATACATGCTGCAGAGAAATACTAACATTAGATCTCTATCCACTATATTCTTCCCTACAGCAGTAAAGTTAGTGTTATCAAATCCCCTACAAATTTACACCTGTGGGAAATGTTAAATAGTTGCAAAAGTTTTTATTCTATATTTTTACTAAGTAAACCTGGGGGTGCGTTTAAAATTAAGGTGTGTCTAATAGAAAACTTTGAAACTTTACATAAATTAATAGCAAAATGTTTACATTACACCTATCAAAAAACAGCCTCCTCCATTTCCCCTCAAGCTGTCCTATCCATCACCAAGATAGGTGCGCTTTCTGCCATTTAAGTAGAAGTAATCTTCAAACAATTTGCTTTTAATTTAGATAAAGTAGCTGGAAGGTATGTCATGGAAACTCTACATGTGAGGTCAGCCTATTAAACACTAGTTGCAATATGTATTGTTACGGCGGCGGAACACGCTTAAAAAAACATAAATAAACGTGTTCGCCGCCCGGGGTCCACCGTGCGGCAGATGGAAAAACCGCAGCTAGAAGACACAGAGCACTGTGGCGGTAATGTGCACGGGGTTCTATATCACACAGGTGCAATCAAGCAGTCTCTGTTAAGTGCACAGAGCTGCTACAGGAAAAATAGAAAAGGAACGCTGAGCCTGTTAGTAACACAGGGACTCAGCGGCACACATGCGGTAGGCAAAAACCGGAGTAGTTAAAACGTCACTACGTCCGACACCTAACGTGGTAACAAGTGTGCTGGCGTCGCAACCGCAAAAATATGCTGCAACTGCAGCGCGGCGTGAACAGAGCCGCAAGCAAGGCGCTGCAAGGACGCTGGCGCAATGCAGGACGCTTAGATGCTGCACAAGGTATGGCTGGATTGCACTGGCGCTAGCGCTGCTACTGGCGGCTGCCCAATCTCTCACACAATCGTAATATCAGAGGGAAGGGGTTTCATAATAAGTCATCCACCAGTCCAAGCATACATTACCATACACACAGCAGCAGTATGAAAATACTAGCGCATGGCTGAACAGCCATGCACACTTTTTATAGCGTACGGGACCTTCCGGAAGTCTCCATAACCCTGAGCTGGACCAATGGAATCAGGAGCAGGACCTGAGCACCTGACTCCTGAGCTCCAATGGGAGGTTGTCCCAGGAGCATGCTCAGAGTATGGAGTGAAGGACTTAGCCTCCGGAGAGCGTTGCTGAAAAGCAATCTCTTCTGCAATCTCTCCTGCTGTGGACGGATAGCAGGAGACTGCAGGATGTAAGGGTCCAGATCTCTGCATAGCCAGGGCAGAAATCTGACTCCTAACATGTATTTACAAAACTTCCATTTTCTCTATGCCTGACCTAAACTACTTCATTTTTCAGTAGGTATTAGTATATAATGAGGTGGCCTTCACCATCCATCTCCTGAAATGGGCAACATCAATGGCATTTAACGGGTCCCAAGTACTTAATTACATCTCAATATGCCATATTTCCCATTTCAGGAGATGGATGGTGAAGGCCACCTCATTATATACTAATACCTACTGAAAAATAAAGTACTTTAGGTCAGGCATAGAGAAAATGGAAGTTTTGTAAATACATATTACAACTAGCACATATGTGTGTGTGCATGTTTCCAAGCCGTGTTTGTTTTTGGGTAGCTGTTTGTGTAAGTAGAAGAGATGTATGTGAATGTGGCAAAACTGTATATGTGTACGTGTGAGAGCTGAGTGTTATATAGGAAAGGTGTGTGTGTGAACATAGGAGAGCTGTGTGTTTATATGTAGCTGAGCTGTGTGTGTTGGAGAGGTGTGTGTATGTAAGACAGCTGTGTGTAACTGAAATGTGTGTATGTATGTTGCAGACATGTGTGTATGCATAGCAGAGCTTAGTGTGCATATACTGTGCATGCAGTAGTGATGTTACGTATGTGCTCCAGAGAATGCATATAAACTGTCTGCGGCAAAGGTACACATGTATAATATACGTGCTGCAGAGAAATAGTAACATTAGATCTCTATCCACTATATTCTTCCCTACAGCAGTAAAGTTAGTGTTATCAAATCCCCTACAAATTTACACCTGAGGGAAATTTTAATTGGTTGCAAAAGTTTTTATCCTATATTTTTACTAAGTGAACCTGGGGGTGTGTTTAAAATTAAGGTGTGTCTAATAGAAAACTTTGAAACTTTACATAAATTAATAGCAAAATGTTTACATTACACCTATCAAAAAACAGCCTCCTCCATTTCCCCTCAAGCTGTCCTATCCATCACCAAGATAGGTGCGCTTTCTGCCATTTAAGTAGAAGTAATCTTCAAACAATTTGCTTCTAATTTAGATAAAGTAGCTGGAAGGTATGTCATGGAAACTCTACATGTGAGGTCAGCCTATTAAACACTAGTTGCAATATGTATTGTTACGGCGGCGGAACACGCTTAAAAAAACATAAATAAACGTGTTCGCCGCCCGGGGTCCACCGTGCGGCAGATGGAAAAACCGCAGCTAGAAGACACAGAGCACTGTGGCGGTAATGTGCACGGGGTTCTATATCACACAGGTGCAATCAAGCAGTCTCTGTTAAGTGCACAGAGCTGCTACAGGAAAAATAGAAAAGGAACGCTGAGCCTGTTAGTAACACAGGGACTCAGCGGCACACATGCGGTAGGCAAAAACCGGAGTAGTTAAAACGTCACTACGTCCGACACCTAACGTGGTAACAAGTGTGCTGGCGTCGCAACCGCAAAAATATGCTGCAACTGCAGCGCGGCGTGAACAGAGCCGCAAGCAAGGCGCTGCAAGGACGCTGGCGCAATGCAGGACGCTTAGATGCTGCACAAGGTATGGCTGGATTGCACTGGCGCTAGCGCTGCTACTGGCGGCTGCCCAATCTCTCACACAATCGTAATATCAGAGGGAAGGGGTTTCATAATAAGTCATCCACCAGTCCAAGCATACATTACCATACACACAGCAGCAGTATGAAAATACTAGCGCATGGCTGAACAGCCATGCACACTTTTTATAGCGTACGGGACCTTCCGGAAGTCTCCATAACCCTGAGCTGGACCAATGGAATCAGGAGCAGGACCTGAGCACCTGACTCCTGAGCTCCAATGGGAGGTTGTCCCAGGAGCATGCTCAGAGTATGGAGTGAAGGACTTAGCCTCCGGAGAGCGTTGCTGAAAAGCAATCTCTTCTGCAATCTCTCCTGCTGTGGACGGATAGCAGGAGACTGCAGGATGTAAGGGTCCAGATCTCTGCATAGCCAGGGCAGAAATCTGACTCCTAACATGTATTTACAAAACTTCCATTTTCTCTATGCCTGACCTAAACTACTTCATTTTTCAGTAGGTATTAGTATATAATGAGGTGGCCTTCACCATCCATCTCCTGAAATGGGCAACATCAATGGCATTTAACGGGTCCCAAGTACTTAATTACATCTCAATATGCCATATTTCCCATTTCAGGAGATGGATGGTGAAGGCCACCTCATTATATACTAATACCTACTGAAAAATAAAGTACTTTAGGTCAGGCATAGAGAAAATGGAAGTTTTGTAAATACATATTACAACTAGCACATATGTGTGTGTGCATGTTTCCAAGCCGTGTTTGTTTTTGGGTAGCTGTTTGTGTAAGTAGAAGAGATGTATGTGAATGTGGCAAAACTGTATATGTGTACGTGTGAGAGCTGAGTGTTATATAGGAAAGGTGTGTGTGTGAACATAGGAGAGCTGTGTGTTTATATGTAGCTGAGCTGTGTGTGTTGGAGAGGTGTGTGTATGTAAGACAGCTGTGTGTAACTGAAATGTGTGTATGTATGTTGCAGACATGTGTGTATGCATAGCAGAGCTTAGTGTGCATATACTGTGCATGCAGTAGTGATGTTACGTATGTGCTCCAGAGAATGCATATAAACTGTCTGCGGCAAAGGTACACATGTATAATATACGTGCTGCAGAGAAATAGTAACATTAGATCTCTATCCACTATATTCTTCCCTACAGCAGTAAAGTTAGTGTTATCAAATCCCCTACAAATTTACACCTGAGGGAAATTTTAATTGGTTGCAAAAGTTTTTATCCTATATTTTTACTAAGTGAACCTGGGGGTGTGTTTAAAATTAAGGTGTGTCTAATAGTTAGAAAACTTTGAAACTTTACATAAATTAATAGCAAAATGTTTACATTACACCTATCATAAAACAGCCTCCTCCATATCCCCTCAAGCTGTCCTATCCATCACCAAGATAGGTGCGCTTTCTGCCATTTAGGTAGAAGTAATCTTCAAACAATTTGCTTCTAATTTAGATAAAGTAGCTGGAAGTTATGTCATGGAAACTCTACATGTGAGGTCAGCCTATTAAACACTAGTTGTAATATGTATTGTTACGGCGACGGAACACGCTTAAAAAATATAAATAAACGTGTTCGCCGCCCGGGGTCCACCGTGCGGCAGATGGAAAAACCGCAGCTAGAAGATACAGAGCACTGTGGCGGTAATGTGCACGGGGTTCTATATCACCCAGTTGCAATCAAGCAGTCTCTGTTAAGTGCACAGAGCTGCTACAGGAAAAATAGAAAAGGAACGCTGAGACTGTTAGTAACACAAGGACTCAGCGGAACACATGCGGTAGGCAAAAACCGGAGTAGTTAAAACGTCACTACGTCCAACATCTACCGTGGTAACCACTGCAGCGCGGAGTGAACAGAGCCGCAAGTAAGGCGCTGCAAGGACGCTGGCGCAATGCAGGACGCTTAGCTGCTGCACAAGGTATGGCTGGAGCGCGCTGGCGCTAGCGCTGCTACTGGCGGCTGCCCAATCACTCACACAATCGTAATATCAGAGGGAAGGGGTTTCATAATAAGTCATCCACCAGTCCAAGCATACATTACCATACACACAGCAGCAGTATGAAAATACTAGCGCATGGCTGAACAGCCATGCACACTTTTTATAGCGTACGGGACCTTCCGGAAGTCTCCATAACCCTGAGCTGGACCAATGGAATCAGGAGCAGGACCTGAGCACCTGACTCCTGAGCTCCAATGGGAGGTTGTCCCAGGAGCATGCTCAGAGTATGGAGTGAAGGACTTAGCCTCCGGAGAGCGTTGCTGAAAAGCAATCTCTTCTGCAATCTCTCCTGCTGTGGACGGATAGCAGGAGACTGCAGGATGTAAGGGTCCAGATCTCTGCATAGCCAGGGCAGAAATCTGACTCCTAACATGTATTTACAAAACTTCCATTTTCTCTATGCCTGACCTAAACTACTTCATTTTTCAGTAGGTATTAGGATATAATGAGGTGGCCTTCACCATCCATCTCCTGAAATGGGCAACATCAATGGCATTTAACAGGTCTCAAGTACTTAATTACATCTCAATATGCCATATTTCCCATTTCAGGAGATGGATGGTGAAGGCCACCTCATTATATACTAATACCTACTGAAAAATAAAGTACTTTAGGTCAGGCATAGAGAAAATGGAAGTTTTGTAAATACATATTACAACTAGCACATATGTGTGTGTGCATGTTTCAAAGCCGTGTTTGTTTTTGGGTAGCTGTGTTTGTGTAAGTAGAAGAGATGTATGTGAATGTGGCAAAACTGTATATGTGTACGTGTGAGAGCTGAGTGTTATATAGGAAAGGTGTGTGTGTGAACATAGGAGAGCTGTGTGTTTATATGTAGCTGAGCTGTGTGTGTGTTGGAGGTGTGTGTATGTAAGACAGCTGTGTGTAACTGAAATGTGTGTATGTATGTTGCAGACATGTGTGTATGCATAGCAGAGCTTAGTGTGCATATACTGTGCATGCAGTAGTGATGTTACGTATGTGCTCCAGAGAATGCATATAAACTGTCTGCGGCAAAGGTACACATGTATAATATACATGCTGCAGAGAAATAGTAACATTAGATCTCTATCCACTATATTTTTCCCTACAGCAGTAAAGTTAGTGTTATCAAATCCCCTACAAATTTACACCTGAGGGAAATTTTAATTGGTTGCAAAAGTTTTTATCCTATATTTTTACTAAGTGAACCTGGGGGTGTGTTTAAAATTAAGGTGTGTCTAATAGTTAGAAAACTTTGAAACTTTACATAAATTAATAGCATAATGTTTACATTACACCTATCAAAAAACAGCCTCCTCCATATCCCCTCAAGCTGTCCTATCCATCACCAAGATAGGTGCTCTTTCTGCCATTTAGGTAGAAGTAATCTTCAAACAATTTGCTTCTAATTTAGATAAAGTAGCTGGAAGTTATGTCATGGAAACTCTACATGTGAGGTCAGCCTATTAAACACTAGTTGTAATATGTATTGTTACGGCGACGGAACACGCTTAAAAAATATAAATAAACGTGTTCGCCGCCCGGGGTCCACCGTGCGGCAGATGGAAAAACCGCAGCTAGAAGATACAGAGCACTGTGGCGGTAATGTGCACGGGGTTCTATATCACCCAGGTGCAATCAAGCAGTCTCTGTTAAGTGCACAGAGCTGCTACAGGAAAAATAGAAAAGGAACGCTGAGACTGTTAGTAACACAAGGACTCAGCGGCACACATGCGGTAGGCAAAAACCGGAGTAGTTAAAACGTCACTACGTCCGACATCTACCGTGGTAACAACTGCAGCGCGGAGTGAACAGAGCCGCAAGCAAGGCGCTGCAAGGACGCTGGCGCAATGCAGGACGCTTAGCTGCTGCACAAGGTATGGCTGGAGCGCGCTGGCGCTAGCGCTGCTACTGGCGGCTGCCCAATCACTCACACATTCGTAATATCAGAGGGAAGGGGTTTCATAATAAGTCATCCACCAGTCCAAGCATACATTACCATACACACAGCAGCAGTATGAAAATACTAGCGCATGGCTGAACGGCCATGCGCACTTTTTATAGCGTACGGGACCTTCCGGAAGTCTCCATAACCCTGAGCTGGACCAATGGAATCAGGAGTAGGACCTGAGCACCTGACTCCTGAGCTCCAATGGGAGGTTGTCCCAGGAGCATGCTCAGAGTATGGAGTGAAGGACTTAGCCTCCGGAGAGAGTTGCTAAAAAGCAATCTCTTCTGCAATCTCTCCTGCCGTGGACGGATAGCAGGAGACTGAAGGATGTAAGGGTCCAGATCTCTGCATAGCCAGGGCAGAAATCTGACTCCTAACATGTATTTACAAAACTTCCATTTTCTCTATGCCTGACCTAAACTACTTCATTTTTCAGTAGGTATTAGTATATAATGAGGTGGCCTTCACCATCCATCTCCTGAAATGGGCACCATCAATGGCATTTAACGGGTCCCAAATACTTAATTACATCTCAATATGCCATATAAAGAGGCTATCAGGCATATAAAGCTTACTGGAATAATATTAAAATTATAGGCAAGGATGTGACATCTTATCAGTGGTAAAGGCACCACAAAAGAACCCAGGATGTTAAAACTCTAGGTTTTGACTCTTTGTAAACAATTGTACTTTTTAATTCCTGTATCACAACTAGACAATAAGATGCATATTTAGCCAAGAAAAATCTTACTAAAATGTGTATGTGTGTTACAGTCCAGAGGCAGCTTATTCTGAATGAGCAGAATGCTGACAACATCCTTCCTGATCACTGAGAGAACTGTTTTCTCTGTTCTTGCCCCACACTGATCTATCTGATTGGTGCTGTACTGGAGAGAATGAAACTGGGACCTGCAGGGACACTGCACGTCCTGTGTAGCTGAAGGCCCATTCAAAGCATGTGATCAGTCACATTCTTGAAAGGAATTTCAAAATGTGGTAATGTATACAGGGGTTGCGCTGATGTATATGTGTTTGTGTGTATATATATATATGTGTGAGTGTACATAGAGAAGCTGTATGTGTTGCATATATGAGACTTTTGAGTATGGAGGAAAGCAATGTGCGTGTGTTTAGCAAACAGTGTATGTATTTATTTTACTCATTTATATAGCGCCATTAATCCCACAACGCTTTACAGACATTATTGTCACTGTCCCCGATGGGGCTCACAATCTAAATTGCCTATCAGTATGTCTTTGGAATGTGGACGGAAACCCACGCAAACACGGGGAGAACATACAAACACCTTACTCATTTATATAGCGCCATTAATTCCACTGCG
Organism: Dendrobates tinctorius; assembly: GCF_039654945.1. NCBI lineage: Eukaryota > Metazoa > Chordata > Amphibia > Anura > Dendrobatidae > Dendrobates > Dendrobates tinctorius. The sequence goes on along the minus strand of NW_027361741.1, from coordinate 5,712,648 downwards.
CTTTACAGACATTATTGGCACTGTCCCCGATGGGGCTTACAATTTAAATTTCCTATCATTATGTCTTTGGTATGTGAGAGAAAACTCACTCAAATACGGGGAGAATATACAAACTTCTTGCAGATGTTGCCCTTTGTAGGATTTGAACTAAGGACCCCATCGTTGCACGACTAACCACTGAGCTACCGTGCCGATGTAAGTAGCACATATGTGTGTGTGCATGTTTCAAAGCCGTTTGTTTTTGGGTAGCTGTGTTTGTGTAAGTAGAAGAGCTGTATGTGAATGTGGCAAAACTGTATATGTGTACGTGTGAGAGCTGAGTGTTATATAGGAAAGGTGTGTGTGTGAACATAGGAGAGCTGTGTGTTTATATGTAGCTGAGCTGTGTGTGTGTTGGAGAGGTGTGTGTATGTAAGACAGCTGTGTGTAACTGAAATGTGTGTATGTATGTTGCAGACATGTGTGTATGCATAGCAGAGCTTAGTGTGCATATACTGTGCATGCAGTAGTGATGTTACGTATGTGCTCCAGAGAATGCATATAAACTGCCTGCGGCAAAGGTACACATGTATAATATACATGCTGCAGAGAAATACTAACATTAGATCTCTATCCACTATATTCTTCCCTACAGCAGTAAAGTTAGTGTTATCAAATCCCCTACAAATTTACACCTGTGGGAAATGTTAAATAGTTGCAAAAGTTTTTATTCTATATTTTTACTAAGTAAACCTGGGGGTGCGTTTAAAATTAAGGTGTGTCTAATAGAAAACTTTGAAACTTTACATAAATTAATAGCAAAATGTTTACATTACACCTATCAAAAAACAGCCTCCTCCATTTCCCCTCAAGCTGTCCTATCCATCACCAAGATAGGTGCGCTTTCTGCCATTTAAGTAGAAGTAATCTTCAAACAATTTGCTTCTAATTTAGATAAAGTAGCTGGAAGGTATGTCATGGAAACTCTACATGTGAGGTCAGACTATTAAACACTAGTTGCAATATGTATTGTTACGGCGGCGGAACACGCTTAAAAAAACATAAATAAACGTGTTCGCCGCCCGGGGTCCACCGTGCGGCAGATGGAAAAACCGCAGCTAGAAGACACAGAGCACTGTGGCGGTAATGTGCACGGGGTTCTATATCACACAGGTGCAATCAAGCAGTCTCTGTTAAGTGCACAGAGCTGCTACAGGAAAAATAGAAAAGGAACGCTGAGCCTGTTAGTAACACAGGGACTCAGCGGCACACATGCGGTAGGCAAAAACCGGAGTAGTTAAAACGTCACTACGTCCGACACCTAACGTGGTAACAAGTGTGCTGGCGTCGCAACCGCAAAAATATGCTGCAACTGCAGCGCGGCGTGAACAGAGCCGCAAGCAAGGCGCTGCAAGGACGCTGGCGCAATGCAGGACGCTTAGATGCTGCACAAGGTATGGCTGGATTGCACTGGCGCTAGCGCTGCTACTGGCGGCTGCCCAATCTCTCACACAATCGTAATATCAGAGGGAAGGGGTTTCATAATAAGTCATCCACCAGTCCAAGCATACATTACCATACACACAGCAGCAGTATGAAAATACTAGCGCATGGCTGAACAGCCATGCACACTTTTTATAGCGTACGGGACCTTCCGGAAGTCTCCATAACCCTGAGCTGGACCAATGGAATCAGGAGCAGGACCTGAGCACCTGACTCCTGAGCTCCAATGGGAGGTTGTCCCAGGAGCATGCTCAGAGTATGGAGTGAAGGACTTAGCCTCCGGAGAGCGTTGCTGAAAAGCAATCTCTTCTGCAATCTCTCCTGCTGTGGACGGATAGCAGGAGACTGCAGGATGTAAGGGTCCAGATCTCTGCATAGCCAGGGCAGAAATCTGACTCCTAACATGTATTTACAAAACTTCCATTTTCTCTATGCCTGACCTAAACTACTTCATTTTTCAGTAGGTATTAGTATATAATGAGGTGGCCTTCACCATCCATCTCCGGAAATGGGCAACATCAATGGCATTTAACGGGTCCCAAGTACTTAATTACATCTCAATATGCCATATTTCCCATTTCAGGAGATGGATGGTGAAGGCCACCTCATTATATACTAATACCTACTGAAAAATAAAGTACTTTAGGTCAGGCATAGAGAAAATGGAAGTTTTGTAAATACATATTACAACTAGCACATATGTGTGTGTGCATGTTTCCAAGCCGTGTTTGTTTTTGGGTAGCTGTTTGTGTAAGTAGAAGAGATGTATGTGAATGTGGCAAAACTGTATATGTGTACGTGTGAGAGCTGAGTGTTATATAGGAAAGGTGTGTGTGTGAACATAGGAGAGCTGTGTGTTTATATGTAGCTGAGCTGTGTGTGTTGGAGAGGTGTGTGTATGTAAGACAGCTGTGTGTAACTGAAATGTGTGTATGTATGTTGCAGACATGTGTGTATGCATAGCAGAGCTTAGTGTGCATATACTGTGCATGCAGTAGTGATGTTACGTATGTGCTCCAGAGAATGCATATAAACTGTCTGCGGCAAAGGTACACATGTATAATATACGTGCTGCAGAGAAATAGTAACATTAGATCTCTATCCACTATATTCTTCCCTACAGCAGTAAAGTTAGTGTTATCAAATCCCCTACAAATTTACACCTGAGGGAAATTTTAATTGGTTGCAAAAGTTTTTATCCTATATTTTTACTAAGTGAACCTGGGGGTGTGTTTAAAATTAAGGTGTGTCTAATAGAAAACTTTGAAACTTTACATAAATTAATAGCAAAATGTTTACATTACACCTATCAAAAAACAGCCTCCTCCATTTCCCCTCAAGCTGTCCTATCCATCACCAAGATAGGTGTGCTTTCTGCCATTTAAGTAGAAGTAATCTTCAAACAATTTGCTTCTAATTTAGATAAAGTAGCTGGAAGGTATGTCATGGAAACTCTACATGTGAGGTCAGCCTATTAAACACTAGTTGCAATATGTATTGTTACGGCGGCGGAACACGCTTAAAAAAACATAAATAAACGTGTTCGCCGCCCGGGTTCCACCGTGCGGCAGATGGAAAAACCGCAGCTAGAAGACACAGAGCACTGTGGCGGTAATGTGCACGGGGTTCTATATCACACAGGTGCAATCAAGCAGTCTCTGTTAAGTGCACAGAGCTGCTACAGGAAAAATAGAAAAGGAACGCTGAGCCTGTTAGTAACACAGGGACTCAGCGGCACACATGCGGTAGGCAAAAACCGGAGTAGTTAAAACGTCACTACGTCCGACACCTAACGTGGTAACAAGTGTGCTGGCGTCGCAACCGCAAAAATATGCTGCAACTGCAGCGCGGCGTGAACAGAGCCGCAAGCAAGGCGCTGCAAGGACGCTGGCGCAATGCAGGACGCTTAGATGCTGCACAAGGTATGGCTGGATTGCACTGGCGCTAGCGCTGCTACTGGCGGCTGCCCAATCTCTCACACAATCGTAATATCAGAGGGAAGGGGTTTCATAATAAGTCATCCACCAGTCCAAGCATACATTACCATACACACAGCAGCAGTATGAAAATACTAGCGCATGGCTGAACAGCCATGCACACTTTTTATAGCGTACGGGACCTTCCGGAAGTCTCCATAACCCTGAGCTGGACCAATGGAATCAGGAGCAGGACCTGAGCACCTGACTCCTGAGCTCCAATGGGAGGTTGTCCCAGGAGCATGCTCAGAGTATGGAGTGAAGGACTTAGCCTCCGGAGAGCGTTGCTGAAAAGCAATCTCTTCTGCAATCTCTCCTGCTGTGGACGGATAGCAGGAGACTGCAGGATGTAAGGGTCCAGATCTCTGCATAGCCAGGGCAGAAATCTGACTCCTAACATGTATTTACAAAACTTCCATTTTCTCTATGCCTGACCTAAACTACTTCATTTTTCAGTAGGTATTAGTATATAATGAGGTGGCCTTCACCATCCATCTCCTGAAATGGGCAACATCAATGGCATTTAACGGGTCCCAAGTACTTAATTACATCTCAATATGCCATATTTCCCATTTCAGGAGATGGATGGTGAAGGCCACCTCATTATATACTAATACCTACTGAAAAATAAAGTACTTTAGGTCAGGCATAGAGAAAATGGAAGTTTTGTAAATACATATTACAACTAGCACATATGTGTGTGTGCATGTTTCCAAGCCGTGTTTGTTTTTGGGTAGCTGTTTGTGTAAGTAGAAGAGATGTATGTGAATGTGGCAAAACTGTATATGTGTACGTGTGAGAGCTGAGTGTTATATAGGAAAGGTGTGTGTGTGAACATAGGAGAGCTGTGTGTTTATATGTAGCTGAGCTGTGTGTGTTGGAGAGGTGTGTGTATGTAAGACAGCTGTGTGTAACTGAAATGTGTGTATGTATGTTGCAGACATGTGTGTATGCATAGCAGAGCTTAGTGTGCATATACTGTGCATGCAGTAGTGATGTTACGTATGTGCTCCAGAGAATGCATATAAACTGTCTGCGGCAAAGGTACACATGTATAATATACGTGCTGCAGAGAAATAGTAACATTAGATCTCTATCCACTATATTCTTCCCTACAGCAGTAAAGTTAGTGTTATCAAATCCCCTACAAATTTACACCTGAGGGAAATTTTAATTGGTTGCAAAAGTTTTTATCCTATATTTTTACTAAGTGAACCTGGGGGTGTGTTTAAAATTAAGGTGTGTCTAATAGTTAGAAAACTTTGAAACTTTACATAAATTAATAGCAAAATGTTTACATTACACCTATCATAAAACAGCCTCCTCCATATCCCCTCAAGCTGTCCTATCCATCACCAAGATAGGTGCGCTTTCTGCCATTTAGGTAGAAGTAATCTTCAAACAATTTGCTTCTAATTTAGATAAAGTAGCTGGAAGTTATGTCATGGAAACTCTATATGTAAGGTCAGCCTATTAAACACTAGTTGTAATATGTATTGTTACGGCGACGGAACACGCTTAAAAAATATAAATAAACGTGTTCGCCGCCCGGGGTCCACCGTGCGGCAGATGGAAAAACCGCAGCTAGAAGATACAGAGCACTGTGGCGGTAATGTGCACGGGGTTCTATATCACCCAGTTGCAATCAAGCAGTCTCTGTTAAGTGCACAGAGCTGCTACAGGAAAAATAGAAAAGGAACGCTGAGACTGTTAGTAACACAAGGACTCAGCGGAACACATGCGGTAGGCAAAAACCGGAGTAGTTAAAACGTCACTACGTCCAACATCTACCGTGGTAACCACTGCAGCGCGGAGTGAACAGAGCCGCAAGTAAGGCGCTGCAAGGACGCTGGCGCAATGCAGGACGCTTAGCTGCTGCACAAGGTATGGCTGGAGCGCGCTGGCGCTAGCGCTGCTACTGGCGGCTGCCCAATCACTCACACAATCGTAATATCAGAGGGAAGGGGTTTCATAATAAGTCATCCACCAGTCCAAGCATACATTACCATACACACAGCAGCAGTATGAAAATACTAGCGCATGGCTGAACAGCCATGCACACTTTTTATAGCGTACGGGACCTTCCGGAAGTCTCCATAACCCTGAGCTGGACCAATGGAATCAGGAGCAGGACCTGAGCACCTGACTCCTGAGCTCCAATGGGAGGTTGTCCCAGGAGCATGCTCAGAGTATGGAGTGAAGGACTTAGCCTCCGGAGAGCGTTGCTGAAAAGCAATCTCTTCTGCAATCTCTCCTGCTGTGGACGGATAGCAGGAGACTGCAGGATGTAAGGGTCCAGATCTCTGCATAGCCAGGGCAGAAATCTGACTCCTAACATGTATTTACAAAACTTCCATTTTCTCTATGCCTGACCTAAACTACTTCATTTTTCAGTAGGTATTAGGATATAATGAGGTGGCCTTCACCATCCATCTCCTGAAATGGGCAACATCAATGGCATTTAACAGGTCTCAAGTACTTAATTACATCTCAATATGCCATATTTCCCATTTCAGGAGATGGATGGTGAAGGCCACCTCATTATATACTAATACCTACTGAAAAATAAAGTACTTTAGGTCAGGCATAGAGAAAATGGAAGTTTTGTAAATACATAATACAACTAGCACATATGTGTGTGTGCATGTTTCAAAGCCATGTTTGTTTTTGGGTAGCTGTGTTTGTGTAAGTAGAAGAGATGTATGTGAATGTGGCAAAACTGTATATGTGTACGTGTGAGAGCTGAGTGTTATATAGGAAAGGTGTGTGTGTGAACATAGGAGAGCTGTGTGTTTATATGTAGCTGAGCTGTGTGTGTTGGAGGTGTGTGTATGTAAGACAGCTGTGTGTAACTGAAATGTGTGTATGTATGTTGCAGACATGTGTGTATGCATAGCAGAGCTTAGTGTGCATATACTGTGCATGCAGTAGTGATGTTACGTATGTGCTCCAGAGAATGCATATAAACTGTCTGCGGCAAAGGTACACATGTATAATATACATGCTGCAGAGAAATAGTAACATTAGATCTCTATCCACTATATTTTTCCCTACAGCAGTAAAGTTAGTGTTATCAAATCCCCTACAAATTTACACCTGTGGGAAATTTTTATTGGTTGCAAAAGTTTTTATCCTATATTTTTACTAAGTGAACCTGGGGGTGTGTTTAAAATTAAGGTGTGTCTAATAGTTAGAAAACTTTGAAACTTTACATAAATTAATAGCATAATGTTTACATTACACCTATCAAAAAACAGCCTCCTCCATATCCCCTCAAGCTGTCCTATCCATCACCAAGATAGGTGCTCTTTCTGCCATTTAGGTAGAAGTAATCTTCAAACAATTTGCTTCTAATTTAGATAAAGTAGCTGGAAGTTATGTCATGGAAACTCTACATGTGAGGTCAGCCTATTAAACACTAGTTGTAATATGTATTGTTACGGCGACGGAACACGCTTAAAAAATATAAATAAACGTGTTCGCCGCCCGGGGTCCACCGTGCGGCAGATGGAAAAACCGCAGCTAGAAGATACAGAGCACTGTGGCGGTAATGTGCACGGGGTTCTATATCACCCAGGTGCAATCAAGCAGTCTCTGTTAAGTGCACAGAGCTGCTACAGGAAAAATAGAAAAGGAACGCTGAGACTGTTAGTAACACAAGGACTCAGCGGCACACATGCGGTAGGCAAAAACCGGAGTAGTTAAAACGTCACTACGTCCGACATCTACCGTGGTAACAACTGCAGCGCGGAGTGAACAGAGCCGCAAGCAAGGCGCTGCAAGGACGCTGGCGCAATGCAGGACGCTTAGCTGCTGCACAAGGTATGGCTGGAGCGCGCTGGCGCTAGCGCTGCTACTGGCGGCTGCCCAATCACTCACACATTCGTAATATCAGAGGGAAGGGGTTTCATAATAAGTCATCCACCAGTCCAAGCATACATTACCATACACACAGCAGCAGTATGAAAATACTAGCGCATGGCTGAACGGCCATGCGCACTTTTTATAGCGTACGGGACCTTCCGGAAGTCTCCATAACCCTGAGCTGGACCAATGGAATCAGGAGTAGGACCTGAGCACCTGACTCCTGAGCTCCAATGGGAGGTTGTCCCAGGAGCATGCTCAGAGTATGGAGTGAAGGACTTAGCCTCCGGAGAGAGTTGCTAAAAAGCAATCTCTTCTGCAATCTCTCCTGCCGTGGACGGATAGCAGGAGACTGAAGGATGTAAGGGTCCAGATCTCTGCATAGCCAGGGCAGAAATCTGACTCCTAACATGTATTTACAAAACTTCCATTTTCTCTATGCCTGACCTAAACTACTTCATTTTTCAGTAGGTATTAGTATATAATGAGGTGGCCTTCACCATCCATCTCCTGAAATGGGCACCATCAATGGCATTTAACGGGTCCCAAATACTTAATTACATCTCAATATGCCATATAAAGAGGCTATCAGGCATATAAAGCTTACTGGAATAATATTAAAATTATAGGCAAGGATGTGACATCTTATCAGTGGTAAAGGCACCACAAAAGAACCCAGGATGTTAAAACTCTAGGTTTTGACTCTTTGTAAACAATTGTACTTTTTAATTCCTGTATCACAACTAGACAATAAGATGCATATTTAGCCAAGAAAAATCTTACTAAAATGTGTATGTGTGTTACAGTCCAGAGGCAGCTTATTCTGAATGAGCAGAATGCTGACAACATCCTTCCTGATCACTGAGAGAACTGTTTTCTCTGTTCTTGCCCCACACTGATCTATCTGATTGGTGCTGTACTGGAGAGAATGAAACTGGGACCTGCAGGGACACTGCACGTCCTGTGTAGCTGAAGGCCCATTCAAAGCATGTGATCAGTCACATTCTTGAAAGGAATTTCAAAATGTGGTAATGTATACAGGGGTTGCGCTGATGTATATGTGTTTGTGTGTATATATATATATGTGTGAGTGTACATAGAGAAGCTGTATGTGTTGCATATATGAGACTTTTGAGTATGGAGGAAAGCAATGTGCGTGTGTTTAGCAAACAGTGTATGTATTTATTTTACTCATTTATATAGCGCCATTAATCCCACAACGCTTTACAGACATTATTGTCACTGTCCCCGATGGGGCTCACAATCTAAATTGCCTATCAGTATGTCTTTGGAATGTGGACGGAAACCCACGCAAACACGGGGAGAACATACAAACACCTTACTCATTTATATAGCGCCATTAATTCCACTGCGCTTTACAGACATTATTGGCACTGTCCCCGATGGGGCTTACAATTTAAATTTCCTATCATTATGTCTTTGGTATGTGAGAGAAAACTCACTCAAATACGGGGAGAATATACAAACTTCTTGCAGATGTTGCCCTTTGTAGGATTTGAACTAAGGACCCCATCGTTGCACGACTAACCACTGAGCTACCGTGCCGATGTAAGTAGCACATATGTGTGTGTGCATGTTTCAAAGCCGTGTTTGTTTTTGGGTAGCTGTGTTTGTGTAAGTAGAAGAGCTGTATGTGAATGTGGTAAAACTGTATATGTGTACGTGTGAGAGCTGAGTGTTATATAGGAAAGGTGTGTGTGTGAACATAGGAGAGCTGTGTGTTTATATGTAGCTGAGCTGTGTGTGTGTTGGAGAGGTGTGTGTATGTAAGACAGCTGTGTGTAACTGAAATGTGTGTATGTATGTTGCAGACATGTGTGTATGCATAGCAGAGCTTAGTGTGCATATACTGTGCATGCAGTAGTGATGTTACGTATGTGCTCCAGAGAATGCATATAAACTGCCTGCGGCAAAGGTACACATGTATAATATACATGCTGCAGAGAAATACTAACATTAGATCTCTATCCACTATATTCTTCCCTACAGCAGTAAAGTTAGTGTTATCAAATCCCCTACAAATTTACACCTGTGGGAAATGTTAAATAGTTGCAAAAGTTTTTATTCTATATTTTTACTAAGTAAACCTGGGGGTGCGTTTAAAATTAAGGTGTGTCTAATAGAAAACTTTGAAACTTTACATAAATTAATAGCAAAATGTTTACATTACACCTATCAAAAAACAGCCTCCTCCATTTCCCCTCAAGCTGTCCTATCCATCACCAAGATAGGTGCGCTTTCTGCCATTTAAGTAGAAGTAATCTTCAAACAATTTGCTTCTAATTTAGATAAAGTAGCTGGAAGGTATGTCATGGAAACTCTACATGTGAGGTCAGCCTATTAAACACTAGTTGCAATATGTATTGTTACGGCGGCGGAACACGCTTAAAAAAACATAAATAAACGTGTTCGCCGCCCGGGGTCCACCGTGCGGCAGATGGAAAAACCGCAGCTAGAAGACACAGAGCACTGTGGCGGTAATGTGCACGGGGTTCTATATCACACAGGTGCAATCAAGCAGTCTCTGTTAAGTGCACAGAGCTGCTACAGGAAAAATAGAAAAGGAACGCTGAGCCTGTTAGTAACACAGGGACTCAGCGGCACACATGCGGTAGGCAAAAACCGGAGTAGTTAAAACGTCACTACGTCCGACACCTAACGTGGTAACAAGTGTGCTGGCGTCGCAACCGCAAAAATATGCTGCAACTGCAGCGCGGCGTGAACAGAGCCGCAAGCAAGGCGCTGCAAGGACGCTGGCGCAATGCAGGACGCTTAGATGCTGCACAAGGTATGGCTGGATTGCACTGGCGCTAGCGCTGCTACTGGCGGCTGCCCAATCTCTCACACAATCGTAATATCAGAGGGAAGGGGTTTCATAATAAGTCATCCACCAGTCCAAGCATACATTACCATACACACAGCAGCAGTATGAAAATACTAGCGCATGGCTGAACAGCCATGCACACTTTTTATAGCCTACGGGACCTTCCGGAAGTCTCCATAACCCTGAGCTGGACCAATGGAATCAGGAGCAGGACCTGAGCACCTGACTCCTGAGCTCCAATGGGAGGTTGTCCCAGGAGCATGCTCAGAGTATGGAGTGAAGGACTTAGCCTCCGGAGAGCGTTGCTGAAAAGCAATCTCTTCTGCAATCTCTCCTGCTGTGGACGGATAGCAGGAGACTGCAGGATGTAAGGGTCCAGATCTCTGCATAGCCAGGGCAGAAATCTGACTCCTAACATGTATTTACAAAACTTCCATTTTCTCTATGCCTGACCTAAACTACTTCATTTTTCAGTAGGTATTAGTATATAATGAGGTGGCCTTCACCATCCATCTCCTGAAATGGGCAACATCAATGGCATTTAACGGGTCCCAAGTACTTAATTACATCTCAATATGCCATATTTCCCATTTCAGGAGATGGATGGTGAAGGCCACCTCATTATATACTAATACCTACTGAAAAATAAAGTACTTTATGTCAGGCATAGAGAAAATGGAAGTGTTGTAAATACATATTACAACTAGCACATATGTGTGTGTGCATGTTTCAAAGCCGTGTTTGTTTTTGGGTAGCTGTGTTTGTGTAAGTAGAAGAGATGTATGTGAATGTGGCAAAACTGTATATGTGTACGTGTGAGAGCTGAGTGTTATATAGGAAAGGTGTGTGTGTGAACATAGGAGAGCTGTGTGTTTATATGTAGCTGAGCTGTGTGTGTGTTGGAGAGGTGTGTGTATGTAAGACAGCTGTGTGTAACTGAAATGTGTGTATGTATGTTGCAGACATGTGTATGCATAGCAGAGCTTAGTGTGCATATACTGTGCATGCAGTAGTGATGTTACGTATGTGCTCCAGAGAATGCATATAAACGGTCTGCGGCAAAGGTACACATGTATAATATACATGCTGCAGAGAAATAGTAACATTAGATCTCTATCCACTATATTCTTCCCTACAGCAGTAAAGTTAGTGTTATCAAATCCCCTACAAATTTACACCTGTGGGAAATTTTAATTGGTTGCAAAAGTTTTTATCCTATATTTTTACTAAGTGAACCTGGGGGTGTGTTTAAAATTAAGGTGTGTCTAATAGTTAGAAAACTTTGAAACTTTACATAAATTAATAGCAAAATGTTTACATTACACCTATCAAAAAACAGCCTCCTCCATATCCCCTCAAGCTGTCCTATCCATCACCAAGATAGGTGCGCTTTCTGCCATTTAGGTAGAAGTAATCTTCAAACAATTTGCTTCTAATTTTGATAAAGTAGCTGGAAGTTATGTCATGGAAACTTTACATGTGAGGTCAGCCTATTAAACACTAGTTGTAATATGTATTGTTACGGCGACGGAACACGCTTAAAAAATATAAATAAACGTGTTCGCTGCCCGGGGTCCACCGTGCGGCAGATGGAAAAACCGCAGCTAGAAGACACAGAGCACTGTGGCGGTAATGTGCACGGGGTTCTATATCACCCAGGTGCAATCAAGCAGTCTCTGTTAAGTGCACAGAGCTGCTACAGGAAAAATAGAAAAGGAACGCTGAGACTGTTAGTAACACAGGGACTCAGCGGCACACATGCGGTAGGCAAAAACCGGAGTAGTTAAAACGTCACTACGTCCGACACCTAACGTGGTAACAAGTGTGCTGGCGTCGCAACCGCAAAAATATGCTGCAACTGCAGCGCGGCGTGAACAGAGCCGCAAGCAAGGCGCTGCAAGGACGCTGGCGCAATGCAGGACGCTTAGATGCTGCACAAGGTATGGCTGGATTGCACTGGCGCTAGCGCTGCTAATGGCGGCTGCCCAATCTCTCACACAATCGTAATATCAGTGGGAAGGGGTTTCATAATAAGTCATCCACCAGTCCAAGCATACATTACCATACACACAGCAGCAGTATGAAAATACTAGCGCATGGCTGAACAGCCATGCACACTTTTTATAGAGTACGGGACCTTCCGGAAGTCTCCATAACCCTGAGCTGGACCAATGGAATCAGGAGCAGGACCTGAGCACCTGACTCCTGAGCTCCAATGGGAGGTTGTCCCAGGAGCATGCTCAGAGTATGGAGTGAAGGACTTAGCCTCCGGAGAGCGTTGCTGAAAAGCAATCTCTTCTGCAACCTCTCCTGCTGTGGATGGATAGCAGGAGACTGCAGGATGTAAGGGTCCAGATCTCTGCATAGCCAGGGCAGAAATCTGACTCCTAACATGTATTTACAAAACTTCCATTTTCTCTATGCCTGACCTAAACTACTTCATTTTTCAGTAGGTATTAGTATATAATGAGGTGGCCTTCACCATCCATCTCCTGAAATGGGCAACATCAATGGCATTTAACGGGTCCCAAGTACTTAATTACATCTCAATATGCCATATTTCCCATTTCAGGAGATGGATGGTGAAGGCCACCTCATTATATACTAATACCTACTGAAAAATAAAGTACTTTAGGTCAGGCATAGAGAAAATGGAAGTGTTGTAAATACATATTACAACTAGCACATATGTGTGTGTGCATGTTTCAAAGCCGTGTTTGTTTTTGGGTAGCTGTGTTTGTGTAAGTAGAAGAGATGTATGTGAATGTGGCAAAACTGTATATGTGTACGTGTGAGAGCTGAGTGTTATATAGGAAAGGTGTGTGTGTGAACATAGGAGAGCTGTGTTTATATGTAGCTGAGCTGTGTGTGTGTTGGAGAGGTGTGTGTATGTAAGACAGCTGTGTGTAACTGAAATGTGTGTATGTATGTTGCAGACATGTGTGTATGCATAGCAGAGCTTAGTGTGCATATACTGTGCATGCAGTAGTGATGTTACGTATGTGCTCCAGAGAATGCATAAAAACTGTCTGCGGCAAAGGTACACATGTATAATATACATGCTGCAGAGAAATAGTAACATTAGATCTCTATCCACTATATTCTTCCCTACAGCAGTAAAGTTAGTGTTATCAAATCCCCTACAAATTTACACCTGTGGGAAATTTTAATTGGTTGCAAAAGTTTTTATCCTATATTTTTACTAAGTGAACCTGGGGGTGTGTTTAAAATTAAGGTGTGTCTAATAGTTAGAAAACTTTGAAACTTTACATAAATTAATAGCAAAATGTTTACATTACACCTATCAAAAAACAGCCTCCTACATATCCCCTCAAGCTGCCCTATCCATCACCAAGATAGGTGAGCTTTCTGCCATTTAGGTAGAAGTAATCTTCAAACAATTTGCTTCTAATTTTGATAAAGTAGCTGGAAGTTATGTCATGGAAACTCTACATGTGAGGTCAGCCTATTAAACACTAGTTGTAATATGTATTGTTACGGCGACGGAACACGCTTAAAAAATATAAATAAACGTGTTCGCTGCCCGGGGTCCACCGTGCGGCAGATGGAAAAACCGCAGCTAGAAGACACAGAGCACTGTGGCGGTAATGTGCACGGGGTTCTATATCACCCAGGTGCAATCAAGCAGTCTCTGTTAAGTGCACAGAGCTGCTACAGGAAAAATAGAAAAGGAACGCTGAGACTGTTAGTAACACAGGGCCTCAGCGGCACACATGCGGTAGGCAAAAACCGGAGTAGTTAAAACGTCACTACGTCCGACACCTAACGTGGTAACAAGTGTGCTGGCGTCGCAACCGCAAAAATATGCTGCAACTGCAGCGCGGCGTGAACAGAGCCGCAAGCAAGGCGCTGCAAGGACGCTGGCGCAATGCAGGACGCTTAGATGCTGCACAAGGTATGGCTGTATTGCACTGGCGCTAGCGCTGCTACTGGCGGCTGCCCAATCTCTCACACAATCGTAATATCAGAGGGAAGGGGTTTCATAATAAGTCATCCACCAGTCCAAGCATACATTACCATACACACAGCAGCAGTATGAAAATACTAGCGCATGGCTGAACAGCCATGCACACTTTTTATAGCGTACGGGACCTTCCGGAAGTCTCCATAACCCTGAGCTGGACCAATGGAATCAGGAGTAGGACCTGAGCACCTGACTCCTGAGCTCCAATGGGAGGTTGTCCCAGGAGCATGCTCAGAGTATGGAGTGAAGGACTTAGCCTCCGGAGAGAGTTGCTGAAAAGCAATCTCTTCTGCAATCTCTCCTGCTGTGGACGGATAGCAGGAGACTGCAGGATGTAAGGGTCCAGATCTCTGCATAGCCAGGGCAGAAATCTGACTCCTAACATGTATTTACAAAACTTCCATTTTCTCTATGCCTGACCTAAACTACTTCATTTTTCAGTAGGTATTAGTATATAATGAGGTGGCCTTCACCATCCATCTCCTGAAATGGGCACCATCAATGGCATTTAACGGGTCCCAAATACTTAATTACATCTCAATATGCCATATAAAGAGGCTATCAGGCATATAAAGCTTACTGGAATAATATTAAAATTATAGGCAAGGATGTGACATCTTATCAGTGGTAAAGGCACCACAAAAGAACCCAGGATGTTAAAACTCTAGGTTTTGACTCTTTGTAAACAATTGTACTTTTTAATTCCTGTATCACAACTAGACAATAAGATGCATATTTAGCCAAGAAACATCTTACTAAAATGTGTATGTGTGTTACAGTCCAGAGGCAGCTTATTCTGAATGAGCAGAATGCTGACAACATCCTTCCTGATCACTGAGAGAACTGTTTTCTCTGTTCTTGCCCCACACTGATCTATCTGATCGGTGCTGTACTGGAGAGAATGAAACTGGGACCTGCAGGGACACTGCACGTCCTGTGTAGCTGAAGGCCCATTCAAAGCATGTGATCAGTCACATTCTTGAAAGGAATTTCAAAATGTGGTAATGTATACAGGGGTTGCGCTGATGTATATGTGTTTGTGTGTATATATATATATATATATATGTGTGAGCGTACATAGAGAAGCTGTATGTGTTGCATATATGAGACTTTTGAGTATGGAGGAAAGCAATGTGCGTGTGTTTAGCAAACAGTGTATGTATTTATTTTACTCATTTATATAGCGCCATTAATCCCACAACGCTTTACAGACATTATTGTCACTGTCCCCGATGGGGCTCACAATCTAAATTGCCTATCAGTATGTCTTTGGAATGTGGACGGAAACCCACGCAAACACGGGGAGAACATACAAACACCTTACTCATTTATATAGCGCCATTAATTCCACTGCGCTTTACAGACATTATTGGCACTGTCCCCGATGGGGCTTACAATTTAAATTTCCTATCATTATGTCTTTGGTATGTGAGAGAAAACTCACTCAAATATGGGGAGAATATACAAACTTCTTGCAGATGTTGCCCTTTGTAGGATTTGAACTAAGGACCCCATCGTTGCACGACTAACCACTGAGCTACCGTGCCGATGTAAGTAGCACATATGTGTGTGTGCATGTTTCAAAGCCGTGTTTGTTTTTGGGTAGCTGTGTTTGTGTAAGTAGAAGAGCTGTATGTGAATGTGGCAAAACTGTATATGTGTACGTGTGAGAGCTGAGTGTTATATAGGAAAGGTGTGTGTGTGAACATAGGAGAGCTGTGTGTTTATATGTAGCTGAGCTGTGTGTGTGTTGGAGAGGTGTGTGTATGTAAGACAGCTGTGTGTAACTGAAATGTGTGTATGTTTTTGCAGACATGTGTGTATGCATAGCAGAGCTTAGTGTGCATATACTGTGCATGCAGTAGTGATGTTACGTATGTGCTCCAGAGAATGCATATAAACAGCCTGCGGCAAAGGTACACATGTATAATATACATGCTGCAGAGAAATACTAACATTAGATCTCTATCCACTATATTCTTCCCTACAGCAGTAAAGTTAGTGTTATCAAATCCCCTACAAATTTACACCTGTGGGAAATGTTAAATAGTTGCAAAAGTTTTTATTCTATATTTTTACTAAGTAAACCTGGGGGTGCGTTTAAAATTAAGGTGTGTCTAATAGAAAACTTTGAAACTTTACATAAATTAATAGCAAAATGTTTACATTACACCTATCAAAAAACAGCCTCCTCCATTTCCCCTCAAGCTGTCCTATCCATCACCAAGATAGGTGCGCTTTCTGCCATTTAAGTAGAAGTAATCTTCAAACAATTTGCTTCTAATTTAGATAAAGTAGCTGGAAGGTATGTCATGGAAACTCTACATGTGAGGTCAGCCTATTAAACACTAGTTGCAATATGTATTGTTACGGCGGCGGAACACGCTTAAAAAAACATAAATAAACGTGTTCGCCGCCCGGGGTCCACCGTGCGGCAGATGGAAAAACCGCAGCTAGAAGACACAGAGCACTGTGGCGGTAATGTGCACGGGGTTCTATATCACACAGGTGCAATCAAGCAGTCTCTGTTAAGTGCACAGAGCTGCTACAGGAAAAATAGAAAAGGAACGCTGAGACTGTTAGTAACACAAGGACTCAGCGGCACACATGCGGTAGGCAAAAACCGAAGTAGTTAAAACGTCACTACGTCCGACACCTAACGTGGTAACAAGTGTGCTGGCGTCGCAACCGCAAAAATATGCTGCAACTGCAGAGCGGCGTGAACAGAGCCGCAAGCAAGGCGCTGCAAGGACGCTGGCGCAATGCAGGACGCTTAGATGCTGCACAAGGTATGGCTGGATTGCACTGGCGCTAGCGCTGCTACTGGCGGCTGCCCAATCTCTCACACATTCGTAATATCAGAGGGAAGGGGTTTCATAATAAGTCATCCACCAGTCCAAGCATACATTACCATACACACAGCAGCAGTATGAAAATACTAGCGCATGGCTGAACAGCCATGCACACTTTTTATAGCGTACGGGACCTTCCGGAAGTCTCCATAACCCTGAGCTGGACCAATGGAATCAGGAGCAGGACCTGAGCACCTGACTCCTGAGCTCCAATGGGAGGTTGTCCCAGGAGCATGCTCAGAGTATGGAGTGAAGGACTTAGCCTCCGGAGAGCGTTGCTGAAAAGCAATCTCTTCTGCAATCTCTCCTGCTGTGGACGGATAGCAGGAGACTGCAGGATGTAAGGGTCCAGATCTCTGCATAGCCAGGGCAGAAATCTCACTCCTAACATGTATTTACAAAACTTCCATTTTCTCTATGCCTGACCTAAACTACTTCATTTTTCAGTAGGTATTAGTATATAATGAGGTGGCCTTCACCATCCATCTCCTGAAATGGGCAACATCAATGGCATTTAACGGGTCCCAAGTACTTAATTACATCTCAATATGCCATATTTCCCATTTCAGGAGATGGATGGTGAAGGCCACCTCATTATATACTAATACCTACTGAAAAATAAAGTACTTTAGGTCAGGCATAGAGAAAATGGAAGTTTTGTAAATACATATTACAACTAGCACATATGTGTGTGTGCATGTTTCAAAGCCGTGTTTGTTTTTGGGTAGCTGTGTTTGTGTAAGTAGAAGAGATGTATGTGAATGTGGCAAAACTGTATATGTGTACGTGTGAGAGCTGAGTGTTATATAGGAAAGGTGTGTGTGTGAACATAGGAGAGCTGTGTGTTTATATGTAGCTGAGCTGTGTGTGTTGGAGAGGTGTGTGTATGTAAGACAGCTGTGTGTAACTGAAATGTGTGTATGTATGTTGCAGACATGTGTGTATGCATAGCAGAGCTTAGTGTGCATATACTGTGCATGCAGTAGTGATGTTACGTATGTGCTCCAGAGAATGCATATAAACTGTCTGCGGCAAAGGTACACATGTATAATATACATGCTGCAGAGAAATAGTAACATTAGATCTCTATCCACTATATTCTTCCCTACAGCAGTAAAGTTAGTGTTATCAAATCCCCTACAAATTTACACCTGAGGGAAATTTTAATTGGTTGCAAAAGTTTTTATCCTATATTTTTACTAAGTGAACCTGGGGGTGTGTTTAAAATTAAG
The DNA here is from genome assembly GCF_039654945.1 of Dendrobates tinctorius. NCBI lineage: Eukaryota > Metazoa > Chordata > Amphibia > Anura > Dendrobatidae > Dendrobates > Dendrobates tinctorius. The sequence continues at coordinate 5,694,412 of NW_027361741.1, read as the reverse complement.
GTGTGTCTAATAGTTAGAAAACTTTGAAACTTTACATAAATTAATAGTAAAATGTTTACATTACACCTATCAAAAAACAGCCTCCTCCATATCCCCTCAAGCTGTCCTATCCATCACCAAGATAGGTGCGCTTTCTGCCATTTAGGTAGAAGTAATCTTCAAACAATTTGCTTCTAATTTAGATAAAGTAGCTGGAAGTTATGTCATGGAAACTCTACATGTGAGGTCAGCCTATTAAACACTAGTTGTAATATGTATTGTTACGGCGACGGAACACGCTTAAAAAATATAAATAAACGTGTTCGCCGCCCGGGGTCCACCGTGCGGCAGATGGAAAAACCGCAGCTAGAAGATACAGAGCACTGTGGTGGTAATGTGCACGGGGTTCTATATCACCCAGTTGCAATCAAGCAGTCTCTGTTAAGTGCACAGAGCTGCTACAGGAAAAATAGAAAAGGAACGCTGAGACTGTTAGTAACACAAGGACTCAGCGGCACACATGCGGTAGGCAAAAACCGGAGTAGTTAAAACGTCACTACGTCCGACATCTACCGTGGTAACAACTGCAGCGCGGAGTGAACAGAGCCGCAAGCAAGGCGCTGCAAGGACGCTGGCGCAATGCAGGACGCTTAGCTGCTGCACAAGGTATGGCTGGAGCGCGCTGGCGCTAGCGCTGCTACTGGCGGCTGCCCAATCACTCACACAATCGTAATATCAGAGGGAAGGGGTTTCATAATAAGTCATCCACCAGTCCAAGCATACATTACCATACACACAGCAGCAGTATGAAAATACTAGCGCATGGCTGAACAGCCATGCACACTTTTTATAGCGTACGGGACCTTCCGGAAGTCTCCATAACCCTGAACTGGACCAATGGAATCAGGAGCAGGACCTGAGCACCTGACTCCTGAGCTCCAATGGGAGGTTGTCCCAGGAGCATGCTCAGAGTATGGAGTGAAGGACTTAGCCTCCGGAGAGCGTTGCTGAAAAGCAATCTCTTCTGCAATCTCTCCTGCTGTGGACGGATAGCAGGAGACTGCAGGATGTAAGGGTCCAGATCTCTGCATAGCCAGGGCAGAAATCTGACTCCTAACATGTATTTACAAAACTTCCATTTTCTCTATGCCTGACCTAAACTACTTCATTTTTCAGTAGGTATTAGTATATAATGAGGTGGCCTTCACCATCCATCTCCTGAAATGGGCAACATCAATGGCATTTAACGGGTCCCAAGTACTTAATTACATCTCAATATGCCATATTTCCCATTTCAGGAGATGGATGGTGAAGGCCACCTCATTATATACTAATACCTACTGAAAAATAAAGTACTTTAGGTCAGGCATAGAGAAAATGGAAGTTTTGTAAATACATATTACAACTAGCACATATGTGTGTGTGCATGTTTCCAAGCCGTGTTTGTTTTTGGGTAGCCGTGTTTGTGTAAGTAGAAGAGATGTATGTGAATGTGGCAAAACTGTATATGTGTACGTGTGAGAGCTGAGTGTTATATAGGAAAGGTGTGTGTGTGAACATAGGAGAGCTGTGTGTTTATATGTAGCTGAGCTGTGTGTGTGTTGGAGAGGTGTGTGTATGTAAGACAGCTGTGTGTAACTGAAATGTGTGTATGTATGTTGCAGACATGTGTGTATGCATAGCAGAGCTTAGTGTGCATATACTGTGCATGCAGTAGTGATGTTACGTATGTGCTCCAGAGAATGCATATAAACTGTCTGCGGCAAAGGTACACATGTATAATATACATGCTGCAGAGAAATAGTAACATTAGATCTCTATCCACTATATTCTTCCCTACAGGAGTAAAGTTAGTGTTATCAAATCCCCTACAAATTTACACCTGAGGGAAATTTTAATTGGTTGCAAAAGTTTTTATCCTATATTTTTACTAAGTGAACCTGGGGGTGTGTTTAAAATTAAGGTGTGTCTAATAGTTAGAAAACTTTGAAACTTTACATAAATTAATAGCAAAATGTTTACATTACACCTATCAAAAAACAGCCTCCTCCATATCCCCTCAAGCTGTCCTATCCATCACCAAGATAGGTGCGCTTTCTGCCATTTAGGTAGAAGTAATCTTCAAACAATTTGCTTCTAATTTAGATAAAGTAGCTGGAAGTTATGTCATGGAAACTCTACATGTGAGGTCAGCCTATTAAACACTAGTTGTAATATGTATTGTTACGGCGACGGAACACGCTTAAAAAATATAAATAAACGTGTTCGCCGCCCGGGGTCCACCGTGCGGCAGATGGAAAAACCGCAGCTAGAAGATACAGAGCACTGTGGCGGTAATGTGCACGGGGTTCTATATCACCCAGTTGCAATCAAGCAGTCTCTGTTAAGTGCACAGAGCTGCTACAGGAAAAATAGAAAAGGAACGCTGAGACTGTTAGTAAAACAAGGACTCAGCGGCACACATGCGGTAGGCAAAAACCGGAGTAGTTAAAACGTCACTACGTCCGACATCTACCGTGGTAACAACTGCAGCGCGGAGTGAACAGAGCCGCAAGCAAGGCGCTGCAAGGACGCTGGCGCAATGCAGGACGCTTAGCTGCTGCACAAGGTATGGCTGGAGCGCGCTGGCGCTAGCGCTGCTACTGGCGGCTGCCCAATCACTCACACAATCGTAATATCAGAGGGAAGGGGTTTCATAATAAGTCATCCACCAGTCCAAGCATACATTACCATACACACAGCAGCAGTATGAAAATACTAGCGCATGGCTGAACAGCCATGCACACTTTTTATAGCGTACGGGACCTTCCGGAAGTCTCCATAACCCTGAGCTGGACCAATGGAATCAGGAGCAGGACCTGAGCACCTGACTCCTGAGCTCCAATGGGAGGTTGTCCCAGGAGCATGCTCAGAGTATGGAGTGAAGGACTTAGCCTCCGGAGAGCGTTGCTGAAAAGCAATCTCTTCTGCAATCTCTCCTGCTGTGGACGGATAGCAGGAGACTGCAGGATGTAAGGGTCCAGATCTCTGCATAGCCAGGGCAGAAATCTGACTCCTAACATGTATTTACAAAACTTCCATTTTCTCTATGCCTGACCTAAACTACTTCATTTTTCAGTAGGTATTAGTATATAATGAGGTGGCCTTCACCATCCATCTCCTGAAATGGGCAACATCAATGGCATTTAACGGGTCCCAAGTACTTAATTACATCTCAATATGCCATATTTCCCATTTCAGGAGATGGATGGTGAAGGCCACCTCATTATATACTAATACCTACTGAAAAATAAAGTACTTTAGGTCAGGCATAGAGAAAATGGAAGTTTTGTAAATACATATTACAACTAGCACATATGTGTGTGTGCATGTTTCCAAGCCGTGTTTGTTTTTGGGTAGCTGTGTTTGTGTAAGTAGAAGAGATGTATGTGAATGTGGCAAAACTGTATATGTGTACGTGTGAGAGCTGAGTGTTATATAGGAAAGGTGTGTGTGTGAACATAGGAGAGCTGTGTGTTTATATGTAGCTGAGCTGTGTGTGTGTTGGAGAGGTGTGTGTATGTAAGACAGCTGTGTGTAACTGAAATGTGTGTATGTATGTTGCAGACATGTGTGTATGCATAGCAGAGCTTAGTGTGCATATACTGTGCATGCAGTAGTGATGTTACGTATGTGCTCCAGAGAATGCATATAAACTGTCTGCGGCAAAGGTACACATGTATAATATACATGCTGCAGAGAAATAGTAACATTAGATCTCTATCCACTATATTCTTCCCTACAGCAGTAAAGTTAGTGTTATCAAATCCCCTACAAATTTACACCTGTGGGAAACTTTAATTGGTTGCAAAAGTTTTTATCCTATATTTTTACTAAGTGAACCTGGGGGTGTGTTTAAAATTAAGGTGTGTCTAATAGTTAGAAAACTTTGAAACTTTACATAAATTAATAGCAAAATGTTTACATTACACCTATCAAAAAACAGCCTCCTCCATATCCCCTCAAGCTGTCCTATCCATCACCAAGATAGGTGCGCTTTCTGCCATTTAGGTAGAAGTAATCTTCAAACAATTTGCTTCTAATTTTGATAAAGTAGCTGGAAGTTATGTCATGGAAACTTTACATGTGAGGTCAGCCTATTAAACACTAGTTGTAATATGTATTGTTACGGCGACGGAACACGCTTAAAAAATATAAATAAACGTGTTCGCTGCCCGGGGTCCACCGTGCGGCAGATGGAAAAACCGCAGCTAGAAGACACAGAGCACTGTGGCGGTAATGTGCACGGAGTTCTATATCACCCAGGTGCAATCAAGCAGTCTCTGTTAAGTGCACAGAGCTGCTACAGGAAAAATAGAAAAGGAACGCTGAGACTGTTAGTAACACAGGGACTCAGCGGCACACATGCGGTAGGCAAAAACGGGAGTAGTTAAAACGTCACTACGTCCGACACCTAACGTGGTAACAAGTGTGCTGGCGTCGCAACCGCAAAAATATGCTGCAACTGCAGCGCGGCGTGAACAGAGCCGCAAGCAAGGCGCTGCAAGGACGCTGGCGCAATGCAGGACGCTTAGATGCTGCACAAGGTATGGCTGGATTGCACTGGCGCTAGCGCTGCTACTGGCGGCTGCCCAATCTCTCACACAATCGTAATATCAGAGGGAAGGGGTTTCATAATAAGTCATCCACCAGTCCAAGCATACATTACCATACACACAGCAGCAGTATGAAAATACTAGCGCATGGCTGAACAGCCATGCACACTTTTTATAGCGTACGGGACCTTCCGGAAGTCTCCATAACCCTGAGCTGGACCAATGGAATCAGGAGCAGGACCTGAGCACCTGACTCCTGAGCTCCAATGGGAGGTTGTCCCAGGAGCATGCTCAGAGTATGGAGTGAAGGACTTAGCCTCCAGAGAGCGTTGCTGAAAAGCAATCTCTTCTGCAATCTCTCCTGCTGTGGATGGATAGCAGGAGACTGCAGGATGTAAGGGTCCAGATCTCTGCGTAGCCAGGGCAGAAATCTGACTCCTAACATGTATTTACAAAACTTCCATTTTCTCTATGCCTGACCTAAACTACTTCATTTTTCAGTAGGTATTAGTATATAATGAGGTGGCCTTCACCATCCATCTCCTGAAATGGGCAACATCAATGGCATTTAACGGGTCCCAAGTACTTAATTACGTCTCAATATGCCATATTTCCCATTTCAGGAGATGGATGGTGAAGGCCACCTCATTATATACTAATACCTACTGAAAAATAAAGTACTTTAGGTCAGGCATAGAGAAAATGGAAGTTTTGTAAATACATATTACAACTAGCACATATGTGTGTGTGCATGTTTCAAAGCCGTGTTTGTTTTTGGGTAGCTGTGTTTGTGTAAGTAGAAGAGATGTATGTGAATGTGGCAAAACTGTATATGTGTACGTGTGAGAGCTGAGTGTTATATAGGAAAGGTGTGTGTGTGAACATAGGAGAGCTGTGTGTTTATATGTAGCTGAGCTGTGTGTGTGTTGGAGAGGTGTGTGTATGTAAGACAGCTGTGTGTAACTGAAATGTGTGTATGTATGTTGCAGACATGTGTATGCATAGCATAGCTTAGTGTGCATATACTGTGCATGCAGTAGTGATGTTACGTATGTGCTCCAGAGAATGCATATAAACTGTCTGCGGCAAAGGTACACATGTATAATATACATGCTGCAGAGAAATAGTAACATTAGATCTCTATCCACTATATTCTTCCCTACAGCAGTAAAGTTAGTGTTATCAAATCCCCTACAAATTTACACCTGTGGGAAATTTTAATTGGTTGCAAAAGTTTTTATCCTATATTTTTACTAAGTGAACCTGGGGGTGTGTTTAAAATTAAGGTGTGTCTAATAGTTAGAAAACTTTGAAACTTTACATAAATTAATAGCAAAATGTTTACATTACACCTATCAAAAAACAGCCTCCTCCATATCCCCTCAAGCTGTCCTATCCATCACCAAGATAGGTGCGCTTTCTGCCATTTAGGTTTGAAGTAATCTTCAAACAATTTGCTTCTAATTTTGATAAAGTAGCTGGAAGTTATGTCATGGAAACTCTACATGTGAGGTCAGCCTATTAAACACTAGTTGTAATATGTATTGTTACGGCGACGGAACACGCTTAAAAAATATAAATAAACGTGTTCGCTGCCCGGGGTCCACCGTGCGGCAGATGGAAAAACCGCAGCTAGAAGACACAGAGCACTGTGGCGGTAATGTGCACGGGGTTCTATATCACCCAGGTGCAATAAAGCAGTCTCTGTTAAGTGCACAGAGCTGCTACAGGAAAAATAGAAAAGGAACGCTGAGACTGTTAGTAACACAGGGACTCAGCGGCACACATGCGGTAGGCAAAAACCGGAATAGTTAAAACGTCACTACGTCCGACACCTAACGTGGTAACAAGTGTGCTGGCGTCGCAACCGCAAAAATATGCTGCAACTGCAGCGCGGCGTGAACAGAGCCGCAAGCAAGGCGCTGCAAGGACGCTGGCGCAATGCAGGACGCTTAGATGCTGCACAAGTTATGGCTGGATTGCACTGGCGCTAGCGCTGCTACTGGCGGCTGCCCAATCTCTCACACAATCGTAATATCAGAGGGAAGGGGTTTCATAATAAGTCATCCACCAGTCCAAGCATACATTACCATACACACAGCAGCAGTATGAAAATACTAGCGCATGGCTGAACATCCATGCACACTTTTTATAGCGTACGGGACCTTCCGGAAGTCTCCATAACCCTGAGCTGGACCAATGGAATCAGGAGTAGGACCTGAGCACCTGACTCCTGAGCTCCAATGGGAGGTTGTCCCAGGAGCATGCTCAGAGTATGGAGTGAAGGACTTAGCCTCCGGAGAGAGTTGCTGAAAAGCAATCTCTTCTGCAATCTCTCCTGCTGTGGACGGATAGCAGGAGACTGCAGGATGTAACGGTCCAGATCTCTGCATAGCCAGGGCAGAAATCTGACTCCTAACATGTATTTACAAAACTTCCATTTTCTCTATGCCTGACCTAAACTACTTCATTTTTCAGTAGGTATTAGTATATAATGAGGTGGCCTTCACCATCCATCTCCTGAAATGGGCACCATCAATGGCATTTAACGGGTCCCAAATACTTAATTACATCTCAATATGCCATATAAAGAGGCTATCAGGCATATAAAGCTTACTGGAATAATATTAAAATTATAGGCAAGGATGTGACATCTTATCAGTGGTAAAGGCACCACAAAAGAACCCAGGATGTTAAAACTCTAGGTTTTGACTCTTTGTAAACAATTGTACTTTTTAATTCCTGTATCACAACTAGACAATAAGATGCATATTTAGCCAAGAAAAATCTTACTAAAATGTGTATGTGTGTTACAGTCCAGAGGCAGCTTATTCTGAATGAGCAGAATGCTGACAACATCCTTCCTGATCACTGAGAGAACTGTTTTCTCTGTTCTTGCCCCACACTGATCTATCTGATCGGTGCTGTACTGGAGAGAATGAAACTGGGACCTGCAGGGACACTGCACGTCCTGTGTAGCAGAAGGCCCATTCAAAGCATGTGATCAGTCACATTCTTGAAAGGAATTTCAAAATGTGGTAATGTATACAGGGGTTGCGCTGATGTATATGTGTTTGTGTGTATATATATATATATGTGTGAGTGTACATAGAGAAGCTGTATGTGTTGCATATATGAGACTTTTGAGTATGGAGGAAAGCAATGTGCGTGTGTTTAGCAAACAGTGTATGTATTTATTTTACTCATTTATATAGCGCCATTAATCCCACAACGCTTTACAGACATTATTGTCACTGTCCCCGATGGGGCTCACAATCTAAATTGCCTATCAGTATGTCTTTGGAATGTGGACGGAAACCCACGCAAACACGGGGAGAACATACAAACACCTTACTCATTTATATAGCGCCATTAATTCCACTGCGCTTTACAGACATTATTGGCACTGTCCCCGATGGGGCTTACAATTTAAATTTCCTATCATTATGTCTTTGGTATGTGAGAGAAAACTCACTCAAATACGGGGAGAATATACAAACTTCTTGCAGATGTTGCCCTTTGTAGGATTTGAACTAAGGACCCCATCGTTGCACGACTAACCACTGAGCTACCGTGCCGATGTAAGTAGCACATATGTGTGTGTGCATGTTTCAAAGCCGTGTTTGTTTTTGGGTAGCTGTGTTTGTGTAAGTAGAAGAGCTGTATGTGAATGTGGCAAAACTGTATATGTGTACGTGTGAGAGCTGAGTGTTATATAGGAAAGGTGTGTGTGTGAACATAGGAGAGCTGTGTGTTTATATGTAGCTGAGCTGTGTGTGTGTTGGAGAGGTGTGTGTATGTAAGACAGCTGTTTGTAACTGAAATGTGTGTATGTTTATGCAGACATGTGTGTATGCATAGCAGAGCTTAGTGTGCATATACTGTGCATGCAGTAGTGATGTTACGTATGTGCTCCAGAGAATGCATATAAACAGCCTGCGGCAAAGGTACACATGTATAATATACATGCTGCAGAGAAATACTAACATTAGATCTCTATCCACTATATTCTTCCCTACAGCAGTAAAGTTAGTGTTATCAAATCCCCTACAAATTTACACCTGTGGGAAATGTTAAATAGTTGCAAAAGTTTTTATTCTATATTTTTACTAAGTAAACCTGGGGGTGCGTTTAAAATTAAGGTGTGTCTAATAGAAAACTTTGAAACTTTACATAAATTAATAGCAAAATGTTTACATTACACCTATCAAAAAACAGCCTCCTCCATTTCCCCTCAAGCTGTCCTATCCATCACCAAGATAGGTGCGCTTTCTGCCATTTAAGTAGAAGTAATCTTCAAACAATTTGCTTCTAATTTAGATAAAGTAGCTGGAAGGTATGTCATGGAAACTCTACATGTGAGGTCAGCCTATTAAACACTAGTTGCAATATGTATTGTTACGGCGGCGGAACACGCTTAAAAAAACATAAATAAACGTGTTCGCCGCCCGGGGTCCACCGTGCGGCAGATGGAAAAACCGCAGCTAGAAGACACAGAGCACTGTGGCGGTAATGTGCACGGGGTTCTATATCACACAGGTGCAATCAAGCAGTCTCTGTTAAGTGCACAGAGCTGCTACAGGAAAAATAGAAAAGGAACACTGAGCCTGTTAGTAACACAGGGACTCAGCGGCACACATGCGGTAGGCAAAAACCGGAGTAGTTAAAACGTCACTACGTCCGACACCTAACGTGGTAACAAGTGTGCTGGCGTCGCAACCGCAAAAATATGCTGCAACTGCAGCGTGGCGTGAACAGAGCCGCAAGCAAGGCGCTGCAAGGACGCTGGCGCAATGCAGGACGCTTAGATGCTGCACAAGGTATGGCTGGATTGCACTGGCGCTAGCGCTGCTACTGGCGGCTGCCCAATCTCTCACACAATCGTAATATCAGAGGGAAGGGGTTTCATAATAAGTCATCCACCAGTCCAAGCATACATTACCATACACACAGCAGCAGTATGAAAATACTAGCGCATGGCTGAACAGCCATGCACACTTTTTATAGCGTACGGGACCTTCCGGAAGTCTCCATAACCCTGAGCTGGACCAATGGAATCAGGAGCAGGAACTGAGCACCTGACTCCTGAGCTCCAATGGGAGGTTGTCCCAGGAGCATGCTCAGAGTATGGAGTGAAGGACTTAGCCTCCGGAGAGCGTTGCTGAAAAGCAATCTCTTCTGCAATCTCTCCTGCTGTGGACGGATAGCAGGAGACTGCAGGATGTAAGGGTCCAGATCTCTGCATAGCCAGGGCAGAAATCTGACTCCTAACATGTATTTACAAAACTTCCATTTTCTCTATGCCTGACCTAAACTACTTCATTTTTCAGTAGGTATTAGTATATAATGAGGTGGCCTTCACCATCCATCTCCTGAAATGGGCAACATCAATGGCATTTAACGGGTCCCAAGTACTTAATTACATCTCAATATGCCATATTTCCCATTTCAGGAGATGGATGGTGAAGGCCACCTCATTATATACTAATACCTACTGAAAAATAAAGTACTTTAGGTCAGGCATAGAGAAAATGGAAGTTTTGTAAATACATATTACAACTAGCACATATGTGTGTGTGCATGTTTCAAAGCCGTGTTTGTTTTTGGGTAGCTGTGTTTGTGTAAGTAGAAGAGATGTATGTGAATGTGGCAAAACTGTATATGTGTACGTGTGAGAGCTGAGTGTTATATAGGAAAGGTGTGTGTGTGAACATAGGAGAGCTGTGTGTTTATATGTAGCTGAGCTGTATGTGTGTTGGAGAGGTGTGTGTATGTAAGACAGCTGTGTGTAACTGAAATGTGTGTATGTATGTTGCAGACATGTGTGTATGCATAGCAGAGCTTAGTGTGCATATACTGTGCATGCAGTAGTGATGTTACGTGTGTGCTCCAGAGAATGCATATAAACGGTCTGCGGCAAAGGTACACATGTATAATATACATGCTGCAGAGAAATAGTAACATTAGATCTCTATCCACTATATTCTTCCCTACAGCAGTAAAGTTAGTGTTATCAAATCCCCTACAAATTTACACCTGAGGGAAATTTTAATTGGTTGCAAAAGTTTTTATCCTATATTTTTACTAAGTGAACCTGGGGGTGTGTTTAAAATTAAGGTGTGTCTAATAGTTAGAAAACTTTGAAACTTTACATAAATTAATAGCAAAATGTTTACATTACACCTATCAAAAAACAGCCTCCTCCATATCCCCTCAAGCTGTCCAATCCATCACCAAGATAGGTGCGCTTTCTGCCATTTAGGTAGAAATAATCTTCAAACAATTTGCTTCTAATTTAGATAAAGTAGCTGGAAGTTATGTCATGGAAACTCTACATGTGAGGTCAGCCTATTAAACACTAGTTGTAATATGTATTGTTACGGCGACGGAACACGCTTAAAAAATATAAATAAACGTGTTCGCCGCCCGGGGTCCACCGTGCGGCAGATGGAAAAACCGCAGCTAGAAGATACAGAGCACTGTGGAGGTAATGGGCACGGGGTTCTATATCACCCAGTTGCAATCAAGCAGTCTCTGTTAAGTGCACAGAGCTGCTACAGGAAAAATAGAAAAGGAACGCTGAGACTGTTAGTAACACAAGGACTCAGCGGCACACATGCGGTAGGCAAAAACCGGAGTAGTTAAAACGTCACTACGTCCGACATCTACCGTGGTAACAACTGCAGCGCGGAGTGAACAGAGCCGCAAGCAAGGCGCTGCAAGGACGCTGGCGCAATGCAGGACGCTTAGCTGCTGCACAAGGTATGGCTGGAGTGCGCTGGCGCTAGCACTGCTACTGGCGGCTGCCCAATCACTCACACAATCGTAATATCAGAGGGAAGGGGTTTCATAATAAGTCATCCACCAGTCCAAGCATACATTACCATACACACAGCAGCAGTATGAAAATACTAGCGCATGGCTGAACAGCCATGCACACTTTTTATAGCGTACGGGACCTTCCGGAAGTCTCCATAACCCTGAGCTGGACCAATGGAATCAGGAGCAGGACCTGAGCACCTGACTCCTGAGCTCCAATGGGAGGTTGTCCCAGGAGCATGCTCAGAGTATGGAGTGAAGGACTTAGCCTCCGGAGAGCGTTGCTGAAAAGCAATCTCTTCTGCAATCTCTCCTGCTGTGGACGGATAGCAGGAGACTGCAGGATGTAAGGGTCCAGATCTCTGCATAGCCAGGGCAGAATTCTGACTCCTAACATGTATTTACAAAACTTCCATTTTCTCTATGCCTGACCTAAACTACTTCATTTTTCAGTAGGTATTAGTATATAATGAGGTGGCCTTCACCATCCATCTCCTGAAATGGGCAACATCAATGGCATTTAACGGGTCCCAAGTACTTAATTACATCTCAATATGCCATATTTCCCATTTCAGGAGATGGATGGTGAAGGCCACCTCATTATATACTAATACCTACTGAAAAACAAAGTACTTTAGGTCAGGCATAGAGAAAATGGAAGTTTTGTAAATACATATTACAACTAGCACATATGTGTGTGTGCATGTTTCCAAGCCGTGTTTGTTTTTGGGTAGCTGTGTTTGTGTAAGTAGAAGAGATGTATGTGAATGTGGCAAAACTGTATATGTGTACGTGTGAGAGCTGAGTGTTATATAGGAAAGGTGTGTGTGTGAACATAGGAGAGCTGTGTGTTTATATGTAGCTGAGCTGTGTGTGTGTTGGAGAGGTGTGTGTATGTAAGACAGCTGTGTGTAACTGAAATGTGTGTATGTATGTTGCAGACATGTGTGTATGCATAGCAGAGCTTAGTGTGCATATACTGTGCATGCAGTAGTGATGTTACGTATGTGCTCCAGAGAATGCATATAAACGGTCTGCGGCAAAGGTACACATGTATAATATACATGCTGCAGAGAAATAGTAACATTAGATCTCTATCCACTATATTCTTCCCTACAGCAGTAAAGTTAGTGTTATCAAATCCCCTACAAATTTACACCTGTGGGAAATTTTAATTGGTTGCAAAAGTTTTTATCCTATATTTTTACTAAGTGAACCTGGGGGTGTGTTTAAAATTAAGGTGTGTCTAATAGTTAGAAAACTTTGAAACTTTACATAAATTAATAGCAAAATGTTTACATTACACCTATCAAAAAACAGCCTCCTCCATATCCCCTCAAGCTGTCCTATCCATCACCAAGATAGGTGCGCTTTCTGCCATTTAGGTAGAAGTAATCTTCAAACAATTTGCTTCTAATTTTGATAAAGTAGCTGGAAGTTATGTCATGGAAACTCTACATGTGAGGTCAGCCTATTAAACACTAGTTGTAATATGTATTGTTACGGCGACGGAACACGCTTAAAAAATATAAATAAACGTGTTCGCTGCCTGGGGTCCACCGTGCGGCAGATGGAAAAACCGCAGCTAGAAGACACAGAGCACTGTGGCGGTAATGTGCACGGGGTTCTATATCACCCAGGTGCAATCAAGCAGTCTCTGTTAAGTGCACAGAGCTGCTACAGGAAAAATAGAAAAGGAACGCTGAGACTGTTAGTAACACAAGGACTCAGCGGCACACATGCGGTAGGCAAAAACCGGAGTAGTTAAAACGTCACTACGTCCGACATCTACCGTGGTAACAACTGCAGCGCGGAGTGAACAGAGCCGCAAGCAAGGCGCTGCAAGGACGCTGGCGCAATGCAGGACGCTTAGCTGCTGCACAAGGTATGGCTGGAGCGCGCTGGCGCTAGCGCTGCTACTGGCGGCTGCCCAATCACTCACACAATCGTAATATCAGAGGGAAGGGGTTTCATAATAAGTCATCCACCAGTCCAAGCATACATTACCATACACACAGCAGCAGTATGAAAATACTAGCGCATGGCTGAACGGCCATGCGCACTTTTTATAGCGTACGGGACCTTCCGGAAGTCTCCATAACCCTGAGCTGGACCAATGGAATCAGGAGTAGGACCTGAGCACCTGACTCCTGAGCTCCAATGGGAGGTTGTCCCAGGAGCATGCTCAGAGTATGGAGTGAAGGACTTAGCCTCCGGAGAGAGTTGCTAAAAAGCAATCTCTTCTGCAATCTCTCCTGCCGTGGACGGATAGCAGGAGACTGAAGGATGTAAGGGTCCAGATCTCTGCATAGCCAGGGCAGAAATCTGACTCCTAACATGTATTTACAAAACTTCCATTTTCTCTATGCCTGACCTAAACTACTTCATTTTTCAGTAGGTATTAGTATATAATGAGGTGGCCTTCACCATCCATCTCCTGAAATGGGCACCATCAATGGCATTTAACGGGTCCCAAATACTTAATTACATCTCAATATGCTATATAAAGAGGCTATCAGGCATATAAAGCTTACTGGAATAATATTAAAATTATAGGCAAGGATGTGACATCTTATCAGTGGTAAAGGCACCACAAAAGAACCCAGGATGTTAAAACTCTAGGTTTTGACTCTTTGTAAACAATTGTACTTTTTAATTCCTGTATCACAACTAGACAATAAGATGCATATTTAGCCAAGAAAAATCTTACTAAAATGTGTATGTGTGTTACAGTCCAGAGGCAGCTTATTCTGAATGAGCAGAATGCTGACAACATCCTTCCTGATCACTGAGAGAACTGTTTTCTCTGTTCTTGCCCCACACTGATCTATCTGATTGGTGCTGTACTGGAGAGAATGAAACTGGGACCTGCAGGGACACTGCACGTCCTGTGTAGCTGAAGGCCCATTCAAAGCATGTGATCAGTCACATTCTTGAAAGGAATTTCAAAATGTGGTAATGTATACAGGGGTTGCGCTGATGTATATGTGTTTGTGTGTATATATATATATGTGTGAGTGTACATAGAGAAGCTGTATGTGTTGCATATATGAGACTTTTGAGTATGGAGGAAAGCAATGTGCGTGTGTTTAGCAAACAGTGTATGTATTTATTTTACTCATTTATATAGCGCCATTAATCCCACAACGCTTTACAGACATTATTGTCACTGTCCCCGATGGGGCTCACAATCTAAATTGCCTATCAGTATGTCTTTGGAATGTGGACGGAAACCCACGCAAACACGGGGAGAACATACAAACACCTTACTCATTTATATAGCGCCATTAATTCCACTGCGCTTTACAGACATTATTGGCACTGTCCCCGATGGGGCTTACAATTTAAATTTCCTATCATTATGTCTTTGGTATGTGAGAGAAAACTCACTCAAATACGGGGAGAATATACAAACTTCTTGCAGATGTTGCCCTTTGTAGGATTTGAACTAAGGACCCCATCGTTGCACGACTAACCACTGAGCTACCGTGCCGATGTAAGTAGCACATATGTGTGTGTGCATGTTTCAAAGCCGTGTTTGTTTTTGGGTAGCTGTGTTTGTGTAAGTAGAAGAGCTGTATGTGAATGTGGCAAAACTGTATATGTGTACGTGTGAGAGCTGAGTGTTATATAGGAAAGGTGTGTGTGTGAACATAGGAGAGCTGTGTGTTTATATGTAGCTGAGCTGTGTGTGTGTTGGAGAGGTGTGTGTATGTAAGACAGCTGTGTGTAACTGAAATGTGTGTATGTATGTTGCAGACATGTGTGTATGCATAGCAGAGCTTAGTGTGCATATACTGTGCATGCAGTAGTGATGTTACGTATGTGCTCCAGAGAATGCATATAAACTGCCTGCGGCAAAGGTACACATGTATAATATACATGCTGCAGAGAAATACTAACATTAGATCTCTATCCACTATATTCTTCCCTACAGCAGTAAAGTTAGTGTTATCAAATCCCCTACAAATTTACACCTGTGGGAAATGTTAAATAGTTGCAAAAGTTTTTATTCTATATTTTTACTAAGTAAACCTGGGGGTGCGTTTAAAATTAAGGTGTGTCTAATAGAAAACTTTGAAACTTTACATAAATTAATAGCAAAATGTTTACATTACACCTATCAAAAAACAGCCTCCTCCATTTCCCCTCAAGCTGTCCTATCCATCACCAAGATAGGTGCGCTTTCTGCCATTTAAGTAGAAGTAATCTTCAAACAATTTGCTTCTAATTTAGATAAAGTAGCTGGAAGGTATGTCATGGAAACTCTACATGTGAGGTCAGCCTATTAAACACTAGTTGCAATATGTATTGTTACGGCGGCGGAACACGCTTAAAAAAACATAAATAAACGTGTTCGCCGCCCGGGGTCCACCGTGCGGCAGATGGAAAAACCGCAGCTAGAAGACACAGAGCACTGTGGCGGTAATGTGCACGGGGTTCTATATCACACAGGTGCAATCAAGCAGTCTCTGTTAAGTGCACAGAGCTGCTACAGGAAAAATAGAAAAGGAACGCTGAGCCTGTTAGTAACACAGGGACTCAGCGGCACACATGCGGTAGGCAAAAACCGGAGTAGTTAAAACGTCACTACGTCCGACACCTAACGTGGTAACAAGTGTGCTGGCGTCGCAACCGCAAAAATATGCTGCAACTGCAGCGCGGCGTGAACAGAGCCGCAAGCAAGGCGCTGCAAGGACGCTGGCGCAATGCAGGACGCTTAGATGCTGCACAAGGTATGGCTGGATTGCACTGGCGCTAGCGCTGCTACTGGCGGCTGCCCAATCTCTCACACAATCGTAATATCAGAGGGAAGGGGTTTCATAATAAGTCATCCACCAGTCCAAGCATACATTACCATACACACAGCAGCAGTATGAAAATACTAGCGCATGGCTGAACAGCCATGCACACTTTTTATAGCGTACGGGACCTTCCGGAAGTCTCCATAACCCTGAGCTGGACCAATGGAATCAGGAGCAGGACCTGAGCACCTGACTCCTGAGCTCCAATGGGAGGTTGTCCCAGGAGCATGCTCAGAGTATGGAGTGAAGGACTTAGCCTCCGGAGAGCGTTGCTGAAAAGCAATCTCTTCTGCAATCTCTCCTGCTGTGGACGGATAGCAGGAGACTGCAGGATGTAAGGGTCCAGATCTCTGCATAGCCAGGGCAGAAATCTGACTCCTAACATGTATTTACAAAACTTCCATTTTCTCTATGCCTGACCTAAACTACTTCATTTTTCAGTAGGTATTAGTATATAATGAGGTGGCCTTCACCATCCATCTCCTGAAATGGGCAACATCAATGGCATTTAACGGGTCCCAAGTACTTAATTACATCTCAATATGCCATATTTCCCATTTCAGGACATGGATGGTGAAGGCCACCTCATTATATACTAATACCTACTGAAAAATAAAGTACTTTAGGTCAGGCATAGAGAAAATGGAAGTTTTGTAAATACATATTACAACTAGCACATATGTGTGTGTGCATGTTTCCAAGCCGTGTTTGTTTTTGGGTAGCTGTTTGTGTAAGTAGAAGAGATGTATGTGAATGTGGCAAAACTGTATATGTGTACGTGTGAGAGCTGAGTGTTATATAGGAAAGGTGTGTGTGTGAACATAGGAGAGCTGTGTGTTTATATGTAGCTGAGCTGTGTGTGTTGGAGAGGTGTGTGTATGTAAGACAGCTGTGTGTAACTGAAATGTGTGTATGTATGTTGCAGACATGTGTGTATGCATAGCAGAGCTTAGTGTGCATATACTGTGCATGCAGTAGTGATGTTACGTATGTGCTCCAGAGAATGCATATAAACTGTCTGCGGCAAAGGTACACATGTATAATATACGTGCTGCAGAGAAATAGTAACATTAGATCTCTATCCACTATATTCTTCCCTACAGCAGTAAAGTTAGTGTTATCAAATCCCCTACAAATTTACACCTGAGGGAAATTTTAATTGGTTGCAAAAGTTTTTATCCTATATTTTTACTAAGTGAACCTGGGGGTGTGTTTAAAATTAAGGTGTGTCTAATAGTTAGAAAACTTTGAAACTTTACATAAATTAATAGCAAAATGTTTACATTACACCTATCAAAAAACAGCCTCCTCCATTTCCCCTCAAGCTGTCCTATCCATCACCAAGATAGGTGCGCTTTCTGCCATTTAAGTAGAAGTAATCTTCAAACAATTTGCTTCTAACTTAGATAAAGTAGCTGGAAGGTATGTCATGGAAACTCTACATGTGAGGTCAGCCTATTAAACACTAGTTGCAATATGTATTGTTACGGCGGCGGAACACGCTTAAAAAAACATAAATAAACGTGTTCGCCGCCCGGGGGCCACCGTGCGGCAGATGGAAAAACCGCAGCTAGAAGACACAGAGCACTGTGGCGGTAATGTGCACGGGGTTCTATATCACACAGGTGCCAGACCTAAACTACTTCATTTTTCTGTAGGTATTAGTATATAATGAGGTGGCCTTCACCATCCATCTCCTGAAATGGGCACCATCAATGGCATTTAACGGGTCCCAAGTACTTAATTACATCTCAGTATGCCATATAAAGAGGCTATCAGGCATATAAAGCTTACTGGAATAATATTAAAATTATAGGCAAGGATGTGACATCATATCAGTGGTAAAGGCACCACAAAAGAACCCAGGATGTTAAAACTCTAGGTTTTGATTCTTTGTAAATAATTGTACTTTTTAACTCCTGTATCACAACTAGACAATAAGACGCATATTTAGCAAAGAAAAATCTTACTAAAAAGTGTATGTGTGTTACAGTCCAGAGGCAGCTTATTCTGAATCAGCAGAATGCTGACAACATCCTTCCTGATCACTGAGAGAACTGTTTTCTCTGTTCTTTCCCCCCACTGATCTATCTGATCGGTGCTGTACTGGAGAGAATGAAACTGGGACCTGCAGGGACACTGCACGTCCTGTGTAGCTGAAGGCCCTTTCACAGCATGTGATCACATTCTTGAAAGGAATTTCAAATTGTGGTAATGTATACAGTGGTTGTGTTGATATATATATTTGAGTGAGTGTACATAGAGGAGCTGTATGTGTTGCATATGAGTTTTTTGTGTATGGAGGAAAGCTATGTTCGAGTGTTTAGCAAACAGTGTATGTATTTATTTTACTCATTTAAATAGCGCCATTAAATCCACAGCGCTTTATAGACATTATTGTCACTTTCCCCGATTGGGCTCACAATCTAAATCCCCTATCAATATGTCTTTGGAATGTGGGAGGAAACCCTCACAAACACGGGAAGAACATACAAACAGATCTCGGCGGGCGCATTCTGTAATGCTGTAGATAAGCCTCTGATGTAAACTGAAAGATAAGAAAAACGAGTTAGATTATACTCACCGTAGGGGGGGGCGGTCCGATGCGGTCCGGGTCCGATGGGTATCACGGTCCGGCACCTCCTATCTTCTAGCGATGACGTCCTTCTCCTTGCTTCATGCCGCGCTCCTGCGCAGGCGTACTGATCTGCCCTGTTGAGGACAGACCAGAGTACTGCAGTGCGCAGGCGCCGGACTTCTCTGACCCTTCCCGGGGCCTGCGCACTGCAGTTCTCTGCTTTGCCCTCAACAGGGCAGATCAGTACGCCTGTGCAGGAGCGTGGCATGAAGCAAGGAGGAGGACATCATCGCTAGAAGATAGGAGGTGCCGGACCCGGACCCCGACACCCATCGGACCCGGATTGTTCCCCCCCGGTGAGTATAATCTAACTCGTTTTTCTTATCTTTCAGGTTACATCAGGGGCTTATCTACAGCAGTACAGAATGCTCTAGATAAGCCCCTGATAGTGGTGGCCACATCTCATAGGGCAAAAAATAGGTGATAGATTCCCTTTAATCAATGTATGCAGCATGGAGAGAAATCAGATCTCAACATCAGGTAAATGAGCTCATATATGTATGTGTATATATGTAGATAGGATGATAGATGCTGAACAGAATGGTTATCCATGACACATACAGTAATACACTGCACCATAGTCGCATACACTTATTATAAACTGCACACGTTATATACACATATCTATATACTTACACCACGCATACTGTGTCTAAGTAGACAGCACATCTACACTACACATACATCCATCACATGTACACTATGGATCACATCAGTAGTTTTAAGAGAAAACCAGGAGTGAAACCTAAACAGATGAAACCTATTTTGGAGCGATCTGCACCTCTGTGGTGTTTTGCACACACTCCAGGTTTTGGCTTACAAATTCCAAAACCAGGCCATAATCTCTATGTGTGAAAGTGGCCCCAGGATGGCAGCCGTAATGGGATAGTGCTTTTATCATTTCTCCCACAGTCCCTGCAGCTTCAGCCGCACAGTAAACAGATATGATCCCGGGTGAGGGGTAAAACCTGCTGCAATGCTTGTATACTGCAGTACGGCGGCCTATGTACGGGGGTCCAATAAAGTTATACGTCAGGGAAGACAGTGGAGGGAGGAATACGAAAACGGGTCAATGGTACTTATCCGTCACTTAGTAAATCCAAATCTTCCATCTGTGGCCTGGAGAAACCTCTGGTCTTGTTTGGACACAACTGCCGGGGAGACGACTGCTCTGCTCCAGTGATCGGCTGCAACTGGTGCGGCTGGTGGATGGAGCTGTGTCATAAGGCAGAAGGCGATGATGTCATAAAGAGAAGGCGATGATGTCATAAGAGAAGAAAGAATCCCAGGACTAGCACAGCAATTTCTCCTACAGAAATGTATTATGATCACTGCATTGAAAATATTGTAATAATATATTTTATAATTTGGAATATTTATTTAGAGGTGCAATTACTGAACATACATTTCAGTAGGCCAACATTTTGGATTTTAAAATCATTTTTCAAGCTGGTGTTATAAAGTATTCTAATTCACTGAGATGACTTTTGGGTTTTCATTGGCTGTAAGCCAAAATCCTCAACATTAACAGAAATAAACCCATGAAATAGATCACTCGGTGTGTAATGGCTCTATATAATATACGAGTTTCACTTTGTGTATTGAAGAACTGAAATAACTTTTTGATGTTATTCTAATTTTGTGAGAAGCACCTGTACACTTATTATAAACTGCACACGTCATATACACATACCTATACACTAACACTACACTTACACTACACATACTGTGTGTAAAAGGACAGCACATCTACACTACACATGTACGTCCATCACAAGTACACTATGGATCACATCAGTATTTTTAAGAGAAAACCAGGAGTGAAACCTAAACAGATGGAACCTATTTTGGAGCAATCAGCACCTTTGTTGTGTTTTGAACACACTCCTGGTTTTGGCTTACAAATGCCAAAACACAAATCCAGGCCATAATCTGTGTGTGTGAATGTGTCCCCAGGATGGCGGGAAGACAGCGGAGGGAGGAATACAGAAACGGATCACTGATACTTATCCATCACTTAGTAAATCCCAATCTTCCATCTGTGGCCTGGAGAAACCTCTGGTCTTGTTTGGACACAACTGCCGGGGAGACGACTGCTCTGCTCCAGCGATCGGCTGCAACTGGTGCGACTGGCGATGGAACTGTGTCATAAGAGAGAAGGCGATGATGTCATAAAGAGAAGGCGATGATGTCATAAGAGAAGAGAGAATTCCAGGACGAGCACAGCAATTTCTCCTACAGAAGTACATTATGTTCACTGCATTGAAAACATCTTAATTGTTTGTGACCTGTAATAAATATTTATTTAGAGGCTTCTTTCTGATAGAACCACCCCAAACATCACAACACAGGATGAGCCCCAGAAATACTGCAATTGTGCACAGGGTAGACTCTAGAAATATGGACATCCTGGTACTAACGGCGACATGACGGCTACCAGCAGTCACTAGTACTAGTAGAGGGAGCGCAGGGGCGAGCAGCAGAAAGCCGAACATTATATGTCCTGTGTATTAACTTACCGGGCGGTAGAGGGCGCGATTTAAAAAAATAAAAAAAGTAAAGGGCTGTCATGTGCCAGCGTCGCCATCAGGATCCTCCATCCGGCACCAGCCAAGAGATGGCCGCAGCGCAGGCGGTCCCTAACACTGCTCCCTGACCCCGGCCATCGATACCTCCCTGCTCTGTCAGCGCCGCCCAGGACAGAAACTAAGGAGCTCCCCTTGTTACCTCAGCAGGACGCAGGCTACTTCTAGCCATTGCAGGCCGGTGTCACTGCATGGCACTGGCCAGCGTCAGCTGTGAGTAGAGACAGACGAGGAGATGGAGGCTGTGGTGGTCCCGGAGCCTGGATTAGGGAAGTTGCAAAAGTTTTTATCCTATATTTTTACTAAGTAAACCTGGGGGGTGTTTAAAATTAACGTGTGTCTAATAGTTAGAAAACTTTGAAATTTTACATAAATTAATAGCAAAATGTTTACATTACACCTATCAAAAAAAAGCCTCCTCCATATCCCCTCAAGCTGTCCTATCCATCACCAAGATAGGTGCGCTTTCTGCCATTTAGGTAGAAGTAATCTTCAAACAATTTGCTTCTAATTTAGATAAAGTAGATGGAAGGTATGTCATGGAAACTTTACATGTGAGGTCAGCCTATTAAACACTAGTTGTAATATGTATTGTTACGGCGGCGGAACACGCTTAAAAAAATATAAATAAACGTGTTCGCCGCCCGGGGTCCAACGTGCGGCAGATGGAAAAACCGCAGCTAGAAGACACAGAGCACTGTGGCGGTAATGTGCACGGGATTCTATATCACCCAGGTGCAATCAAGCAGTCTCTGTTAAGTGCACAGAGCTGCTACAGGAAAAATACAAAAGGAACGCTGAGCCTGTTAGTAAAACGGGGACTCAGAGGCACACATGCGGTAGGCAAAAACCGAAGTAGTTAAAACGTCACTATGTCCGACACCTACCGTGGTAACAAGTGTGCTGGGGTCGCAACCGCGGACACAGAAATAAGCTGCAACTGCAGCGCGGAGTGAACAGAGCCGCAAGCAAGGCGCTGCAAGGACGCTGGCGCAATGCAGGACGCTTAGCTGCTGCACAAGGTATGGCTGGAGCGCGCTGGCGCTAGCGCTGCTACTGGCGGCTGGCCAATCACTCACACAATCGTAATATTAGAGGGAAGGGGTTTCATAATAAGTCATCCACCAGTCCAAGCATACATTACCATACACACAGCAGCAGTATGAAAATACTAGCGCATGGCTGAACAGCCATGCGCACTTTTTATAGCGTACGGGACCTTCAGGAAGTCTCCATAACCCTGAGCTGGACCAATGGAATCAGGAGCAGGACCTGAGCACCTGACTCCTGAGCTCCAATGGGAGGTTGTCCCAGGAGCATGCTCAGAGTATGGAGTGAAGGACTTAACCTCCGGAGAGAGTTGCTGAAAAGCAATCTCTTCTGCAATCTCTCCTGCCGTGGATGGATAGCAGGAGACTGCATGATGTAAGGGTCCAGATCTCTGCATAGCCAGGGCAGAAATCTGACTCCTAACATGTATTTACAAAACTTCCATTTTCTCTATGCCTGACCTAAACTACTTCATTTTTCAGTAGGTATTAGTATATAATGAGGTGGCCTTCACCATCCATTTCCTGAAATGGGCAACATCAATGGCATTTAACGGGTCCCAAGTACTTAATTACATCTCAATATGCCATATTTCCCATTTCAGGAGATGGATGGTGAAGGCCACCTCATTATATACTAATACCTACAGAAAAATATAGTTTAGGTCAGGCATAGAGAAAATGGAAGTTTTGTAAATACATATTACAACTAGCACATATGTGTGTGTGCATGTTTCAAAGTCGTGTTTGTTTTTGGGTAGCTGTGTTTGTGTAAGTAGAAGAGATGTATGTGAATGTGGCAAAACTGTATATGTGTACGTGTGAGAGCTGAGTGTTATATAGGAAAGGTGTGTGTGTGAACATAGGAGAGCTGTGTGTTTATATGTAGCTGAGCTGTGTGTGTGTTGGAGAGGTGTGTGTATGTAAGACAGCTGTGTGTAACTGAAATGTGTGTATGTATGTTGCAGACATGTGTGTATGCATAGCAGAGCTTAGTGTGCATATACTGTGCATGCAGTAGTGATGTTACGTATGTGCTCCAGAGAATGCATATAAACCGTCTGCGGCAAAGGTACAC
This sequence comes from Dendrobates tinctorius, assembly GCF_039654945.1. Taxonomy (NCBI): domain Eukaryota; kingdom Metazoa; phylum Chordata; class Amphibia; order Anura; family Dendrobatidae; genus Dendrobates; species Dendrobates tinctorius. The sequence continues at coordinate 5,670,864 of NW_027361741.1, read as the reverse complement.
ATGTATAATATACATGCTGCAGAGAAATAGTAACATTAGATCTCTATCCACTATATTCTTCCCTACAGCAGTAAAGTTAGTGTTATCAAATCCCCTACAAATTTACACCTGTGGGAAATTTTAATTGGTTGCAAAAGTTTTTATCCTATATTTTTACTAAGTGAACCTGGGGGTGTGTTTAAAATTAAGGTGTGTCTAATAGTTAGAAAACTTTGAAACTTTACATAAATTAATAGCAAAATGTTTACATTACACCTATCAAAAAACTGCCTCCTCCATATCCCCTCAAGCTGTCCTATCCATCACCAAGATAGGTGCGCTTTCTGCCATTTAGGTAGAAGTAATCTTCAAACAATTTGCTTCTAATTTAGATAAAGTAGCTGGAAGTTATGTCATGGAAACTCTACATGGGAAGTCAGCCTATTAAACACTAGTTGTAATATGGATTCACAAAACTTCCATTTTCTCTATGCCTGACCTATACTACTTCATTTTTCAGTAGGTATTAGTATATAATGAGGTGGCCTTCACCATCCATCTCCTGAAATGGGCACCATCAATGGCATTTAACGGGTCCCAAGTACTTAATTACAGTTGTGGCCAAAAGTATTGACACCCCTGCAATTCTGTCAGATAATACTCAGTTTCTTCCTGAAAATGATTGCAAACACAAATTCTTTGTTATTATCATCTTCATTTAATTTGTCTTAAATGGAAAAACACAAAAAGAACTGTCCTAAAGCCAAATTGGATATAATTCCACACAAAACATAAAAAAAGAGGGTGGACAAAAGTATTGGCACTGTTCGAAAAATCATGTGATGCTTCTCTAATTTGTGTAATTAACAGCACCTGTAACTTACCTGTGGCACCTAACAGGTGTTGGCAATAACTAAATCACACTTGCAGCCAGTTGACATGGATTAAAGTTGACTCAACCTCTGTCCTGTGTCCTTGTGTGTACCACATTGAGCATGGAGAAAAGAAAGAAGACCAAAAAACTGTCTGAGGACTTGAGAAACCAAATTGTGAGGAAGCATGAGCAATCTCAAGGCTACAAGTCCATCTCCAAAGACCTGAATGTTCCTGTGTCTACCGTGCGCAGTGTCGTCAAGAAGTTTAAAGCCCATGGCACTGTGGCTAACCTCCATAGATGTGGACGGAAAAGAAAAATTGACAAGAGATTTCAACGCAAGATTGTGCGGATGTTGGATAAAGAACCTCGACTAACATCCAAACAAGTTCAAGCTGCCCTGCAGTCCGAGGGTACAACAGTGTCAACCCGTGCTATCCATCGGCGTCTGAATGAAAAGGGACTGTATGGTAGGACACCCAGGAAGACCCCACTTCTTACCCCAAGACATAAAAAAGCCAGGCTGGAGTTTGCCAAAACTTACCTGAAAAAGCCTAAAACGTTTTGGAAGAATGTTCTCTGGTCAGATGAGACAAAAGTAGTGCTTTTTGGGCAAAGGCATCAACATAGAGTTTACAGGAGAAAAAAAGAGGCATTCAAAGAAAAGAACATGGTCCCTACAGTCAAACATGGCGGCGTGTTATGAATGAGTCACCGTAGGAGGCAGACACAAAAATAGCAGCTAAGTCCAGAAAACCGGAGAAGTTGGCAACTATCAGATTGCAAACCCCTGAACCTAACAACACAACTAGCAGTAGCCGTGGGGGGTTCCTACGGTGCCCTAGACCCCTCGATCACAGCCGGAGAAACTAAATAGCCTAAAGACAGAAAAGGAAAACTAAACTGCCCCAGAGCAGACCCCAAAGTAAAAGGCAGCCCCCAACATATAATGACGGTGAAGCAAGATGAAAAAACACACACACAGATAGAAAGATAGGCTGAGCAAACAATGGGGCCCAAACTCACTAAAATAGGACAGGATAGGATAGGAGCTGTCTGCAATCTGCAAAAACCCTGAAAAGACAAAGCCAACAGGCTGATATGGAAAAAGGCCCTGAAGCAGCTAGGCTTCAAAAACTATATCAGCACTCAGGTATTTTCTGAAGACAGAGCTAAAGGAATTCAGATCACCCCAGCAGGGAATGACAGAAATCCAGCAAAAACAAAAACAACGTACAAATGCAAACGGAAGAGCAGAAAACTTAGCTTTTGGAGAGCAGGAATTCAGACTGGTATCCAAGGATCCACAGAGAAATCACCCGCAGAGCAGACGGGCGTGGACAGCCTTATATCCAGTCAGAAACTCCACTCAGCCAATCATCATCAATAGACCCAGATGCCTGATAATCAGGCTTACTATCTTTCTTTACTAGAAGAGGGAGTTCATCGGGCCTCAGTGGTAAAGGGGAAAATGAACTCACAACAGTACCTCCCCCTTGAGGAGGGGTCACCGAACCCTCAACCACGCCACCAGGGCGATCAGGGTGAGCCCGATGAAAGGCACGCACCAATCTTTTGGCATGAATATCAGAGGCAGAGACCCAGGAATTATCCTCCTGACCATAACCCTTCCATTTAACCAAATACTGGAGTCTCCGTCTAGCCAGACGGGAATCCAGTACCTTCTCTACCTCATATTCCATGTTACCTTCAACCAATACAGGGTCTGGAGGTGCCACCCCAGGAACAACAGGTTCAACAAACCTCTTCAACAAAGACTTATGGAACACATTATGGATTTTAAATGTGACAGGAAGAGCCAAACGAAAAGAGACTGGATTAATAATCTCCAAATTCTTGTAAGGTCCAATAAATCTAGGCTTAAACTTAGGAGAAGCCACCTTCATAGCAATATTTTTTGATGATAACCACACCATATCACCAACCTTAAACTGGGGACCAATGGTCCTATGTCGGTTGGAAAACCGCTGGGCCTTTTCCTGGGAGAGAGATAACTTATCCACCACTTGGTCCCAGATCTGGTGCATTCTCTCCACCACAGTGTCAACACCTGGGCAGGCAGAGGGCTCCACCTGCCCTGAAGAAAATCGAGGATGAAACCCAAAGTTACAAAAAAAAGGTGACATCAAAGTGGCAGAACTAGCTCTATTATTTAAAGCAAATTCGGCCAAGGGCAAAAATGAAACCCAATCATCCTGATCAGCGGAAATAAAACATCTCAAATATGACTCCAAGGTCTGGTTTGTTCTCTCTGTCTGCCCATTGGTTTGAGGGTGAAAAGCAGAGGAGAAGGACAACTGAATTCCCAGCTTGGAACAGAAAGTTCTCCAAAATCTAGACACAAACTGAACCCCTCTGTCAGATACAATGTTCTCAGGAATCCCGTGCAAGCGAACCACCTGTTGCAAAAACAGGGGTACCAACTCAGAGGAAGACGGCAACTTAGGGAGTGGTACAAGATGGACCATCTTAGAGAATCTATCACAAATCAGCCAAATAACAGTCATTCTCTGAGAGACAGGCATATCAGAGATAAAATCCATTGAAATATGGGTCCATGGCCTCTTGGGGACAGGCAAAGGCATCAACAACCCACTAGAGCGAGAACACGATTTAGACCGGGAGCAAGTCCCACAGGACTGCACAAAATTCCTGACTTCACGAGACAAGGAGTGCCACCAAAAAGACCGACTCACCAAATCTCTAGTACCAAAAATACCTGGATGACCAGCCAAAGCAGAGCAATGAACTTCAGACATCACTCTCCTCTTCCACTGGTCAGGAACATACAACTTTCCACTGGGACGACGCTCAGGTTTGTCCTCCTGGAACTCTTCCAGAGCACGTCTCAAATCGGGTGAGATGGCAGAAAGAACTACCCCTTCGCCTAAGATGGTAGCAGGTTTGGTCACCACAGGAGAATCAGCAAAGAAGCTCCTAGAGAGGGCGTCTGCCTTGACATTCTTAGTTCCAGGAAGAAAAGAAACCACAAAATCAAAACGTGTAAAAAACAAGGCCCACCTAGCCTGTCTAGGGTTCAAGCGCTTAGCCGACTCTAGGTAAATCAAATTCTTGTGGTCAGTGAGGACCACGATTTGATGCTTAGCTCCCTCCAACCAATGTCTCCACTCCTCAAATGCCCATTTCATGGCCAACAGTTCCCGATTCCCCACATCATAGTTACGTTCAGATGGAGAGAACTTTCGGGAAAAGAAAGCACAGGGATTCATTTTAGATGTTACAGGATCCTTTTGGGACAAAACAGCTCCTGCACCAATCTCAGAAGCATCCACCTCTACCTGGAACGGAAGTGAGACATCAGGTTGCCGCAAAACCGGGGCGGAGGTGAATCTTCGCTTCAGCTCCTGAAAGGAAGAAACAGCTTCTGGAGACCAACTCAACACATCAGCACCCTTCTTAGTCAAATCAGTCAATGGCTTGGCAATACTAGAAAATTTTGCTATAAATTTCCGATAAAAATTAGCAAAACCCAAAAACTTCTGAAGGGCCTTCAAAGAAGTGGGCTGAACCCAATCGTGAATGGCCTGTACCTTGGCCGGGTCCATTTCAATAGTTGACGGAGACAAAATAAATCCCAAAAAAGAAATCCTCTGTACTCCAAAAAGGCATTTAGATCCTTTGACATACAGGGAATTCTCCCTCAAGATCCGGAACACAGTCCGAATATGTTCCACATGAGAATCCCAATCCTTGGAGAAGATCAAAATATCATCCAGATAGATAATCAAAAATTTATCGACAAAATCTCGGAAAATATCGTTCATGAAGCACTGGAAAACAGAAGGGGCATTAGTGAGCCCAAAAGGCATCACCAGGTACTCAAAATGTCCCTCCGGAGTATTAAACTCCGTCTTCCATTCATCCCCATGCTTAATGCGAATAAGATTATACGCCCCCCTGAGGTCAAGCTTGGTAAACCAACAAGCACCTTTAACTCTAGAGAATAGATCCGAAATCAGGGGTAACGGATACTGATATTTAACAGTAATTTTGTTGAGGGCACGATAATCAATACAAGGTCTTAATGATCCATCTTTTTTGGCTACAAAAAAAAAAACGGCACCTAAGGGTGACGAGGATGGTCTAATATGACCCTTCTCCAACGCCTCCTTAATATAGGATCGCATAGCCCCGTGCTCGGGTACAGATAAATTGAAGAGCCGACCCTTGGGGAATTTACACCCCGGGCTCAGTTCAATAGCACAGTCATAACTTCTATGAGGAGGCAGAGACGCAGACTCATTCTCACTAAATACATCATAAAAGTCCGCCAAATAATCAGGAACATCATGCGACTGAGGAGAGGTGGAAAACACCGGAGCCTCACTAAAGGCACACCGACAACCCCAACTCACCACAGACACAGATTTCCAATCCAAAACTGGATTATGAATTTGCAACCAGGGAAACCCCAGAACAATGGTATCATGCAGATTATGCAACACCAAAAATCTGCAATTTTCTTGATGGTCTGGGGCGACCCGCATTACCACCTGGGTCCAAAACTGAGGTTTATTTTTTGCCAAAGGAGTAGCATCAATCCCCCTCAAAGGAATAGGCGTCTGCAGAGGTGTCATCGGAAATCCACAACGTTTAGCAAAATCCAAGTCCATTAGGTTTAGAGCTGCTCCCGAATCCACAAAAGCCTTGGCGGAAAATGTGGACAGGGAGCAGATCAGAGTAATAGCCAGAAGAAACTTAGGTTGAACACCACCAACAGAAAACGTGTGTGCAAAGCGTTTCTCTCGTTTAGGACAGACAGAAATAATATGCGAGGCATCTCCACAGAAAAAACACAACTTATTACGCCTTCTGAACTCCTGACGCTGCTCTCTGGACAAAACACTATCACATTGCATAGGCTCAGACACTCGTTCAACAAGTGGCAACACCACTCGTGCAGTTTTGCGTTCGCGCAAACGCCGATCAATCTGAATGGCTAATGACATAGAATCGTCAAGACCAGAGGGAACAGGAAATCCCACCATAGTATCTTTTACGGCTTCTGACAAACCCTTCCGAAAGACAGCCAAGGCATTATCATTCCAGGTAGTAAGTACAGCCCACTTTTGGAATTTTTGACAGTACGACTCTGCAGAATCTTGACCCTGGTTCAATGCCAGCAGGGTCTTTTCAGCCTGATCAATGGCATTAGGTTCGTCATACAACAACCCCAAGGCTTGAAAAAATGCGTTCACACTAGTCAGAATAGGATCATCAGGTTTCAAAGAAAACGCCCAATCCTGGGGATCGCCACGCAGCAAAGAGATGACAATTTTAACCTGCTGCGCGGAGCTCCCCGACGAGTTAGGCTTCAAGGCAAAAAATAATTTACAATTATTTTTGAAATTCAAAAATTTAGACCGATCCCCAAAAAATACATCAGGTGTGGGAATCTTTGGTTCAGCAGTATGAGAATGAGCAAGGTAGGCGGAAATTCCCCGCACTTCCGCAGCGAGCTGCTCCACACGATCAGACAATTGCTTTATCTCCATTGAGAGAAAAAAAAATCCCCCTACGGCCTCAGAGATATAGAGGAAAAAATATACACACTTTTTTTTTTTTTTTTTTACAATTCTTTCCTGCTATTGAGTACCCTAGGATCTGCGGTTCGGCGGGTGATTCTGTTATGAATGAGTCACCGTAGGAGGCAGACACAAAAATAGCAGCTAAGTCCAGAAAACCAGAGAAGTTGGCAACTATCAGATTGCAGACCCCTGAACCTAACAACACAACTAGCAGTAGCCGTGGGGGGTTCCTACGGTGCCCTAGACCCCTCGATCACAGCCGGAGAAACTAAATAGCCTAAAGACAGAAAAGGAAAACTAAACTGCCCCAGAGCAGACCCCAAAGTAAAAGGCAGCCCCCAACATATAATGACGGTGAAGCAAGATAAAAAAACACACACACAGATAGAAAGATAGGCTGAGCAAACAATGGGGCCCAAACTCACTAAAATAGGACAGGATAGGATAGGAGCTGTCTGCAATCTGCAAAAACCCTGAAAAGACAAAGCCAACAGGCTGATATGGAAAAAGGCCCTGAAGCAGCTAGGCTTCAAAAACTATATCAGCACTCAGGTATTTTCTGAAGACAGAGCTAAAGGAATTCAGATCACCCCAGCAGGGAATGACAGAAATCCAGCAAAAACAAAAACAACGTACAAATGCAAACGGAAGAGCAGAAAACTTAGCTTTTGGAGAGCAGGAATTCAGACTGGTATCCAAGGATCCACAGAGAAATCACCCGCAGAGCAGACGGGCGTGGACAGCCTTATATCCAGTCAGAAACTCCACTCAGCCAATCATCATCATTAGACCCAGATGCCTGATAATCAGGCTCACTATCTTTCTTTACTAGAAGAGGGAGTTCATCGGGCCTCAGTGGTAAAGGGGAAAATGAACTCACAACAGCGGCGGTTCCCTGATGTTTTGGGGTTGCTTTGCTGCCTCTGGCACTGGACTGCTTGACCGTGTGCATGGCATTATGAAGTCAGAAGACTACCAACAAATTTTGCAGCATAATGTAGGGTCCAGTGTGAGAAAGCTGGGTCTCCCTCAGAGGTCATGGGTCTTCCAGCAGGACAATGACCCAAAGCACACTTCAAAAAGCACTAGAAAATGGTTTGAGAGAAAGCACTGGAGACTTCTAAGGTGGCCAGCAATGAGTCCAGACCTGAATCCCATAGAACACCTGTGGAGAGATCTAAAAATGGCAGTTTGGAGAAGGCACCCATCAAATATCAGGGACCTGGAGCAGTTTGCCAAAGAAGAATGGTCTAAAATTCCAGCAGAGCATTGTAAGAAACTCATTGATGGTTACCGGAAACGGTTGGTCGCAGTTATTTTGGCTAAAGGTTGTGCAACCAAGTATTAGGCTGAGGGTGCCAATACTTTTGTCTGGCCCATTTTTGGAGTTTTGTGTGAAATGATCAATATTTTGCTTCATTCTCTTCTGTGTTTTTTTCATTTAAGACAAATTAAATGAAGATAATAATACCAAAGAATTTGTGTTTGCAATCATTTTCAGGAAGAAACTGAGTATTATCTGACAGAATTGCAGGGGTGTCAATACTTTTGGCCACAACTGTACATCTCAATAAGCCATATAAAGAGGCTGTCAGGCATAAAAAAGTTTACTGGAATAATATTAAAATTATAGGCAAGGATGTGACAAAAGAACCCAGGATGCTAAAATTTTGGGTTTTGATTCTTTGTAAATAATTGTACTTTTTAGCTCCTGTATCACAATTAGACAACAAGACGCATATTTAGCAAAGAAAAATCTTACTAAAATTTGTATGTGTGTTACAGTCCAGAGGCAGCTTATTCAGAATGAGCAGAATGCTGACAACATCCTTCCTGATCACTGAGAGAACTGTTTTCTCTGTTCTTGCCCCACACTGATCTATCTGATCGGTGCTGTACTGGAGAGAATGAAACTGGCACCTGTAGGGATACTGCATGTCCTGTGTAGCTGAAGGCCCTTTCACAGCATGTGATCAGTCACAATCTTGAAAGGAATTTCAAAATGTGGTAATGTATACAGGGGTTGTGTTGATGTATATGTGTGTGTGTATATCTACATATATATATATATAAATATATATCTGTGTGAGTGTACATAGAGGAGCTGTATGTGTTGCTTATATGAGTTTTTGTGTATGGAGGAAAGCTATGTGCGAGTGTTTAGCAAACAGTGAATGTATTTATTTTACTCATTTATATAGCGCCATTAATTCCACAGCGCTTTACAGACATTATTGGCACTGTCCCCGATGGGGCTCACAATCTAAATTCCCTATCAGTATGCATTTGGAATGTGGGAGGAAACCCACGCAAACACGGGGAGAACTTTCAAACTCCTTACTCATTTATATAGCGCCATTAATTCCACAGCGCTTTACAGACATTATTGGCACTGTCCCCGATGGGGCTTACAATTTAACTTTCCTATCAGTATGTCTTTGGTATGTAGGAGGAAACCCACGCAAATACGGGGAGAATATACAAACTCCTTGCAGATGTTGTCCTTGGTGGGATTTGAACTAAGGACCCCATCGCTGAAGGACTAACCACTGAGCTATCGTGCTGATGTAAGTAGCACATATGTGTGTGTGCATGTTTCAAAGCCGTGTTTGTTTTTGGGTAGCTGTGTTTGTGTAAGTAGAAGAGCTGCAATTGAATGTGCAAAAACTGTATATGTGTATGTGTGAGAGCTGAGTGTTATATAGGAAAGGTGTGTGTGTGTGAACATAGAAGAGCTGTGTGTTTATATGTAGCCGAGCTGTGTGTGTGTTGGAGAGGTGTGTGTATGTAAGACAGCTGTGTGTAACTGAAATGTGTGTATGTATGTTGCAGACATGTGTGTATGCATAGCAGAGCTTAGTGTGCATATACTGTGCATGCAGTAGTGATGTTACGTATGTGCTCCAGAGAATGCATATAAACTGCCTGCGGCAAAGGTACACATGTATAATATACATGCTGCAGAGAAATACTAACAATAGATCTCCATCCACTATATTCTTCCCTACAGCAGTAAAGTTAGTGTTATCAAATCCCCTACAAATTTACACCTGTGGGAAATTTTAATTAGTTGCAAAAGTTTTTATCCTATATTTTTACTAAGCAAACCTGGGGGTGTGTTTAAAATTATGGTGTGTCTAATAGTTAGAAAACTTTGAAAATTTACATAAATTAATAGCAAAATGTTTACATTACACCTATCAAAAAAACAGCCTCCTCCATATCCCCTCAAGCTGTCCTATCCATCAGCAAGATAGGTGCGCTTTCTGCCGTTTAGGTAGAAGTAATCTTCAAACAATTTGCTTCTAATTTAGATAAAGTAGCTGGAAGGTATATCATGGAAACTCTACATGTGAGGTCAGCCTATTAAACACTAGTTGTAACATGTATTTACAAAACTTCCATTTTCTCTATGCCTGACCTACACTACTTCATTTTTTAGTAGGTATTAATATATAATGAGGTGGCCTTCACCATCCATCTCCTGAAATGGGCACCATCAATGGCATTTAACGGGTCCCAAATAATTAATTACATCTCAATATGCCATATAAAGCGGCTGTCAGGCATATAAAGCTTACTGGAAAAATATTAAAATTATAGGCAAGGATGTGACATCTTATCAGTGGTAAAGGCACCACAAAAGAACCCAGGATGCTAAAACTCTAGGTTTTGACTCTTTGTAAACAATTGTACTTTTTAACTCCTGTATCACAACTAGATAATAAGACGCATATTTAGCAAAGAAAAATCTTACTAAAATGTGTATGTGTGTTACAGTCCAGAGGCAGCTTATTCTGAATGAGCAGAATGCTGACAACATCCTTCCTGATCACTGAGAGAACTGTTTTCTCTGTTCTTGCCCCACACTGATCTTTCTGATCGGTGCTGTACTGGAGAGAATGAAACTGGCACCTGCAGGGATACTGCACGTCCTGTGTAGCTGAAGGCCCTTTCACAGCATGTGATCACATTCTTGAAAGGAATTTCAAATTGTGGTAATGTATACAGGGGTTGTGTTGATATATATATTTGAGTGAGTGTACATAGAGGAGCTGTATGTGTTGCATATATGAATTTTTTAGGTATGGAGGAAAGCTATGTGCGTGAGTTTAGCAAACAGTGTATGTATTTATTTTACTCATTTATATAGCGCCATTAAATCCACAGCGCTTTATAGACATTATTGTCACTATCCCCGATTGGGCTCACAATCTAAATCCCCTATCAATATGTCTTTGGAATGTGGGAGGAAACCCACACAAACACGGGGAGAACATACAAACAGATTTCGGCGGGCGCATTCTGTAATGCTGTAGATAAGCCCCCGATGTAACCTAAAAGATAAGAAAAACGAGTTAGATTATACTCACCGGAGGGGGGGGGGCGGTCCGATGCAGTCCGGGTCCGCTGGGAATCACGGCCCGGGTCCGGCGCCTCCTATCTTCTAGCGATGACGTCCATCTCCTTGCTTCATGCCGCGCTCCTGCGCAGGCGTACTGATCTTCCCTGTTGAGGACAGACCAGAGTATTGCAGTGTGCAGGCGCCGGACTTCTCTGACCCTTCCCGGGGCCTGCGCACTGCAGTTCTCTGCTTTGCCCTCAACAGGGCAGATCAGTACGCCTGTGCAGGAGCGTGGCATGAAGCAAGGAGGAGGACATCATCGCTAGAAGATAGGAGGTGCCGGACCCGGACCCCGACACCCATCGGACCTAGATCGTTCCCCCCCCCCGGTGAGTATAATCTAACTCGTTTTTCTTATCTTTCGGGTTACATCAGGGGCTTATCTACAGCAGTACAGAATGCTCTAGATAAGCCCCTGATGGTGGTGGCCACATCTCATAGGGCAAAAAATAGGTGATAGATTCCCTTTAATCAATGTATGCAGCATGGAGAGAAATCAGATCTCAACATCAGGTAAATGAGCTCATATATGTATGTGTATGTATGTAGATAGGATGGTAGATGCTGAACAGAATGGTTATCCATGACACATACAGTAATACACTGCACCATAGTCGCATACACTTATTATAAACTGCACACGTTATATACACATATCTATATACTTACACCACGCATACTGTGTCTAAGTAGACAGCACATCTACACTACACATACATCCATCACATGTACACTATGGATCACATCAGTAGTTTTAAGAGAAAACCAGGAGTGAAACCTAAACAGATGAAACCTATTTTGGAGCGATCTGCACCTCTGTGGTGTTTTGCACACACTCCAGGTTTTGGCTTACAAATTCCAAAACCAGGCCATAATCTCTATGTGTGAAAGTGGCCCCAGGATGGCAGCCGTAATGGGATAGTGCTTTTATCATTTCTCCCACAGTCCCTGCAGCTTCAGCCGCACAGTAAACAGATATGATCCCGGGTGAGGGGTGAAACCTGCTGCAATGCTTGTATACTGCAGTACGGCGGCCTATGTACGGGGGTCCTATAAAGTTATACGTCAGGGAAGACAGTGGAGGGAGGAATACGAAAACGGGTAAATGGTACTTATCCGTCACTTAGTAAATCCAAATCTTCCATCTGTGGCCTGGAGAAACCTCTGGTCTTGTTTGGACACAACTGCCGGGGAGACGACTCCAGTGATCGGCTGCAACTGGTGCGGCTGGCCGATGGAGCTGTGTCATAAGGCAGAAGGCGATGATGTCATAAAGAGAAGGCGATGATGTCATAAGAGAAGAAAGAATCCCAGGACTAGCACAGCAATTTCTCCTACAGAAATGTATTATGATCACTGCATTGAAAATATTGTAATAATATATTTTATAATCTGGAATATTTATTTAGAGGTGCAATTACTGAACATACATTTCAGTAGGCCAACATTTTGGATTTTAAAATCATTTTTCAAGCTGGTGTTATAAAGTATTCTAATTCACTGAGATGACTTTTGGGTTTTCATTGGCAGTAAGCCAAAATCCTCAACATTAACAGAAATAAACCCATGAAATAGATCACTCGGTGTGTAATGGCTCTATATAATATACGAGTTTCACTTTGTGTATTGAAGAACTGAAATAACTTTTTGATGTTATTCTAATTTTGTGAGAAGCACCTGTACACTTATTATAAACTGCACACGTCATATACACATACCTATACACTAACACTACACTTACACTACACATACTGTGTGTAAAAGGACAGCACATCTACACTACACATGTACGTCCATCACAAGTACACTATGGATCACATCAGTATTTTTAAGAGAAAACCAGGAGTGAAACCTAAACAGATGGAACCTATTTTGGAGCGATCAGCACCTTTGTTGTGTTTTGAACACACTCCTGGTTTTGGCTTACAAATGCCAAAACACAAATCCAGGCCATAATCTGTGTGTGTGAATGTGTCCCCAGGATGGCGGGAAGACAGCGGAGGGAGGAATACAGAAACGGATCACTGATACTTATCCGTCACTTAGTAAATCCAAATCTTCCATCTGTGGCCTGGAGAAAACTCTGGTCTTGTTTGGACACAACTGCCGGGGAGACGACTGCTCTGCTCCAGCGATCGGCTGCAACTGGTGCGACTGGCGATGGAACTGTGTCATAAGAGAGAAGGCGATGATGTCATAAAGAGAAGGCGATGATGTCATAAGAGAAGAGAGAATTCCAGGACGAGCACAGCAATTTCTCCTACAGAAGTACATTATGTTCACTGCATTGAAAACATCTTACTTGTTTGTGACCTGTAATAAATATTTATTTAGAGGCTTCTTTCTGATAGAACCACCCCAAACATCACAACACAGGATGAGCCCCAGAATCACTGCTATTGTGCACAGGGTAGACTCTAGAAATATGGACATCCTGGTACTAACGGCGACATTACGGCTACCAGCAGCCGCTAGTACTAGTAGAGGGAGCGCAGGAGAGAGCAGCAGAAAGCCGAACATTATATGTCCTGTGTATTCACTTACCGGGCGGTAGAGGGCGCAATTTAAAAAAATAAAAAAAGTCACCAGCTGTCATGTGCCAGCGTCGCCATCAGGTTCCTCCATCCGGCACCAGCCAAGAGACGGCCGCAGCGCAGGCGGTCCCTAACACCGCTCCCTGCCCCCAGCCGTCGGTACCTCCCTGCTCTGTCAGCACCGCCCAGGACAGAAACTAAGGAGCTCCCCTTGTTACCTCAGCAGGACGCAGGCTACTTCTAACCGTTGCAGGCCGGTGTCACGATGACGTCACTGCATGGCACTGGCCAGCATCGGCTGAGAGAAGAGACAGACGAGGAGATGGAGGCTGTGGTGGTCCCGGAGCCTGGATTAGAGGAGTATAAGGTTTTGTATTTTTTCTTTTTGTTATTTGGCCACTGACTGGGGCGGATCTATGGGGCACATTATATATTTGGGCACATTATATATGGGGGGTCTGTGGGGGACATTATATATGTGGGAACAGAACATTATAAATAGGGGTCTGTGGGGGACATTATATATGTGAGTATGTGGGGGACATTACATTATGTGCGTGACATTATATATGTGGGAACATTATGTATGGGGGTCTGTGGGGGACATTATATATGTGAGTATGTGGGGGACATTACATTATGTGCGGGACATTATATATGAGGGAACATTATGTATGGGGGTCTGTGGGGGACATTATATATGTGATTATGTAGGGGACATTATATCATATGTGGGCCAGTGGGGGACATTATGTATGGAGGTCTGTGGGGGACATTATATATGTGGGAACATTATGTATGGGGGTCTGTGGGGGACATTATATATGTGTAAACAGCGTCGGACTGGATGACCTTGGGCTCACCAGAGAAAAATCATTTTTGGGGCCCACCATGCAGTTATATAAAAATATCACACATGACAGATCCTATATACTACACCACACTGGAGAGCCGACAGATCCTCTATATACTACACCACACAGGAGAGCCGACAGATCCTCTATATACTACACCACACGGGACACATCCTCTATATACTACACCACACAGGAGAGCTGACACATCCTCTATATACTACACCACACAGGAGAGCCGACAGATCCTCTATATACTACACCACACAGGAGAGCTGACAGATCCTCTATATATACACCACACAGGAGAGCTGACAGATCCTCTATATACTACACCACACTGGAGAGCTGACAGATCCTCTATATACTGCACCACACAGGAGAGCCGACAGATCCTCTATATACTACACCACACAGGAGAGCCGACAGATCCTCTATATACTACACCACACAGGAGAGCTGACAGATCCTCTATATACTACACCACACAGGAGAGCTGACAGATCCTATATATACTACACCACACGGGACACATCCTCTATATACTACACCACACGGGACACATCCTCTATATACTACACCACACAGGAGAGCTGACAGATCCTCTATATACTACACCACACAGGAGAGCTGACAGATCCTCTATATACTACACCACACAAGAGAGCCGACAGATCCTCTATATACTACACCACACAGGAGAGCCGACAGATCCTCTATATACTACACCACACAGGAGAGCTGACAGATCCTCTATATACTACACCAGACAGGAGAGCCGACAGATCCTCTATATACTACACCACACTGGAGAGCTGACAGATCCTCTATATACTACACCACACGGGACACATCCTCTATATACTACACCACACAGGAGAGCTGACAGATCCTCTATATACTACACCACACAGAACACATCCTCTATATACTACACCACGCGGGACACATCCTCTATATACTACACCACACGGGACACATCCTCTATATACTACACCACACGGAACACATCCTCTATATACTACACCACACGGGACACATCCTCTATATACTACACCACACGGGACACATCCTCTATATACTACACCACACAGGAGAGCTGACACATCCTCTATATACTACACCACACAGGAGAGCCGACAGATCCTCTATATACTACACCACACAGGAGAGCTGACAGATCCTCTATATATACACCACACCGGAGAGCTGACAGATCCTCTATATACTACACCACACTGGAGAGCTGACAGATCCTCTATATACTGCACCACACAGGAGAGCCGACAGATCCTCTATATACTACACCACAGAGGAGAGCCGACAGATCCTCTATATACTACACCACACAGGAGAGCTGACAGATCCTCTATATACTACACCACAAAGGAGAGCTGACAGATCCTATATATACTAAACCACACAGGAGAGCTGACAGATCCTCTATATACTACACCACACAGGAGAGCTGACAGATCCTCTATATATACACCACACAGGAGAGCTGACAGATCCACTATATACTACACCACACAGGAGAGCTGACACATCCTCTATATACTACACCACACGGGACACATCCTCTATATACTACACCACACGGGACACATCCTCTATATACTACACCACACAGGAGAGCTGACAGATCCTCTATATACTACACCACACAGGAGAGCTGACAGATCCTCTATATACTACACCACACAAGAGAGCCGACAGATCCTCTATATACTACACCACACAGGAGAGCCGACAGATCCTCTATATACTACACCACACAGGAGAGCTGACAGATCCTCTATATACTACACCAGACAGGAGAGCCAACAGATCCTCTATATACTACACCACACAGGAGAGCTGACAGATCCTCTATATACTACACCACACGGGACACATCCTCTATATACTACACCACACAGGAGAGCTGACAGATCCTCTATATACTACACCACACAGAACACATCCTCTATATACTACACCACGCGGGACACATCCTCTATATACTACACCACACGGAACACATCCTCTATATACTACACCACACGGAACACATCCTCTATATACTACACCACACGGGACACATCCTCTATATACTACACCACACGGGAGAGCTGACAGATCCTCTATATACTACACCAGACAGGAGAGCCGACAGATCCTCTATATACTACACCACACAGGAGAGCTGACAGATCCTCTATATACTACACCACACGGAACACATCCTCTATATACTACACCACACGGAACACATCCTCTATATACTACACCACACGGGACACATCCTCCATATACTACACCACACGGAACACATCCTCTATATACTACACCACACGGGACACATCCTCTATATACTACACCACACGGGACACATCCTCTATATACTACACCACACAGGACACATCCTCTATATACTACACCACACGAGACACACTCTCTATATACTACACCACACGGGACACATCCTCTATATACTACACCACATGGGACACATCCTCTATATACTACACCACACGGGACATATCCTCTATATACTACACCACATGGGACACATCCTCTATATACTACACCACACGGGACATATCCTCTATATACTATATAGTCTATATATTCCTGTGGGCCACCTTCCCCATGGTGTCACCTAATTTCCTTTGTGCCTGCTCAGAGGGGGTAAAGGGATCCACAGTAAAATAGAGGTGATTTACACAATGGGGAAGGGGGCCCACAGGGAATTAGAGGTAAAACAGTGGTGGAAGGGGGCCCACAGGGAATTAGAGGTGAAACAGTGGAGGAAGGGGGCCCACAGGGAATTACAAAGGTCATGTGGGCCCCCTCCCGTGTCACCTTTAGATTGCATGGGGCCCCCTTGCCTAACTGCCTCAGTGGCTGCAGGCATCATATATTTTATGTACTCACATTTGCACTGCAGCCATCAGCGTTGTCCCTCTGCTGCTCCTCTATATAAAATTGCTGTGTGCTGCTTGGGCAGGACAGCCGACCAATCACAGCACAGCTCCTTGCCTTAGTTGTGCTCTGAGCTCACACAAACAAAACTAATGCTGATTGGCTGTATTGCAGCCAATCAGCTTTAGAGCACTGATAACGCTGTCCAGGGTGATGTAGAAGAAGAGGAGCTGTGGACTGTGCAGGAAGCAGGTGAGCTGTTGTCTGTGCTGTCTCCTCTCAGACTCTGGCAGTCACCTGTGCAGCCTGAAGCGAGGGTCGGCATGCACGCTCTTCCTAGAAGCCAGCAGGGAGGGCAGGTGCTGCCGCTGCACTTCACACCACTTGCGCAGCCTAGTCATCTTTGCCGGCTCTAGAATAAAGTGTGCACCACTGCGTGCACGCTATTAGATTGCCGGGGATGCACAGCCAAACTAATGAAGGAGGCAGAAGTTGGGGCTGGGGCTCCAGACCGACCCTGGCTATATATCACTGGAATCAGGGTCTCTGTCCCTACATCATGCTGCTCTCAGATTAGGTGGTGAGAACCTACTGAAGATTCCCTTACACCACTTTTTTCTATTCCGTTACATTTACATTATGTAAAAAAAAACAGTGCCGTTTTGTGTATTTTTCCTTTGCAGACAGCGTTGTAGGATGTACGGGCTATATGCGTGAACGTCGCCTCAGATGACTAATCCCCACTTCTCAATGTTCTCTCATTCAGTGAGTAATTTTTAGCCAAATGAAAAATCCAACAGGAAGGCGACAAAATATTCACATCCTGCAGCTGTGGCCAGAAAAAAAGGAATCTTTGTGAAAAAACACCAACTACAAGTCAGCGGTGGGCTGCACCTGCGCATGTGCGGAGTGGTACCCAGTAGTATCCAGCAGGGGGAGCTTTCGCTCTTGCAGCCATACATGCCGTAACGCTTCTCGCTGATTTTGATCCTCCCCGGCTGCCGTAGAGCTCAGAGCTGCAGATGAGCAGTCTCCCCACGTGTTGAAGCTAGATACAGAGCAGAAGCTGGCCCGTCAGACACCTCCGCGTCCCGCTGACCAGTCCCGTCAGACACCTCCGCGTCCCGCTGACCAGTCCCGTCAGACACCTCCGCGTCCCGCTGACCAGTCCCGTCAGACACCTCCGCGTCCCGCTGACCAGTCTCGTCAGACACCTCCGCGACCCGCTGACCAGTCCCATGAGACACCTCTGCGTCCTCTGACCAGTCCCGTCAGACACCTCCACGTCCCGCTGACCAGTCCCGTCAGACACCTATGCATCCCGCTGACCAGTCCCGTCAGACACCTCTGCTTCCCGCTGACCAGTCCCGTCACTGCGTCCCACCGACCAGTCCCGTCAGACACCTCTGCGTCCCGCTGGCCAGTCCCGTCAGACACCTCTGCGTCCCACTGACCAGTCCCGTCAGACACCTCTGCGTCCCGCTGGCCAGTCCCGTCAGACACCTCTGCGTCCCGCTGGCCAGTCCCGTCCGACAACCGTCTAGCTCTGTGTCCCGCTGGCCAGTCCCGTCAGACTCCTCTGTGTCCCGCTGGCCAGTCCCGTCAGACATCTCTGTGTCCCGCTGGCCAGTCTTGTCAGACATCTCTGTGTCCCGCTGGCCAGTCCCGTCAGACACCTCTGTGTCCCGCTGGCCAGTCCCGTCAGACTCCTCTGCGTCCCGCTGGCCAGTTCCGTCGGTCAGACTCCTCTCTAGTTCTGCGTCCCGCTGGCCAGTCCTGTCGGTCAGAAGCCTCTCTAGTTCTGCGTCCCGCTGGCCAGTCCCGTCGGTCAGACGTCAGACTCCTCTCTAGTTCTGCGTCCCGCTGGCCAGTCCTGTCGGTCAGACACCTCTCTAGTTCTGCGTCCCTCTGGCCAGTCCCGTCGGTCGGACTCCTCTCTAGTTCTGTGTCCCGCTGGCCTGTCCCGTCAGTCGGACTCCTCTCTAGTTCTGTGTCCCGCTGGCCAGTCCTGTCGGTCAGACACCTCTCTAGTTCTGCGTCCCTCTGGCCAGTCCCGTCGGTCGGACCCCTCTCTAGTTCTGTGTCCCGCTGGCCTGTCCCGTCGGTCGGACTCCTCTCTAGTTCTGTGTCCCGCTGGCCTGTCCCGTCGGTCGGACTCCTCTCTAGTTCTGTGTCCCGCTGGCCTGTCCTGTCGGTCGGACTCCTCTCTAGTTCTGTGTCCCGCTGGCCAGTCCCATCGGTCAGACACCTCTCTAGTTCTATGTCCTGCTGACCAGTCCCGTCAGTTTTCTCCCCCTCACCTCCCCAATCGGGAGCAGCGGGATAAACAGCTGTCAGTCTCCCCTAGAGCTGCTGATCTCTGTGGTGCACAGCAGTCATCATGGCCGGATTCCCGTATGGCGCAGCCATATGTTGTGGGTTTTCCTCATAGTAAAACATGTCAGGATGGATCCCACACCGGTGCTCCCAGTCACTAACTGTTCAGCGATCACGTGCCTTCCACACATTGATGGCTGCAGCCAATCGCTTTTCATCCACCATGATGCCACTGTAAGGCCGTGTTCACATGTAGTGTAAATGCGGCTTTATATCCACATTTCCTGCAGCAAAATACACATTAGCAAACTAATCTGTTTATTGCGGGGGTTTTTTTCTTCTCACCACTGGATTAGTGACACTCCAGGGGTGAGAAAAGATGTAAATCCCCAGCCCCTGGTCATATACTCACCCTCCGGTGTCTTCACCATTTTTTGGGGTCACTCTGGTTTCGCGTCACCATCTTGTGAGTGATTTTGAAGTCTGCAACATGTTAATTCCTCTTGCATTTTATTTGTGGATTTTCCGCAAAGACTTTGAGATGAAGAAAATGTAATCTGCGCAAGTTTATCACAGTTGAGTAACTGGAAGATTCCATAACAAAGCAACTGTAATTAAAACATGACATAACAAAAAGAGACAAAAACCGCAGCTAAAAAAATGCAACATCAAAAATGTACCAAATACCCATAATGCAACGTTAGCCTTGTGATACATGCACACATTGGAGATTTGATGCAGATGTTCCATAACAAAATCCAAATGTGTTACATGCAGATTTTGTTGAGAATTCACATGCAGATTTAAAATCTGCGCTGTGGTCAGCTTATGTGGTGACTATTTCCACCACATGTGTATAACATTATTAGGATCCCATTAATTTAGGAGGTGCTGCATGCTTTACACACAGAAGATATCGTACATAACACAGACATGTGTCTCCGCCTCAAGGTGGCTCCCTCAAGCATTTTCTCTGGCTGTTGTAACCGTACATACTGCTTGTGTATACGTCTAGCCATACTTCTACCTCTGTAACAGCTGTAAGTATAAGGCACAAATGTAGCATGCCTAGTTAAAGGCAGGGCTGTGGAGTCAGTAAGTCAAACTCCTGACTCCTCAATTTCCCTGACTCCCGACCCCACAGCCCTGCCTCACTACTGAGCATATACATAAAGGACAGCACAGATTCATCTCAGCTATGACTCCACAGCCCTGCATCACTACTGAGCATATACATAAAGGACAGCACAAATTCATCTCAGCTACGACTCCACAGCCCTGCCTCACTACTGAGCATGTACATAAAGTGCAGCACAGATTCATCTCAGCTATGACCCCACAGCCCTGCCTCACTACTGAGCATGTACATAAAGTGCAACACAGATTCATGTCACCTCCAACCCCACAGCACTGCCTCACTACTGAGCATGTACATAAAGTGCAGCACAGATTCATCTCAGCTATGACTCCACAGCCCTGCCTCACTACTGAGCATATACATAAAGTGCAGCACAGATTCATCTCAGCTATGACTCCACAGCCCTGCCTCACTACTGAGCATGTACCTAAAGTGTAGCACAGATTCATCTCAGCTACGACTCGACAGCCCTGCCTCACTACTGAGCATGTACATAAAGTGCAGCACAGATTCATCTCAGCTACGACTCCGCAGCCCTGCCTCACTACTAAGCATGTACATAAAGTGCAGCACAGATTCATCTCAGCTACGACTCCACAGCTTGCCTCACTAGTGAGCATGTACATAAAGTGCAGCACAGATTCATCTCAGCTACAACTCCCACAACCCTGCCTCATTACTGAGCATGTGCGTAAAGTGCAGCACGGATTCATCTCAGCTACGACCCCACAGCCCTGCCTCACTACTGAGCATGTACATAAAGTGCAGCACAGATTCATCTCAGCTACGACTCCACAGCCCTGCCTCACTACTGAGCATGTACATAAAGTGCAGCACAGATTCATCTCAGCTACGACTCACACAGCCCTGCCTCACTACTGAGCATGTACATAAAGTGCAGCACAGATTCATCTCAGCTACAACTCCCACAGCCCTGCCTCACTACTGAGCATGTACATAAAGTGCAGCACAGATTCATCTCAGCTATGACCCCACAGCCCTGCCTCACTACTGAGCATGTACATAAAGTGCAGCACAGATTCATCTCAGCTATGACCCCACAGCCTTGCCTCACTACTGAGCATGTACATAAAGTGCAGCACAGCTTCATCTCAGCTATGACCCCACAGCACTGCCTCACTACTGAGCATGTACATAAAGTGCAGCACAGATTCATCTCAGCTATGACTCCACAGCCCTGCCTCACTACTGAGCATGTACATAAAGTGCAGCACAGATTCATCTCAGCTATGACTCCACAGCCCTGCCTCACTACTGAGCATGTACCTAAAGTGTAGCACAGATTCATCTCAGCTACGACTCCACAGCCCTGCCTCACTAGTGATCATGTGCATAAAGTGCAGCACAGATTCATCTCAGCTATGACCCCACAGCCCTGCCTCACTACTGAGCATGTACATAAAGTGCAGCACAGATTCATCTCAGCTACGACTCCACAGCTTGCCTCACTACTGAGCATGTACATAAAGTGCAGCACAGATTCATCTCAGCTACAACTCCCACAACCCTGCCTCATTACTGAGCATGTGCATAAAGTGCAGCATGGATTCATCTCAGCTACGACCTCACAGCCCTGCCTCACTACTGAGCATGTACATAAAGTGCAGCACAGATTCATCTCAGCTACGACTCCACAGCCCTGCCTCACTACTGAGCATGTACATAAAGTGCAGCACAGATTCATCTCAGCTACGACTCCACAGCCCTGCCTCACTACTGAGCATGTACATAAAGTGCAGCACAGATTCATCTCAGCTACGACTCCACAGCCTGCCTCACTACTGAGCATGTACATAAAGTGCAGCACAGATTCATCTCAGCTGCAACTCCCACAACCCTGCCTCATTACTGAGCATGTGCATAAAGTGCAGCACGGATTCATCTCAGCTATGACCCCACAGCCCTGCCTCACTACTGAGCATGTACATAAAGTGCAGCACATATTCATCTCAGCTATGACTCACACAGCCCTGCCTCACTACTGAGCATGTACATAAAGTGCAGCACAGATTCATCTTAGCTATGACCCCACAGCACTGCCTCACTACTGAGCATGTACATAAAGTGCAGCACAGATTCATCTTAGCTATGACCCCACAGCCCTGCCTCACTACTGAGCATGTACATAAAGTGCAGCACAGATTCATCTCAGCTGTGACTCCACAGCCCTGCCTCACTACTGAGCATGTACATAAAGTGCAGCACAGATTCATCTCAGCTATGACCCCACAGCCTTGCCTCACTACTGAGCATGTACATAAAGTGCAGCACAGATTCAGCTCAGCTATGACCCCACAGCACTGCCTCACTACTGAGCATGTACATAAAGTGCAGCACAGATTCATCTCAGCTATGACCCCACAGCACTGCCTCACTACTGAGCATGTACATAAAGTGCAGCACAGATTCAGCTCAGCTATGACCCCACAGCACTGCCTCACTACTGAGCATGTACATAAAGTGCAGCACAGATTCAGCTCAGCTATGACCCCACAGCACTGCCTCACTACTGAGCATGTACATAAAGTGCAGCACAGATTCATCTCAGCTATGATTCCACAGCCCTGCCTCACTACTGAGCATGTACATAAAGTGCAGCACAGATTCATCTCAACTATGACCCCACAGCACTGCCTCACTACTGAGCATGTACATAAAGTGCAGCACAGATTCATCTCAGCTATGACCCCACAGCACTGCCTCACTACTGAGCATGTACATAAAGTGCAGCACAGATTCAGCTCAGCTATGACCCCACAGCACTGCCTCACTACTGAGCATGTACATAAAGTGCAGCACAGATTCAGCTCAGCTATGACCCCACAGCACTGCCTCACTACTGAGCATGTACATAAAGTGCAGCACAGATTCATCTCAGCTATGACTCCACAGCCCTGCCTGACTACTGAGCATGTACATAAAGTGCAGCACAGATTCATCTCAGCTACGACTCCACAGCACTGCCCCCTACTGAGCATATATATAAAGTGCAGCACAGATTCATCTCAGCTATGACTCCACAGCCCTGCCTCACTACTGAGTATATACATAAAGTGCAGCACAGATTCATCTCAGCTATGACCTCACAGCACTGCCTCACTACTGAGCATGTACATAAAGTGCAGCACAGATTCATCTCAGCTATGACCCCACAGCACTGCCTCACTACTGAGTATGTACATAAAGTGCAGCATAGATTCATCTCAGCTACGACTCCACAGCCCTGCCTCACTACTGAGCATGTACATAAAGTGCAGCACAGATTCATCTCAGCTATGACCCCACAGCACTGCCTCACTACTGAGCATGTACATAAAGTGCAGCACAGATTCATCTCAGCTATGACTCCACAGCACTGCCTCACTACTGAGCATGTACATAAAGTGCAGCACAGATTCATCTCAGCTATGACTCCACAGCCCTGCCTCACTACTGAGCATGTACATAAAGTGCAGCACAGATTCATGTCAGCTATGACTCCACAGCCCTGCCTCACTACTGAGCATGTACATAAAGTGCAGCACAGATTGATCTCAGCTATGACCTCACAGCCCTGCCTCACTACTGAGCATGTACATAAAGTGCAGCACAGATTCATCTCATCTATGACTCCACAGCCCTGCCTCACTACTGAGCATATACATAAAGTGCAGCACAGATTCATGTCAGCTATGACTCCACAGCCTGCCTCACTACTGAGCATATACATAAAGTGCAGCACAGATTCATCTCATCTATGACTCCACAGCCCTGCCTCACTACTGAGCATGTACATAAAGTGCAGCACAGATTCATCTCATCTATGACTCCACAGCCCTGCCTCACTACTGAGCATATACATAAAGTGCAGCACAGATTCATCTCATCTATGACCCCACAGCCCTGCCTCACTACTGAGCATATACATAAAGTGCAGCACAGATTCATGTCAGCTATGACTCCACAGCCTGCCTCACTACTGAGCATATACATAAAGTGCAGCACAGATTCATCTCAGCTATGACCCCACAGCCCTGCCTCACTACTGAGCATGTACATAAAGTGCAGCACAGATTCATCTCAGCTATGACCCCACAGCCCTGCCTCACTACTGAACATGTACATAAAGTGCAGCACAGATTCATCTCAGCTATGACTCCACAGCCCTGCCTCACTACTGAGCATGTACATAAAGTGCAGCACAGATTCAGCTCAGCTATGACCCCACAGCACTGCCTCACTACTGAGCATGTACATAAAGTGCAGCACAGATTCATCTCAGCTATGACCCCACAGCACTGCCTCACTACTGAGCATGTACATAAAGTGCAGCACAGATTCATCTCAGCTATGACCCCACAGCACTGCCTCACTACTGAGCATGTACATAAAGTGCAGCACAGATTCATCTCAGCTATGACCCCACAGCACTGCCTCACTACTGAGCATGTACATAAAGTGCAGCACAGATTCAGCTCAGCTATGACCCCACAGCACTGCCTCACTACTGAGCATGTACATAAAGTGCAGCACAGATTCAGCTCAGCTATGACCCCACAGCACTGCCTCACTACTGAGCATGTACATAAAGTGCAGCACAGATTCATCTCAGCTATGATTCCACAGCCCTGCCTCACTACTGAGCATGTACATAAAGTGCAGCACAGATTCATCTCAACTATGACCCCACAGCACTGCCTCACTACTGAGCATGTACATAAAGTGCAGCACAGATTCATCTCAGCTATGACCCCACAGCACTGCCTCACTACTGAGCATGTACATAAAGTGCAGCACAGATTCAGCTCAGCTATGACCCCACAGCACTGCCTCACTACTGAGCATGTACATAAAGTGCAGCACAGATTCAGCTCAGCTATGACCCCACAGCACTGCCTCACTACTGAGCATGTACATAAAGTGCAGCACAGATTCATCTCAGCTATGACTCCACAGCCCTGCCTGACTACTGAGCATGTACATAAAGTGCAGCACAGATTCATCTCAGCTACGACTCCACAGCACTGCCCCCTACTGAGCATATATATAAAGTGCAGCACAGATTCATCTCAGCTATGACTCCACAGCCCTGCCTCACTACTGAGTATATACATAAAGTGCAGCACAGATTCATCTCAGCTATGACCTCACAGCACTGCCTCACTACTGAGCATGTACATAAAGTGCAGCACAGATTCATCTCAGCTATGACCCCACAGCACTGCCTCACTACTGAGTATGTACATAAAGTGCAGCATAGATTCATCTCAGCTACGACTCCACAGCCCTGCCTCACTACTGAGCATGTACATAAAGTGCAGCACAGATTCATCTCAGCTATGACCCCACAGCACTGCCTCACTACTGAGCATGTACATAAAGTGCAGCACAGATTCATCTCAGCTATGACTCCACAGCACTGCCTCAC
Source organism: Dendrobates tinctorius (assembly GCF_039654945.1). Lineage (NCBI taxonomy): Eukaryota > Metazoa > Chordata > Amphibia > Anura > Dendrobatidae > Dendrobates > Dendrobates tinctorius. The sequence goes on along the minus strand of NW_027361741.1, from coordinate 5,644,859 downwards.
TACTGAGCATGTACATAAAGTGCAGCACAGATTCATCTCAGCTATGACTCCACAGCCCTGCCTCACTACTGAGCATGTACATAAAGTGCAGCACAGATTCATGTCAGCTATGACTCCACAGCCCTGCCTCACTACTGAGCATGTACATAAAGTGCAGCACAGATTGATCTCAGCTATGACCTCACAGCCCTGCCTCACTACTGAGCATGTACATAAAGTGCAGCACAGATTCATCTCATCTATGACTCCACAGCCCTGCCTCACTACTGAGCATATACATAAAGTGCAGCACAGATTCATGTCAGCTATGACTCCACAGCCTGCCTCACTACTGAGCATATACATAAAGTGCAGCACAGATTCATCTCATCTATGACTCCACAGCCCTGCCTCACTACTGAGCATGTACATAAAGTGCAGCACAGATTCATCTCATCTATGACTCCACAGCCCTGCCTCACTACTGAGCATATACATAAAGTGCAGCACAGATTCATCTCATCTATGACCCCACAGCCCTGCCTCACTACTGAGCATATACATAAAGTGCAGCACAGATTCATGTCAGCTATGACTCCACAGCCTGCCTCACTACTGAGCATATACATAAAGTGCAGCACAGATTCATCTCAGCTATGACCCCACAGCCCTGCCTCACTACTGAGCATGTACATAAAGTGCAGCACAGATTCATCTCAGCTATGACCCCACAGCCCTGCCTCACTACTGAACATGTACATAAAGTGCAGCACAGATTCATCTCAGCTATGACTCCACAGCCCTGCCTCACTACTGAGCATGTACATAAAGTGCAGCACAGATTCAGCTCAGCTATGACCCCACAGCACTGCCTCACTACTGAGCATGTACATAAAGTGCAGCACAGATTCATCTCAGCTATGACCCCACAGCACTGCCTCACTACTGAGCATGTACATAAAGTGCAGCACAGATTCAGCTCAGCTATGACCCCACAGCACTGCCTCACTACTGAGCATGTACATAAAGTGCAGCACAGATTCAGCTCAGCTATGACCCCACAGCACTGCCTCACTACTGAGCATGTACATAAAGTGCAGCACAGATTCATCTCAGCTATGACTCCACAGCCCTGCCTCACTACTGAGCATGTACATAAAGTGCAGCACAGATTCATCTCAGCTACGACTCCACAGCACTGCCCCCTACTGAGCATATATATAAAGTGCAGCACAGATTCATCTCAGCTATGACTCCACAGCCCTGCCTCACTACTGAGCATATACATAAAGTGCAGCACAGATTCATCTCAGCTATGACCTCACAGCACTGCCTCACTACTGAGCATGTACATAAAGTGCAGCACAGATTCATCTCAGCTATGACCCCACAGCACTGCCTCACTACTGAGTATGTACATAAAGTGCAGCACAGATTCATCTCAGCTACGACTCCACAGCCCTGCCTCACTACTGAGCATGTACATAAAGTGCAGCACAGATTCATCTCAGCTATGACCCCACAGCACTGCCTCACTACTGAGCATGCACATAAAGTGCAGCACAGATTCATCTCAGCTATGACTCCACAGCACTGCCTCACTACTGAGCATGTACATAAAGTGCAGCACAGATTCATCTCAGCTATGACTCCACAGCCCTGCCTCACTACTGAGCATGTACATAAAGTGCAGCACAGATTCATGTCAGCTATGACTCCACAGCCCTGCCTCACTACTGAGCATGTACATAAAGTGCAGCACAGATTGATCTCAGCTATGACCTCACAGCCCTGCCTCACTACTGAGCATGTACATAAAGTGCAGCACAGATTCATCTCATCTATGACTCCACAGCCCTGCCTCACTACTGAGCATATACATAAAGTGCAGCACAGATTCATGTCAGCTATGACTCCACAGCCTGCCTCACTACTAAAGCATATACATAAAGTGCAGCACAGATTCATCTCATCTATGACTCCACAGCCCTGCCTCACTACTGAGCATGTACATAAAGTGCAGCACAGATTCATCTCATCTATGACTCCACAGCCCTGCCTCACTACTGAGCATATACATAAAGTGCAGCACAGATTCATCTCATCTATGACCCCACAGCCCTGCCTCACTATTGAGCATATACATAAAGTGCAGCACAGATTCATGTCAGCTATGACTCCACAGCCTGCCTCACTACTGAGCATATACATAAAGTGCAGCACAGATTCATCTCAGCTATGACCCCACAGCCCTGCCTCACTACTGAGCATGTACATAAAGTGCAGCACAGATTCATGTCAGCTATGACCCCACAGCCCTGCCTCACTACTGAACATGTACATAAAGTGCAGCACAGATTCATCTCGGCTATGACTCCCACAGCCCTGCCTCACTACTGAGCATATACATAAAGTGCAGCACAGATTCATCTCAGCTATGACTCCACAGCCCTGCCTCACTACTGAGCATGTACATAAAGTGCAGCACAGATTCATCTCAGCTATGACTCCACAGCCCTGCCTCACTACTGAGCATGTACATAAAGTGCAGCACAGATTCATCTCAGCTATGACTCCACAGCACTGAGTGCAGCAGTGTCCAATTCCTGTTGCCGGAGTATAGGGCAGCATGAATCTGATAGCCTTTAAGAAGATGAGACAGTCCCTTTAAAGATTACTGTTGGCAATCTTCTGCTAATGATTTCTAGTCTATCATCTGATCCAGATGAAAGGGAAACTGGGTTTGTGAATGCTTTATTTTGGTTCAAATGGGTTGTCCACCACTTTATTTTATCTTAATAATGGGCTTGTAGTTGGCCTAAAATAAAACCGCTATACTTGCCTACTGGACCCCTGCCGATGCACGATACAGCAGGCCATGTTGTCCTCCTTTTGGCGGTGGATGCCAATCTAATTTCTTTCTCTTCTGGTCCAGGCTCCATGACGGCTGCTTCCGCTGCTGTAGCCATTGTAAAATAAAAGCAAAGTGGTGGACAACCTGTTTAAGGCACCATACGGTTCTACATCTGGTTGGGTTATTTTGCCGTCCCTTGTTGACATTTGGCTGCCTTGTTCTGCAGAGAAATGTGGGATCGTCACAGTATAAAACAATTAGGCTGGAGTCACACTAACCTGCGCAAAATACGCTCCGTATTTTACATGCGTAATACGGATCAATGACCACAAAATAGTGGTCCGTAGGTCATCCGTAAGCAAGGTGAGGTCGCGTATTTTGCGCATGTGTGTCTCCGTATGCAATCCGTATGCAATCCGTATGGCGAGATTTTCTCGCAGCCTTGCAAAATGGACATTTAACGGTTTTGAGGCCTGCAAACAATTTAAATCATTAGCCTGCACCCTATTTAGACACTCAGAAATATAGGTGGCTGCCTACATTCTGTACATTTCTCACCTTGCTTTCACGAGGTGTGTTGGTGTTCTTTGTGCAGCATGGCAGAGGGTCTGACATTCAATGCAACCGAGCAGGTTCTCTTTACTTGGCTTTTGTCACGGCGCTTTGGCCAACCATATCCTGTGAAAGTGGATCCGCGGAGGAGGAGACGCATGTGGGTACATCCACTTTTGAGGCAACGACTCACAAGAGGGCATTTTCACCGCCTCTATTCGTCTCTGCGGGAGCATCCGGAAAAATTTTACCAGTACTGTCGAATGAGCATTTCCACATTTGATCACCTCTTGGAGACAGTGCGCCCTGGGATCACATTTCAGGACACTAGGATGCGCCAAGCCATATCTGCAGAGGAGCGACTTCTACTCACAATACGGTATGTACTCCACAACCACATTCTCTATGTTCATAATGTGTGTGTTAATTTATGTTTTTTGGCCTTCTTGGACAATGTTTAATACCCTAATCTTACTCAAAATATGTTTCACCTGACACAGCACAATGTTACATCTAATATGTACTGCATATCACTTAGTCATTGTGCCACCAAATATGTGTGTGTTGTTCTCTCTCATTTCCTACCAAGTTTGGTCGGCATGTAACTGATTTTTTTTTACTTTAGCCATTCTAACCTGGACTATTTCTGTTGTTCTCCAGCTTCCTGTCCACTGGCCTGTCTTATGCCGCGCTCCACCATGAGTTTCTCATTGGAAAGTCCACCAATTCAGGCATAGTGAGGTCTCCATGTGCACAAATCTGGACAAGACTCCATCAGGTGGTCCTACCCGAGCCCAGGATGGAAGACTGTTTAAGGATTTCAAGGGACTTTGAGGAGGACTGCCAGTTTCCAAATTGTATTGGGGCCCTGGATGGCAAACATATCAGGGTGCGTAAGCCGCCGAACTCAGGGTCCCAATTCTTCAATTATAAGCAATACTTTTCTGTTGTATTGTTGGCTCTGGTAGACCCTCAATACAAGTTTATAATTGTGGACATTGGGGCCTATGGAAGGACGGGAGACTCTAGAGTCTTCAATACTTCCATAATGGGTCGGCGGCTACGCACCAACCAGTTGGATCTACCACCACCACGCCAGCTACCAGGCTCCCCCGAACAATCAGTCCCTTATGTCCTTGTGGCAGATTAGGCCTTTCAGTTATCACGTAATGTCATGAGGCCATATCCCCGGCGCAACCTTGACCACCGGCGCAGAATTTTGAACTTGCGCCTATCACGTGCTAGGCGACTGGTGGAGTGTTCCTTTGGGATTCTTTGTGCCAAATGGCGGGTACTCCAGTCTGCCATTCAGTTGAGTGAGCAAAATGTGAATGAAGTTGTGAAAGCCTGTGTTGTTCTGCATAACTTCACCAGGATACATGATTGCTCCTCCTCTGATGGTGTTGTGCGTAGGCCGGACAATGTGCGCAGGGTGAGACCACCTATCATCCCTCAACGTAGACCGCTCTCTGGCCTCAAAGTGCGTGATATATTCACTAATTACTTTATCTCACCTGAGGGGGCTACTTCTTGGCAAGAGAATGCTGTGTCTATGTTCTAATTATTTTTGGTTCAAAGTGTGTCTAAATATATATTACTCAAGCCTTGTTATGATTCTATGAGTGTTTCTTTGCATTGGTTGGTGTCTGTTAGTATGTTGTGAGGGATAGTGAGAAATCACACAGAGACGTTAACTAGAGTACACAAATTTTTAGTTTTGCCTTTTTGTTTTTTGGGTTTTGCTTAAAGGCAAACATAATTTTGCCATAACACAAATTTGGCAATGGCCAAAATGACCCTTTGGGCCTTCGTTAACTTGATGTAACATTAACATAACAGAAAAAAACTGCAACAAACATTATGCAATAACAACATTGCTGCATGCCTACATTAACCTTGATTAGGCAACAAAGGGTGAGCTCCATCACCTAAATAAAGTCAATAAGATAACACTCACATTTCCTCATAATGTTTTCCAAACATAGAAAGATTCCACCATGACAGGCAAGGCTACCTCACATCTTTCACACAGATATTACCTGTCTGTAGAACAGACAATATTTAAGCATGCTATACTGGAAAGGATGAAAATACAAAACTCACTTGTTAAGACATAGAGAGAGCGTGATATTGTGAATGCTGTTCGCCTCAAATTGGTTTACTAGAGAATGCTAATAACAAAGTTGACTACTTAACTAAAGGCAAGCACACCTTTACTATGCATTAACAAGTGATTAGTGTATTTTCATCCTTTCAGGTAACAGTATAGCGCATTTAAATATTCTCTTTTATACACACATGTAATATCTGTGTGAAAGGCGTGAGGTAGCGTTGCCTGTCATGATGGATTATTCATATGTTTGGAAAACATTGTTTACAAATGTGAGTGTTAAATTATGTTCTAAATGTTGGTGAAGGAGAACACCTGTTTTTTTCTCTAGATTAGAAGCACCAGTTACATGTCACTGGACATCTCCAAAGTTTGGATTCATAAATCCTCGTATGTAGGGGAAGGGGAACGGGGAGGAACAGCCTGTGGGTGCTGCTGGACATTGTGGCCAACATCGCCCTGTGTGGGGCCATACTGTTGCCCATGATGCTGTTGTTGTCCAGCCTCCTGGGCCTGTTGGTGATACTGCCCAGAGTAATAATGATGATGGTGAGGGGCTTCTTGTTGGCTATGGTAGGCCCGTGGATCATACCCACCAAGATAGCCAGATCGTCCCCAACCAGGTTGGGACCAGCCTCCAACACTGGGTGGGTACAAGTGGCCATATTGGTGGGGTTGGCTTGCTGAAGACATTTGGGGCTGCGGAATAGAAGGATTGTTAGGGGGAGGAAGGGGTTGAGGTGTTGGCCCACGTATTAGGGGCTGTTCAGACCCTGCTTGAGCAAGCATCTGTGTGGATGGTCTCATGCGCATTAAATTTCTTGGCGAGAGCTGCCACCTCTCCAGAAATTCAAACACCTCATATGGGGTATTGGGGGGGGTGCTTGCATCAAGCAGGATCTGAATACACCCCCTAATACGGAGCCTGACCTCACGGGTAAGGGCACGGTAAAGGGTGAGGCTACGTGCATAGGCCTCCTCACCATCATCTGTAGTGACTCTGGACAGGTAATTCAGCACCCCAGTGTCCACATTGGTCCTGATCTCTTGAATGGCGACCTGGCGCCTTCTTCTTATTCGCCGTGTTGCTAGAGCAGCCTGTGGGGAGGGCCTGATCTGGGCAGTTGGGCTGCTGCTCAAGTTGCCCATCTCTTCCAGGATGGGTGAGGTTGCAGCTGCAGACCGTCCTGGTGGTGTGTTGTGTCGGGCAGCCATTGTGTGCTCTTGTGATGCCTCCTCTTCAGACATCCTTCTTGTAGGGGGAGAAGATGGGCCAGCCACCTCATCCCCTACAGGATCAATAACGGGCTCTGCCTCTGAGGCCGTTCCTCGATCCGTAAGGTTGGATTGAGTTCTGTTATGAAATAGAACAGAGGCAAAAATACATCAATATTTTTGTCCCTGTAAAGTATTTGTGTAATGTTTTTGTGTCATGTGGTGTGAGGTATGTACTTACGGTCTCAGAGCCAGAATTGGGGCGAGGAAGTTCAGCCGGTCATAATATATATATTTCCGCTTGACATGGCCAGCATCCCCACTCCTGGACCGCTGCTGGCGTTCCCGGCGGTATTGGTCCCGAATGCTTCTCCACCGTTTCATCACATCTTCCACTGCAATGTGACAGGAAAGATTGTCAAAATCACATATTTGAGTGGTCACATTTTCAAACAGTAGTCTAGGCATGGGGCCTTATGGGGTTTGCGTTCTACCCATGGTGGCATATGTAATTGGGCCGATACCCAGGGTCTCATTAGCTCCCCTGAAAATAATTTTTGTGGCTAGGAGGATGAGGAGCTTGTGGCCTAACCCCTAATTATGGCTGTGTGAAGCCACGTGTCACATCCTAATGTAACGGCCTCATGAGGCTAAAATTACATGCCCAGGAAGGGGGGGGTGCTGATTGTAGAGTCATTTTATAGCGCGCGCTAACGTTAATTATATTTTTATGGTTGCACTTACGAATTTTCTGCTGCTCCTCACGTGGTCTGTCACCGAAGTCATGGTACATCTGGCGACAGATGCGCCTCCATGACGCCTCCTTTCGTGTGCGGTTCGCATAGTTTGCGTCGCGTGGGTCCCATATTTCTGGACGCTCCTGCACCAGCACAATTAGCATCTCCACATTTATGTAAGTGGACGCCATGCTGCTGCTGTACTCCGTGGAGGCGTACTTCCTGGATGTCTGGAGCGCTTTTTGAGCTCATTTGCATGTCTACGCTTCCTGATGATGGATTGGCCCATTTCCTGTTCACCAGCCAAAAGACCTGCGTATTGCTCGCAGGTCACACGTGTGGTCAGTGTGTAATCCGTATTTTTTGCGCACCCATTGACTTGCATTGGCGTGCTACGGGCGTAGTACGCTGACAATCGCAGCATGCTGCGAGTGGCACGGAGCGTAGGATACGGAGGAGAAATATACGCCTGGTGCGAGTGACCCCATAGAGAATCATTGGTCCGTGTCTAATGCGTGCTTTTTGCGCCTCTCACGCACCCGTATTCCTCGCCAGTGTGACTCCGGCCTAAAAGATGTACTTGTGCAGGCTCTTGTCCCGTCAGGCTGTATTCCTGAGAATCATGCCGATGACAGGAAAAAGATGTCCTTTCAGCGATGTGCGCGCACCGATAAGGTAGGTCTTATGCCGGTAAGCTTATGTCTTTGGTCATTTTTTAACACTATAATCTGCGGCATGAAAACAATAAAAAGCACAATGACTGTCACATCCAGGATGCTCACAGGTTATTATGGAAACATCACTTTCTAAGAGGTATATGAATAATTTAGAGATTATTATGGTGCTTGAACCTCTAGGTTCAAGCAACATATTGTAATCTGATTTCTTATATTTTATTCTACTTCTCCGCGTTTTCTGCAATTAATGCGTCCCGAACCGCTCGGCGCAGAGACCCCGTTCAGGCGGCGTTTCGAAGCCCTCGGTGGGGACAGATGTGCTATGTATTTTTGGAGTCGATCCGATTTGTATTTTTTTTTAAAAAAATCACATTTTAAGCAAAAGTTTTCCCCTAGGAATTAATGGCGACCTTTCCATGACCCCCAACTGACATGGATTGAAGCCACAGCGCAGGTGCAGTGACCTTAGAAAGATGTGAGCTATGCAAATGCAGCTTCCACACATAACCCGTATTAGCTAATGGCCAATAGCCAAAGTGGCTACCAAATTGTCAGAGGCTGGGGGCAGGTTGTCAGAGGCTGGAAGAGCCTAGGGCAGGTTGTCAGAGGCTGTCGAAGCCTGGGGGCGGGTTATCAGAGGCTGGAGGCAGGTTGTCAGAGGCTGTCGGAGCCTGGGGAAGGTTGTCAGAGGCTGTCGGAGCCTAGGGGCAGGTTGTCAGAGGCTTCTGAAGCCTGGGACAGGTTGTCAGAGGCTGGAAGAGCCTGGGGCAGGTTGTCAGAGGCTGGAAGTGCCTGGGGCAGGTTATCAGAGGCTGGGGGCAGGTTGTCAGAGGCTGGGGGCAGGCTGTCGGAGCCTGGGGCAGGTTTTCAGAGGCTGTCCGAGCCTGGGGCAGGTTGTCAGAGGCTGTCGGAGCCCGGGGCAGGTTGTCAGGCTGTCGGAGCCTGGGGGCAGGTTGTCAGAGGCTGGGGGCAGATTGTCAGAGGCTGTCGTCGGAGCCTGGGGCAGGTTTTCAGAGGCTGCTGGAGCCTGGGGCAGGTTTTCAGAGGCTGGAAGTGCCTGGGGCAGGTTGTCAGAGGCTGTCGGAGCCTAGGGCAGGTTGTCAGAGGCTGTCGGAGCCCGGGCAGGTTGTCAGAGGCTGTCGGAGCCTGGGGGCAGGTTGTCAGAGGCTGTGCGCAGGTTGTCAGAGGCTGTCGGAGCCTGGGACAGGTTTTCAGAGGCTGGAAGTGCCAGGGGCAGGTTGTCAGAGCCTGGAAGAGCCTGGGGCAGGTTGTCAGAGGCGATCTGTGAAGAAAAGGTCCCTCTGACCCTGGTTTTCGGGGTATTTTGGCATTGCAGTGCAATTTTCATGTGTGCAGTAGCATCAGCAGCTAAGGATTCCTCAGATTTTCCCGCAAAAAATGCATGCGGTTTCTAAATTATCATACATTTTTATAGCGCCATTTATTCCATGGCGCTTTACATGTACATCCACACAAAATGAGCTTGGAACAGGTTTTTCAGTGTAAAACATGTAATAACAGACAGTCTGCTCACACTAGTCTCACTGCAGGTTGATTACAAGTGTCGGGAGTAGAGCGGAGACTAAGAACATATTTCAGCTTTCATCTCACTGTAGCCAATATGGAGGAGGGGTAGTACAGCAGATCTGAGCTTTGTTTTATTGCAAATGCCTCTACAGCTCTCCTCACTGCACTGTCAGTTCAGCAGAACTCGAATACACCTACACTGACTGACATGAGATGAAAGGTCTTGATGATCTGTGGTTTACCCCCAGCACTTTGCAGTCACACACAGCTCTGCATTGAGATCAGACCATCTGTCACTACATGTCTCACACAGGAGAAAGCCTGTTCTAAACTATTGTGGGGGCATTTTCTTTTTTCCCTTGTGTGTTGCTGACTATTTGATGGCTCAACATCATATGGGGAAAAAGTACATGCCCCCAGTCGCAAATCTCTGGTAATGCCCCCATATTCATAACAAACTATAACCTAAACTTTTGAAGCTAATAGCTCTACCACACAGAAATTAAAAAGTAAAAAAATACATTTTATTCAGCTCTGCAGCCACTATTCCATGATGTGAGCATTTTAACATGCTCAAACTGGTGAAAGGTCCTCTTTAATTTCTGAGATCCCAGCCTATCGATTTTTATATAGCGGTTTGTTGCTCTCCTCCATCTCAGCTCCTGAGCTTTTATCAATCCTGCAGAATCACTATCCCTCAGCCCCCACTATCAGCATTTTCCAGATTTGTTATATTCATTGCTTACTTAAGCGTTGTGCTTGTTCAAAGGGCTTGTTATATCTGGATACAAATCTAGTGATATTGGTGTAGATTTCAGAAACAGCCACTGACGGATCTGAGCATGTCACAGTAGCAGGATAAGCTTAGCTATTGAAACAGAATCGTCACTCAAGGTGCGCCCACCCCCAGCATCAGGAAAGTGAGACTGTAGAGCTTTGTGCTGCTCAAGACAAAACTTGTGTATAACTGTCAAAACAAGTTTGCTTATGGATTCTCCGTTGGATGGAGCCTTTCACAGCCAGGCTTCAGGATGGCAGACAAATATGTTTTTAACATAGTTCAAAAAACTCCATTCGGTGACCATAGTGAAAGACGTGACTAGTCAGCCATAGCCTCACCCAGGTTCACTCTACCCCACTCCAGATGATTGACAAGCCTCCCTGTAATCCCTAGCCAGCTTTTGCAAACTATGTTTTCTATGAAATGCCGCAGTGATTCTGAGAAAGCCCTATTTAGCTGCAGTCACGCAGCCAGACTGTGATCCATGTTGCCTGCAGTTGAGGCAGCAAGAATCCAGTTATAGGTTCCCAATAACTCATTCTGCAGCTATCAACAGAAAGGTGATAGAAAATGGTGCAACATTTTTAATGAAGGCCAATTGTAAAAAAAAATAAATAAATAATTTTTAGCACCAAATATTTGCACTTCAGTTTAAAAAAAGAAAAAAAAAATGTCCCCAATGTCCCTTCAACTGCACTTGGCTTCTATCTATATCTATCTATATTTATAGAGATATCAAAAGATAGAGATATCTATGGATATATCTATGGATATATCTATGGATATACTGTAGCTATGGATATATCTATGGATAGATAATAGCAAGGCCGATGTTTATTAATGAACAATATTTTACTCTTCGCCACGACAGCACCCACTTGGAGAGAGGGATCCGCCCATAGGAACAGGAAACCTACAGAGATAAAAGAGGGCGGTCCGCCTCTCCTCCTCTGTTGGTTTCCTGTTCCGATGGGAACCGCAGGATTCTCTACAAATCATACCTGGGCCAAGGAACCGCCTGTGCGGTATCTGCGGGAACGGCAGGGGTTCCGGTCCGGAAGCAGTGACGGGGGAGTGCTGGGGTCTGGCTCCCTCCTCGTCTGGGCAGCAGCAGCGCAATAAGAAACACCGGTACCAGCTGGGGTCCCTTACTTCCTGCATTCCGGAAGTTCGGTGGGCCCAGTTCCACACAATGGAATTACAGTATCAAATTCTCTTAGAACAAACCCATGACCGGGGGAATTTGACAAAGAAAATTACCCTTTCTCAGACTGTCCTAACCTCCCTAAATGGTGACTAGAGGAGGATAACATATCGGGAGGAGTACCATGGGTAATAACATCCTTCCGTATAGTTACTACTGACGCTAGCCCCACAGGATGGGGAGCTCATATGGGAAGCACCATCGCCCAAGGCGGGTGGGATATAAGTGAGGATCAGGATTCTTCAAACTTGAAAGAACTGAAAGCAGTTAGTCATGCATTATATCATTTTCTTCCACAGTTACGAGGGGAAAACATGAGGATACTTTCAGACAACACCACAGTGGTCGCATATCTGAACAGGCAAGGTGGGACTCGATCAGTCGCATTAATGTTTTCTGCAAGAAAGATCTTGTCCTTAGCCGAAAAACATTTTTTGCCTCTTTTGGCCATTCACATAAGAGGGAGAGACAAGTCGGAAGCAGACTTTCTAAGCCGCCATACGCTACGGCAAGGGGAGTGGTGCCTGAGCCGGCGAATATTCACACGTATTGTGTCAATTTGGGGTCTTCCCCAAATAGATCTCTTCGCCACCAGGGAGAACAGGCAGGTGCAAAGATTCGCCTCGCTAAATATCAGAGACGATCCGGAAATTCTGGATGCCCTTCAAACCCCATGGCAGATCAAGCTGGCATACGCATTTCCCCCAATCATACTACTACCGCAGGTGATCAGGAAGATCAGGACGGAGAAGGCACGAGTTATCTTGATAGCGCCATCCTGGCCCAGGAGGCCATGGTTCTCTTGTCTCCAAGCAATGTCAGTGACCGATCCTAGGGTGCTTCCTTCAACCCCCAAGCTCCTCTCGCAGGGGCCATTCTTCCATCCTCAAGTGGACAATCTCCATTTGACGGCTTGGAACTTGAAAGGGAGATGTTGAGAGCAAGAGGATTCTTGGAGAGATTAGTCAATTGTTATGAGCTCATTTTCTCCTTCACCTTTGATGTCCGATGAACTCCCTCTGCTGGTGAAAGGAGGTAGTGAAATTGATTTGGATGGGACAAACCTGTCATCTGAACAGGTGGAGTGTGATTGGACATCCGGAATCTCTGAGTGGAAATAAGACCGCCGATGCCCTGCTGGGTTGCTGGTGATCCTCTCTGCTCTGAGCTCTGGCCTCCAGTTTAGTCCTGTCTACTAAAGCTAAGTTTTTGCTCTGCTATTGTTCCATGAGATTTTGTCTGGTTTACTTAGTGTTTGTGTTCAGCCAGCCCCGGTTGGGACTGGCTGAACTCCATTTTTGTCTCTGATCAGTTGATCTTTTTGCTCTGTTTTCAGAATATACCTGAGTGCTGATATAGTGATTTTGAAGTCTAGTGACTTCAGGGCTTTTTCTATCAGACATGTTGGACATTATTTTTTGGCAGGGTTTTTTGCGTGATTGCAGACAGTTGCTTTTCTTTCCTGTCCTAACTAGTTAGTGAGGGCCCCATCGTTTGCTCAGCCTGTCTTTCTGTCTGTGTTTGTGTTTTCATCTGTTTTCACCATCAATACATGTTGGGGGCTGTCTATTGCTTTGGGGTCTGCTCTGGGGCAGTTTAGATTTCCCCTTTCTTTCTTTAGGTTTATTTAGTTCTCCGGCTGTGAACGAGGTGTCTAGGACCACCACAGGAACAACCCACGGCTACTGTTAGTTGTTGTGAATAGGATCAGGTGTCTTCAATCTGCTAGCTACCAACCTCTCCGGTTTTCTGGACTTAGCTTGTAATTTTGTTTTTTCCTCCTCCGGTGTGACTCATTCATAACAGTCAATACTCTCCTACAGAGCCGAAAACTGGCTACCACAAAAATTTACACCAGGGTATGGAGGAAATTCCTAGAGTTTCACACAGCTCCTGACTCTAGAGAAATTCCGATAACATCGATCCTAGAGTTTCTACAAAAAGGGAAAGATTTAGGACTATCTGTTAACACTCTAAAAGTCCAGGTATCGGCTCTAGGGGCCCTCTATAGTTATAATGTGGCAGGCAATAGATGGATAGCCAGATTCATTTCGACCTGTGAGAGGAGTGAACCGATACACATACCCAGGGTTCCTCCGTGGGACTTAAATCTGGTACTAGAGGCCCTTACATGTCCTCCCTTTGAACCATTAGACTCAATATCCCTTAAGCACCTATCTCTAAAGACAGCACTATTAGTTGCACTAACCTCAGCTAGAAGGGTTAGCGACATACAAGCACTCTCAATAGAACCCCCTTTTCTGATGACATTCCAGGATCATCTAATATTAAAACCAGACCCCTCATACCTATCAAAAGTAGCAGGAAAGTTTCATAGGTCACAGGAGATCCACCTCCCCTCATTTTTTAGTAACCCTTCTACCCCAGAAGAAGAAAAGTTTCATACACTAGACGTTAGAAGAGCAGTATTACAATACATCGAGAGGTCTAGCAGCTGGAGGAAGAGTAGGGCTCTATTTATTTCCTTTCAGGGCCAAAAGAAGGGATATGAGGTCACAAGGGGTACCCTGTCTCGGTGGATCAGAGATGCGATCAGTCTGGCATACTCCGTGAGCAATGAAGATCCTCCGGAGGGTATCAAGGCACACTCCGCCAGAGCTATGGCTTCCTCTTGGGCAGAGAGGGGAGACGTCGCAATCGAGTCGATATGTAAGGCTGCAACTTGGTCTACGCCCTCTACCTTTTAGAACCACTATATGCTTGATTTATCATGCTCATCTGACCTAGCCTTTGGTAGAGCGGTCCTCGGCACGGTGGTCCCTCCCAGGTGAAGGTGTCTGAAAGTCTCTCCAAGTGGGTGCTGTCGTGGCGAAGAGTAAAAAGCCGGATTACTTACCGGTAATGCTCTTTTAATGAGTCCACGACAGCACCCGTTCACTAACCCTCTCTAGAAGTTAACATATTGTATATACACCTTCTTGGATGTAAAATTAATAAATTTTGAATGTTAAATAATATAATGGCCTAATAATTGGCGGTCCTCTGGGTACTCTGAAATCCAACTGAGGAGGAGAGGCGGACCGCCCTCTTATCTCTGTAGGTTTCCTGTTCCTATGGGCGGATCCCTCTCTCCATGTGGGTGCTGTCGTGGACTCATTAAAAGAGCATTACCGGTAAGTAATCCGGCTTTTTTATTTAAAAAAAAATAAAAAGCGTGGAAAAAAATGACGTGGGCTCCCACGCAATTTTCTGCGCCAGAGGGGACAGCCAATAGCCTGGGGCCAATATTTATAGCCTGTGAAGGGGGTAATACCCATGGCCCCTTCCCAGGCTATGAATATCAGCCCGCAGCCTTTACTGGCTATTAAAATAGGGGGACCCCCCCAAAAAATGACGTGGGGTCCCTTTATATTTTATAGCCAGAAAGGCTACACAGAGAGCTGCAGGCTAATATTCATAGCCTAGGAAGGGGCCATGGATATTGACCCCCCCTGGCTACGAATACCAGCACGCAGTCGCCCCAGGAATAGCACATCTCTAAGATGCGCCAATTCTGGCACTTAGCCCCTCTCTTCCCACTGCTGTGTAATGGTGGCATATGGGGTAATAAGGGGTTAATGTCACCTTGATATTGTAAGGTGACAGTAAGCCCAGTTAATAATGGAGAGGCATCCATTATTAATCTTATATTAATAAAGGATTAAAAAAAAACACACACATAAGAATAAAGCATTTTAATTAAATAAAACACAACACATTTTTTCATAATTTTTATTACACGCCCAGATCCTAGCAAAGCCATCGATCACCTGCAAAAAAAAATAAAAAAACAAACCAACGATATACTCCCTGTCCGACATAATCCCATTAATAACAATTGTCCCACAACGATCTCCCCTATAGAGCTGTCACATCAGTAGATGTGACCTTTCTAGAGGCCTCTGATGACACACTGATCGGAGATAACCTCCAGCAGTGTGTCATCGGAGATAAGCCTCTCGCTTTACGGCACTACAGCGTGAGAATTTTCTCTCGTTGTAGTGCCGCAAAGTGACAGGTGAGCTTAGGTGACCTGTTGGCGTTGGAGTGATACAATGATCTCCATCATTGTATCACTGGAGCCCCTGGAGAGCGGTCGCATCAGCTGATGTGACGGCTCTCCACGGGAGATCGTTGTGGGACAATTGTATTAATTGGATTACGTTGGACAGGTAGTATAGGCTTTGTTTATTATTTTAATTTTTTTTTCATGTGATCGATGGCTTCAGAGATTAGCAGTATATGGTAAGTATGAACTATATATGTGTGTGTGTTTTTTTTTTTGTTTTTTTGTTACATTCAACACATTAGCCGGATGATGGGACTACTACTGTCCCATCATTGGCTAATGTATCAATCACTGTCAGTGTAGCAGGCATAGCCAGATAGGACTTGTAGTCCCATTGGACAATGCCTGCATACACACACACAGATGCACACGCAGGCCCCCCGCAGAAACCCGCATACCTGCGCATAGCCCCCGCACAGATCCGCATACCTCCGCACAAACCCCCGCAAAGGCCCGCCACACACGCACACACACATAGCCCGCACACACCATACAGACACACAGTACCGGCGCATGCGCAGTTAAAAAAAAAAAAACGGAATCCTTCGCCGGATTCACCTTCCATTCTAGCAAAAATTGGACAGCAACGGATCCATCGCTGTCTGATTTTTCGACGTAGACAAAAAAAATGTTTCTATGTCCATTGTCTCCGGCCGACGGACAAAGAATTTCCGACGGATCCGTCGATCGACGAATGGAACGTGCGGCCATCCGTCGCTAATACAAGTCTATGAGAAAAAACGGATCCAGCGGCATCAGTCGCTGGATCCGTTTTTTTCAAAATTTGACGGATTGCGACTGATGGCAAAAAACTGATATGTGAAAGGGGCCTTACCCTCACATCAGTTTCTTCATCATGGCTTACCTCTGAGATGTGGCCTGCCAGAATGGCCTATAGGATTGCTACCTCTAATAGAAGACGCTTCATGCATAGCGTTTCCCCTGCGTCATTGCTTGGCTTATAAATCTCCCTATGCCAGCGTGGTGGTCTCCTCAGAGAGAAACTTTACCCCCTAAAAATCCACATGTAACACAATTTTTCTGTGGAATTCTGGGAAAAATATGCCTTGTGTGCTACTACCTTTTTTAAAGGGTTTGTGTGTATTTTGCATTGACCATAGGAAACCATGTCGCTAGAAATTAGAAATGTGAAACCATCGTTTCAAATCATTTAGAAAGTTTCTAGTAACATTACTATTCCGAGCTTACTAAGGTCAGGTTCACAAATGGCCTTTTATTGCTGTTTTTTCTTATTCTCAGCCACAGTATGGGGCCTGTGATAACCGACCAGTTTTCAGGTATGTGCACACATTAAGTATTTGCACTAGAAATTTCGGCATCAAAAAGCTGCACTTTGCAGTTCCATAAAAATAAATAAGGTTTCTGAAGTCTCATGCACAGGTTGCTTATTTTTTCCTTGCAGATTTGAAGCCGTTTCATACTTGTAGCATGTCAATTCTTTCCGTGTTTTTCAGCGTTTTTCGCCCATTCAATCAAGTGGTGAAAAAAAAGTGCATGAAACATTTTTTTTTGCTAAGAGACCGTTTTGGTGCAAAAATTTCTGCTGTAAATACTCAGTGTGTGCAGTGCACTCACTCTAAAGGTATATATTGCTTCCATTTTAGGGAGTCTCTGCTGCTGGGCAAGTTGTGTCTCTGAAGGTGTGACTGATCGACAACATAGTGGAAAAAATTAACGGTCACCTGCCTTCCCAAATAAGAATAATAGGTAAGGACGTTCTTTGTAGTTTGTGGTATGGAAGGGCCTTGTGATTTATTATTTTATTAAAGTGACTGATTTACTGGGACTGATTTTGTAATGTAAAGACATAGCTGTAATGAATGAAGAAAGCTGCTTTGTTGTTCTTTCGTTAATCACCTTTTGAAGTTCTCTGATTAGATTTCGGTGCACAGGGGCCGGACTGTACAGAGGGTCTTCTCCTCCTTTTCTCTGATTCCCCGGCTCCTCCGCCTGCCTATGGTCTCTGAATGACCTGCCTCATCTTGTGTGAAATCTCAGCAGTGACCTGTCATTCAGAGACCTCAGCAGAGGGGCCAGAAAATCAGAGACAGGAAGGAAATCTGGCCCCTGTGCACTGAAAACTTATTAGCTGAGAAAGGTATCAATCTAATCAATATTACAGCACCATTACAGCCATGTGTAATGCATAGATAAAATATCATTTAGATTTTTGGGAAGAATGGAGTCTTTTATGCAACCTAAACAATTGACTTTGCACATTATTCTCATGTTTCATTTCCTCATAAGAGGACTGAAACGAGGTACAGGACGGGTTAACTCCAAGATCTCGTGTGATGCCCGTACCTATTCCTTCACACTACCTTTTGATAAAGTTAATGAACTGCTTGCGCTCTACAAAGGGACACACAATTTCCATAATTTCACATCCCAGAAAGGACCTTGGAACCCCAGTGCTAAACGTTATATCATGGAGATGAATTGTGAGCCTCCTTTCCTGCAGGGCGGCCTGGAGCTGGCCGTGATTAAGGTGAAAGGACAGAGCTTCATGATGCATCAGATACGCAAGATGATTGGACTGGTTATTGCAGTGGTGAAAGGATATGCTCCACCATCTATAATGCAGAGGATCTGGGGAGAGGAAAAAGTGGACATACCCAAAGCTCCAGGCCTGGGGCTGGTACTAGAGAGGGTCCATTTTGAGAAGTGCAATCGGCATTTTGGGAATGACAGCCTTCATGAGTCATTGGACTGGGCAGAAGAGGAGAAAAAAATTGAGGCATTTAAGTAAGCACATATCTATCCCACAATTATTCAGACTGAAATTGAAGAAAAGTCCATGGCAAGCTGGCTAGCCACTTTACTCATTCATGACTACGATGCAACTTCTCAGGGGCAGAATATGATCAACCATAAGGTAAACCATTTTTATAAATATATTAATAAGGGTGAAAGTGCGAGCAGATATGGCTATCAAATTAGGACCCCCCCACAGGTCGCCTAACGACCCCTTTAGATAAGCCAATTATTGGGAAACAAGCTGTTGTCTGTTTCTGACTATCAGACCCTTTATAATCTGGCAATTGCCGTATGAATGAGCAAAATGCTTTTTTGTCAGGTGCAATGATTTTTAAGCCAGCCTCAAAGTTACTGCTATTGGCAGCATATAGTGTTGTGTGAATGAGGGATGTACTGCCGATAACATATTTGTGCAAAGAACAATCATATGGACAGCACGGTGGCTCAGTGGTTAGCACTGCAGCCTTGCAGCACTGAGGTCCTGGTTTCAAATCCTACCAAGGACAACATCTGCAAGGAGTTTGTATGTTCTCACCGTGTTTGCATGGGTTTCCTCCGGTTTCCTCCCACATTCCAAAGACATACTGATAGGGAATTTAGATTGTGAGCCCCATTGGGGACAGCGATATTAATGTCTGTAAAGCACTGTGGAATTATTAGCAAGCATTCTGTGTCCTTAGAATGTTTTTTAGCCTATATACAGGGGCCAGTAAACTACCGCTAATTGGCTTACAAATAGGTGATTGACGGTCATTTAATGGCTTAGATCGTCTCATCTAATGGGGGCATAAGTCCTGAATGAGTAGGGATTTCAAAGAATATATTGCAAGTTCTACTGGATTCTCCATAGACGCCCGTATATCAGTCTGCTTTGCTCTATAGCAGATGTATGGCAAATCAGACGGCATCTTCCATATGAGAGGTTTCCTACAAGATGTTGGTTCTGCTGCCGTTTTGAGAATCTTGTACAGCTGCAAATGTAATAATCATTACTAATACCCACCGCCTTTTCTTCTACCCTCTGCCTTTTCTACTACCCTCTGCCTTTTCTTCTACCCTCCGCGTTTTCTACTACCCTCCGCCTTTTCTACTACCGCCGCCTTTTCTACTACCTTCTGCCTTCTACCCTCCGCATTTTCTACTACCCTCCGCGTTTTCTACTACCCTCCGCCTTTTCTACTACCTCCGCCTTTTCTACTACCTTCTGCCTTTTCTACTACCCTCTGCCTTTTCTTCTACCCTCCGCTTTTTCTTCTACCCTCCGCTTTTTCTTCTACCCTCCGCTTTTTCTTCTACCCTCCGCCTTTTCTACTACCCCTCTAGTTCATCTGCATACATTCAGATACCTTATTCCGCATGCTTTGCACTTCTGATATGACGTTTTAGATACACAATTTGACTGTCAGTCTTGCATTGAAATATTTTAGTTAGAAAACGGTATATAATGGTATTCTCCCATTGTCTTTTAGGTGCTCTCATTACACAATCTGACACTGTCCATCCATTATTATTAGGCCATGTTCACAAGATCATATTTTCAGTTCAAATTTTGTCCGTGAAAATAAAGACAGCACTCGGACCAATGCTATTCGATAGGGCTGTTCAGATGTGCCAGGTTTTTTTTTACAGAACTGATCTGTGAACGGGAAGAAAATCGCTGCATGCAATAGTTTTTAGT
Organism: Dendrobates tinctorius; assembly: GCF_039654945.1. NCBI lineage: Eukaryota > Metazoa > Chordata > Amphibia > Anura > Dendrobatidae > Dendrobates > Dendrobates tinctorius. Next base: position 5,624,698 of record NW_027361741.1, on the reverse strand, counting down.
GTCGGGATGAGACGTGTCTATTCAAGTCTATGCTTGTGCAAACAAATTAGATCCCACACGGATCCACCAGATAGCACCCAATTTTTACAGATACATTGTAATTGTTTAACACATAAAACTGTATTTGGGTTTATAAGTGTTAATATCTGCTGATGTATAAAGATGGGTGCCATATGGAAGGCAAAGGATGAGAATGGAGATGACTCTCAGATGATTTTTTTTATCTGCTCATGCCCACTTTGCCTTGGTGTCAGACTGCCCATTACGCACATCCTAATGGCAAAGGGAATTGCAATACCTAGTGGTCAGTTCATTCATATATTTCCAGGATGAATGACACACTGCATGTATTTACACATTAGATTTAATCTTTCCGTTGTTTAGGTTTCTTTTTTTGCTAATTCTGTAATATTTTAAAATAGGTGGAAGCAGCGGTGCACAGTGATGACGATGGAGGCTCTGACTGATCGCTCGTCATATCTAACGTTACATCATTCCACAATTTGGAGACATCTTACAGGAGGCGCTTTGTGTAATACTGGGCACAGTAATGACTAGCAATTTAATTGGGGTACGAGGTGTATAAACCATGATCCTCTTTCAGGCTACTGCTTGATTTTATTTTGTTTTGTTTTTTTTCCTTTCATGAAAGGTTTATACCTGTGGATAATCAGAAGGAATGTCTGATAACACAATCCATATCGATCTGGTAAGTTAGGTGAGAGTTGGCATAACAGAAGCGTAAAAGCCAGTAAGGACTGAGCAGGGCAAGATGGGTTCATAGCCTCTGCCAAGTAATGGCCTTCCAGAGGTCAGAGGATTTTTCTGTGCCGTGCCTTGGGCATAAGTGGTCTCATACAAAATGGTGTACATTTTCATTGCTGACTTACAGGGGTTGTCCTCTACCTGGACATTCCCTATTTAAATTAAGTACAGTAGTCCTGCTGATTGAGAGCAGGGCTCAAAAGCCTGGCAGACCGAGTGTTGCCATAACTGGAATGGTGCTGGTCTGGGAGATGCGTATATGTTGTTTTTATTTAATGAAGGGGACTACTTCACTTAAAAAGAGGTGATCCAGGTAATGGATTTTCCATTTAGAGAGCTATTTGTAATCTCTAGGCTGGAGAAATCAACCATTAATGTGAGATCTCCTACCATCTGATTATTATTATTATTATTATGCATTTATATAGCGGCATTTATTCCATGGCGCTTTACATGTGAAAAGGGGAAATATAGACAAGTATAGTAAACATATGTAAGACAAGGGACACACAAGTACATAAGGAGAGGGGGCCCTGCCCGCGAGGGCTCACAGTCTACAGGGATGGGTAAGGATACAGTAGGAGAGGGTAGAGCAGGTCTTGCTGTGGTTCAGTAGATGGAGGATCATTGCAGGCTGTAGGCTTGTTGGAACAGGTGGGTCTTCAGGTTCTGCTTGAAGGTTTCCTGTTGTGAGTTCATTTTCTGGTCCACCAGTGGTGAGTTTGCCTTCCAGACTCCCTCTGGTGGTGACAGGAGGTGGTGAGGCTGATTTGGTCAGTGGGGATCTACAGTCATGGCCAAAAGTTTTGAGAATGACACAAATATTATATTTTCACATGATCTGTTGGCCTCTGGTTTTTATGTGTGTTTGTCAGATGTTTTTATCACATACAGAAATATAATTGCAATCATATTATGAGTAGCAAAAGGTTATATTGACAGTTAGAATGAGTTAATGCAGCAAGTCAATATTTGCAGTGTTGACCCTTCTTCTTCAGGACCTCAGCAATTCTCCCTGGCATGCTCTCAATCAACTTCTGGATCAAATCCTGACTGATAGCAGTCCATTCTTGCAAAATCAATTCTTTTATTTTGTCTGAATTTGAAGGTTTTTGTTTGTCCACCCGTCTCTTGATGATTGACCACAAGTTCTCAATGGGATTAAGATCTGGGGAGTTTCCAGGCCATGGTCCCAAAATCTATATGTTTTGTTCCCTGAGCCATTTAGTTATCACCTTTGCTTTATGGCAAGGTGCTCCATCATGTTGAAAAAGGCATTGCTGATCGCCAAACTGCTCTTGGACGGTTGGGAGAAGTTGCTCTTGGAGGACATTCTGGTACCATTCTTTATTCATGGCTGTGTTTTTAGGCAAGACTGAGAGAGAGCCCATTCCCTTGGCTGAGAAGCAACCCCACACATGAATGGTTTCAGGATGCTTGACAGTTGGCATGAGACAAGACTGGTGGTAGCGCTCACCTGGTCTTCTCCGAATAAGCCGTTTTCCAGATGTCCCAAACAATCGAAAAGGGGATTCATCAGAGAAAATGACTTTACCCCAGTCCTCAGCAGTCTACTCCCTGTACCTCTTGCAGAATATCAGTCTGTCCATGATGTTTTTCCTGGAGAGAAGTGGCTTCTTTGCTGCCCTCCTTGAGACCAGGCCTTGCTCCAAGAGTCTCCGCCTCACAGTGCGTGCAGATGCACTCACACCTGCCTGCTGCCATTCCTGAGCAAGCTCTGCACTGCTGGTAGCCCAATCCCGCAGCTGAAACACTTTTAAGAGACGGTCCTGGCGCTTGCTGGTCTTTCTTGGGCGCCCTGGAGCCTTTTTAGCAACAAGGGAACCTCTCTCCTTGAAGTTCTTGATGATGCGATAGATTGTTGACTGAGGTGCAATCTTTCTAGCTGCGATACTCTTCCCTGTTAGGCCATTTTTGTGCAGTGCAATGATGACTGCACGTGTTTCTTTAGAGATAACCATGGTTAACAGAAGAGAAACAATGATGCCAAGCACCAGCCTCCTTTTAAAGTGTCCAGTGGTGTCATTCTTACTTAATCATGACAGATTGATCTCCAGCCCTGTCCTCATCAACACCCACACCTGTGTTAATGGAGCAATCACTGAAACGATGTTAGCTGGTCCTTTTAAAGCAGGGCTGCAATGATGATGAAATGTGTTTTGGGGGATAAAGTTCATTTTCTAGGCAAATATTGACTTTGCAAGTAATTGCTGTTAAGCTGATCACTCTTTATAACATTCTGGAGTATATGCAAATTGCCATTAGAAAAAATGAAGCAGTAGACTTTGTAAAAATTAATATTTGTGTCATTCTCAAAACTTTTGGCCATGACTGTACCACCTGATGGTGATGATGACAATTGGACCTCAGGAATCTTGGATTGGATTTAAGACTGCCTACGCCCTAAGTCAGTGCTGGTGATTGCTTCAGGCTGCTCAGGTCTTTGTTTTCAGCTCTGTTCCAGCCTTCTCAAAGCTAAGTGTTTTTGCTAATGTTAACACTTGATTTTGTTGGTCTATTCAGTTTTTTGTGTGTTCAGCCAGCCCCGGCTGGGCTGTGCTGAACTTCTCTTATTTATCTGTATTTGCCAATTTGCTTTTTAGTCCCTTATTAGATTGGTCTCTTTTTGCTCTGTATCAGAATATTACAGAGTGCTGATATAGTGAGAGAAGTCTAGTGACTTCAGGGTTAATTTTGTTATCAGATGTGTTGGACATTATTTTGTAGGGTTTTTTGGCAGATTGCAGACAGTGTCTTTCCTTTCCTGTTCTTTATAGTTAGTTGGGCCCCATCGTTTGCTCATACTATTTTCTTGCCTGTGTTTGTGTTTCCATCTTGCTTCACCGTCAATACATGTGTGGGGGCTGTCTATTCCTTTGGGGTCTGCTCTGGGGCAATTAGTTTTCCCTTTTCTTGCTTTAGGTTTATGTAGTCCTCCGGCGGTGACGTGGCGTCTAGGAACATCATAGGAACGCTCCACTGCTACTGTTAGTTGTGTGGTTAAGATCAGAGATCTGCAATCTGCATAGTTACGAACCTCTCTGGTTTTCTGGGACTTAGCTTTTTGTTGTTCCTCCTCGGTGACCCATTCATAACAGTTTCCATTGATGGTGAGAGTCTGATGTGTTGCGGCAGGGAGTTCCAGAGTTTTGGGGAAGTGCGGGAGAAGTCTTGTATGCGGTTGTGGGAAGAAGAGATAAGGGGGGAGTAGAGAAGGAGATCTTGAGATGATCGAAGGTTGCGTGCGGGTAGGTACCTAGAGACCATGTCACAGATGTATGGAGGAGACAGGTTGTGGATGGCTTTGTATGTCATTGTAAGGGTTTTGAATTGTAGCCTCTGGGCAATAGGAAGCCGGGGGAGGCTGGGGAATAGCGGGGAGACAGGTGGATTAGTCAGGCAGCAGAGTGTAGGATGGACTGGAGTGGAGCCAGAGTGCTAGAGGGGAGGCCAGAGAGTAGGAGGTTGCAGTAGTCGAGGCGGAAGATAAGAGCATGCACTAGTGTTTTTGTGGTTTCGTGGTTGAGGAATGAGCGGATCCGGGAAATATTTTTGAGTTTGAGGCTGCAGGAGGAGGCGAGGGCTTGGATATGTGGTTTGAAAGAGAGCGCAGAGTCGAGGATCACCCCAAGGCACCGAGCGTGTGGGACTGGGGAAAGAGAGCAGCCGTTGACATTGATGGATAGGTCTGGTGGAGGGGTAGAGTAAGATGGGGGAAAGATGATGAATTCTGTTTTGTCCATGTTCAGTTTGAGAAAGCGAGCAGAGAAGAAAGCTGAGATAGCAGACAGACATTGTGGGATTTCAGTCAGTAAGGAGGTGAGGTTGGGTCCAGATAGGTAGATCTGCATGTCATCGGCATAGAGGTATTACTGCAAACCGTGGGATTCTATGAGCTGTCCCAAGCCGTAGGTATAGATGGAGAATAGTAGGGGTCCTAGGACAGAGCCTTGGGGAACACCGACAGACAGGGGGCGAGGTGAGGAGGTGGTGTGTGAGAGGGAGACACTAAATGTTCGGTCTGTTAGGTATGATGAGATCCAGGATAGGGCCAGGTCTGTGATGCCAAGAGATGAGAGACTCTGTAGCAGGAGGGAATGGTCTACAGTGTCGAAGGCAGAGGACAGGTCCAGGAGAAGGAGGACAGAGTAGTGTCGCTTGCTCTTGGCGGTTAGTAAGTCGTTAGTGACTTTAGTTAGGGCAGTTTCAGTTGAGTGATGCGGTCGAAAGCCAGATTGTAACCGGTCAAAGAGGGAACAGGAGAGAGGTGGGAGGACAGTTCAAGATATACATGCTGTTCCAGCAGTTTTGAGGCGTAAGGGAGAAGAGATATTGGGCGATAGTTAGACACAGAGGATTGGTTAAGGGAGGGCTTTTTGAGGATGGGTGTGATTGAGGCATGTTTGAAAGATGAGGGAAAGACACCATTTGTAAGTGAAAGGTTGAAAAGGTGCGTTAGAGATGGGATGAGGACTGTGGCCAAGTTAGGGATGAGGTGAGACGGGAGTGGGTCGAGGGCACAAGTGGTGAGGTGTGATCTCAACAGAAGGGTGAGAGCTGATCTCCTGTCATAGTGGAGAAGCTGGCTTTTGCAGAACAGGACTGAGCGGCTAAGAGGGGCATTGGGGGCTGCGGGCCAAAGTTTTGTCTGATCGTGTCGATCTTCTGCCTAAGGAAGGAGGCAAAGTCTTCAGCAGAAATGAGAGGAGGGGGAGGAGGTGTTGTGGAACGGAGTAGAGAATTGAAAGTTTTGAAGAGCTGTTTAGGGTTGTGAGACAGGGAGGATATGAGCGATGCGAAGTAAGTTTGTTTTGCGGCAGAGAGCGTGGACTTAAAGCTGACAAGGGACTGCTTGTATGCGTTGAAGTTCTCAGTAGAATGGGTTCTCTTCCATCTCCGCTCAGCGGCCATGGAAACCCGTCTCAGTTCTTTGGTCAGGCTGGTCAGCCAGGGCTGCCTGTTGATTGTTCAAGTTTTGCTCTGCGTGAGGGGGGCAGCCGAATCAAGTGTTGCTGTTATTGTGGTGTTATAAAAAGTGGCAGCAGCATCTGTGTCATGAAGGGAAGCTATGTCTGTAAGAGGGAGAAGGAACTCAGAGAGTGATTGTAAATTGAGGTGTTTGAGATTCCTGCGAGGGTGAGCGAGTTTATGGAGCAGGAGTTGCGCAGTAGGAGAGGAGAGGGATCCATGGATTTACAATTTACAATCATCTTGCAAATTTGTTTTCTTCCAACGCCAGCTCCTATTGTGATACGAGTGGGCAGTCCTGTGTAAAAGTACCTATGGGATGGAAGTTACATGTAAATCCATGTGCCTAGTTCATCTGCGATTTGTAACTTGCATCCCATAGGACAACCTTGCGGTACTTTTACACAGGACTGCCCACTCGTATCACAATAGGAGCTGGCGTTGGATGAAAACAAATTTGCAAGATGACTTCACTGCTTTCAAACAGGTAACACTCACTTTCAAATCTACCCTCACCTCTGCTAAACAGGCCTACTTCACAACCCTCGCATCTTCCCTATCCTACAATCCCAAACAGTTATTCAACACTTTCAACTCCCTCCTCCACCCACCACTGCTCCCTCCAACCTCTCTCATCTCTGCTGAGGACTTTGTCACACACTTCCAAAATAAGATCGACCAAACAAGGCAAGTCTTCATTGTTCAACCACCACAACCCCTTTGTATACCAGACCAATGCCCAAACCCCATAACCTCCCTCTCCAACATCACTGAAGAGGAGCTTAATCGCCTCTTCTCCATATCGCACCTCACAACCTGTACACTTGACCTCATCCCATCCCATCTCCTCCCCAACCTCACCACCACACTTATTCCATCCTGTTATGAATGAGTCACCGTAGGAGGCAGACACAAAAATAGCAGCTAAGTCCAGAAAACTGGAGAAGTTGGCAACTATCAGATTGCAGACCCCTGAACCTAACAACACAACTAGCAGTAGCCGTGGGGGGTTCCTACGGTGCCCTAGACCCCTCGATCACAGCCGAGGAAAACTAAATAGCCTAAAGACAGAAAAGGAAAACTAAACTGCCCCAGAGCAGACCCCAAAGTAAAAGGCAGCCCCCAACATATAATGACGGTGAAGCAAGATGAAAAAACACACACACAGATAGAAAGATAGGCTGAGCAAACAATGGGGCCCAAACTCACTAAAATAGGATAGGATAGGACAGCTGCTGTCTGCAATCTGCAAAAACCCTGAAAAGACATAAGCCAACAGGCTGATATGGAAAAAGGCCCTGAAGCAGCTAGGCTTCAAAAACTATATCAGCACTCAGGTATTTTCTGAAGACAGAGCTAAAGGAATTCAGATCACCCCAGCAGGGAATGACAGAAATCCAGCAAAACAAAAACAACGTACAAATGCAAACGGCAGAGCAGAAAACTTAGCTTTTGGAGAGCAGGAATTCAGACTGGTATCCAAGGATCCACAGAGAAATCACCCGCAGAGCAGACGGGCGAGGACAGCCTTATATCCAGTCAGAAACTCCACTCAGCCAATCATCATCATTAGACCCAGATGCCTGATAATCAGGCTCACTATCTTTCTTTACCAGAAGAGGGAGTTCATCGGGCCTCAGTGGTAAAGGGGAAAATGAACTCACAACACCATCCCTAACCCACCTCTTCAACCTATCACTAACGTCCAGTACCTTCCCTTCTGCTTTTAAACATGCCACAATCATGCCTATCCTTAAAAAGCCTACCCTTGACCCAACGGCTATGTCCAGCTATTGCCCAATATCACTGCTCCCATTCACTTCCAAACTCCTGGAGCTGCATGTCCACGCTGAACTTTCCTCTCACCTCTCATCTATCTTGCTCTTTGACAATCTACTATCTGGTTTCCGCCCCCACCACTCCACTGAGACTGCCCTGACCAAAATTACTAACAACTTACTTACAGCCAAAGCAAACGGACAATACTCTATACTCCTGCTTCTAGACCTGTCCTCTGCATTCGACACAGTTGACCACTGCCTCCTACTACAGATCCTCTCCTCCTTTGGCATCAAAGACCTCGCCCTATACTGGATCTCCTCATACCTTTCAAACCGCACATTCAGCGTCTCCCACTCCCACACTACCTCCTCATCCCACCCTCTCTCTGTTGGAGTCCCCCAAGGCTATGTTCTAGGACCCCTACTCTTCTCAATTTATACCCTTGGCCTGGGTCAACTCAAAGTCCCATGGATTCCAGTACCTCCTTTATGCTGACAACACTCAGATCTAACTCTCTGGCCCAGACGTCACATCTCTGCTGTCCAGAATCCCGGAGTGTCCATCAGCCATATCCTCCTTCTCCTCTCGCTTCCTCAAGCTCAATGTGGACAAATCTGAACTCATCATCTTTCCTCCATCTCACAGATCTTGCTTATCTGACCTATCCATCACAATAAATGACATCACGCTTTCCCTAGTACCGGAAGTCCGCTGCCTCGGAGTAACCCTTCACTCTGCCCTGTCCTTCAAGCCACACATCCAAGCTCTTTCTACCTCCTGTCACCCCCAGCTCAAAAATATTTCCAGAATCCGTCCTTTCCTCAACCCTCAATCTACTAAAATGCTTGTGCATGCCCTCATCATCTCCCGCCTCGACTACTGCCACATCCTTTTCTGTGGTCTCCCTGCTAACACCCTCGCACCTCTCCAGTCCATCCTTAACTCTGCTGCCCGACTAATTCATCTCTCTCCTCGCTACTCTTCCGCTTCTCCCCTCTGCAAATCTCTTCACTGGCTTCCATTCCCTCAGCGTATCCAGTTCAAATTACTAATACTGACCTAAAAGGCCATCTATAACCTGTCTCCCCCATATGTCTCTGAACTAATCTCCCGATACCTTCCCTCACGTAATCTTCGGTCATCCCAATACCTCCTTCTCTCCTCCACACTTATTCGCTCCTCACCCAACCGCCTCCAAGACTTCTCCCGAATAGCCCCCATCCTCTGGAATTCTTTGCCCCAACATGTCCGACTATCAACCACATTCAGATCCTTCAGACGGAACCTGAAAACCCACCTTTTCAAGAAAGCCTACAGCCTGCAATGAGCCCACTACCTCCTCACCACTACCGGAGATATCACCTCAACCAACACCGGAACTGCTGCAACCCACCAACCTACTGTCTCCTTCCTCACCATCCTGTAGCATGTAAGCCCGAAAGGGCAGTGTCCTCTCCCCTCTGTATCAGTCTGTCATTGTAAGTCTGTTTACTGTAAGTGATATCTGTAATTTGTATTTAACCCCTTATGTACAGCATCATGGAATCAATGGTGCTATACAAATAAATAATAATAATAACCTTTCAATATAACAGTCCGTTTATTATCTGGAGGCGCTCCCACTGCCGGAGTATCTTCATTGCTTCTGGAGTCAAAGTATTCCGCTGTTCCTGACTAGGCAGCTTTTTCAGTGTTATTATTATTATTAATATTATTATTTATTTATATAGCACCATTAATTCCATGGTGCTGTACATGAGAAGGGGGTTACATGCAAAATTATAGACATCATTAAACAAATGTTAGGCGTCAGGTTTCTGCATCTGCTCTGCAGGAATCCAGAGCCTCACATTCTGCGGTCTCCTGCTGTCTATCTACCGCAGAGGAGATTGCTTTGCAGCAGATCGCTCCAGAGACTAAGTCCCTCTGTTCTCCTACTGGGCATGCTCACGAGATGATCTCCCATTGGAGATCGGAAGTCATGTGCCCAGGTCCTGCTCCAGATATCATTGGTCCATCTCGGAGATCTGGAAGCTTCCGGAAGGTCCCGGCTATAAAAAGTGTGCATGACCGTATGGCCATGCGCTAGTATAGTCTCTAGTTGCTACTGTGTGAATGATGATGGATGTATGAACCTGCGGATGACTCATTAAGATCCCCTCCCTCTGATATTACGAATGTGTACAGGGACTTAGCTTAGAGCCAGCGCGTGGCAAGCCTCAAGCCACTACAGCATCATCCACAGTGCTAGCATCCGACATTGCACCTGCTTCCTGGCTTTGTCGACTAGCGGCAGTATCCTACGCCGTGCTGCAGTTGTAGTCTCCTTTGGCGTCCGCAGTAGCGACGCTGCACGCACGGTAGGTCTAGACGGACGCAGCTCCTCTGTCTTGGGTCCTGCTCCTGTGACCAGATACCGTGTGTGCATTTACCTGAGACCTGTGACACTAACAGGCTCAGCCTTTTGTGTTTACCTCTGCTGACATCTCTGTGAGCAAACAGAGATTGCTTGCTGCACTTGGGTGACGTTCAACCCGCGTGCACATTTCCACCTTATTGCTCGTCTGTCACTACTTAGCAGCAGTGTTCACACCTATCTGCATGGTGGACCCCGAGCAGCGAACGCACTTTATTATTTATTTTATTTAGTCCGTTCCACCGTTCCTAACAACAAATTTACAGTGACAGACTGGTACAGAGGGGAGAGGACCCTGTCCTTGCGGACTTACATTCTACCGGATAGTGGGGAAGAGACAGAAGGTCGGGGGTGCAACAGCTCTGGTGGTTTTGAGGCGGCGGCTCGGGCGGTGGTGAGGTGGCAGAATGGTTATTGCAGGCTGTAAGCTTTCCTGAAAAGATGGGTTTTCAGGTTCCGTTTGAAGGATCCGAGGGTGGTGGATATCCGGACGTCTTGAGGCGTGGAATTCCAGAGGATAGGGGATATTCTGGAGAAATCTTGGAGGCGGTTGTGTGAGGAACAAATAAGTGTGGAGGAGAGTAGGAGGTCTTGGGAGGATCGAAGATTACGTGAGGGAAGATATTGGGAGATTAGTTTAGAGATATAGGGAGGGGACAGTTTGTGGATGGCTTTGTAAGTTAGTGTTAGTAGTTTGAACTGGATTTATTGATGAATTGGGAGCCAGTGGAGGGATTTGCAGAGGGGAGAGACAGGGGAGTAGCGAGGAGAGAGGTGGATTAGTCGGGCAGCAGAGTTGAGGACAGACTGGAGTAATGCAAGAAAGTTACCAGAGAGGCCACAGAGGAGAGTGTTGCAGTAGTCAAGTCGGGAGATAATGAGGGCATGTACAAGAGTTTTAGTAGATTTTGGGCTGAAGAAGGGACGGATTCTGGAAATATTTTTGAGTTGGGGGCGACAGGAGGTGGAAAGAGTTTGGACGTGTGGTTTGAAGGACAGGGCAGAGTCAAGAGTTACTCCAAGGCAGTGGATTTCAGGTGCCGGAGAGAGCGTGATGCCGTTCACCATAATAGATCGGGTAGGGATGATTCATGAGATGGAGGAAAGATAGTGAGTTCAGTTTTGTCTACATTGAGTTTTAGGAAGCGAGAGGTGAAAAAGGAGGATATGGCTGATAGACACTCCTGGATTCTGGACAGCAGAGAGGTGACATCTGGGCCAGAGGGGTAGATCTGAGTGTCGTCCGCATACAGGTGGTACTGGAAGCCATGGGACTTTGAGTTGTCCTAGGTCAAGAGTATAGATAGAAAAAAGTAGGGGCCTCAGGACAGAGCCTTGGGGGACTCCAACAGAGAGAGGGCGGGATGAGGAGGTAGTGTGGGAGTGGGAAACGCTGAATGTGTGGCCAGAAAGGTATGAGGCAATCCAGGACAGGGCAAGGTCTTTGATGCCAAGGGAAGAAAGAATCTGCAGCAGTAGGCAGTGGTCGACTGTGTCGAAGACAGAGGACAGGTCGAGAAGGAGGAGGATGGAGAACTGTCTGTTAGCTTTGGCTGTGAGTAAGTCATTAGTAATTTTGGTCAGGGCAGTTTCAGTGGAGTGGTGGGGTCGGAAGCCAGATTGGAGGATGTCAAGGAGGGAGTTAGATGTGAGGTGGGAGGAAAGTTGAGCATGGACATGCTGTTCAAGGAGTTAGGAAGCAAAAGGGAGCAGTGAAATGGGGCCGTAGCTGGGCATAACAGTTGGGTCAAGGTTTGATTTTTTGAGGATGGGTGTTATGATGGCATGTTTGAAGGCAGAGGGGAAAGCACCAGAAGATAGGGATAGGTTGAAAAGATGGGTTAGGGCTGGAATGATCATGTTGGTATAGTTGGGGAGCAGGTGGGAAGGGATGGGGTCAAGTGCACAGGTGAGGTGTGGTTTGGAAAGGAGATGAGTAAGCTCTCCTTCAGTGATGTTGGAGAGGGAGGTTATTAGAGAAGGGCAGAGGTCTGGTATGTGGAGTGGGTGGGGTTGGTGGAACAGTAAAGGTTTTCCTTGTTTGGTCGATCTTGTTTTTGAAGTAGGTGGCAGTAGTGTCATCCATTACTACCCATTGAAGTAGTGTCACCCATTGTCTAAACAGAGCAAGTTCACGATCTTCCTGCTGCAACCAGACCCACTTATCCCGGAATCTTCCCAACACTCCTTCCTGATGGGGGGGGCTCGTATCTGATCCAGCATGGCCGCCACCGTCCCAGCGGTCTTCCGGAACCAGGGAACCTCTTTTCCCCCTCCAGCATCTCATCTTTACTTTTTCCAGGTGGTGCATGTCTTGCTCTGGATAGGGTGTTCGGTGTGGGTGTTCTCTGCCCCCCCTTCTGTAAGCGATTCTGTACTGAAACTTCACCAACCAGGCCACCCAGCGCTGTTCCAGGGCCAATAACTTGGCATTCTCCAGATGCGCTATCGGGTTGTTATCAGTGCGCACCAACACCTCAAAGCTGAACAGGTATTCTGCGAATCTCTCCGTCATGGCCCACACCAACACCAGCAATTCCAGCTTGAAGGAAATGTAGTTGTCCGGGTTGCGCTCAGAATCGTGATGTCATGATCCATTTTTTGGATCTGTGCCAGATCTGGATTTCCTCACATTTAAACTTTTTTCCTTTTCGGCCATCAGGGATTAATGTCAGTTTTTCCTCCCGGTGGCCGCTGGTGTTACTACAACTTTAGTTAGTCTGCTGGTGATTTTTTTCCTCCCGGTGGCCGCTGGTGTTACTGCATTGTGAATAATTATCCATGCAGTTGTATGCCACTCCCACCTTTGGTCAGTGCCTTCTTTAAGTCACAAAACGCCTTCTGCCTTTCCTCCCAACGGATGGATCGACCCTTTGCATTCAGGGTACCCCTTTCAGGAGTTCGAGCAATGGTTGCACCACACGGGCAAAGTTCTTCACGAAGCGACGATAGTACTCCGTCAGTCCCCTGAGCGCTCGAACATCTTTTACGGTCTTCGGGGTCGGCCAATCCTGAATCACTGCAATTTTCTCCCACGACGGCTTCTCTCCCTTGGCGGATACGACATGACCTAGGTACTTGATCTGGGTCTGGAACAAGTGGCATTTCTGGGGTTTCACCTTTAGCTCATACTTCTGTAAACGGCTCAGCACTTGATCTAGTCTCCGCAGATGATCTTCAAACAAGGCAGCGTATACTATGATGTCATCTAGGTAAATGAGTGTGGCCTCAAAGTTCAAATCACCTAGGCACCTCTCCATCAGTCGTTTGAACGTATAGGAGGCATTGGCCAGGCCAAATGGCATCCTGTTGAATTCAAAGAGGCCCATAGGAAGTATAAAGGCCGTCTTCGCAAGGTCCTTTTCTGACACGGGTGTCATGATCCATGCTGGATCATGACAGATATAAAGCACAGGTAACCTTTTTTTTTTCCTAAGCTGTGCTTAGGTGGATTTTTGCCCCCGGTGGCCATTAGGATTATTGCACCGTGGTGTCGTCTGTTCTAAGTTTCCCCCCGGTGGTGGTGAGCGTCATCGCACTTGTTTCTTTAGTTTCAGTGCACATGATTATAATGCAGGTGTGATTGCTGGCTCTGCTATAAAAGAGTCACAGGTGTTGCAATCAGTGTTGGTGATAGTGTTCATTTCAACCATCCTTGGTGGAGGAAGGAGCTGGAGAGCTGCTCTGACAGAGCCTGGTGTGAAAGGAGTCATGGGGGATTTCCTTAGCTCTGACAGAGCTTGGTGGCAGCGATTCAGGAGGAGAGTTGCATGCTGGTGGTGGACCCTGTTGCCAGGAGCAAGTGCAACACAGTAAAGCTAAGTGGTGTTTCCTTGTTTGTGTTTTTAATTAGTGTGTATTAGTGCAGCGGTGGGGTCAGTGCCTGCGCCACCCAGCTCCCTAGCAAGGGATAGGTGTAGGGTGTGCTAGGGCGACAGGTTCGTGATCGGCGCCCGGTGCGGAACCGGCATAGGGAACGTTAGGAGCGTTAGGGACACTGACTCAGGGGAGTGCAGGAGGTCTCCACGTCCCCTGTCCCTATCGCAGGGCCCACCATTGTAACTGTTTCCCTACCCCATTGTCTTGTTTTAGTTACCGGCCTGCGAGCCGTGTCACACCTGACAATATCACGTGCCGCGTCCTGTTCTAGTTACCGGCCTGCTGGTCGCTTCACACAGGACGGGTCCACGTGACAGTTATCACCAATCACAACTTTTTTTTGCTCAGCCATGGACCCAGTTCAGCCCTTTGCCCAATTGCTGCAGACCCTTACTAATGAGATTAGGGGGCTGCGCGGAGGGTTGGTGCGGAAGCTGCGGCTGTTGGTGGGCTCTGAGGGCTTGGTCCAGGAACAGGCTCAGCCAGAACCCAATATATCCCTCCCTGACAGATTTTCTGGAGGGCGAGATCAATTCTTGGTGTTCCAACAAGCCTGTAAATTGTATTTCAGGCTGCGCCCTCGTTCATCAGGGAGTGAAGAGCAACAGGTGGGAATCATTATGTCCCTTCTTAAAGGGGATCCCCAATCCTGGGCCTTCTCTCTCTACCGGACGATTCTCCATCTTTAGAGTCCGTGGACGAGTTCTTTGCGGCTTTGGCGTTTGTGTATGGGGATCCTGATGGCGTCGCCCTGGCGGAATCTCGAATCCGTAGGTGTAAACAGGGAGCCTAGGTCGCTGAGGAGTACTGCTCAGAGTTTAGGAGATGGGCCACTAATACTCAGTGGAATGACCCTGCACTTAGAAGTCAATTTGTGCAGGGTTTGTCTCCAAAGTTGCAGGATACTCTGGTACAGTACGCCACCCTCAGGTCGCTGGAGGCTGCCATGTCCCTTGCCATCCGGGTGGATAGACGCCTTAGGGGAAGACATATACAAAAAGTGCCCCCTGATGTCCTCGCTAGGGAGGAGGACCCACCAGTGCGGACGGAGGAACCCAGACAGCCCGGTGTTGTTGATACAAAAAAGGGGGTGTCTGCGGCTCGTCGTGGTGGGGGGTATGCTTTTCCTGTGGGAAGCCTGGCCATTTTATGAGAACCTGCCAAGTCTCCTGATGAACCCATGCAAGTAGTAGCTAGGTTGTATTCGGAGCTGCCTACGGTTCGGGGAGTGGTGTCGGCATGTTTGTACTGTGGGCAGACTGGTCATGTCCTGAAGGCTTGCCCATTGCACGCCAAATTATCTGTGCCATCTGAGAAGCCGCCTTCCCCTGGTCGCTTGGAGGGAGGCGACCAGGGAGTATACATTTCCTCCATTTTGCCCTCCCAAAGTACCATGTCAGCAGAGGTCTTGGCTGGCGGGTTAGCGGAGGTGATACCGGTGTTTTTGGACAGTGGAGCAGGAGTCAGTCTGGTGAATGCTCGCTTTGTCCAGACTCATGGTCTGAGGTGTAGGACGCTAGCCCAGCCTATAAGCGTCCAGGCCATAAACTCTGTTCCACTGAGCCAGGGGAGCTTGACCAAGGTCGTAGAGAATATCCATCTGCGTATAGGACATCATGAGGAGTCCTTGTCATGCTACGTCTTGGAGGGAATGCCAGTACCTATTGTTTTAGGCCTCCCTTGGCTGAAGAGACACAACCCGGTAATAGATTGGCGGGCGAGGGAAGTGGTCAACTGGGGGCACTCGTGCGAGGGCTGCTGCCTAGGAACTACTGTCTCTGCCGACTCTCTGCAACGGACCCCTTCCTCTCCGGTGAGGGCAACAGATGTGCTGCAGGAGAGTAGGGGCAAGTCTCAACCCTCGCCATTGACCAACCCTGGGAGGCGCAGACCTCGTGGTGGAAGGGGTTGGAGGGTGGTGTACCCCTTGGTGAGGTGCGGGGGTGTGAGTGCGGTGAAACGGGGACGCCTCTGTTGTCAATCCCAGAAAGAGTTCTCCAAGTGGTGACAAACGAATGAGTGAATAAACGTTCAGGTCCGGACCTGTGTGTGAACGAGCGTGTATGGGTGGTCACCAAAAAACATCCAGTGGAAGTGTGTTGTGGAGTGTTACCAGCTCATACCAAACATACACATACACAACCCGTTCAGCGCTTCGGAGATGTGTGTTGCCTCCAGAAAATGCGTTGCCGATACCAGCGGGCTCGTTTCTCATCAACTTGACATGCAGGTAGTTGCTGGGGTGAACTCTGGGTCTGGGCGTCCCCGCTGTAGGTGGTTCCCTGATGGGGAGCAGTCTTGAGAGTCCAGAGGCCCCTCATTAAGGGGAGGGTCCTGTCATGATCCATGCTGGATCATGACATATATAAAGCACAGGTAACCTTTTTTTTTTTCCTAAGCTGTGCTTAGGTGGGTTTTTGCCCCTGGTGGCCTTTAGGATTATTTCACTGTGGTGTCGTCTGCTCTAAGTTTCCCCCCCGGTGGTGGTGGTGAGAGTCATTGCACTTGTTTCTTTAGTTTCAGTGCACATGATTATAATGCTGGTGTGATTGCTGGCTCTGCTATAAAAGATATAATAGAAAAAACCTCGGCGCACAATATAATGAGAATCTATTATTTATCCAAAAAGGCATAATATAGTATTGTGAGACCAATGTAATACAGACAGATAATCGACGTTTCGGCTATTAAGCCTTTCTCAAGATTTTATCTGTATAGAAAATGGTCCATATATGTTGCCATTTGGATTCCCATACATTCAATCCATGTGGAAGATATGTGAAAAAACTTTCACCAAGAGAGACCGTCAGGAAAGCGCACAGGCGGACGCCAGTAAGAGTCCTTGAGAAATCTTGAGAAAGGCTTAATAGCCGAAACGTCGATTATCTGTCTGTATTACATTGGTCTCACAATACTATATTATGCCTTTTTGGATAAATAATAAATAATAGATTCACATTATATTGTGTGTCGAGGTTTTTTCTATTATATATTCTATTTTTCCTCTGAGCACCAGATTGAAAGCAGTGAGCACCCCGTTCTCTATTGGTATCTGCTATAAAAGAGTCACAGGTGTTGCAATTAGTGTTGGTGATAGTGTTCATTTCAACCATCCTTGGTGGAGGAAGGAGCTGGAGAGCAGCTCTGACAGAGCCTGGTGTGAAAGGAGTCATAGGGGATTTCCTTAGCTCTGACAGAGCTTGGTGGCAGCGATTCAGGAGGAGAGTTGCATGCTGGTGGTGGACTCTGTTGCCAGGAGCAAGTGCAACAGAGTAAAGCTAAGTGGTGTTTCCCTGTTTGTGTTTTTCCTTAGTGTGTATTAGTGCAGCGGTAGGGCCAGTGCCTGCGCCACCCAGCTCCCTAGCAAGGGATAGGTGTAGGGTGTGCTAGGGCGACTGGTTCGTGATTGGCGCCCGGTGCGGAACCGGCATAGGGAACGTTAGGAGCGTTAGGGAAACTGACTCAGGAGTGCAGGAGGTCTCCACGTCCCCTGTCCCTATCGCAGGGCCCACCATTGTAACTGTTTCCCTACCCCCTTGTCTTGTTTTAGTTACCGGCCTGCGAGCCGTGTCACACAGGACAATATCACGTGCCGCGTCCTGTTCTAGCTACCGGCCTGCTGGTCGCGTCACACAGGACGGGTCCACGTGACAACGGGCACTTGCCAATAGCCACTGGCGATATCCAGCGTCAAGAAGAATTTGGCTTTCCCCAAAGCAGACAGAGATTCCTCACTCCGGGGTAGAGGGTATGAGTCCTTCACGGTGCAGGCGTTGAGTTTGCGGTAATCCACACAGAACCTCAGTGTCCCGTCCTTCCGCTCCAGCACAATGCGAGCTGCCCACGGACTCTGGCTTTCCCTAATGACACCCGACTGTAGCATCTGACCGAGCATCTCTCCTGTTATAACTGGGGGGGAATTTGCCAGTACCGCTCTCGAATGGGTGCTGTATCCCCTGTTGGTATCTTGTGAGTGATCACCATGGTGCAGCCGAAGTCATCCTCATGATTCGCCAAAACGGATTGTATCGCCCCAGTAACTATTCCACTTATTCTACCTTGGTGTGAGTTCAGACAGTTCAGCGCGCATCTGTTCCAGTATGTGCCGACCCTCTTGGATGTATAGAGGTTTTTCTGTCGGAGAAGTGGTGACTTTTACCGACCACGAGTCTTCTGGATTCACTGCCAACTGTATAACCTGGGGTGGTATGACTTCTTTGGGTATGCCCACTACCCGCGCCACTTCACCCCTGTGTGGGACGATAATTTCCTGATCTGTCAAATTGACGCAGACTACAAGTACCATCCCTTCTTGTACCACGGCCAGTGTTCGGGCCACTAAGAGTCCTGCAGGCAATTGTTCCGTTACCAAGGGTTCCAGTTGTACTTCCACCCCCTCCAGCGGGGCATGTGCACACACGAGCAGGGTCAGTATGGTCTGTCCTGGTGGTAGGGTGAGTTGAGTGGAGGCCAGCACAACCACTTTTCCTAACGTTTCCCCCTGACTGGAGACCTCCTGCACCCGAGCTGTATGGATCAACTGTTGAAACACCTGTCACTGGGGGTGTGCGGACTCCACTGTTTTAAAGACATGTGAGAAGGTTCATCGCCCAGCAGTTTTCTGAACTCTTTCAGGATATTCATCCTCATTGTGACGACATGACCGTGGCTCTCTTCCCCCAAGATTAGCACGATATCCCTCCATCCAAGATCCTTCCCGCATAAGGACATCTGCATCTACACCACCCTTGCGACCAGGATGGGCAGGTGATTTGCCGCTGTCAGTTTTACTAACGGGCCCCACTCAGGCTGGAGAGTCTCTGCGAAGTGTCGGCAAAAATATGCTTCGGGCATCATGGACACTTCATACCCAGTATCCACCAGGCAATGCACGGCTCGACCATCGAACTCAGCCCAGACCAGCGGGCATGTAGACACCAGATTTGTGGGACTTTTACTACTCCTTCCTTTCCATTCTGTCTCCGAGTGGCGTCCCCCAGGCTCGGATGCCTCTAGTTTAACGGGCGGCATGGTCGAGGCCCGGCCTGTCGCGCACATTCCCTAGCCATATGTCCTACTTCTCCGCAGTTATAGCAAGCGAAGGGCCTCTGTCGGCGGAACCTTTCGGCCTCATTGCAGACATCCGCCTCACCTTGGCTCCTGACGGCGTACTGGCAGGCTTCAACTTTCTCCTTCACCTGAGCCAACTCCCCTTGAATATTCAACAGCTCTTTTCTCATCTCTTCAACCCATTGGGGTTTAGTAACTATCGACACTGCTGCTTCACCACTCTTGTTAGGCGTCAGATTCCTGTAGCTACACAACAGGAGTCCAGAGCCTCACATACTGCTTTGCAGCAAGTCACTCCTGAGGCTAAGTCCCGCTGCCGCTCCACTGAGCATGCTCATGAGACAATCTCCCATTGGAGCTCGGAAGTCACGTGCTCAGGTTCTTCCCCTGATCTGGTTAGTCCATCTCAGAGATCTGGAAGGTCCCGGCAGCGTACGGCTATAAAAGGACCGCATGGCCGTTCGGCCATGCGCTAGTATAGACATTACTTGCTAGATGTGTGAATGGTGACAGATGTATGATTCTGGTGACTGACTCATTTGAAACCCCTTCCCTCTGATATTACGCATGTGGATAGGGAATTAGTTCAGCAATCAACGCCAGTCAGTGGCAAGCCTTAGGCCTCTGTGCACATCGCGCCTCTACACTAGCGTCCGATCGTGCTACTCCACACGGCACTATCGTCTCGCGGCAGTGTCCTACGCTGCGCTGCAGTTGCAGCTCCCTTTGGCTCCCTCAGTTGCAACGCCGCACACACGGTAGGTCTAGACGTACACAGTTCCTTCTGCCTTTGGTCCTGCACCTGTGACCTGATACCGTGTGTGCATATATCTGAGACCTGTGACGCTAACAGGCTCAGCCTTTTTGTGTTTACTCCTACTGGCATCTCTGTGGTTAAACAGTGATTGCTCTGCGCACCTGGATGACGTTTAACCCCGTGCGCATTATATCGCCATATAGCACGTCTGCCATTACTCAGCAGCAGTTATAACACCTTCTGCACGGTGTACCCCGAGCGGCGAACGCACTTTATTATTTATTTTATTTAGTGCGTTCCTAACAACTCTGGACCTTCCCTACCGGGATCGTCACCCCTGCTCATGTTCACGTAAGCGGGTCTCTTTCCCTATGTCAGCAAAAGTGATATGAGGGTCTGCCCGCACCCGTTCTCTTAGGGTCTGCTTGGTCAGGGCGTCCCGCAGTCCAGTCACCAAAAAGTCACGCAACAGGACATCTGTCGGTCCTATCCCCATCCCGTCCTTTCTATCAATGGCGGTGTGTAACTCTTTGTGATGGTGTGATATGTTATATGGGTGTCATTTTGTGTCTATTTATATTTTACGGATTTCCATAGTGTTCTCTTGTTGCCCTGTATCATTTCGTGTATTCCCCATATTGTCTAGACTCTCAATTACCTTCCAAAAGTCTGATAATTGAATTAGCTCACTTACTGTCTGCAGCCTGACTGTATGCCTCTTTTTGAACCCCCTGTAGTGCCTTAATCCCCAAGGCACCTTTGTCAGGACTGGGAGGCCTGAAAACTGCCCCAACCTGTCTAACTACCCCTGGACATAAGGAGGGGGCTGGGGAGGACAGGAGTTGGTGAAGTCAGACGCTGTGTGGTGATGATCGAGTGAAGACGGCACGTCAGAGAGAAGGGGAAGCATATGGACCCATTTTATCCTCTGTCTGCTGGATTATTAGACTCACATCTCCTTGGACAATCATCCTGTTACTGAACTGCATTTGTGTTCTGGACTATTGTATCCTCAGTGTGGTGGACTGTTTATGAACCTTTTAGTTTTGCCTATAATAAAGGTCTTGGGATTGTTCACACTTCCCGCGCTCTGTTGTGTGGTATCGGAGAAGGACCCGTGACACTCTTGCAGAGCATTCATATATTGCGTAACCATCTCCCCCTCTCTTTGCATTCGGTTAAACAGGCGAGTCCTAAGTTCCCTTATGTCAGTGGGGTCCCAATGGGTCGCCTCTAAGATCTGGAGTACTTTAGCAAACATATCACGGTCTCGGGGGGGTACGCAGCATCACGGAGTCTCGAGCCTCTACATCCAAAGCCATAATGGCCACCTCGGCCTTGAGCGTGGGGGTCATAGGGTGCATTGTCATCATACCTCTCATGCACTCCGTCCAACTCCACAACATAGAATTGGACTCCATAAATTTTGGCAAGTAACTCAGCATGGCCCCCAGAGAGATACTGGTTCGGGGTCCAGCTGCCTGTTCTGCCACCTTCGTGCTATTAGACTGCGTCCTGCCGACTACGCCAAAATGTAAGGGGATAAGATTCGTTGGATGCAGTGAAGAGCCGGAGGCAGAGTAGGGGTTAACAGGATTTACTAGAACAGGTTGTTTTACAGGGAATACTCCACACAGGGAGACAAGAAAAGTTATGGCGACAACGGGACTTGCATACAATACTTGAGAAAAAGGTGTACGAAAAAGGTAACTTATCGCTTTCAGTTCTTGTTGGGGAAAGGTTGGAATATCTCCCGCCAGCGTCGCAGATCGTGGACAATGTCTGTAGCTCTGTTATGGAGTAACGAAAAGCACCGTCTCCCGACAGTGCCGATTTATCCGGTCCCGCTTGGCTTGGGTGCATTGGAACGTAGAAACAGTCCTTCATGCGATCCTCTGAAGAAGTCTCTAGGAACGGAGCAAGTCAGCTTATCTACCGCTGTGGGTGTGAAGGAGTCAGAATGCTGGGGGGTGAATGATGTGGGGTTAGTATTCAGAGCAGTGGGGACAGAGTCAACCTCCTTGTTCTCCCGTCGCCTTCCCGCCAAGTCTGTCTCGTTCCCGCATTCAGTCCCTTTTATCCTCCTTACGCCCCCTGCTGTCCAGTGCAAAGGTCCTCCCCTCCAAGAAGAACCTTCCCCCGGCAACAGTGGTGACAGTCCCAATAGTTCCAGCCTCAAAGTGCCCCGGAAACCGCTGACTGTCTCGGCTCATCTTCTTACATGGCATAAACAATCCAATCACCCAATGAATGAGCAGCATTTTGATCATTTGTTGGGTGATTGCTGATGTTTCCACCTATGAACTCCGGTCTGCGCTGCCAGAATTTATAAGTGGATGCTACACACACACTATGTAACACACACACTGCATGTTACACACACATAGCACACACGCATGTATACAACAAGTATATACACAAACGTATACATATACAATTGTACAAAATACATACATAGACATATGTATACACAGAGCGCCATCAAACAGACACATATATAACTACCAAGTGCCAATACATTCTGATGTCTTCACTACTATAAACCACCAGAAGCTCATACGTTCTAGTTTCAACCACAAACACGGAGCTGAACAAGGTATTTTGGTGCCGTAAGCAAGATAAAGACAATGCCCCCTCTAGTCCTGCCCCAAAGTAAAGAAATGGATCAGAGACTAAGGTAACAGTGTTTGGTGATTTTTGTATTTCAATGTTTGTAAGCCAAATCAGGAGTGGAAGAATCAGAGGAAAGTATAATAGAAACACGTCACCACTTCTGCATTTTTCAACTACTCTTGGTTTTTTGGTTTACAAATACTTTTGCATAATACTGACCAAATACTGAATGTGTGAACGTGGCTTAAGCAATGCAGTACGTGTACCCTCAAAAACAATAGTTTGAAGCAAAGAAGCAGATCATAATGACAATTATCCATTGCAAAGAGGCTTCAAATCAACAGGCACACCCAGCAAATGTACTTCTCACATGAATCAGTGCAACTTCCAAAGGTTTGTCAATATCTGTGATACTACAGTTTTATCAGCAAAACTGAATAAATATTACAAATCCTATTAAGGGCTCACTCACAGGAGTGTATATTTTCTCATATGAGAGAATCGGATTGATTACAGTACATTAATGACACTACTACCAAACTCTGATCCCATTTGGAGCCAAGTGTCAGTATAGTGTGATCCAATTGCTTCAGATGAGAAAACAGTATCACAGGTGATGCCACCGATATCACATTGTCTGAATCCACAGAAATCGGACTGCACTCATTTCCATGCTCCATAGACTTGAATGTGTGCGTGCAATTTAATTTGCGCAGACACTCGCAGCATGCTACAATAATTCATGTTGCATTAGCATGAGAAGAAAGTGGAAGATCTGCACTGCCAAATAGAATAACACTGGTCCGAGTGCTACCCAATAAAACATTGAATAGCACCTTACCGATGAATACGCTTGTGTGAGCTCGAAAACTGACTTACTTGCCGTACTGGCACAAGGTGGTATTAGGGAAGAGTGAGTATACTCGTTAGGATTCGGTACTCGGCGAGTAATGTGGTACTCGAATCCTGGCGAGTAAATTTCACTACTCGCCTCGCAATATTCGGCACAGCCCGCACAGTCCCTGCACAGCCCGGCACAGTCCCCGCGCAGTCCACGTACAGCCCGGCCAGTCCCCGCACAGCCCAGCACAATCCCGCACAGCCTGGCACAGTCCCCGCACAGCCCGGCCAGTCCCCACACAGCCCGGCACAGTCCCCGAACAAACCCCCCGCACAGCCCGGCCAGTCCCTGCACAGCCCAGCTTTCACGATGTGACTTGGCCCTGTGTGACGCTACCCGACGATCGGTCGGTCACTAAAACAACCAAGACAGACAAGGGGACACCGGGGACACAATTACAACTGTGGGCCCTACAATAGGGAACGGGGAAGTGGACACCTCCTGAACTCGCCTAAGGAAGAGCCCTGAACTCTCCTCATGTTCCCTATACAGGTTCTTTCAATCTGTCACCGACCAGAATACCTAGGCCCCTCACTTGCCCTGCACCTATCCCTTACTAGGGAACTGGCAAGTGCGGACACTGGTCCCACCGCTGTACTAAAAAAACACCATGGAAAATAACAGACAGGGAAAAACAAACAACACTTAGCTTCCTCTGCAGTCATGCACTGGACCGCAGAGTAAGGCACCCGAACACACAGCTTCCAGCAGGAAAACCACTGCTCCAGATCTGCTGCAAACACCACTGCTCAAGATAGCTTGTCTCTTCAGAACGGTTGGCTTCCAAATGACCTGTATTACCAACAGTGAGCTACAGCACCTGATGACCTTTTATAGGAGGGAGGGGGGTGGTCACCACCTGCTGACTAATTAAAACATGTAGTAATACCAGCGGCCACCGGGGGGGAGAAACGCAGCAGTAGACTCACTAAACTTGTAGTAACACCAGCGGCAAAAACCCATATTAACCCCCGAGGGCCTGAAAGGAAAAAGGTTTATAAAAGAGAATCCAGACTCTGACACAGATCCAAAAATGGATCGTGATACCAACACACTCCCGCACAGCCTGGCACAGTCCCTGCACAGTCCCCGCACAGCCTGGCACAGTACCTGCACAGCCCAGCACAGTCCCACACAGGCCAGCACAGCCCCGCACACACACATAGCCCATTACTCGCATTTCCCATAGACTTACATTGGACTCGCTACTCGTTACGAGTACCCAAGTATTAGGAGCTTCTCGTAATGCGTACAGTGAGTCCAAATATTTCACTACTCACTCATCCCTAGGTGGCATGCTTTGCACCTGTATTAGCTTATTAATGGCATATGATGTTCTATGTATGCTGTCTTTTGCAAACCCACATCTTTCTCAACAGATGATGGCTGTGATAATCAGCCATCATTTGCCTCTAACAGCCGCAGGTGGTGCAGAGGACCGACCACGGCTGTTAACCTGTTAAATACCGCTGTCAATCTGTGATGTAGGTAAAGGGATATACGTCACTCTGTAGTACTGGTTGCTCAGATAGGACTCCTGTCACGGGTTTACCGTAACAAAGAGGAGCCAGAAGACCGCAGCATCTAATTTCTTTTACTCCTGTACTGATTAGAAGCAGGTTTCTTTTAGCAGTACAGGGGTTAATGTGCTCAGTTGAGAACTCTTCGTATGCTCTCAGCTGTTCAGTGTTGGCCATTCCCCTCTCCTACACATTCTGGGCCCTGGCAAGCACTCATTGCAAGACATAGCTCATGCTGCTTGGTTAATAGATGGTGGTTGGTGGATTTATCTTAGACTGTTAGTAGGTTTTGGGTATGTACTAATTCCCCACCTTCTACTACTTTGGTTTAACCCCATCCCCCACTCCCCAGTGTTTACCTCTGTTTGTCTGTATATCCATATGATTATTTTTTTCCTTTATCCCTGTTCGCATTACCTTGTTAGTCTGGTTGGTATATTACGGTACACTTCTACTCCCCTCTTCCCTAGTTACAGACTGAGGGCGGATTTAGGAGCTAAGGCAAGGTTCGTGGCCCCAGCGTCTTCACCATCACAAGTAATCCGGGGAACAAGGCAAGCTAGAATGCCCCTAGCATTAGGGAGTCGTGAAAACACCAAATTAAAGATTGAGTACAAAGGGAATCCAGGAACTTCAAATCTGTAATGAAAGGAACATAACTTTATTGGAATAAGTAAACATTACGTTTTGGTCTAACAATAAGACCGTCATCATATGGATTGCTGAATGATAATAAGTAGTAAAGTAGGAGATAGCGCAAATTAGAAAAAGGGATACAACTCTGTGATGTGCTCTCCTTCAAAGGGCTGATAAAGGAGTGCACATATGCACATTTAATATCTCCAAGTTCATAAAAGTCTTATCTATCAGAATATAAAGTAAATTAATCTGATCAGTACATTACTGTAACAAGAAAAAACTAAGAATGACAGAATAACAGTTTTTCAGTTGCTGTTACAACACACAAAAAAGTATAACAGGCAATTAAAACTTTGTATCTACCCCAAAATGATATAAATAAAAATAAGAGCTCAGGGCGCAAAAAGTAAGCCATCAGTCAGCCTCATATCCTGAAAGAGTAAAAAAAAAAAAAAACAGGTCACAGAAAATGACATCACAAGCAAATTTTTATTTTTTTACAAATTTCAGATTTTTTTTGACCACTTAACCCCCAAAGGTGGTTTGCACATTAATGAATGGGACAATTTTTACAATTCTGACCACTCTCCCTTTATGAGGTAATAACTCTGGAACGCTTCCATGGATCCTGGTGATTCTGACATTGTTTTCTCGTGACATATTGTACTTCATGTTAGTGATAAAATTTCATTGATATAACTTGCGTTTATTTGTGAAAAAAATGGAAATTTGGCGAAAATTTTGAAAATTTCGCAATTTTTCCACTTTGAATTTTTATGCCCTTAAATCACAGAGATATGGCACACAAAAAAACTTAATTAGGCTATGTGCACACGCTGCGGATTCTGCTGCTGTTCCGCAGCATTTTTGGCCCTGCAGAACTGAAGCAGTTCCGCAGACATGGTACAGTACCATGTTACCCTATGGGTTTTAAAAACCACTGTGCTCATGCTGCGGATTTTTCCGCGGTTTATAAACCACAGCATGTCAATTGTTTCTGCGGATTTCGCTGCGGTTTCACACCTTTAACATAGTAGAGGTGTGAAACCGCAGGGGATAACCGCAGGCCAAACCGCAGGTCACTTTACCTGCGGTTTCCCCGCGAAAAAACCCGCAGGTGAATCCGCAGCGTGCGCACATAGCCTAAGTAACATTTCCCACATGTTTACTTTACATCAGCACAATTTGTAAACCAAAATTTTTTTCTGTTAGGAAGTTATAAGGGTTAAAAGTTGACCAGCGATTTCTCATTTTTACAACACCATTTTATTTTTAGGGACCACATCACATTTGAAGTCACTTTGAGGGGTCTATATGATAGAACATACCCAAAATGACACCATTATAAAAACTGCACCCCTCAAGGTGCTCAAAACCACATTCAAGAAGTTTATTAACGCTTCAGGTGCTTCACAGGAATTGTTTGAATGTTTAAAAAAAAATGAACATTTAACTTTTTTTTCACAAAAAAATTAATTCATGTCCAATTTTTTCATTTTACCAAGGGTAACAGGAGAAATTGGATGGCAAAAGTTATTGTGCAATTTGTCCTGGGTATGCTGATACCTGATATATGGGGGAGGACCACTGTTTCGGCGCATGGCAGAGCTCAGAAGGGAAGGAGCATCGTTTGACTTTTTCAATGGAAAATTGGCTGGAATTCAGATCGGACTCCGTGTCACATTTGGAGAGCCCCTGATGTGCCAAAACAGTGGAAACCCCCCACAAATGACACCATTTTGGAAACTAGACCCCCCAAGGAACTTATCTAAATGTGTGGTGAGAACTTTGAACCCCCAAGGGCTTCACAGAAGTTTATAACGTACAGCCGTGCAATTAAAAAATCATATTTTTCCACAAAAATGATCTTTTCACCCCCAATTTTTATTTTCCCAAGGGTAACAGAACCCCAAAAGTTATTGTGCAATTTGTGCTGAGTACGCTGATGCCCCATATGTGGTGGTAAACAACTATTTGGGCGCATGGCAGAGCTCAGAAGGGAAGCAGCGCCATTTCACTATTTTGGCTGGAATTGAGATCGGACGCCATGTCGCGTTTGGAAAGCCCCTGATGTGCCAAAACAGTGGAAACCCCCCACAAATGACACCATTTTGGAAACTAGACCCCCCAAGGAACTTATCTAGATGGTGGTGAGCACTTTGAACCCCCAAGTGCTTCACAGAAGTTTATAACGCCCGTGCGTGAAAATAAAAAAATCATATTTTTTCCACTTTTAGTCCCCAATCTTTTGGTCCCCAATTTTTATATTTTCCCAAGGGTAAAAGGAGAAATTGGACCCCAAAAGTTGTTGTCCAATTTGTCCTGAGTACGCTGATATCCTATATGTGGGAGAAAACTACTGTATGGGCACACGTTAGGGCTCGGAAGGGAAGTAGTGACGTTTTGGAATGCAGACTTTGATGGAATGGTCTGTGGGTGTCATGTTGCCTTTGGAGCACCCCTGATGTGACTAAACTGTGGAAACCCCCACAAGTGACCCCATTTTGGAAACTAGACACCCCAAGAAACTTATCTAGATGTGTGGTGAGCACTTTGAACCCCCAAGTGCTTCACAGAAGTTTATAACGCCCGGGCGTGAAAATAAAAAAATCATATTTTTTCCACAAACATGATCTTTTGGTCCCCAATTTTTTTATTTTCCCAAGGGTAACAGGAGAAATTGGACCCCAAAAGTTGCTTCCAATTTGTCCTGAGTACGCTGATATCCCATATGTGGGAAAAAATTACTGTATGGGCACACGTCGGGGCTCGGAAGGGAAGTAGTGATGTTTTGGAATGCAGACTTTGATGGAATGGTCATGTTGCCTTTGGAGAGCCCCTGATCTGCCTAAACTGTGGAATCCCCCCACAAGTGACCGCATTTTTGAAACTAGACACCCCAAGAAACTTATCTAGATGTGTGGTGAGCACGTTGAACCCCCAAGTGCTTCACAGAAGTTTATAACGTAGAGCCATGAAAATAAAAAAAATCATATTTTTTTTCCACAAAAATGATATTTTTGCCCCAATTTTTTATTTTCCCAATGGTAACAGGAGAAATTGGACCCCAAAAGTTGTGCAATTTGTACTGAGTAGGCTGATACCCCGTATGTGGGGGTAAACCACTGTTTGGGTGCATGGCAGAGCTTGGAAGGGAAGGAGCAACGTTTGACTTTTTCAACACAGAATTGGCTGGAATTGAGATCAGACGCCATGTTGCATTTGGAGAGCACCTGATATGCCTAAACAGTGGAAACCCCACAATTCTAACTCCAACCCTAACCCCAACGCACCCCTAACCCTAATCTCAGCCCTAGCCCTAACTCTAACCCTAGCCCTAACCCAAATCCTAATGGGAAAATGGAAATAAATACATTTTTTTAAATTTTATTATTTTTTCCTAACTAAGGGGGTGATAAAGGGGGGGGGGTGTTGATTAACTATTTATGGTGGGTTTGGCAACTGTCATACGCTAAAAGACGCTTTTTATTGTAAAAATAGTTTTTGCACCACCACATTTTGAGAGCTATAATTTTTCCATATTTTGACCCACCGAGTCATGTGAGGTCTTATTTTTTGCGGGATAAGTTGACATTTTTACTGGTTCCATTTTCGGGCACGTGGCATTTTTTTAATCACTTTTTATTCCGATTTTTGGGACGCAGAATGAACAAAAAACAGCATTTCATGAATTTCTTTTGGGGGGTGCGTTTACACCGTTCCGCGTCCGGTAAAATTGATAAAGCAGTTTTATTCTTCGGGTCAGTACAATTACAGCAATACCTCATTTATGTTTTTTTATGTTTTGGGGCTTTTATGCAACAATTGAAAACAATTTTCTATAAAAAATAATTATTTTTGCATCGCTTTATTCTGCGAGCTATAACTTTTTTACTTTTTCGCAGGTGACGCTGTGTGGTGGCTCGTTTTTTGCGGGACAAGATGACGTTTTCAGCGGTACTATGGTTATTTATATCCGTCTTTTTGATCGGCGGTATGATGATAAAGCATTGTTTTTTGCTTTGTTTTGTATTTTTATATTTTTTAAGGGGTTCACTAAAGGGGTTAACTAGTGGGACAGCAGCCTCCCTGCAGGTCCCCCGAAGGCCCCTGTGGCCATCTTGGATCCGGGGGCCTGCAGAGAAGGAGACCATCGGAGCAGCGCAGAACATTGCACTGCTCCGGTGGTCTCAGGGAAGCATAGAGGGAGCCCCCTCCCTGCCGATACTTCTCTAATCCCCTGGTACACTGCGATTATGTTTGATCACAGTGTGCCAGGGGTTAACATGCTGGGGGCGGTCCGTGACTGCCCCTTACACAGTGCTGGGTGTCAGCTGTGATAATCAACTGACACCCGGCCGCGATCATCGGCGCTCCCCCCATGGGCGCTGCTGAGCGCAATGATGTTCTGTCCTGTCCCCAGTAATAGGAGCTGTGGACGGGATAGTACGTCAGATGTCAGGAAGAGGTTGAATAAAACAAAACCTATACATGATTGTGATCTACATAATCATACTAACCTGGAGAATAATAATGCCAGGTCATATTTGGCGATAAAGTGAACTCTATAAATGAAAAACCCAAAAAACAATTGCTAAATTGTGCTTTTTTTTTGCTATTTCACCACACTTAATTTTTTCCTGCTTGTCAGTACATCACATGATAAAATGGATGGTATCATTCAGAAGTACAACTCCACCAGGAAAAAACAAGCCCTCATACGGCTATCACGAAGGAAAAATTAAAAAAAAGTTATGGCTCTTGGAATAAAGGGAGGAAAAAACGAAAGTGGAAAAAAAAAATTGTCTGGTTCTTAAGGGTTTAAAGGGATTGTCATTATTTATGCCACATGAGCACTATCAGAGGCTGCTGATGGTCTGTATTCATTTTACTGTCTCACACTGAAACGCTGCAGCGCTCTTCGGACATCAGCAATGTTATGGATTGTTGGGGACACAGAGTTTGGAGCAGAAGTGCATATGCTTTTCTAATTTTATTGAACACACTAAGGCTAGTTTCACACTAGCGTATTTGCTCCTACTATCGCACATCGCTGCATGCGATCTGCGCACCCTATCTTTAGCATAGGGTGCGCAGACCGTGCGCCGGTGTGCGCCGAACGCACCATGTTGCATTTTGGTGCGCTCGGCACACCGTCAAGAGGGCGCAGCGCACACAAAATCCTACTAGCGCACGGTCTGCGCACCCTATGCTAAAGATAGGGTGCGCAGATCGCATGCAGCGATGTGCGATAGTAGGATGAGATGACCAGAGGGGGCGGGGCTTAGCGGCGCCGTGCGCTGCGAGCAAATACGCTAGTGTGAAACTAGCCTAAGTCCACAATTACTTGAGGGCTGGACAGCAGACACTATGTCTATACCTGGCTGTCTATAATATACTATTAACATTTATTTAGGTTAGCATAATGCAATAAAATATATAAACATACACACTTGTACACACATGTACATGGCACACACTTGTATATACGTGTATATGGTACACACTTATACACGTGTGCATTGCATACACTTTATACATACATATGCATGGCACACACATGTACATCGCACACACTTATACATACATGTACTGTACATGGCACACAGTTATACATACAGTTGAAACCAGAAGTTTACATGCACTATATACTAAGACATATGCATGTTTTTCTCAATATCTGACATGAAATCAGAATAAACCTTTCCTGTTTCAGGTCAATTAGGATTACCATAATTATTAATATTTGCCAAATGTCAGAATAATGAGAGAGAATGTTTTAAGGCATTTTTATTACTTACTGCAAAGTCAAAAGTTTACATACATTTCATTAGTATTTGGCACCATTGCCCTTAAACTGAATGACTTGGGTCAAATGTTTGGGATATCCTTCCCTAAGCTTCTTACAATAGTTGGTTGGAATTTGGGCTCATTCCTCCTGACCAAACTGATGTAACTGATCCAGGTTTGTAGGTTACCTTTCTCGCAACTGCCTTTTCAGCTTTGCCTGTAAATACATGCCACACACTTATACGTACATGGCACACACTTATACACATATGTGCATGACACAGTTACTCACACATGTACATGGCACACACTTATACTTACACTCGTGGTCAAAATTGTTGGTACCCCTCGTTTAATGACAAAAACCCACAATGGTGACAGAAATAACTAGAATGTGACAAAAGTAATAATAAATAAAAAATGTATGAAAATGAACAAACGATAGTCAGACATTGCTTTTCAACCATGCTGCCATAGAATTTTTTAACAAATAAAACTCATGAAATAGGCCTGGACAGAAATGATGGTACCCTTAACTTAATATTTTGTTGCACAACCTTTTGAGGCAATCACTGCAATCAAACGATTCCTGTAACTGTCAATGAGACTTCTGCACCTCTCGACAGGTATTTTGGCACACTCCTCAAGAGCAAACTGCTCCAGTTGTCTCGCGCTTGAAGGCTGCCTTTTCCAGATGGCATATTTCAGCTCTTTCCAAAGATGCTCAATAGGATTTAGGTCAGGAAGCATGGTTGAAAAGCAATGTCAGTATCAGCCGGACATGGGAACGAAGAGATAAGGGGAGGCTAACATGACGCTTGGAGGGCGTGACGACATAGTTACAGCTGGGGGAGGTTTCTGTAAGATGAGCTGAAGGGTAAGGGTCTGGAGGTAAAGGGGATATGACATAGGTAGAGGTGGGATTATGTAGACAAAAGGACTGACCAGGGGTAGTGAAGCCCCTTTCTGACCTCCGAAGGACTAGACAGCAAGACATGCTGGACACCAAGAAGCAAGATAACCCCCACACCTGAAGATACAAGTGTAAGGGGACATTACAGAAGACCGCAGACAATTACTGCTCTCATCATTCCACATACACAATCATTCGGGCAAAGGAAGACAACAGGAGACATGTCTGCTGCTTCAAGGAGTATAATGTTAGATATCAGGTCTCATTATGGGGATGTGAAGGCTTTTGCCTTATACACCATGCACTGCGGCAGTATCTGATCCTGTATATATATATATATATCTAATATACACTGTGTTCCAAATTATTATGCAAAAAGAGTTTAGGAGTGATAAGGTTAGAATTGTTTTGTTTGTCATTTAACCCCTTCACCCCCAAGGGTGGTTTGCACGTTCATGACCGGGCCAATTTTTACAATTCTGACCACTGTACCTTTATGAGGTCATAACTCTGGAACGCTTCCATGGATCCCGGTGATTCTGACATTGTTTTCTCGTGACATATTGTACTTCATGTTAGTGGTAAAATTTCATTCAAATAACTTGCGTTTATTTGTGAAAAAAATGGAAATTTGGCAAAAATTTTGAAAATTTCGCAATTTTCCAACTTTGAATTTTTATGCCCTTAAATCACAGAGATACGGCACACAAAAAACTTGATAAGTAACATTTCCCACATGTTTACTTTACATCAGCACAATTTTGGAACCAAAATTTTTTTTTGTTAGGAAGTTATAAGGGTTAAAAGTTGACCAGCGATTTCTCATTTTTACAACACCATTTTATTTTTAGGACCACATCACATTTGAAGCCACTTTGAGGGGTCTATATGATAGAAAATACCCAAAAGTGACACCATTCTAAAAACTGAACCCCTTAAGGTGCTCAAAACCACATTCAAGAAGTTTATTAACCCATTAGGTGCGTCACAGGAATTTTTTTGAATATTTAAAAAGAAATGAACATCTAACTTTTTTTCACAAAAAAAATACTTCAGGTTCAATTTTTTTTATTTTACCAAGGGTAACAGGAGAAATTGGACTGCAAAAGTTATTGTGCAATTTGTCCTGAGTACGCTGATACCTGATTTGTGGGGGGGAACGACTGTTTCGGCGCATGGCAGAGCTCAGAATGGAAGGAGCGCCGTTTGACTTTTTCAATGCAAAATTGGCTGGAATTCAGATCGGACGCCATGTCACGTTTGGAGAGTCCCTGATGTACCTAAACAGTGGAAACCCCCTACAAGTGACCCCATTTTGGAAACTAGACCCCCAAGGAACTTATCTAGATATGTGGTGAGAACTTTGAACCCACAAGGGCTTTACAGAAGTTTATAACGTACAGCGGTACAATTAAAAATTCATATTTTTTCCACAAAAATGATCTTTTCACCCCAATTTTTATTTTCCCAAGGGTAACAGGACCCTAAAAGTTATTGTGCAATTTGTCCTGAGTACGCTGATACCCCACATGTGGGGGTAAACCACTATTTGGGCGCATGGCAGAGCTCGGAAGGGAAGCAATGCCATTTGACGTTTTTGGCTGGAATTGAGATCGGACACCATGTCGCGTTTGGAAAACCCCTGATGTACCAAAACAGAGGAAACCCCCCACAAATGACACCATTTTGGAAACTAGACCCCCTAAGGAACTTATCTAGATGTGTGGTGAGAACTTTGAACCCCCATGGGCTTCACAGAAGTTTATAACATACAGCCATACAATTAAAAAATCATATTTTTTCCACAGAAATGATCTTTTCACCCTCAATTCTTATTTTTCCAAGGGTAACAGGACCGTAAAAGTTATTGTGCAATTTGTTCTGAGTACGCTGATACCCCACATGTGGGGGTAAACCACTATTTGGGCGCATGGCAGAGCTCGGAAGGGAAGCAGCGCCATTTGACGTTTTTGGCTGGAATTGAGATCGGACACCATGTCGCGTTTGGAAAACTCCTGATGTACCAAAACAGTGGAAACCCCCCACAAATGACACCATTTTGGAAACTAGACCCCCTAAGGAACTTATCTAGATGTGTGGTGAGCACTTTGACCCCCCCAGTGCTTCACAGAAGTTTATAATGCCCGGGTGTGAAAATAAATAATTCGTATTTTTTCCACAAACATGATCTTTTAGTCACCATTTTTTTATTTTCCCAAGGGTACCAGGAGAAATTGGACCCCAAAAGTTGTTGTCCAATTTGTCCTGAGTATGCTGATACCCCATATGTGGGAGAAAACTACTGTATGGGCACACGTCGGGGCTCGGAAGGGAAGTAGTGATGTTTTGGAATGCAGACTTTGATGGAATGGTCTGCGGGTGTCATGTTGCCTTTGGAGAGCCCCTAATGTACCTAAACAGTGGAAACCCCCCACAAATGACACCATTTTGTAAACTAGACCCCCCAAGGAACTTATCTAGATGTGTGGTGAGCACTTTGAACCCCCCAGTGCTTCACAGAAGTTTATAACGCCCGGGCGTGAAAATAAAAAATTTGTATTTTTTCCACAAACATGATCTTTTAGTCACCATTTTTTTATTTTCCCAAGGGTACCAGGAGAAATTGGACCCCAAAAGTTGTTGTCCAATTTGTCCTGAGTATGCTGATACCCCATATGTGGGTGAAAACTACTGTATGGGCACACGTCGGGGCTCGGAAGGGAAGTAGTGACGTTTTGTTATGCAGACTTTGATGGAATGGTCTGCGAGTGTCATGTTGCCTTTGGAGAGCCCCTAATGTACCTAAACAGTGGAAACCCCCCACAAATGACCCCATTTTAAAAACTAGACCCACTAAGGAACTTATCTAGATGTGAGGTGAGCACTTTGAACCCCCAAGGGCTTCACAGAACTTTATAATGCCAGGGCATGAAAATAAAAAAATCGTATTTTTTCCAGAAACATGATCAATTAGTCCCCAATTTTTTCATTTTCCCAAGGGTAACAGGAGAAATTGGACCCCAAAAGTTGTTGTCCAATTTGGCCTGAGTACGCTGACACCCCATATGTGGGAGAAAACTACTGTATGGACACACGTCGGGGCTCGGAAGGGAAGCAGTGACGTTTTGGAATGCAGACTTTGATGGAATGGTCTGCGGGTGTCATGTGCGTTTGGAGAGCCCCTGATGTACCTAAACTATTGAAACTCCCCACAAGTGACCCCATTTTGGACACTAGACCCCCCACGGAACTTATCTAGATGTGTGGTGAGCACTTTGAACCCCCAAGTGCTTCACAGAAGTTTATAACACTCGGACGTGAAAATAAAAAAATCATTTTTTTCCACAAAAATGATATTTTTGCCCCCAATTTTTTATTTTCCTAAGGGTAACAGGAGAAATTGGACCCCAAAAATTGTTTTGCAATTTGTCCTGAGTAGGCTGATACCCTACATGTGGGGGTAAAACACTGTTTGGGCGCATGGCAGAGCTTGGAAGGGAAGGAGCACCATTTGACTTTTTCAACTCAGAATTGGCTGGAATTGAGATCAGACGCCATGTTGCATTTGGAGAGCCCCTGATGTGCCCAAACAGTGGAAACCCCCAATTATAACTCCAACCCTAACCCCAACACACCCCTAACCCTAATCTGAGCCCTAACCCTAGCCCTAACCCTAGCCCTAACCCTAGCCCTAACCCTAAGGCTGTGTGCACACGCTGCGGATTTTGCTGCGGTTCCGCAGCGGTTTTGGCTGCTGCGGACCCCAGTACCATGATTCCCTATGGGAATCAAAAACCGCAGTGCAGACGGTGCGGAATTTTCCGCGCGGATTATTTGCGGTTTTCAATCCGCAGAAAGAATTGACATGTCAATTCTTTCTGCGGATTCTCCTGCGGTTTGCCATCTCCTCTAATGAGGAGATGAAAAACCGCAGGACAAAACCGCAGAGCAATCTGCAGGTAAAACCGCAGGTCTTTTGACCTGCGGTTTCACCTGCGGATTTTACAAAATCCGCGCGGATGAATCCGCACCTAATCCGCAGCGTGTGCACACAGCCTTACCCTAACGGGAAAATGGAGATAAATACTTTTTTTTTTAGCTTTATTATTTTTCCCTAACTAAGGGGGTGATAACGGGGGGTTTGACTTACTATTTATGGCGGTTTTTATGTTTGGCGGCTGTCACACGCTAAAAGACGCTTTTTATTGTAAAATAGTTTTTGCATCACCACATTTTGAGAGCTATAATTTTTCCGTATTTTGACCCACTGAGTCATGTGAGGTCTTATTTTTTGCGGGACGAGTTGACGTTTTTATTGGTACCATTTTCGGGCACGTGACATTTTTTGATCGCTTTTTATTCCTATTTTTGGGACGCAGAATGAACAAAAACCAGCGTTTTATGAATTTCTTTTGGGGGGGTGCGTTTACACCGTTCCGCGTGCGGTAAAATCGATAAAGCGGTTTTATTCTTCGGGTCAGTACGGTTACAGCGATACCTCATTTAGGTCTTTTTTTATGTTTTTGTCGGTTTTATGCAATGAAAACTATTTTATATAAAAAATAATTATTTTTGCATCGCTTTATTCTGCGAGCTATAACTTTTTTATTTTTTCGCTGATGATGCTGTGTGGCGGCTCGTTTTTTGCGGAACAAGATGACGTTTTCAGCGGTACCATGGATATTTATATGCGTCTTTTTGATCGCGCGTTATTACACTTTTTGTTTGGCGGTATGATAATAAATCATTATTTTTTGCTTCGTTTTTTATTTTTATTTTTTAAGGGGTTCGCTAAAAGGGTTAACTAATGGGACAGTTTTATAGGGCGGGTCATTACGGACGCGGCGATACCTAATATGTGTACTTTTATTGTTTTTTTTATTATTATTTTCAAAAAATGAATTTATTGGGGAATATTTTTTTTTTTTTTACTAATTTATTTGGCGATTTTTTTAAATTTATTTTTACATTTTTTTTTAATTTTTTTTTTACTTTATTACATAGTCCCAGGTGGGACATCACTGTCCTGTGACAGATCGCTGATCTGTTACATCACAGATCACTGTGACAGATCAGCAATCTGTCACAGGCATTGAAGCAGACTTCCTCTTGCCTGCGCTTTGCAGGCACTGAGGAAGCCAGCTTCCTCAGGTCCCCGAAGGCCCCCGTCGCCATCTTGGATTCGGGGGCCTGGAGGATAGGAGCCCCCCGCAGCAGCGCTGCACATTGCGCTGCCGTGGGGGGCTCAGGGAAGCACGGAGGGAGCCCCCTCCCTGCCGATGCTTCCCTTTAACTCCCGGTACACCGCGATCATGTTTGATCGCGGTGTGCAAGGGGTTAACGTGTCGGGGGCGGTCCGTGACCGCCCCTGACACATAGTGCCGGGTGTCAGCTGTGATAATCAGCTGACACCCGGCCGCGATCAGCGGCGCTCACCACGTGGGCGCCGCTGATCGCGGTAGACGTACTATCTCGTCCATGGGCATAGGGGCCCGGGCCCCATGGACGGGATAGTACGTCTGATGTCAGGAAGGGGTTAAACTCATTGATGGTGATGTGTGTCAGGGCTCTTTATATCACTGAAAGCAATTGCAGATACCTGTGCAAGTTAGTTGGCAGGTGTGTCCAAATAAAGGCAAGACTACTTAAGAAGGCTGTTCCACATTATTAAGCAGCCTACATTTTTTGCCAAAATGGGAAAGAAAAAGGATGTGTCGGCTGCTGAGAAGCAACAAATTGTGGAGTATTTAGATCAAGGCATGACTACAACCAACATTGCCAAGACACTTCATCGTGATCATCGCACAATCAAGAAGTATGTAGCCGATTCCCAGCATACACGTGTGCGTGCTGATAAGGAAAAATTGAGGACTCTTTCCAACAGGCAATTGCGTCAGGTTAAAAGAGCAGCTGCAAAAATGCCTTGTCATAGCAGCAGACAAGTTTTTGAAGCTGCTGGTGCCTCCAACGTCCCCCCGAACAACAAGATGCAGGGTCCTTCAGAGGTTTGCAGCTGTGCGTAAGCCATCCTGTCGACCACCTCTATCCACTGCACACAAGCAGAAACGGCTCCAGTGGGCCAAACGATACATGAAGACTGACTTCCAAAATGTTTTGTTCACCGATGAGTGCCGTGCAACGCTCGATGGTCCAGATGGATGGAGTGGAGGATGGCTGGTTGATGGACACCCCATGAAAAGACGGCTAAGGCGCCAACAAGGAGGAGGTGGAGTAATGTTTTGGGCTGGAATCATGGGGAGAGAGATTGTCGACCCCTTTAGGATCCCTGAAGGGGTAAAGATGAACTCCATAATCTATGTGGAGTTTCTAAAACAGCACTTCCTGCCATGGTTCAAGAGGAAGAACCGTGCTTTCCGCAGCAAGATCATTTTCATGCATGATAATGCACCGTTTCATGCTGCAAATAACACATCTGCATCTCTGGCTGCTATGGGCATAAAAGAGGACAAACTTAAGGGGTGGCCACCATCTTCCCCTGACCTCAACCCCATTGAGAACCTCTGGAGTATCATCAAAAGGAGTGTCTATGATGGCGGGAGGCAGTTCACATCTAAGCAAGAGCTCTGGGAGGGTATTCTGTCCACATGCAAAACAATTGAAGCACAAACCATCCAAAAACTGACAAATTCAATGTACTAGAGAGTTCAGAGGCTTCTTTCGAACAAGGGGTCCTATATGCAAATGTAACATCACCTAGAATAAAGTTTTGACTTGAAAACTGTTTGATTTCATTTTGTAATAAGCTGATAATGCTTAGAATTTCACAATTGACCATTTTTTTGTTCAAAATAAAAATAAAAAGGTTGAAAACTCTGCTGTGCATAATAATTTGGAACATGCATTTTGAGCGTTTCTTATTTTTAAAAATATACTGTTTTAATAGGCAGTTTGTTCAAAAACATTGCAATTATACTAGAATATTAGATGACTGGAAAATAACAATGACTGCAACTCATATAGGTAATTTAGAGAAAATATGAGGAAATATTTTTTGCATAATAATTTGGAACACAGTGTATAAAGCTTAAAGTGTGTATGTATGTGTGTGTATATGTCCGGGATAGGCATCCGCACCGTCGCAACTACAGCCACAAAATTTTGCACAGTCACACGTCTGGACCCCGAGAGCGTCCTAGGCTATGTTGTGAGGCGAAATTTTAACCCCGCGCGTTCCAATTCACCAAACAATTTTGCCCCTATCTACATAATGAGGAAAAAGTGTGTGCGCGTCAAGCCCCGCCCCTCATTATGATGTCATAATGCCCCTATCTACATACTGGGGAAAAAGTGTGTGTGCGTCAAGCCCCGCCCCTCATGGTGTCACAATGGTTGCCATGGCGACGCTGATGTCATAGGTTGGAAGCCCCGCCGCTCATTATGATGTCATAATGGTTGACTATGGAATGGAGGATGTGTGATGGGTATATCGGCACTGGACTATGGGATGGAGGATGTGTGACGGGTATATGGGCACGGGACTATGGGATGGCGAATAAGTATATGGGCACGGGACTATGGGATGGAGGATGTGTGATGGGTATATGGGCACGGGACTATGGGATGGAGGATTTGTGATGGGTATATGGGCACTCGACTATGGGATGGAGGATATGTATGATGGGTGTATGGGCACGGGCCTATGGGATGGAGGATGTGTGATGGGTATATGGGCATCGGCCTTTGGGATGGAGGATATGTATGATGGGTATATGGGCACGGGCCTATGGGATGGTGGACATGTATGATGGGTATATGGGCACGGGCCTATGGGATGGAGGATGTGTGATGGGTATATGGGCATGGGCCTATGGGATGGAGGATGTGTGATGGGTATATGGGCACGGGCCTATGGGATGGAGGATATGTATGATGGGTATATGGGCACGTGCCTATGGGATGGAGGATGTGTGATGGGTATATGGGCACGGGCCTATGGGATGGAGGATGTGTGATGGGTATATGGGCACGGGCCTATGGGATGGAGGATATGTATGACGGGTATATGGGCAAGGGACTATGGGATGGCAGATATGTATATGGCACGGGACTATGGGATGGAGGATATGTATGATGGGTACATCACACATCCTTCATCTCATAGTCCCATGCCCATATACCTATGGGATGGAGGATATGTATGATGGGTATATGGGCACGGGCCTATGGGATGGCGGATATGTATGACGGGTATATGGGCACGGGACTATGGGATGGAGGATATGTATGATGGGTATATGGGCATGGGACTATGAGATGAAGGATATGTGATGGGTATATGGGCACTCGACTATGGGATGGAGGATATGTATGACGGGTATATGGGCATGGGACTATGGGATGGAGAATATTTATGATGGGTATATGGGCATGGCACTATGGGATGGAGGATGTGTGATGGGTATATGGGCACTCGACTATGGGATGGAGGATATGTATGACGGGTATATGGGAATGGGACTATGGGATGGAGAATATTTATGATGGGTGTATGGGCACGGGACTATGGGATGAAGGATGTGTGATGGGTATATGGGCACGACACTATGGGATGGAGGATGTGTGATGGGTATATGGGCACTCGACTATGGGATGGCGAATATGTATGATGAGTATATGGGCATGGGACTATGGGATGGAGAATATTTATGATGGGTATAACCGTAGTTAGTTACTATGCCCGGGCAGCGCCGGGCTCTTCAGCTAGTATATATATACTGTATGTATATATATGTATATATATATATATATATATATATATATATATAGGTTCATTATATCCTGGGAGATCCTTGTCCTCTGGAATTTCTACATGCTACCTCCCAAGTGGCAGATCGTCTCCGGTGTGCCTGTGGCATGGCTGTAGACATGGTTGCATATATAGTAATAAATATAGACAATGCCGTTTTATTATGTACTGCATGGCTGGTATGCAATGGATGACTGCACTATTATTCATAGCAGTTATATATAATGCTATATGGTGTATATACAGGTACTGGAAGGTGGTGCATGGTGTAGATATAGATACGGCAATATAGTGCATGGGGTATTTATAGATACTGTAATTTGGTGCATGGCGGTCATATATGGATACTGCAATATAGGGTATAGCAGTTATGTATTTGTATTGTAGTGCATGGTGAATGTACGTGATTCTTCGATATAATGCATGGCATGTATGTATGCAATTTAGTGCAGGGTATATATAGATACCACATTGCAGTGCATGGCGATTGTATAGATATGTTTTAAATAACTTCCCCAATGCAACATAGATACTATTGTACTATTATGGCTGATGTATTGACTCTGCTGTATGATACATAGCAGATGTATCACAAATACTACTGGGCAAATATACATTTTGTATTATAACTATCCTATATATGGGGCATGGTTTATATATTTATTTATATGTTTATGCCAATATTACTATCTATTAATATCTTTATTTATTATTATATATCAGAGACATAGAGTATTACACACGATGGTATATACATATTGCCGTAGGATTCATGGCTGATATATCGATATTCCATTGTCTAGATATTTCTGGAACATACATGGCCGATCGTAATACACGGCCAGCATATATATATTTTGTATAATACGTGTGGCGGATCGACAGAGATTTTACATAATGCATTGCTGATACATCCGATAATTCAGTATAGTGTATGGGGTACAGTTATGTATATGCTATTACTGAGGAGATGCCATTGCTTATAGTTTACAAAGAGATTTCCAGCCATGTGCCCCCTTCACCTTTTCTGTCGGTTTCATGATACCCATTACGGTGAGGAAAAATATTCAGAATTGAGAGTCCTCAGTGGTTGATACCTTTTAATGGCTAACTGAAAAGATGGTAACACATTGCAAGCTTTCGAGACTACTCAGGTCTCTTCATCAGGCTAGACTAATACAAAATCTGAAGAGTCACATATTTATGCACAATACAACACAGAAAAAATGCAATAGATGAGACAAGTGACGTGAAGCAGAACTATCAATATGTGAGAGGGAGAAACATAAATATTGGACCAGTACATAGATAAGGAGTCCGGATGTTTTATAGTCCTCTGATTGGGGTCTCCTAATGTGTTGTGATGCCCCCACAAGGTCTTGGAAGCAAATTTGTTAATTGATGTAAAAAGACATAAATTCATGCGACACATTCATTCCAGCACTGAGAGTGTCAAAGGTCGTCATAAATTTATACTCACAAACTTTTCTCTCTCTCTGAGACTTGAAGTTACCTTTCAATACCAGTAATTTCATATCCATGTTGCTGTGATCAGGGATACAAAAAAGTTTTGCCACAGGTAGATCCATTCTTTTTTCTCTTATTGTGTGATGATGAGCATTCATCCTTGTTCTAAGCTTTTGCCCTGTCTCCCCCACATACAGACCCCCAGTTGGACATTTAGTACAAATGATTAAGTACACCACATTTATAATGACCACGGACAAGATAAAGATCCCCAATTCACATCAGGACTACAAGATCCCAGGTACTTTCAGCTGCATTACATCTAATGTGGTGTACTTAATTATTTGTAATAAATGTCCAACAGGGGGTCTGTATGTGGGGGAGACAGGGCAAAAGCTTAGAACAAGGATGAATTCTCATTGTCACACAATAAGAGAAAAAAGAATGGATCTACCTGTGGCAAAACATTTTTGTATCCCTGATCACAGCAACATGGATATGAAATTACTGGTATTGAAAGGCAACTTCAAGTCTCAGAGAGAGAGAAAAGATTGTGAGTTTAAATTTATGACGACCTTTGACACTCTCAGTGCTGGAATGAATGTGTCGC
This sequence comes from Dendrobates tinctorius, assembly GCF_039654945.1. NCBI lineage: Eukaryota > Metazoa > Chordata > Amphibia > Anura > Dendrobatidae > Dendrobates > Dendrobates tinctorius. Next base: position 5,581,820 of record NW_027361741.1, on the reverse strand, counting down.
ATGGATTTATGTCTTTTTACATCAATTAAGGAATTTGCTTCCAAGACCTTGTGGGGGCATCACAACACATTAGGAGACCCCAATCAGAGGACTATGAAACATCCGGACTCCTTATCTATGTACTGGTCCAATATTTATGTTTCTCCCTCTCCCATATTGATAGTTCTGCTTCACGTCACTTGTCTCATCTATTGCATTTTTTCTGTGTTGTATTGTGCATAAATATGTGACACTTCAGATTTTGTATTAGTCTAGCCTGATGAAGAGACCTGAGTAGTCTCGAAAGCTTGCAATGTGTTACCATCTTTTCAGTTAGCCATTAAAAGGTATCAACCACTGAGGACTCTCAATTCTAAATATTCTTCTATCTACTGGCTAACACGGTACAAAGATATACATCTTTCCTGTATCATTACGGTGAGGGTGATTACACAGGCATTCCTGAGGGAGGAGAGAAAGGATCCAGTTACACAGAGCTGGCAGGGAGAGAAGGGGGGCTGCAGGGGGGAGCTGAAAGGGGGATTATTGATACAGGCAAGGAAATGGCGAGGAGATTCCTTTCCCCCTATGTAGTGCCTGTGTTGGCATCCTGCCCTATTCGATATACGTAACATGCGGTGTATATGGATTCTATCCTCTATATGTATGGTTGTACCCAGCAATTATAAAAGTCCCACTGTATATGGGTGGACTTCATTATACATGGCACTTCATCTATAGGTACAGTTGTACCCAGGAATTATAGGAGTCCCACAGTATATGGGTGAACTTCAGTATACTTGGCACTTCATCTGTGGCCCCGCAGGTCATGTTTTTGGGATTTCCGTCCTGGGGGCGTGCCCCGTGGGGACTGGAGTTTGGGAGACACTGATCTATAGGTATAGTTGGACCCCAGAATTATAGTGCTACCCTGGTATATACATGATATATCTACACTCCAGAAGCCCAGTAAATATGACTGCACACCTCCTGGATCATTATAAGCCTGTATATAGGGCTGTCCCCTGCAAATATGGCAGCATCTTTTATATTGTGCCCTGCTTGATGGCTCCCCCTAGTGGTGCTGCATTGGCTTTACAGTAGGTTAACAGTCATGGTATATACCTATCATTCGATTATCTACATTGCCTATGATGGTGGATAGTGCTGTGGGGAAGAGTTTACCTGGAGCCTTATCCTATATGTAATTACATAATAAGGAATAAGTTGTGGGTGTGTAACTGGTAAAAAAAAAGTGCTGCAGACAAGAGGCAGAGCCATAAACACAAGTGCTGTCATTACTGAAGGCAGGTAGAGCTATGGACACAACAGTGCTAGCCATTAATGAGGGCCAGCAGAGACATAAGCACAACAGTATCAGCCATTACTTACGGCAGGTAGAGCCATGAGAGGTGTCTTTATCCTATATCAATTCCCATAATTTAAATAATATGGTAGGTGAGGAATGGGTCAACACAGGGATCGATGACTAATGATGACTGTAGTGGGCTCAGCGTAAATTTTCCTACTACACGGCATATGTGTAGGACGAAGAAATATTTAAAAAAAAAAAGTAATAAATATCGTGGTCCTTGTGGGTGAGCCCAATGGTCAGAGAAAGGACCCCCTCTTGTTATTCAGGTGAGTTGGGAATGCTGCGGCCCGGTTCTTGACTGTTATATTGACCGACTCTTGTTTCTTTAAGGCTGACCTCTGGACAAGCAGGAACCCAGTGCAATAACCTGAAGAGCAGTATACCTAATCGGGGGACCGTCAGTCAGAGGGAGCAACTAAAAAAAAGAAGTGATCAAGTGTGTTAACACAAAGGGCAATATGTCTCTCCCCCAGTGCCCGTCAGCCAGGGGAAGCAGCTAAGGGTAGCTAAATACATCACAAGAAGCAATAGGCTTATCCCCAACAACTTGGACCCAGTGGCAGCGGTTAGCAGTGAATGTCATCAAGTGCATGAAGAACAAGTAACATAGGTTTCATTCAATTACTATGTTCAGGTATTATGAAGGTTATTTAATAGTCTGTTATCGTGTTGATGCAGTGGCGTAGCATGGGGTGGCGGTCCGCCCCAGGCGGCACGTGTGTGGGGGCGGCGCGGCAGCAGCAGCAATTCAATTCCTCTCTGTGGGAGAACAGCGCGGAGTGGACTCCGCGGAGGCACAGTGCAGGTGCTTTCTACCTTGTTGGACTCGGAGCCCCGGCTGCTGTCTTGCTGGGCGCACTCAGGTGACTCGTCCGCTCCTGGAGGAGGTGTTGGCCGCTCGAGGCGGGTTGATCGGTCGTAGCTGCCCGAAGAACACGTGCCGCTGAGGTGATGCAGGAGCGGATCCCGGGACACAGGAGCTGGTGAGTGAGGGGGACGGCGGGAAGCGCTGCCCGGGATATCTGTGAGGGGAGACACATGACCTGCCACACTGCCCGGTACGGCTGTATACACTGGGGTCAACCCCAAATGTTCTGCTTTGTGTCGTCGGATCAATTACTCGTTTTCCTTTTTCTGGTTGCTCCAAGGCTGACACTAAGGCCTTGAGTCCTAAGAGATTGGCGTCTTCTACTACTCCAACTGTAATGTAGTCAAGTCAGTGCTGGATACAAACGCCTCCATCAAGAGCAGATATCAGCGTCCTAAAAAAATGCAACTTTTCAACTGCTCTGGCCTCCACCAGTCACGTACGCGGCGGCGGCATGCCTGTCATATTCGCCAGTCATGTAAGCCATCATATATGCCAGTTATATACACCAATCATGTACACCAGTCATTTATGCCAGTCATGTACGCCAGTCTAATATGCCAGTCATGTACGCCAGTCATGTAAGGCTACTTTCACATTTCCGTTTTGAAGCATCAGGTGCGATGCGGCGAAAAATGGAAAAACCGGATCCGGCGCCTGCTGCCACTGGATCCGGCTTTTTTCCCATAAACTTACATTATCGCCGCATTGCGCCTGATGGCCATGCGGCGTGTCCGGCTTTAGCCGGAAACGGCAAAAAATGCCTGTCCAGCGTCTGCCAAAAAACATTCCATGCAACGTTTTTTGACAGCGCCGGACCGCTTTTTTGCAGAGCGCATGCGCGAAGACTCTTTCCCTGTCCCTCTCCTGCACCGTATCCGATAGAAACAGATGATCCGGCGGGCTGCGGCTCCTACCGGATCAGGTTTGACAACTTTTCGCCGCAGCCCGCCGGATTTAAAATCCGGAAATGTGAAAGTAGCCTAAGACAGTCATGTACGCCAGTCATGTACGCCAGTCATGTAAGACAGTCATGTATGCCAGTAATGTACGCCAGTCATGTAAGACAATCATGTATGCCAGAAGTACACTAGTCATGTCGGCCCATCATGAAAGACAGACATGTATGCCAGTCATTTACGCCAGTCATGTATGCCAATCATTTATGTCAGTCTTGTAAGCCAGTCATGTATGCCAGTCACGTAAGCCAGTTATATAACCCAGTCATGTACGCGAGTCATGTGTGCAAGTCATGGAGGGCAGTCATTTACACCAGTCATGTAACACAGTCATGTAAGACAGTCAGGTACGCCAATCTTTTATGCCAGTCATGTATGCCAGTCATGGAGGGCAGTCATTTATGCCTGTCATGTACGGCACCAGTGAGCCTTATATAGAAGCTATGTACACCTGTATACACCTCAGGAAGCCACCTATCGAAGATATATACAAGTATACACCCCTGGGAACACCTATATATGCTATATATCCCTATATACTCACCTGGGAGCCACCTATAGAAGCTATATAAACACCTGGCAGTAGTCTACAAAAGCTATATACCTGTATACACACTTGGGAGTCAGCTATAGAAGCTATATACCCCTATAAACAACTGTGAGCCACCTATAGACTCCATATACCTCTATATTTCACAGAATCACCTATAGAAGCTATATACTCACCTGGGGACCTCCCATAAAAGCTATATACCTGTATAAACATGAGAACCACTTATAAACGCTACAGCTATATACACCTGAGTCACCTATAGAAGGCATATACCTGTAATTTACCAATAAAAGGCATACACATGTATACACACACCGGAGATTTAACTATTTAATGTAAATTACTATATACACACCATAAATTTGGGATTCACCCATAGAAGTTATTTATCTGAAAATTCACCCACCGGAGGAGTGAGATTCTCCTGCTGAACGTGTGAGCCTGTAATGGATGCAAGAGAAATCCGGGATTCCCCTATAGAAGCTATATAACTGCATACACTGGGGATGTGAGATCCACCTATAGAAAGGATATGCACATGGCGAAGTGTGATTCATATCACTATATAACACTCATGGTATTATACAGAAGATGTGGTATATACCAGTGTACGCACACCTCTACCTATATACTCCTCAGATCATGTTCTATTTCTGTATATAAACCCTGTTATATTCCATTATATAATATATACTTACCTGTAATGTGTTCATCTGAAGAAAATATATTGTTCTCTATACATAGGGGGCAGTATTATAGGAGTTATATTCTTGTACATAGGGGAAGTATTATAGTAGTTATATTCTTGTATATAGGGGCAGTATTACAGTAGTTATACTCTTGTACATAGGGGCAGTATTATAGTAGTTATATTCCTGTACATAGGAGCAGTATTATAGCAGTTATATTCTTGTACATAGGGACAGTATTAAATTCAGATGTCATTAATATCATGTTGAACTGAACAGAAGTTAGTTCTGCAAATCTGGTGACAGACCTTAATCTCTGTGACCAGGTGTGCTCTCTCCTAGTGCTCTAATTACACCGCCGCACACTCACAATGATGGGGAGAAGCAGAGGTGCACAGCACAACCCCAATAGGTGAGTGACCATTTGGCCCTATACATACTCCATGCGCCCCTTCTCTTTGTGTTTTTTTTTTACATGCTGGCCGTTAAAGAACGTTGAAACACAGCCGGCCCTGCGGCAACGTTGATGCACATCCTGCCAAATTAGTTTGGCCTATGCTTGTATTTTCAAGAATCTTTGCGTGAGTTGTAAGTGAAGGCATCATAATGAAGAGAGTAAAAGAGAGCGGTGCGGCATTCCGTAAAAAGAAAAAAGCCAAAGAAGAGGAGGCAACAAAGAATAAAAGCGCGCTATTAAAGTTCATCCGAAGGACATCTACGCCTACAGCCGAAGTGGCGGAAACAAAAGATGACATTCATGCTGAGACTGAAGATGAAGTTGATATTGCTAACGTTGATACTGATACTGCCGAAGGCGCCATTGACCGTGTCGATGCTGCGGAAACAGTCGGTGATGCGGAAGATGGTGCGCGTGAAGTTGAAGCATTGGAAGGGCAACCACTAGTCGGTCTGAAAACAGACTTACCAACTGATTTTACTGATGTTGGTATGTGGCCTGTTAAGATTGACCATGAAATTCGCGCTATGATTGACCGGCAGGGATATGCTGCTGTGCAGCACCTCGAATGTGAATTCAAGGAAGTAACACGACCAGGAACTAAAACAAAAGGTGATACGAGGAAACTTACAAAGACATGGTTTTTTCGTGATTTGCGGAACGGAGAGAAAAGTTTGAGAACATGGATGGTGTATTCTCCTTTGAAAGAGGCCCTGTTCTGCTTTTGCTGCAGACTTTTTTCAACTGGGCGGTCCAGTTTTTCTGCTGCTGAGGGCTTCAGGAACTGGTGGAAATTAAATCCTAAAGTACATGAACACGAAGTTAGCACATCACATGCTCAGGCATTCCTCAACTGGAAGGAACTAGAGATCCGGCTTGCTGAAGGAAAGACAATTAACAAAGCTATGGAAGGTGTTATTGAGAAGGAGACTAAGAAGTGGCGAGAAATTCTAGCTAGATTACTGGATATCGTCAAATTTCTCTCCAAGCAGAATTTGGCACTATGGGGTCACCGGGAAGACATCCACAAAGATGAAGAAGGCCAGGAAAATAAAGGTAATTTTTTGGAATTGGTTCATTTGTTGACCAAGTATGACCCTGTGCTCCGCGAACATTTGGTAAAAGTTAAGCTGGGAAAGAAAATCGTTACTTCTTATCTGTCACCAGAAGTTCAAAATGAATTTGTGAGCATTTTGGCAGAGCATGTGAGAAAGAAAATCATCGCACAGGTAAAGGTAAGCAAGTATTTTTGCATAATTTTTGACAGCACTCCGGATATATCTCACAAGGACCAGATGAGCGAGGTGTTGCGCTACGTGAAACTGGACGGAAATGAAGTGAAGGTGCAGGAATCATTTCTCCGTTTCATTGAGACTAAGGGTAAAAGCGCAGAGGAAATTTCCAGACTGATATTGGCAGAACTGGAGAACGATGGGCTTCCGATAGATTGCCGTGGCCAGGCATATGACAATGCTGCTGTTATGGCAGGCCATCGATCAGGTGTCCAGAAGCGCATCTCCGAAATCAACCCGAAAGCTCTATTTGTGCCATGCTCAAACCATTCCCTGAATCTGGCTTGTGTACATGCAGCTTCTGTGTCGATTTACTCTGTGACATGTTTCGGAACACTGGACCGGTTGTTTTCGTTCTTTTCTGCACCTACGCATTGCTGGGATGTTTTGATTCAGGTGACTGTTCTAAGCATCAAACGGCTTGTGGAGACAAGATGGAGCAGTCGAGCAGATGCTGTAAATATTGTGGCGAACAAATTATCAGAAGTCGTCACGGCCCTAGAACAGCTCACAGAAGAAGGAGAAAATGTGACAAGAACAGATGCATCTTTAATTCTCACCTCATTACTGTCATTTCCGTTTCTGTCGTTTCTGAGCCTTTGGAAATCTGTTCTGCCAGAAATCAATGATGCCCAGAAGTATCTTCAAACAAAAGGGCTGGATCTGCACCAAAGTTCTGTCAAGCTCACAGCGTTGAGAGATTACCTTCTTCAGAATAGGGAAGCAATGGTGGACAGTGCAGTGCACAAATCCAAGAAGCTCTGCTCTGAAATGGGGATAAGCATGGAGCGTAGAATTCGCAAAAAGAAACGAATGGATGGTGACGGATCGACTGATGCAGTGATGACATTTGATGCTGAGTTGAGACTGGAAATGCTGTCTGTCATAGACATGTTGACTGAAGAAATATACAGCAGATTTCAACAAGTTCATGATCTTGCAAAGAAATAAGCTGTCCTTGCACCGTCAAATCTGCTTGATGATAATTACGATTGCCAGCTCAGCGAAGTTGATGACGAGGTGAAAAAAGAGGAATTCTTGGTCGAAAGGAGAAGATTGAAGTATTTTGTGGAAGCTTCAGGAATCGACGGACCTTTAGAAGTTTTCAGCTTCATACAGAGATATCGCCTTGGAGATTCTGTCCCTAATATTGTTATCTTGCTGCGCCTCTTCCTTACCCGAGCTATTAGCGTTGCCAGCTGCGAGCGCTCCTTTTCCAAATTGAAGCTCATAAAGAACTATCTTCGATCTACAATGAGTCAAACAAGGCTTACAGACTTGTCAGTCCTCTCCATAGAGAGGGAGCTTGCTGATGGTCTCAATTTTGATACTGTTATCAAAAACTTTGCCGAAAGGAAAGCACGAAGAGTTTGTTTGTAAATTTTGCATTGAGTTCATGCATTGCAGCAGTTCTTTTTGTAGTCAAATTAACTATTATGAACATGGCCTGAATAATGAATCATAATTGTTAGTGAGTGTTACGTGACTGTTACAAATAAAACAACTTTACCCAAGTTTCGAAAATAATTTGTACTGTTTTTTTTCTGTCACATTATTAAAAATTATTATAAAAAAAGCCATTAGGTCTTCATCCAGCATCATCAAGCTAATACATACATATATATATAGAGAACTGCAAGAAGATGAAAGTCTAGAAATTTAGAAATAATAACAGCAGAGATCTTTGAGTGTAGTGTGGGCTCTTCGGATGCTTCCGGATTATCAACGACCAAAGGGGCGGCAAATTTTTCGACCGCCCCGGGCGCCACAAACAGTTGCTACGCCACTGTGTTGATGTTACATTGGGTATAGTTTTTAATTAGAATATCTTCCTCTTTATATATACTCATCAATTTTCCGGGAATAGTATTAGGTACAGTTAAAAAAAAAAAGGGTTACTGTACACCTATCGTACATATTGGTGTTTCTAGAACCAAAACCTAGAAATTAGGGGGCTGTCTACGGTATATTAGTTTGAAGCATGATACATGTCATTATACAGGTATGCATTCTGTTGCCCCCCCACCCCCTTCGGAATAGAACTGATTTCACAAAGAATTTTTAGTCAGACAGGCGCTTAAGGGTTCTCGGAAAGTAAAAAGCCAAATGGACAACAGGTGGCCAGTGTCATTTGGGTTATTGCTGAATTTAATCTTACAATTGGAGGCGGTCTGCAGGTCCCCCCCACCTCATTGTAGATTGTAAGCTCCACGAGCAGGGTCGTCTTATTTCGCTTTAATTATTGTATTGTTAACGTTGTTACTTATGACTGTTGTGTTTGAAACTGTTCAACTGTAAAGCGCTGCGGAATATGTTGGCGCTATATAAATAAAGATTATTATTTATTATTATTATAGAGTTGTTTATGTTGGCGTTTTGCTGGCATTTTCAGGCAATGAGAATTGGGTAAATAGCGCCGGGTAGAACCAAAGTTTGGGACATTTTAGCCGGAGACAATCTTAGCCAAAACCGGAGACATCATGGCCACCCAAAAAGGGGTAGAATTTTAAATCAGTAAGTCAAAACGGACCAATGGGATAAAAGGAAGAAGGCAATGTTGGGAAAGGTGAAGGATTTTGTTATGTGCCCATTGCGATGTTTTGGAATATTTATAGCTTCTAGGCCCAGGCAAGGGGGACCATTGTTGTCAGGAGAACTGTCCCCTTTTATCAGAATATCAATTGATCAAGGTGTTTCGGAGGTGCTTGGAAGAAACGGGCATGGAGCCGCACAGCTATGGAGGTCATTCCTTTCACATCAGGGCTGCAAAAGAGGCAGCAGTTGGAGGTTTAAGTTTGGAAATTGTGATGAGAATTGGCCGGTGGGAGTCAAAATGGTATCAGTCCTACGTACGACCCCACGGATGTGATGGGGCCAATCTTTTGGGTAGCTGAAATATTGCAATAACTTATGGTTGTTTCATTACAGAGCGGGTTCCACAAGCTAATCTGGATTCTAGGCCATTGTTATGTTCACTGTGGAGTGCTATGAGCAGACAGACTGGCGGTAGACAGCTGGGTTTCAAAAGGGATGTGACGTTAACTAGGTGATTGGATCTACGGGTTTAAAATGGGGGCAGGTCATTCACGAGTTTTAACAAGCAGACAGCGCCATAGAGTGCCTGATATCTTAGTCTTGCATGTGGGAGGTAATGACCTGGTAGTATGCTCTGAGAAGGGACTGGTTTGGGACATCAAAATAGACTTGAAGCAGCTATGAGGGCGCTCCCAAATTTAAAAGTAGGGTCGTCTGACAGGATACCCAGGAAATTTTGGAGGGGAGCCTGATCCGTTACAAGGATTAATAAAGCATGAATTAAAATCAACAAACCAGTATCCTAATTCGTGGTGCAGAACGGAGGAATAGCAGTACGTCATGTGAGTTTTGACAGTATGGAGGAATTTTGGTTAGCAGATGGAGAGCATTTGAACGCTGTGGAGACTGACTTGCGGACATTGGGATTGAAAGAAGGCATTGAAAAGGCCACAGCATTGCTGAATGGTGGGGTCTCGAGCACTTGAGGTGGTCAAGGTGCTCTCGGTGTGGCGCTGGTGGGTCCTCGAAGTTGGGTAAAATTAGGATTGGGGATCCGTTAAATGCATGGATCCCTGTCATTTGATGTGGTGGTGGTCTGGTGAGTTTTGGGTGATACCTGGCGATGGAACGTCAGGTTCACATTAACTGGACATTTGGGTGATACCCAGCGATGGAACGTCGGATTCACGTTAACTTGAGATTTGGGTGATACCTGGCGATGGAACGTCGGGATCACAGTAACACGAGTTGGTGGGTGATACCCGGCGATGGAACGTCGGGGGTTCACAGTAATATGGGATTGGGTGATTCCCGGCGATGGAACGTCGGGATCACATGATCAAGAGTGCACCCCTTCCCTCGATGCATGGTGCTTCTGAGTCAGAGGAAAACGCGGCTAGGAGTAAGGCTGGGGGAAAGGGGCAATGCCATTTTAAAAACCACCAGACTGTTATAACTTCGAGGACCTCACCAAGTGTCTTTGATTACCAAAGAATATCAATAAATGGGCTGCTGTGGCCGTTATTACCCAAAAGAAAATGGTTGTCGCTTGTCTTTACTTAACGTATAAGAGGGCGCGGGGGACCTTTGGGGGGGGAAATTGGGTCAGGAGAAATTGACCTCTCCAGAGTCATGACTTTTATTTGTCCAAATTGTGACGAACATCCCACCGCTGGCACCAGTATGTGAGGAACGGCGGACCGCTGTCGCCAAATTGTGATGGACAGCGGACCCTGTGCCACCAATAGGTCACGATCCCACCACCGACATGGGTTTGTCAGCGGACGGAGGGACATGACGCACTGCCGGCACACGGCTATCACAGACACAGTGGGGGCTTATCTTAATTATCCCACCACCGGCACCACGTGACAAAAATACAGCAAGCTAATCTTGCTCTAACAATTTACCGCAGGGGGGTATTTTGGATGCCCCACCACTGCTAACAACCTTCCAAGAACTGCAGGGATTTATGTGTATCCCACTTTCTCAGTTCCACCTTGGAACTCGCAGCTCTCCTGCACCCCCTTACCCTCAGGTCAGTCAGGGAACTGCACCTAGGATAATTAGTCGCCGGACGGGCTGCTGGTTGTGCACGGGCCACTAGACTACTGCAGTAAGGGAATTATCAATGCTGTGGCCGCAGCCCCTCTTTCAGCATGTAAGAACCGTCTGTACTGCCAGCTAGCCTAGCCAGCCGTGCACACCACGCTGCCACCAGCCACGCTTTACTTAATCAAAGAGTTAATTATGAGGGTCCGTGACAAACCCCAAATTAGTAGCGACTATCTAAAAAAGGCGCATAGTTCGTTTCTTAGAGCATGGAGTCAAACTGATAATTTTACAATTTATTCCCCAAAGTCGGGCAGTGATTACAAATACAAAAGTAATAAATTGAGACATTACATATGTACAAATACAAATATAAAACAAAGTGGATGAAAGAACAGAAAGTAACACTCACATGTGTGTGGTATTAGACAGACCATGTGGCTGGGGGAAGGGCGCTTAACCAAATGTCCCCACTCATCGGCACGTCTCTCTGGCAGGAGGACTCCAGCTGAACTGACTGGGATATGGTAGGGAGTACCCTATAGCCTAGGGTCTGTGACCTCACGAAATGGGCGGTCTAGAGAGGTCCAACCTCCCTCTCTCCAAGTTAGGATTTGGCTACAAAACTTAGAATATCTATATCTAAACAAGAAAAGCCCGTACCAACACACATAGGGCATCATTGTTTGTGATTCACCGAATAGAATCCGAAGACACCAGGCATGCCATACTTACAGTTGTGGGCAAAAGTATTGACACCCCTGCAATTCTGTCAGATAATACTCAGTTTCTTCCTGAAAATGATTGCAAACACAAATTCTTTGGTATTATTATCTTCATTTAATTTGTCTTAAATGAAAAAACAAAAAGAATTGTCCTAAAGCCAAATTGGATATAATTCCACACCAAACATAAAAAAGAGGGTGGACAAAAGTATTGGCACTGTTCGAAAAATCATGAGATGCTTCTCTAATTTGTGTAATTAACAGCACCTGTAAGTTACCTGTGGCACCTAACAGGTGTTGGCAATAACTAAATCACACTTGCAGCCAGTTGACATGGATTCAAGTTGACTCAACCTCTGTCCTGTGTCCTTGTGTGTACCACATTGAGCATGGAGAAAAGAAAGAAGACCAAAGAACTGTCTGAGGACTTGAGAAACCAAATTGTGAGGAAGCATGAGCAATCTCAAAGCTTCAAGTCCATCTCCAAAGACCTGAATGTTCCTGTGTCTACCGTGCGCAGTGTCATCAAGAAGTTTAAAGCCTATGGCACTGTGGCTAACCTCCCTAGATGTGGACGGAAAAGAAAAATTGACAAGAGATTTCAACGCAAGATTGTGTGGATGTTGGATAAAGAACCTCGACTAACAACCACACAAGTTCAAGCTGCCCTGCAGTCCGAGGGTACAACAGTGTCACCCGTACTATCCGTCAGCATCTGAATGAAAAGGGACTGTATGGTAGGAGACCCAGGAAGACCCCACTTCTTACCCCGAGACATAAAAAAGCCAGGTTGGAGTTTGCCAAAACTTACCTGAAAAAGCCTAAAACATTTTGGAAGAATGTTATCTGGTCAGATGAGACAAAAGTAGAGCTTTTTGGGCAAAGGCATCAACATAGAGTTTACAGGAGAAAAAAGAGGCATTCAAAGAAAAGAACACGGTCCCTACAGTCAAACATGGCAGAGGATCCCTGATGTTTTGGGGTTGCTTTGCTGCCTCTGGCACTGGACTGCTTGACCGTGTGCATGGCATTATGAAGTCAGAAGACTACCAACAAATTTTGCAGCATAATGTAGGGCCCAGTATGAGAAAGCTGGGTCTCCCTCAGAGGTCATGGGTCTTCCAGCAGGACAATGACCCAAAACACACTTCAAAAAGCACTAGAAAATGGTTTGAGAGAAAGCACTGGAGACTTCTAAGGTGGCCAGCAATGAGTCCTGACCTGAATCCCATAGAACACCTGTGGAGAGATCTACAAATGGCAGTTTGGAGAAGGCACCCTTCAAATATCAGGGACCTGGAGCAGTTTGCCAAAGAAGAATGGTCTAAAATTCCAGCAGAGCATTATAAGAAACTCATTGATGGTTACCGGAAGAGGTTGGTCGGTTTATTTTGGCTAAAGGTTGTGCAACCAAGTATTAGGCTGAGGGTGCCAGTACTTTTGTCTGGCCCATTTTTGGAGTTTTGTGTGAAATGATCAATGTTTTGCTTTTTGCTTCATTCTCTTTTGTGTTTTTTCATTTAAGACAAATTAAATGAAGATAATAATACCAAAGAATTTGTGTTTGCAATCATTTTCAGGAAGAAACTGAGTATTATCTGACAGAATTGCAGGGGTGTCAATACTTTTGGCCACAACTGTAGGACACTCCGTTTGGGAGCAATCCATATCTCAGGTTCTGGAGAGGATATAACTGTGAAAATTAGGAATTAGTAAGCTGGCTTTTTTGTCTACGCAGCGATATGGTTATTATATCTCTGCGGTGTATGGTTTTTACAATATGACTTGTTTTAATACTTCCCATATACTGGCATAGAGCCTCGTGTTTTCAACAAAGAGACCTTTTCCCCCTAGCTGTGCTTCGAGAGGAAATGGACGGTTTCATGTTACCAGCAAGCACAGAGCTGATAAGGAGGGGGGGGTTGCAGCTACATGACAGGCTCGTCTCCTCAGTGTGTAGCAATGGGGGATTTCTAGTAGGTTCTAGAAACATCATACTTTACTTTAACATACAGATCTTACAGACACTTTACATTACACCTCTCCCTTTTAGAGGGCGCTATGGAGGCATTACCTCTCGGTAATCGGCCATGCGCACCTCAGCGGGTTCGCCCCCGCGGGACAACCCATCGGCATTGCCATGTTCACTGCCCTTTTTGTGTTGTACAGTAAAGTTGTACTGCTGAAGGGCAAGGCTCCAGCGGAGCAACCTTCCATTAATAATAATAATAATAATAATTTTTATTTATATAGCGCCAACATATTCCGCAGCACTTTACAATTAAGCGGGGACATGTACAGACAATAAATTCAATACAAGTTAAGACAATTCAAACAATGACATTAGGAGTGAGGTCCCTGCTCGCAAGCTTACAATCTACAAGGTTCCGGACACTGTGTGCAACCAGCTCAGAGGGTTGTGGTCGGTTACCACCGTGAAGGTGCGCCCGTACAGGTGGGGCTGAAAACGTTGCAGTGCCCACACCATGGCCAGACACTCCTTCTCGATGGTGGAGTATGCAACTTCCCTCTGCAAAAGTTTCCGGCTCAGGTACAACACGGGGTGCTCCTGGTTCCCCGAGTCGACCTGGCTGAGCACAGCACCGAGGCCAAACTCGCTGGCGTCGGTCTGTGCCAGAAACGGGCAACTGCTGTCGACTGGTCTCAACACTGGAGAGTTGAACAGGGCTGCTTTCAAAGCTTGGAAGGCTGCCTCACAGTCATCTGTCCAGTTGACTGTTTGGGGTAGCCTCTGCTTGGTGAGGTCAGTCAAGGGTTTTGCAAGGGCACTATAGTCTTGAACAAATCGCCTATAGTACCCTGTAGTGCCCAAGAAGGACTTCACCTGTTTCTTGGTCCTGGTGGGCCAGGACACGATTGCGTCCACCTTTTCTGGCTCCGGACTCATGGAACCCCCGCCTACCCGGTGCCCCAGGTAGTGGATCTCGCTCATGCCCATCTGGCACTTTCCCGGCTTGATAGGCCTGCCTGGTGAAGACGCTTGAGCACCTCCTGGAGATGCTGAAGGTGTTCCTCCTAGGTGGAACTGAAGATGGTGATGTCATCCAAGTACGCCACCGTGTACTCCTCCAGTCCCCGAAGCAGGTGGTTGACCATCCGCTGGAAAGTGGCAGATAAAAATAAAGATTATAATTATTTGTTCATTTTCATAGATTTTTTATTTATTATTACTTTTGTCAGATTCTAGTTATTTCTGTCACCATTGTGGGCTTTGCTGTCATTAAACGAGGGGTACCAACAATTTTTACCATGTGTGCACATGCACACGAAACACACTTATACACATGTACATGGCACACTCTTATACACACATGTACACCGTACACAATTATATACACATGTACACGGCATACAGTTATACACAGATGTACATGGCACACAATTATACACACATGTACATGGAACACACGTGTTGCACAACAAATGCCCAGTAGATACACACAGAACATGTATGCAGGACAACAAATGTTCATATAAACACATACAAATATCTCACAGACAGCACACACTGCACACACCTCACATACACACACACCTCAGATACACACACTACACATTTCTCAGATACACACTGCACACACCTCAGATACACACTGCACACACCTCAGATACACACACTGCACACACCGCAGATACATATAGTGCACACAACTCATACACACACTGCATACACTTCAGATACACACTGCACACACCTCAGATACACACACTGCACACACCTCAGATACATATAGTGCACACACCTCAGATACACACTGCACACACCTCAGATACACACACTGCACACACCGCAGATACATATAGTGCACACACCTCAGATACACACACTGCACACACCTCAGATACACACACACTTCAGATACACACACTGCACACACCTCAGATACATACTGTATAGTGCACACACCTCAGATACACACACTGCACACACCTCAGATACACACACTGCACACACCTCAGATAAACACGGCACACACCTCAGATACACACTGCACACACTTCAGATGCATATAGTGCACACACCTCAGATACACACACGGCACACCTCAGATACACATAGTGCACACACCTCAGATACACACACTGCACACACCTCAGATACACACACTGCATACACCTCAGATACACACACTACACATTTCTCAGATTCACACACGGCACACACCTCAGATACACACACTGTACACACCTCAGAAACACACACTGCACACACTGCAGATACATATAGTGCACACACCTCAGATACACACACTGCACACACCTCAGATACACACACTGCACACACCTCAGATAAACACACGGCACACACCTCAGATACACACACTGCACACACTTCAGATGCATATAGTGCACACACCTCAGATACACACTGCACACACCTCAGATACACACACGGCACACCTCAGATACACATAGTGCACACACCTCAGATACACACACTGCACACACCTCAGATACACACACTGCATACACCTCAGATACACACACTACACATTTCTCAGATACACACACTGCACACATCTCAGATACACACACTGCACACACCGCAGATACATATAGTGCACACAACTCAGATACACACACTGCACACACTTCAGATACACACACACTTCAGATACACACACTGCACACACCTCAGATACACTGCACACACCTCAGATACACACACTGCACACAGCTCAGAAACACACACTGCACATACCTCAAATACACACACTGCACACACTTCAGATACACACTGCACACACCTCAGATACACACTGCGCACACCTCAGATACACACTGCACACACCGCAGATACATATATTGTACACACCTCAGATACACAAACTGCACACACCTCAGATACACACTTCAGCTACACACACTGAACACACACTGCACACACCTCAGATACACACACTGCACACACCTCAGAAACACACTGCACACACCTCAGATACACACTGCACACCACAGATACATATAGTGCACACACCTCAGATACATACTGCACACACCTCAGAAACACACACCGCACACACCTCAGATACACACACTGCACACACCTCAGATACACACACTGCACACACCGCAGATACATATAGTGCACACAACTCAGATACACACACTGCACACACCTCAGATACACACACACTTCAGATACACACACTGCACACACCTCAGATACACTGCACACACCTCAGATACACACACTGCACACAGCTCAGAAACACACACTGCACATACCTCAAATACACACACTGCACACACTTCAGATACACACACTGTACACACCTCAGATACACACTGCACACACCTCAGATACATATATTGTACACACCTCAGATACACAAACTGCACACACCTCAGATACACACTTCAGCTACACACACTGAACACACACTGCAGACACCTCAGATACACACACTGCACACACCTCAGAAACACACTGCACTCACCTCAGATACACACTGCACACCACAGATACATATAGTGCACACACCTCAGATACACACTGCACACACCTCAGAAACACACACCGCACACACCTCAGATACACACACTGCACACACCTCAGATACACACACTGCACACACCGCAGATACATATAGTGCACACACCTCAGATACACACAATGCACACACCTCAGATACACACACACTTCAGATACACACACTGCACACACCTCAGATACACTGCACACACCTCAGATACACACACTGCACACAGCTCAGAAACACACTGCACATACCTCAGATACACACACTGCACACACTTCAGATACACACACTGCACACACCTCAGATGCACACTGCACACACCTCAGAAACACACACTGCACACACCTCAGATACACACACTGCACACACCTCAGATACACACTGCACACACCGCAGATACATATATTGTACACACCTCAGATACACACACTGCACACACCTCAGAAACACACTGCACTCACCTCAGATACACACTGCACACCACAGATACATATAGTGCACACACCTCAGATACACACTGCACACACCTCAGAAACACACACCGCACACACCTCAGATACACACACTGCACACACCTCAGATACACACACTGCACACACCGCAGATACATATAGTGCACACACCTCAGATACACACAATGCACACACCTCAGATACACACACACTTCAGATACACACACTGCACACACCTCAGATACACTGCACACACCTCAGATACACACACTGCACACAGCTCAGAAACACACTGCACATACCTCAGATACACACACTGCACACACTTCAGATACACACACTGCACACACCTCAGATGCACACTGCACACACCTCAGAAACACACACTGCACACACCTCAGATACACACACTGCACACACCTCAGATACACACTGCACACACCGCAGATACATATATTGTACACACCTCAGATACACAAACTGCACACACCTCAGATACACACTTCAGCTACACACACTGAACACACACTGTACACACCTCAGAAACACTGCACACACCGCAGATACATATAGTGCACACACCTCAGATACACACACTGCACACACCTCAGATACACACACGGCACACACCTCAGATACATACACTGAACACACCTCAGATACACACACTGCACACACCTCAGATACATACACTGAACACACCTCAGATACATACAGTGCACACACCTCAGATACACACACTGCACACACCACAGATACACACACGGCACACACCTCAGATACACACACTGCACACACCTCAGATACTTATAGTGCACACACATCAGATACACACACTGCACACACTTCAGATACACATACTGCACACACCTCAGATACACACACTGCACACACCTCAGATACACTGCACACACCTCAGGTACACACACTGCACACACCTCAGATACACACTACACATTTCTCAGATACATATAGTGCACACACCACAGATACATACATTGAACACACCTCAGATACACACACTGCACACACCTCAGATATACACACACTGCACACACCTCAGATACACACACTGCACACACCTCAGATACACACACTGCACACACCTCAGATACACACACGGCACACACCTCAGATACATACACGGCACACACCTCAGATACACACACTGTACACACCTCAGATACACACACGGCACACACCTCATACATACACTGAACACACCTCAGATACACACACTGCACACACCTCAGATACATACACTGCAAACACCTCAGATACACACACTGCACACACCTCAGATACACACACTGCACACACCACAGATACAAACACGGCACACACCTCAAATACACACCCTGCACACACCTCAGATACACATACTGCACACAATTCAGATACACATACTGCACACACCTCAGATACACACACTGCACACACCTCAGATACACACTGCACACACCTCAGATACATACACTGAACACACCTCAGATACACACACTGCACACACCTCAGATACACACACGGCACACACCTCAGATACATACACTGAACACACCTCAGATACACACACTGCACACACCACAGATACACACACGGCACACATCTCAGATACACACACTGCACACACCTCAGATACATATAGTGCACACACCTCAGATACACACACTGCACACAATTCAGATACACACACTGCACACACCTCAGATACACACTGCACACACCTCAGATACATACACTGAACACACCTCAGATACACACACTGCACACACCTCAGATACACACACGGCACACACCTCAGATACATACACTGAACACACCTCAGATACACACACTGCACACACCACAGATACACACACGGCACACATCTCAGATACACACACTGCACACACCTCAGATACATATAGTGCACACACCTCAGATACACACTGCACACAATTCAGATACACACACTGCACACACCTCAGATACACACACTGCACACACCGCAGATACATATAGTGCACACAACTCAGATACACACACTGCACACACCTCAGATACACACACACTTCAGATACACACACTGCACACACCTCAGATACACTGCACACACCTCAGATACACACACTGCACACAGCTCAGAAACACACACTGCACATACCTCAAATACACACACTGCACACACTTCAGATACACACACTGTACACACCTCAGATACACACTGCACACACCTCAGATACATATATTGTACACACCTCAGATACACAAACTGCACACACCTCAGATACACACTTCAGCTACACACACTGAACACACACTGCAGACACCTCAGATACACACACTGCACACACCTCAGAAACACACTGCACTCACCTCAGATACACACTGCACACCACAGATACATATAGTGCACACACCTCAGATACACACTGCACACACCTCAGAAACACACACCGCACACACCTCAGATACACACACTGCACACACCTCAGATACACACACTGCACACACCGCAGATACATATAGTGCACACACCTCAGATACACACAATGCACACACCTCAGATACACACACACTTCAGATACACACACTGCACACACCTCAGATACACTGCACACACCTCAGATACACACACTGCACACAGCTCAGAAACACACTGCACATACCTCAGATACACACACTGCACACACTTCAGATACACACACTGCACACACCTCAGATGCACACTGCACACACCTCAGAAACACACACTGCACACACCTCAGATACACACACTGCACACACCTCAGATACACACTGCACACACCGCAGATACATATATTGTACACACCTCAGATACACACTTCAGCTACACACACTGAACACACACTGTACACACCTCAGAAACACTGCACACACCGCAGATACATATAGTGCACACACCTCAGATACACACACTGCACACACCTCAGATACTCACACGGCACACACCTCAGATACATACACTGAACACACCTCAGATACACACACTGCACACACCTCAGATACATACACTGAACACACCTCAGATACATACAGTGCACACACCTCAGATACACACACTGCACACACCACAGATACACACACGGCACACACCTCAGATACACACACTGCACACACCTCAGATACTTATAGTGCACACACATCAGATACACACACTGCACACACTTCAGATACACATACTGCACACACCTCAGATACACACACTGCACACACCTCAGATACACTGCACACACCTCAGGTACACACACTGCACACACCTCAGATACACACTACACATTTCTCAGATACATATAGTGCACACACCACAGATACATACATTGAACACACCTCAGATACACACACTGCACACACCTCAGATATACACACACCTCAGATACACACACTGCACACACCTCAGATACACACACTGCACACACCTCAGATACACACACGGCACACACCTCAGATACATACACGGCACACACCTCAGATACACACACTGTACACACCTCAGATACACACACGGCACACACCTCATACATACACTGAACACACCTCAGATACACACACTGCACACACCTCAGATACATACACTGCAAACACCTCAGATACACACACTGCACACACCTCAGATACACACACTGCACACACCACAGATACAAACACGGCACACACCTCAAATACACACCCTGCACACACCTCAGATACACATACTGCACACAATTCAGATACACATACTGCACACACCTCAGATACACACACTGCACACACCTCAGATACACACTGCACACACCTCAGATACATACACTGAACACACCTCAGATACACACACTGCACACACCTCAGATACACACACGGCACACACCTCAGATACATACACTGAACACACCTCAGATACACACACTGCACACACCACAGATACACACACGGCACACATCTCAGATACACACACTGCACACACCTCAGATACATATAGTGCACACACCTCAGATACACACTGCACACAATTCAGATACACATACTGCACACACCTCAGATACACACACTGCACACACCTCAGATACACACTGCACACACCTCAGATACATACACTGAACACACCTCGGATACACACACTGCACACACCTCAGATACACACACGGCACACACCTCAGATACATACACTGAACACACCTCAGATACACACACTGCACACACCTCAGATACACACACTGCACACACCTCAGATACACACACTGAACACACCTCAGATACATACAGTGCACACACCTCAGATACACACACTGCACACACTACAGATAAACACACGGCACACACCTCAGATACACACTGCACACACCTCAGATACTTATAGTGCACACACATCAGATACACACACTGCACACACTTCAGATACACATACTGCACACACCTCAGATACACACACTGCACACACCTCAGATACACACACTGCACACACCTCAGATACACACACTGCACACACCTCAGATATACACACAATGCACACACCTCAGATACACACACTGCACACACCTCAGATACACGCACTGCACACACCTCAGATACACACACGGCACACACCTCAGATACATACACGGCACACACCTCAGATACACACACTGCACACACCTCAGATACACTGCACACACCTCAGATACATACACTGAACACACCTCAGACACACACTGAACACACCTCAGATACATACACTGCACACACCTCAGATACACACACTGCACACACCTCAGATACATACACTGAACACACCTCAGATACATACACCTCAGATACATACACTGCACACACCTCAGATACATACAGTGCACACACCTCAGATACACACACTGCACACACCACAGATACAAACACGGCACACACCTCAAATACACTGCACACACCTCAGATACACATAGTGCACACACCTCAGATACACACACTGCACACAATTCAGATACACATACTGCACACACCTCAGATACACACACTGCACACACCTCAGATACACACTGCACACACCTCAGATACATACACTGAACACACCTCAGATACACACACTGCACACACCTCAGATACACACACGGCACACACCTCAGATACATACACTGAACACACCTCAGATACACACACTGCACACACCTCAGATGTACACACACTGCACACACCTCAGATACATATAGTGCACACACCTCAGATACACACACTGCACACAATTCAGATACACATACTGCACATACCTCAGATACACACACTGCACACACTTCAGATACACACACTGCACACACCTCAGATGCACACTGCACACACCTCAGAAACACACACTGCACACACCTCAGATACACACACTGCACACACCTCAGATACACACACTGCACACACCGCAGATACATATATTGTACACACCTCAGATACACAAACTGCACACACCTCAGATACACACTTCAGCTACACACACTGAACACACACTGTACACACCTCAGAAACACTGCACACACCGCAGATACATATAGTGCACACACCTCAGATACACACACTGCACACACCTAAGATACACACACGGCACACACCTCAGATACATACACTGAACACACCTCAGATACACACACTGCACACACCTCAGATACATACACTGAACACACCTCAGATACATACAGTGCACACACCTCAGATACACACACTGCACACACCACAGATACACACACGGCACACACCTCAGAAACACACACTGCACACACCTCAGATACTTATAGTGCACACACATCAGATACACACACTGCACACACTTCAGATACACATACTGCACACACCTCAGATACACACACTGCACACACCTCAGATACACTGCACACACCTCAGGTACACACACTGCACACACCTCAGATACACACTACACATTTCTCAGGTACATATAGTGCACACACCACAGATACATACATTGAACACACCTCAGATACACACACTGCACACACCTCAGATATACACACACTGCACACACCTCAGATACACACACTGCACACACCTCAGATACACACACTGCACACACCTCAGATACACACACGGCACACACCTCAGATACATACACGGCACACACCTCAGATACACACACTGTACACACCTCAGATACACACACGGCACACACCTCATACATACACTGAACACACCTCTGATACACACACTGCACACACCTCAGATACATACACTGCAAACACCTCAGATACACACACTGCACACACCTCAGATACATACACTGAACACACCTCAGATACATACACTGCACACACCTCAGATACATACACTGCACACACCTCAGATACATACAGTGCACACACTTCAGATACACACACTGCACACACCACAGATACAAACACGGCACACACCTCAAATACACACCCTGCACACACCTCAGATATACATACTGCACACAATTCAGATACACATACTGCACACACCTCAGATACACACACTGCACACACCTCAGATACACACTGCACACACCTCAGATACATACACTGAACACACCTCAGATACACACACTGCACACACCTCAGATACACACACGGCACACACCTCAGATACATACACTGAACACACCTCAGATACACACACTGCACACACCACAGATACACACACGGCACACATCTCAGATACACACACTGCACACACCTCAGATACATATAGTGCACACACCTCAGATACACACACTGCACACAATTCAGATACACATACTGCACACACCTCAGATACACACACTGCACACACCTCAGATACACACTGCACACACCTCAGATACATACACTGAACACACCTCGGATACACACACTGCACACACCTCAGATACACACACGGCACACACCTCAGATACATACACTGAACACACCTCAGATACACACACTGCACACACCTCAGATACACACACTGCACACACCTCAGATACACACACTGAACACACCTCAGATACATACAGTGCATACACCTCAGATACACACACTGCACACACTACAGATAAACACACGGCACACACCTCAGATACACACTGCACACACCTCAGATACTTATAGTGCACACACATCAGATACACACACTGCACACACTTCAGATACACATACTGCACACACCTCAGATACACACACTGCACACACCTCAGATACACACACTGCACACACCTCAGATATACACACAATGCACACACCTCAGATACACACACTGCACACACCTCAGATACACGCACTGCACACACCTCAGATACACACACGGCACACACCTCAGATACATACACGGCACACACCTCAGATACACACACTGCACACACCTCAGATACACTGCACACACCTCAGATACATACACTGAACACACCTCATACACACACTGAACACACCTCAGATACATACACTGCACACACCTCAGATACACACACTGCACACACCTCAGATACATACACTGAACACACCTCAGATACATACACCTCAGATACATACACTGCACACACCTCAGATACGTACAGTGCACACACCTCAGATATACACACTGCACACACCACAGATACAAACACGGCACACACCTCAAATACACTGCACACACCTCAGATACACATAGTGCACACACCTCAGATACACACACTGCACACAATTCAGATACACATACTGCACACACCTCAGATACACACACTGCACACACCTCAGATACACACTGCACACACCTCAGATACATACACTGAACACACCTCAGATACACACACTGCACACACCTCAGATACACACACGGCACACACCTCAGATACATACACTGAACACACCTCAGATACACACACTGCACACACCTCAGATATACACACACTGCACACACCTCAGATACATATAGTGCACACACCTCAGATACACACACTGCACACAATTCAGATACACATACTGCACACACCTCAGATACACACACTGCACACACCTCAGATACACACTGCACACACCTCAGATACATACACTGAACACACCTCGGATACACACACTGCACACACCTCAGATACACACACGGCACACACCTCAGATACATACACTGAACACACCTCAGATACACACACTGCACACACCTCAGATACACACACTGAACACACCTCAGATACACACACTGCACACACCTCAGATACACACACTGCATACACTTCAGATACACACACGGCACACACCACAGATACACACATGGCACACACCTCAGATACACACTGCACACACCTCAGATACACACACTGCACACACCTCAGATACATATAGTGCACACACCTCAGATACACACACTGCATACACTTCAGATACACACACGGCACACACCTCAGATACACACCACACATGGCACACACCTCAGATACACACACTGCACACACCTCAGATACATATAGTGCACACACCTCAGATACACACACTGCACACACCACAGATACACACACGGCACACCTCAGATACACAAACTGTACGCACCTCAGATACACACTGCACACAGCTCAGAAACACATACTGCACACAGCTCAGAAATACATACTGCACACAGCTCAGACACACACACTGCACACAGCTCAGACACACACACTGCACACACCTCAGATACATACACTGAACACACCTCAGATACACACACTGCACACACCTCAGATACACACACTGCACACTTCTCAGATACACACACTGCACACACCTCAGATACAAACACTGCACACATCTCTGATACACACCTCAGATACACACACTGCACACACCTCAGATACACACACTGCACACACCTCAGGTACACACACTGCACACACCTCAGATACACACTCTGCCAGGGCCGCCATCAGGGAATTACTGCCCTGACTGGCATATGGGGCCCGGTGGGCAGAGGGGGCCCGCATCGGGCCCGGTCTCCTCTGGTCACCGGGCCCCTACCGGTAGGTAAACCAGGCCCTCGGCACTGCCGCAGCTAAACGCTATTGACAATGCGGGCCCGCCGGCCCGCACATCAATAGTTAACAGCCGCCAGCCAGTAGGAGGCTGGCAGCTGACGTCAGCCACAGCGCGCACCTCGCCGGCATCTGAAGTCACTGTCAGTCGCCGGCTGGGACGCGCTGCAGTGTGGAGGGAGCGCGAGCGTCGCCCGCCGCTGGACCGCGGCCATGTAAGAAGAACTTTTTTAATTTTTTAAAATTTTTAAGAGCGGCAATCTGGGGGGTCCGGGGGAGACTGAGACATGGGGGCAGAATGCTGGACCTGGGCAGATTGCTGGACATGGGGCAGAATGATGAACACTGGGGCAGATTGCTGAACATGGGGCAGAATGCTGGGCACGATGGGGCAGAATGCTGGACACGATGGGGCAGATTGCTGGTCATGATGGAGGCAGAATGCTGGGCACGATGGGGCAGATTGCTGGTCATGATGGGGCAGAATGCTGGGCATGATGGGGCAGATTGCTGGACATGATGGGGGCAGAATGCTGGGCATGATGGGGCAGAATGCTGGACATGATGGGGCAGAATGCTGGGCACGATGGGGCAGATTGCTGGTCATGATGGGGGCAGAATGCTGGGCATGATGGGGCAGAATGCTGGACACGATGGGGCAGAATGCTGGGCACGATGGGGCAGATTGCTGGTCATGATAGGGGCAGAATGCTGAGCACGATGGGGCAGATTGCTGGACACGATGGGGGCAGAATGCTGGACACGATGGGGCAGAATGCTGGACACGATGGGGCAGATTGCTGGTCATGATGGGGGCAGAATGCTGGGCACGATGGGGCAGATTGCTGGACACGATGGGGCAGATTGCTTGGCATGATGGGGCAGATTGCTGGAGACAATGGGGGCAGAATGCTGGACACGATGGGGCAGAATGCTGGACACAATAGGGGCAGAATGTGACAGACACAGGAGGGGGCTGAATGGCCACGGGGGCAGAATGTGACAGTGAGATACAGGAGGGGGCAGAATGTGAGGCACGGGGGCAGAATGTGACAGTGAGACACAGGAAGGGGCAGAATGAGATACGGGGCATGATTGGAGATATGGTGCATGATTGGAGACACAGGAGGCAGGATCAAAGACATGGGGGCATGACTGGAGACACTGGGGGCAGGATTGGAGACAGATGGGGCAGGATTGGAGACAGATCATGCAGGATCATGGGGCAGGATGGGGAGATCATATGGGGCAGAATGGATACTTATGAGGGCGGGATGGGAGAACGGATGGCTGAAGCCAGGAATGAGACACACGGGAGCTAGGATGGGGGATATTATTACCACAGGGTCTAATTAAGGGATATTATTACTGCAGTGATGTATTTATTTTATTTTTTGAGTATACTGTTTTAAATGGGGGGAGGGCGGTCCTGTTACTGTGTAGAATGACACTATGCTGCCTTTTTTTCCTTCATGTGATGTAATGTAGAAGTTGGGAAAATTAAGTAATATGTTCTGCAAGCGGAGTTCTAGGTAACTGTGTTATTTCCTGCAGAGGCGAGCCCTGGCTGGAAGACATGATGGCTGTCTGTGCCGGATGAAAGATGAAAAGCAAAGATGAAGGACTTCACCTAGAGACGTCACTGGTGAGTTAGTGTGTCACCTATACACCGACACTATACACTGTATAGAGGCCTTGTGTATAATGTCATTGATCACTGTATTACCTGTACACAGACACTGCATACTAAGTACAGATCTCCTGTGTATAATGGCACTTATGGTGATAGTATCGTGTTTTTTTTTATTACTGATCAGTATTGTAGTATTCAGTCAGTGTGGTGGTAATATGTAGTCTGGTCATGGTGCGGTGCTGTTCCTTGTATGTGATATTATTCGGTCACTGTGGTGGTAATATGTGGTCTGGTCATGGTCTGGCGGTATTTGTTCCTGGTGTGTGGTATTATAGGTCACTATGTGGTCTGGACATGGTGCGGTGGTATTTTTCCCTTGTATGTGATATTATTGGTCATTTTAAAAATTGAAAAATAGAAAGAAACCTAAATTGTATCACATATTTTAACAAATATTTAAATATTTAATAGTTTACAGTAGAATAGAGCTCGGCCAAAAGAGTCTACCCTGTTATGGTGGTGGCTTAAAAAATCTTTCGGCCAAAACAAAAGCTGCCGGCTATATGTGTGATCTGGTGATGGGAACTGTTAATGTGTGATTGGTGAAAAGTCGAGTTTTTCCAAGAGATAGCGGTGGGACTTTGGACAGTTCGAGGGGTGGAGCCTGGGCGGAGTCTCAAGGGGGCCCCGAAAATTTTACCAGTATGGGGCCCCGAAATTCCTAGTGGCAGCCCTGCACTCTGCACACACCTCAGATACACATACTGCACACACCTCAGATACACATACTGCACACACCTCAGATACACACACTGCACACACCTCAGATACACACACTGCACACAGCTCAGATACACACACTGCACACAGCTCAGATACACACACTGCACACAGCCCAGATACACGCACTGCTTTGAGGAAATGATGTTCCACACTATGAGCTACAGCGTCCCTGCTCACAACAGCACTGTCCCAGCAAACACCTCCCTGCCCTTTCCTCTGCTGGGACTGTTGACAAAGGCAGGGAGCTGACTAGACAGGAGCTGCTTGTACCATCTCCAGGAGCATCACAGTACACAGAGAGATACAGGACAACTTTTTTCACAACTCAGCTTGGTAGGTGCCTTGTCTCTGGTTCTCCCTCACCCTCAGAGGCGCCATGCAGGAGGGGAGGAGCACTGGCTAATAATCGCTTCTATCACTCTGAAGGGGGAAGGTTTAGTGGCCAGTGTTCTTGTCCTTCACTGCATGCTCCTTTTTTTATAAACTGTAAATTTTTATTAAAGTTTTACAAATTTTTAAACAAATGAATGTGAGTCCAGGCAGACAGATACAGTACATACCAAAACATATGAGATTAGAGAAATTACATTGACAGGGTGTTGTGAGAAACAGTAGAGGGAGAAGCTTCCTATAATAATAGGATACCCATAAGTAAATTATACAATGGAACTTTGAGTACCGGCTATGCCTAGCCAAACTAGGCACCTATATTCACATATCATATCCCAAATGCAAAATGTACTGAATAAAATAGGGATGAACCTCATATTAGACGGACAAAAGAACAAGACACACATGTCAAGAAAGGGAAAGGGAGGGATACAGGATCCAAGGAGGAGACCAAATATTTAGAACATAGTAACATAGTTATTAAGGTTGAAGGAAGACTTTGAGTCCATCTAGTTCAACCCATATCCTATCCTAACCTGCCCTAACATGTTGATCCAGAGGAAGGCAAAAAAAACCCATGTGGCAAACAGCAAGCTTCACATTGGGTAAAAAAATTCCTTCCCGACTCCACGTAGGGCAATCAGACTAGCTCCCTGGATCAACGCAATATTAAGGAAACTAGTGTATATACCCTGTAATATTATACTTATAGAAAGGCATCGAGTCCCTTCTTAAATTTTATTAGGGAATCACTCATTACAACATCATATGGCAGAGAGTTCCATAGTCTCACTGCTCTTACAGTAAAGAATCCGCATCTGTGAGTATGCTTAAACCTTCTTTCCTCAAGACGTAGAGGATGCCCCCTTGTCCCCATCACAAGTCTAAAAGTAAAAAGATAATTAGAAAGGTCTTTGTTCTGTCCCCTCATATATTTATACATTGTAATAAGATCACCCTTAAGCCTTCGATTTTCCAAACTAAATAACCCCAAGTGTAATAACCTGTCTTGGTATTGCAGACCCCCTAGTTCCCTAATAACCTTGGTCGCTCTTCTTTGCACCCACTCCAGTTCAGCTATGTCTTTCTTGTACACCGGAGACCAGAACTGTATGCAGTATTCTAAGTGTGGTCGCACTAGTGACTTGTATAGAGGTAAACTTATGTTCTCCTCATGAGCATCTATGCCTCTTTTAATGCATCCCATTTTATTTGCCTTTGCAGCAGCTGCCTGACACTGGCCACTAAATGTGAGTTTGTCGTCCACCCATACACCCAGGTCTTTTTCAGTGACAGTTTTGCCCAGTGTTTTACAATTAAGCACATAATTATACATCTTGTTCGTTCTACCCAAGTGCATGACATTACATTTATCCCCATTAAAGCTCATTTGCCATTTATCAGCCCAAGCTTCTAGTTTACATAAATCCTCCTGTAATATAAAATTGTCCTCCTCTGTATTGATTACCCTGCAGAGTTTAGTGTCATCTGCAAATATTGAAATTCTACTCTCTATGCCCCCTACAAGGTCCTTAATAAATATGTTATAAAGAGGCGGGCCCAGTACTGACCCCTGTGGTACCCCACTGCTAACCGTGACCCAGTCCGAGTGTGCTCAATTAATAACCACCCTTTGTTTCCTATCCCTGAGCCAGCTATTAACCCACTTACACATATTTTCCCCTATCCCCATTGATCTCATTTTATGTATCAACCTTTTGTGTGGCACTGTATCAAAAACTTTTGAAAAGTCCATGTACACCACATCCACTGCATTCCCTTGGTCCAGTCCGGAACTTACCTCTTCATAAAAGCTTATCAGATTAGTCAGAAAGGAGCGGTCCCTTGTAAACCCATGTTGATATTGGGTCATGAGGTTATTCTTCTCCAGATACTCCAGTATAGTATCTCTTAGAAAACCCTCCAGAATTTTACCCACAGTTGAGGTTAAACTTACTGGCCTATAATTTCCAAGTTCAGTTTTTGTCCCCTTTTTGAATATTGGCACCACATTTGCTATACGCCAGTCCTGTGATACAGACCCTGTTATTATGGAAACTTTAAAGATTAAAAATAATGGTCTATCTATGACTGTACATAATTCCTGCAGTACTCGGGGGTGTATCCCATCCAGGCCCGTGGATTTGTCAATTTTAATGATTTTTAAATGTCGCCGTACTTCCTGCTGGGTTAAGCAGGTGACATTTAACGGAGAATTTTTATCCCTGATCATGTTATCCGTCATGGGATTTTCTTGTGTAATTACTGTTGAAGCTGATCTAACCATTTCTCTGAGCCCAGAAGTAATCCCAGAGGGCCCAGAAGGAGTCAAAACCATCCACTCTGGCTCTCAATAGAGCCGTCATATATTCTATCCTATGAATGTCATTAATTCTAGTCAATAAGTGCTGGTGTGAAGGAGGAGAGGTCTGCTTCCAGTTAAGAGCGATCAAACACCTTGCACTCTCTTCTTTAAATGCCAAGCCCTCACCAAAGGTCCTGAAGTTCCCCAGAGTGCAAGATCTGTTGTGACATCATGGTCACATGATCGTGATGTCAACAAAGGTCCTGAACCAGTCTCTACATCAGAAGCTTCACTGATAATGCTATTATCAGTGAAGCTCATGATGTAGATGGATCGCCCTCACCCAGGACTGTGGGGTACTCGGTACCGGGCCCGTGGAGTTCAATGGGAGTTGTCACGGCGGCGGTGACCCGGTCCGTGGCCCTGGGCATCCATTGTAAAATGGGAATGTTGAGCGTGTGGATGATGATGATTAAAGTTTATAAGTGAATGATTCGTGACGCCACCTGTGGTGCTTGGCAATGAAGATGTTAAGCTGATGCTGCAGACAGATCGTCTGGGACAGATGGTGTGGTGCAGCAATGATGTTGTGGCCCTCCACAGGTAGGGCTGTAGTCCGAGGGCAGTTTAGATGGAGAGGTAGTGAGGAGAGGAGAATGGTGTAGTGTTAAGCACAGAGATGTAGCAGTTCTGAGTATGTTGGCGCAGGAAAAGCGGAGGACACCAGGGCATGTAGTTCCAAAGCTTTACTCACAGTCTGTTGTGCATACAGGTGCCCGCCTCGGTGCCGTGTCCTCCAGGTCAGGGGCTCAGCCAACCTCCAGGCAAGATGAAGTACTCCGTTCCAACACTCCCACAACATATGTGCCTTTTCTGAACGTCTCCCTTCTAGCGCCTATTTGAAGTACTCACAGTACTGAGTTACACTGGAGTTCCTCCTTTCAGATGTTCTTAGAACTCTACTTGTACGGCAGGCAGCTGTAGCCTGCTTCGGGGATTCCTTGCAACTAAGTCCCGGCTCTCTCACGTTGCTGTTGTGCCCCCATGTCTTGTGTGGGAATAAAGTGGTGACAACTTCTATTCCTCCGGTGTCTGTCGCAGGACCATTAGTATCCATACAACCTCGGGGACCGGACCCCGGCCTTGTGCTGAGAACTTGAGGAAGGGCTCTGCTCTAACCCTAATCTTTAGTTCACTTCTCCTTACGATCCATACAAAACTATCTTTCTTATGGAGAATTAGGCTTTCTAAATGTCTCTTTCCTGTGCCAGCAGACCCAGGTCACTGAGGTCTGCTGCAGCACTTCCTTCATCCATCCCACTCAGGGGATCTCTCACCGACTGACCTAGTCAGACTGACCCCGTCCTAATGAGCTCCCGCTCTCTTGTGCAGACTAAGCTCCACCCACCTCCCAGCACTCTTCGTGTTCCAAGCAGGGAGCCACCAAAGGTGCTTTGCTACACTACTATGTTTTGTGGGATGCAGGTGTTGGAGTGTGGACAGGTGTCTTCACCTTACCTGAATGGTGGGGTACCACACCTCAGGAGGAGGTGCAGTACCTCTGTGGCGACTGAACCCTCAGGGGCGCCATATAGACATTGGGGACCCCTAAGGGAGTGGGGGCCAGCCTAGTCTGCCCTGCCCTAATGCACACCCTGCTAACGTGCCCTGGTGCAAAATTTAGATGTGCACCCCACACACACACACACATACCAGTTCAATCCAGCCCCTCGTGTTGGTCAGATTTATGGACCCTTGTAGTGTTCTAAATCCTGTGACATATAAGTTGCACCCCCCTTCTCCATTATGTAGTAGTTTTCCCCCTCCTGAGCTTCTTCCTTGTATATATATCCCCCATCTTGGCCCCATCCTAGCATTTATGCCCTTCATCCTGGTATATAGTAACATAGTTACATAGCAAGGCCGAAAAAAGACATTTGTCCATCCAGTTCAACCTATATTCCGTCAGAATAAATCCCCCAGATCTGCGTCCTTCTAAGGAACCTAATAACGGTAAGATACAATATTGTTACGCTCCAGGAAGACATCCAGGCCCCACTTGAACCCCTCAACCGAGTTTGCCATCACCACCTACTCAGGCAAGGAATTCCAGATTCTCACTGCCTTAACAGTAAAGAATCCTCTTCTGTGTTGGTGGAAAAACACAGAAGACATATATGTACTTATCCGGGCCCCATCCTGATAGATTGATTGAGATACACTACCGTTCAAAAGTTTAGGGTCACTTAAAAATGTCCTTATTTTTTAAAGAAAAGCACAGTTTTTTCCAATGAAGTTAACATTAAATGATTCAGAAATACGTTCTGTACATTGTTAATGTGGTAAATGACTATTCTAGCTGCAAATGTCTGGTTTGTAATGCAATATCTTCATACGTGTACAGAGGCCCATTTCCAACAACCATCCCTCCAGTGTTCTTATAGTACTTTGTGTTTGCTAACTGTGTAAGAAGGCTAATGGATGGTTAGAATACCCTTGAAAACCCTTGTGCAGGTATGTTAGCACAGATGAAAACAGTTTGGCTGATTAGAGAAGCTATAAACCTGACCTTCCTTTGAGCTAGTTGAGAATCTGAAGCGTTACATCTGTTGGTTCCATTAAACTCTCAAAATGGCCAGAAAAAAAGAACTTTCATGTGAAACTTGACAGTCTGTTCTTGTTCTTAGAAATGAAGGCTATTCCATGCGAGAAATTGCCAAGAAACTAAAGATTTCCTACAATGTTGTATACTACTCCCTCCAGAGGAGAGCACAAACAGGCTCTAACCAGAGTAGAAAGAGAAGTGGGAGGCCCCGCTGCACACCTGAGCAACAAGACAAGTACATTAGAGTCTGTAGTTTGAGAAATCAATGCCTCACAGGTCCTCAACTGGCAGCTTAATTAAATAGTACACGCAAAATGCCAGTGTCAAGATCTACAGTGAAGAGGCAACTCCGGGATGCTGGCCTTCAGGGCAGACTGGCAAAAAAAAAGCAATCTCTGAGACTGGCTAATAAATGGAAAAGATTTATATGGGCAAAAGAACACAGACATTGGACAGAGGAAGACTGGAAAAAAGTGTTACAGACAGACGAATCCAAGTTTGAGGTGTTTAGATCACACAGAAGAACATTTTTGTAATTGCTGCAAAGGGAGCATTCTTTGACGAAAGCAAAGTTTGAGGCTATGTGCCCATGTTGCTTTTTTGATGCAGAATATTCCTGAGTAGAAACGCACACCCTGTTCCCGGGAAATCGCATGCAGTTTTTGACGCGCTTTTGTAAGCGTTTGTCAAGCATTTTCACAAGCGTTTTCCTATGCGTTTTTGGCAATACAATTGAAGGTATGCGGAATCACACGCGATTCCGCAAAATTAATGAACATGCTGCGCTTTTTACCGCTAAGCGATTCCGCAGCGGTAAAAAATGCACCATTGGCACAACATGTGCGGAATCAATTAGGATTGCATGGAATGCTTTTCTTAAGCATTTCTGCGGCAGAATCGCGCATTTAAAATTGCCACGGAAACGCTTAAAAAACGCAACGTGGGCACACAGCCTCAAGGGGAAAATTATTATTTCAAATAAAAATCTTTTTCTCGAACCTTGTCAATGTCTGGGACTAGATTTTAAATTCATTTGGCAACTCATTTGATTAATAAAAGTATGAGTTTTCATGGAAAACAGAAAATTGTCTGGGTGACCCCAAACTTTTGAAAGGTAGTGTGTATGTATATATATATATATATATATATATATATTGTGGTGTAGTAACCACTATGTCCGCTAGGGGCCGCTGTGTGGGCGTCCCAGGAGAGAGGATGAGTGGCAGGGTGCTGAATGATCGCTATGTATCCCAAGGTAGGTAGCCTTGGGAAGGAAGCTTGAATATGTGTGTTGATCAGCAGAGGTACTGCTGAGCTTTTGTTACACTGTGTCAGGGAGAGCTTTCCAGGTAGCTGGTGAGACGGGCGGAACTAGCTACCTACAAACCCACCTTGGGGCGGTATCTAGGATGCCGCCATAGTAACGTATATGTGTGTGAATGATTGAAGAACCTGTGATGAGGTCATAGCCATGTGATCCGGTGGGTGTGGCTACGGACCATATAAGGTGGCCAGGGTAGGTCACATGAGGAAATGCTTGGACCCGGTTGGTCTGTATGGAAGGTCTCATCTGGGCTGACGTGAGACTGAATGAGGAAAATGTGTCTGCCTTCCTGTACACATGGAGACATGTGTGTGAGAGTTCCCTGGAGGGAATGAATGTCTGGGCTGAGAAGCAGCCATGAGGTAAACCCGGACAGGGGATATGACTGTGAGGCTAGAGAGCCTGATTCATGGATATAGCAAAACCTGTGTGACCACAGGATAAACAGAGTGAAGCTCTGTCATGGACGCTATGCTGTTTATATGAACTTTCTGTTGCTGTTGCTTTGGTTTATACTGAATAATAAACTGCATGGACTGAGTTATGTTTGGAAAACCCGTGCCGGATCTGATTATTTGGCTGCCAAACGAGTGTCCCCAACCTTAATAACAAGCGCTACCTTACAATATATACACAGTATATATATATAAAAATGAGTGTATGTGTGTATGTATGTGTGGTCAAGCCACGCCCACTCCACATATCTCTGCCCACTCTGTGTGTGTGTCCAGACACGCCCACTCCACATATCCCCGCCCACTCCGCATAGCCACACTCCACACACAATGAGTGTACAGTTAGGTCCATATATATTTGGACAGAGACAACATTTTTCTAATTTTGGTTCTAGACATTACCACAGTGAATTTTAAATAAAACAGTTCAGATGCAGTTGAAGTTCAGACTTTCAGCTTTCATTTGAGGGTATCCACATTAAAATTGGATGAAGGGTTTAGGAGTTTCAGCTCCTTAACATGTGCCACCCTGTTTTTAAAGGGACCAAAAGTAATTCGACAGATTAAATAATTGTAAATAAAATGTTCATTTCTACTACTTGGTTGAAAACCCTTTGTTGGCAATGACTGCCTGAAGTCTTGAACTCATGGACATCACCAGATGCTGTGTTTCCTCCTTTTTGATGCTCTGCCAGGCCTTCACTGCAGTGGTTTTCAGTTGCTGTTTGTTTGTGGGCCTTTCTGTCTGAAGTTTAGTCTTTAACAAGTGAAATGCATGCTCAATTGGGTTGAGATCAGGTGACTGACTTGGCCATTCAAGAATATTCCACTTCTTTGCTTTAATAAACTCCTGGGTTGCTTTGGCTTTATGTTTTGGGTCATTGTCCATCTGTAGTATGAAATGACGACCAGTCAGTTTGGCTGCATTTGGCTGGATCTGAGCACACAGTATGGCTCTGAATACCTCAGAATTCATTCGGCTGCTTCTGCTTCTGTCCTGTGTCACATCATCAATAAACACTAGTGACCCAGTGACACTGGCAGCCATGCATGCCCAAGCCATCACACTGCCTCCGCCGTGTTTTACAGATGATGTGGTATGCTTTGGATCATGAGCTGTACCACGCCTTCGCCATACTTTTCTCTTTCCATCATTCTGGTAGAGGTTGAGCTTGGTTTCATCTGTCCAATGAATGTTCTTCCAGAACTGTGCTGGCTTTTTTAGATGTTTTTTAGCAAAGTCCAGTCTAGCCTTTTGATTCTTGATGCTTATGAGTGGCTTGCACCGTGCAGTGAACCCTCTGTATTTACTTTCATGCAGTCTTCTCTATATGGTAGATTTGGCTATTGATATGCCTACCTCCTGGAGACTGTTGTTCACTTGGTTGGCTGTTGTGAAGGGGTTTCTTTTCACCATGGAGATTATTCTACGATCATCCACCACTGTTGTCTTCCCGTGGGCGCCCAGGTCTTTTTTGCATTGATGAGTTCACCAGTGCTTTCTTTCTTTCTCAGGATGTACCAAACTGTAGATTTTGCCACTCCTAATGTGGTAGCAATTTCTCAGATGGGTTTTTTCTGTTTTTGCAGCTTAAGGATGGCTTGTTTCACCTGCATGGAGAGCTCCTTTGACTGAATGTTTCCTTCACAGCAAAACCTTCCAAATACAAGTCTTGGAGTCAATTGTCCAATTACTTTTGGTCCCTTTGTAGGGTCGAGCAGGTCCTCAGGATGCAGTGACGAGACACGAGACAGGGTATGACTTGTATAATAAACTTTTATAAATTGGGCCACTAGGGCTATGCTGAACAGGCAAAAAGGGAATAACACAAATCTGTCCTCGCAGGGACTCAATAAAATAAACAATACTTTTCTAAGTAACTGGGAGTAACCCGGCTAGTCCAGGTGTCGAAGGCCAGTATATGGCCAAACTATGATACTTATTGCTATAGTCTATTAATCCCTGCATGCGTCACTCGGGATCGTAGATGCAGCCGCTTAGAGTTCATTGATGCGGCGGCCTTGACGCCTCGATATTCCGGGAAGATTTAGAATCGACAGGCCCTGAAGAAACGGGGCCGGTGGGGTGCAACAGGCCCTGAAGAGACGATGCCAGTGGGGCGCAACAAGGCCAGAAGAAACGATGCCGGTGGGGCGCAACAAGCCCTGAAGAAATGGTGCCGGTGGGGCGCAACAGGCCCTGAAGAAACGATGCCAGTGGGGTGCAACAGACCCTGAAGAAACGATGCCGGTGGGGCGCAACAGGCCCTGAAGAAACGATGCCGGTGGGGTGCAACAGGCCCTGAAGAAACGATGCCGGTGGGGCGCAACAGGCCCTGAAGAAACGATGCCGGTGGGGCGCAACAGGCCCTGAAGAAACTGTGCCGGTGGGGCGCAACAGGCCCTGAAGAAGCGATGCTGGTGGGGCGCGGTGATGACGCAGTTCCCCCAAATGGCCGGGGGCCGTCCTCCGCTCAGGGTCTCTCCGTAACCGGGATGTGCGCCTCTAACGTCACCTATGGCAAAGTGGCGTCCCCTGAGGCCGGTGATGATGGGGTTGCCGCGGTGGGAGAAGGCCGGGGGGCAGTGTCCAGGCCTCTGTGGCCCTTTTATGTGTCGTCACAGCCGCGACCTGAGGTAAAGGGTCTCTCCCACAAGGGCGGGGGACGGCGGGAGTGGCCCTCTGAGAAAGTGGGAGGGAAGCGGCCTCCGGTAAAATTCTCTCACGTCTCCCTTGTCGGTCAGTGCGCAGTCCCCTCCTCACAGGCTCCTGTCGTGTCCCCTCCAGTCACCCGGCTTCCTGCCTCCTGTCACACTCTCACCCAACTGCCAACTCAGCATGTCCCCTGCTCCTTTTATCCTTGCCCCGCCCCTTGTTTCCCTGACAATTTCGGTCATGTCTCTCCCTTTACTGTTCTCCCAGTATTGTTCCCTCAGGAACCCTGATGGCGGTCCCCTGGGTACCGGCCCAGTTGTGTCTGGGAGTCCTCCTCCCCACACCTTTAAAAACAGAGGCTAACTGGCGGTGGTGGAGCATTAAGCTAACATTCTACTGTGATATCACAATAAAGGAGCAGGATTGACCAAAAGGGGTGAAGCTATGCAGTGGGCGAGGCTATGTAGAGTGGGTATGGCTATGTTGAGTGAGTGTGGCTATGCGGAGTAAGCTGGGCTATATGTAGTGGGCGTTAGTTACTATGCCCGGGCAACGCCAGGCTCTTCAGTTAGTATATATATATATATATATGTATATATTGTGTAGGTTTGGCTCACTTAGCTGCTCCTCGAGATAGACACAGGTACACATGGGGTTAAAGTTTCTGGGTGGCTTATTGCATCATAAACTCAAAATGGTAACAGAAAAACAGTCTTTCTGGCTCAAAAAAAAAGTAAATAGTTTATACAAAGTCCTGCCCTGTACTTCTCGGACAACACATTATTTGGCAGCTCTCTCAGGAGCTTCAGTATGAAGACTTCCTTGCCTCCACACAACATGGACCAAGAAGAAAAAACTGGCTGGACATTTATTTCCTAAGCCACACCCTTGAGGTGGAGATATGGTGAGTAGGTGTCCCGCCCATCTCTTACCTACTCACCTAAAAACCCACCCATAACATGGCTGCTTAACTCCTTCAGCACATAGCATGCTTAAAAGAAACTTATGGTTTTCTAGATCACAGAGGAAAACAATCTGTGACACATATCTCCCCTCACATACAGTGCCAGTGACCCTGTCATATTAAAGAAAAATAAATTATTCTACTCAACGTCCTCATCTGAATCTGGCAGCTGACTTCAGCATGCAGGCGACAGGAGCGCATGATGTCACTGTAAGGCTGTGTGCACACGCTGCGGATTTTGCTGCGGTTCCGCAGCGGTTTTGGCCGCTGCGGACCCGCAGCAGTTTTTGCTGCGGTGTACAGTACCATGATTCCCTATGGGAATCAAAAACCGCAGTGCAGACGGTGCGGAATTTTCCGCGCGGATTATCTGCGGTTTTCAATCCGCAGAAAGAATTGACATGTCAATTCTTTCTGCGGATTCTCCTGCGGTTTGCCATCTCCTCCATTGAGGAGATGAAAAACCGCAGGGCAAAACCGCAGAG
Organism: Dendrobates tinctorius; assembly: GCF_039654945.1. Classification (NCBI taxonomy): domain Eukaryota; kingdom Metazoa; phylum Chordata; class Amphibia; order Anura; family Dendrobatidae; genus Dendrobates; species Dendrobates tinctorius. Next base: position 5,541,878 of record NW_027361741.1, on the reverse strand, counting down.
CAATCCGCAGGTAAAACCGCAGGTCTTTTGACCTGCGGTTTCACCTGCGGATTTTACAAAATCCGCGCGGATGAATCCGCACATAATCCGCAGCGTGTGCACACAGCCTAATGAGCTTGCCGACGTCAGCTGCTGGCCTCTGATTAGCTGGAAATGTGTATTAGGCCCTGTGCACACAGTGAAGATTCCGTGCAGTTCTGCAGCAGATTTGGCCCTGTAGAACAGCAGAACTGCACGTGATGTACAGTACCATTTAAGGCTATGTAAAACAAAAAACGCTGTGCACATGCTGCAGATTTTTCCGCGCAGATTTGGTGCGGAATAAAAGAAGCAGCATGTTGCTTCTTTTGTGCAGTTTTTCACCTGTTCCATTATAGAAATCTGCAGGGGAAAACTGCAGGGCAAATCCGCACAAAAACTGCACTGAGGGTATGTGCACACGCTGCGGATTGGGGTGCGGATTTGGCTGCCCGGATTTTGTAAAATCCGCAGGTAAATCTGCAGGTCAAAAGACCTGTGGTTTTACCTACGGATTAGCCTGCGGATTGCTCTGCGGTTTTTCATCTCCACAATGGAGGAGATGGCAAACCGCAGCGGAATCCGCAGAAAGAATTGACATGTCAATTCTTTCTGTGGTTTAGAAACCGCAGGAAAACCGCGCGGAAAAAACGCACCGTCTGCACTGCAGTTTTTAATATCCATAGGATATTATGGTACTGTACACCGCAGCAAAAACTGCTGCGGATCCGCAGCAGCCAAATCCGCTGCGGAACCGCAGCAGAATCCGCAGCGTGTGCACACACCCTAAATCTGCACTAAAACTGCAGGTAAAACGCAGGTCATTTTACCTGCAGATTTAGCAAAATCTGCATGGAAAATTCCACAGCAGAATCCGCACCGTGTGCACATAGCCTTACAGTGCACGAACCCTTGCGCCACAATACACTTTAGCTAATTGTGCTTACAAGGACCCACATCTAGTTGAAGTTTGTGCTGGTGTTGGCGGGCCCCTCACATGCACAGGCACACGCACACGCGACCTCTGCGACAATGATTATTATATCCCTGATCGTGGTGGTCTGCCACCTTGATGCATTAGCACCAAATATAGCAAACAGCTGAGAAGAAAAGGTCTCCAGATGGTGACTTTTGTAAGCAAGTATACTGACCATAAAGTAGGAGTCACACAGTCTCGTTCTGGTTTTGTGAGAACTTTGACTGTCTTTACATCAGGTTTTGGGTGTCACTACTGTGGGAGGGAATGGGAGGCAGCAGGCACTGAATGTGGCTCGTGAGTGACCATCTCTCAGAGCTGAATGTGTTTCTCAAGTTAAGAAAGGTTGGGGACCAATGATATAGCTATAAGCTTGGGATATTTTAATATTCACAGTTAGCACCTCCCAGTTTTACAATTCCAGGTCTGCATTAGAATAGTATGATAACTGTTAAGGGAACCTGTCATGTGTGGTAACACTATAAGGCGGGGGTCACACTAACCGACGCAAAATACGGTCCGTATTTTACATGCGTAATACGGATGAATGACCCCTAAAGAGTGCTCCATATGTCATCCGTAAGCCAGGTGCGGTCGTGTATTTTGCGCATGTCAGCATCCGTATGTAATCCGTATGGCATCCGTATGGCGAGATTTTCTCGCATGCTTGCAAAATGGACATTTAACGGTTTTGAGGCCTGCAAACTATTTAAATCATTAGCCTGCACCCTATTTATTGGCTCAAGAACAGGTGGCTTCCTCCATTCTGTCCATTTGTGACCTTGCCTTGACTATGTGTGTTGGTGTTGCATGTGCAACATGGCAGAGGGTCTGAGTTTCAATACAACTGAGCAGGTTCTCTTCAACTGGCTTTTGTCATGCCGCTTTGGTCAACCATACCCAGTGATAGTGGATCTGCAGAGGAGGAGACGCATGTGGGTCCATCCACTTTTGAGGCAACAACTCACAAGAGGTCATTTTCACCGCCTCTATTCTTCTCTGCGGGAGCATCCGGAAAAGTGTTACCGATACTGTCGCATGAGCCTTGATCTACTCTTGGAGACAGTGCGTCCTGGGATAACCTTTCAGGACACAAGGATGCGCAAAGCTATATTTGCAGAGGAGCGACTTCTACTCACATTACGGTATGTACTACACAACCACATTCTCTATGTTCATGATGTGTTGCCCAAAGTATGTATTTTTTGCTTCTTGGACTAAGTTTAATGCCCTCATCTTATTCCAGATATGTTTAAACTTACAGACCAGAATGTTATGTGTAATATGTACTGAATATCACTTAGTCATTGTGCGACCAAATATATGTGTGTTAGTAGATCTGAATCACTAACAAGTTTGGTATGTATGTACCTGGTCTTTTGTTAATTTGTGCATTCTAAAATGTCCCATTTCTGTTGTTCTTCAGCTTCCTGTCCACTGGCCTGTCTTATGCCGCCCTCCACCATGAGTTTCTCATTGGAAGATCTACCATTTCTGGCATAGTCAGGTCGACATGTAGTGAAATATGGTCAAGACTACATCAACTCGTCATGCCCGAGCCCAGGATGGAAGACTGGTTGAGGATATCAAGGGACTTTGAGGAGGAATGCCAGTTTCCTAATTGTACTGGGGCCCTTGATGGAAAACATATCCGGGTGCATAAGCCGCCGAACTCTGGCTCCTAATTCTTCAATTATAAACAATACTTTTCTGTTGTATTTTTGGCTCTGGCCGACCCTCAATACAAGTTTATAATTGTTGACATTGGGGCCTATGGAAGGACTAGAGTCTTCAATACTTCTATTATGGGTTGGCGGCTACGCACCAACCAGTTGGATCTACCACCACCACGCCAGCTACCAGGCTCCACTCAAGAATCAGTCGCTTATGTCCTTGTGGCAGATGAGGCGTTTCAGTTAACGCGCAATGTCATGAGGCCATATCCCCGGCGCAACCTGGACCACCGGCACAGAATTTTTAACTTGCGCCTATCACGTGCTCGGCGACTGGTGGAGTGTTCCTTTGGCATTCTTTGTGCCAAATGGCGGCTACTCCAGTCTGCCATTCAGCTGAGTGAACAAAATGTTAATGAAGTTGTTAAAGCCTGTGTGGTTCTTCATAACTTCACCAGGATACATGATTGTTCCTCCTCTGCTGGTGTTGTGCGTGGGTTGGACAATGTGCGTAGGGCGATACCACCTATCAATCCTCAACGTAGACCGCTCTCTGGGCTCAAAGTGCGTGATATTTTCACAAATTACTTTGTCACCTGAGGTGGAAACTTCTTGGCAAGAGCATGCTGTCTATGTTATAATTTTTTGGTTTATGTCTGTCTAAATATATATATTTAAACCCCTTATGATTCTATGACTGTTTAATTGCATTTGTAAGTGTATGTTAGTATGCTGACACCTTTTTTTAGAATTGAGACAGAGACGTAAAATGTAGTAGACAAATGTTTACTTTTGCCTTTTTTTTTTGTTCAAGAAAAACATATTATTGCCATATGATAAATGTGGCAATGGGCCAAATTGGCTTTTGTGCAGATGTGTACATTGGGTACAAATAACATTTTCTGACATACAAAACAACCACAAAACCATTAGGCAATACCAAAATGGCAACATTATAAATTTTGGTAGGTCGGGGGAGGAGAAGGCGGAAGACCAGCCTGTGTTTGCTGCTGGCTACTTTACCCAACTTGGCCATCGCCCTGTGTGGGGGCATACTGTTGCCCATGATGTGGGTAGTGTACTGCCTCCTGGGTGGGAACAAGTGGCCATATTGGTGAGGTTGGCTAGAGCCAGACATATGTGGCTGCTGTTGAAAAGGTTGGGTAGGGGGAGGAAGGGGGTGAGGTGTAGGCTCACGTATTTGGGATCCTCAGAGCCTGCTTGAGCAAGCATGTGTGTGGGGTTTCTAAGGCGCATCAGATTTGTGGGTGAAAGCTGCCACCTCTCCAGATATTCAAATAACTCATATGGGGTATTGGGGTGTGTGCTTGCATCAAGTAGGATCTGAAAACATCCTCGAATACGTAGCCTCACCTCACGGGAAAGGGCATGAAGATAAAGGGCCAGGCTGCGTGAGTATGCCTCCTCGCCATCATCATTATTGACTCTAGCCAGATGGTTCAGTAACCCTGTGTCAACATTGGTACGGGTATCTTGGGCAGGGATATGGCGCCTTCTTCTTCCTCGCTGGGATGGTCCAGCAGACTGTGGGGAGCCCCGGATCTGGGCAGTTGGGCTGCTGCTGATGTTGCCCTGCTCCTCCTGTATGGCTGATGGTGCAGCAGCAGCAGACGGTCCTGCTTGTGGATGTGGTCCTGGTGGTGGGGTTTGTGGTGCAGGCACTGGATTTTCCTGAGAGGAATCTTCACCCATGCTTCTTGGAGGGGGAGAAGATGGGCCAGCCACCTCATCCCCCTACAGACCCAGGATCTATGATGGGCTCGGTATCTGAGCCAGTTCCTCTCTCCGTAAGGTTGGACTGAGTTGTGTTATGAAATAGAACAGAGCCAAAATGAAAGACATTTTTGTGGCCCTGTAAAGTATCTGTGTAATGTGGTGTGAGGTATCTACTTATGGTCTCAGATCCAGAATAGGAGCGAGGAAGGAGAGGCGATCATAATAAATATATTTTCTTTTTTTTTAATCAGATCTTTTTTATTAAACATTCAGGAATCAATACAGAAAGAATATGACATCTTATATAGCTAGTAAGAATTACATTGAAAGCAGATATTATTTAAAGGGTAAAATTCTTCCTGTGTAAGAATAAATAAAAAGAAGAAAATCTCAAAACACAGTTATTTGTATAAATTGAGCCTACAAACAACATGTCTCCACAAATAAACAAAAATCAAAATTATACAGCAGTGCCTCAGTTCAGTGGGAAAACCATCCCCGCCAGCCGCGCCACTCCGCATCATATTTCGCCCCCCGCAGATATCAGGTCCGACCCCTCCAGCTCCCTCCCACTGCGCCACTCAAAATCCGCCTCGCCACAAAGGATACTAGACTTTATTTTTGCTCCCCAAGCACCCCATCACCGCAAGCACAACAGCAACTGGTCCAACATCGCATCCCGTACCAGTGCGCCCGAGGGGAGACTCGGTGACTCCATCCATGGCTGCCAAATTTTGTAAAACTTTCTCAATGCTTTTCTTTTTAAATAAGCCCCCCTTTCCAATCTAATGACATTATTATTAAGCTCTGACAACGTTGGTGGCATAGGATCCAACCAATGATATGCCAGTATCTTTCTTGCCTGATACAGGATGCGTGCTACTTCCAGGGCCACGGAAGAGTCCGGGTCAACCCCCTCCCACAAATTCAACAAACATAGACGAGGTGACGGTTGTATTGTAATATGGTATACCTGGGCTATGAGTCCCAGGGTCTGCCTCCAGAAATCCCCAATGTGCCCGCACTCCCACATAACATGCATCAAGTGAGCATCATCCTGCCCACACCTAACACATTGTGTATTGGGCCTAAGTCCCATTTTAAATAATAAGCTGGGTGTTTTATATACCCTGTGAATGAGATATATTTGCGAAAGCCTTTGGCATTCAGAAACCGCCATTTTAGGGACCTGTTCTAGAATGTCGGACCATTGGTCCTCCGTCAGGGGGCCAACGTCCCGTTCCCACTTATTCTTAACAGCAGTCAGTGGATATGTCTCCAGATGGGCAGGCAATAATCTTTTGTATAATTCAGAGATAAGTCCCCTAGAAGACTCAGATGTAAGTAGCATATGTAGTGTTTGATTATGTGTCACTATCACCGGATTTGTCCTTCTCTGTTTTTCCAATGCATGTCTTAGCTGTAAGTACTGATAAAAGAAGACATGTGGGAGGTGAAATTCTGTTCTCAATTGTTCAAAACTCTTAAGAGTATTATTTTGCAATATTTGTGACACCAGATAAATCCCTTTATCTTCCCATCTTCCGAACCCCATTAGTTTTTTAATCTCTTGCAAATCCGGATTCCGCCACAATGGCCAGAATTCCGTAGGCCCATTTATCTTCAAAAGAGATTTACCTCTATCCCACACCTTGAAAATCATAGCCAACGTGGGGTATCGTGCCCCATTTATCTGCCGTCGTCCCACCTCCAACCGGCACCCTGGATATTTCCATACCGATCCTTCTCTCACAATATCACCACCATTATCATACGCTCCGTCTCTACCCCAACCCCTAAGATGTTGCATCTGGGAGGCTATATAGTATATGTATGGGTTTGGCACCGCCAATCCTCCCTCCTCCTTCCCTCGCTGCAGCATCTCCAAGCGAATCCTAGCCTGTTTTTTCTTCCAAATTAGTTCCCGGAATAATGCATTTATTTTTGCAAAAAATTCCCTACAGATCCACACCGGAGAATTATGTATCAAATATAATAATTGTGGCATCATTACCATTTTGATTAAGTTAGATCTACCAATATTCGACAACGGCAGGCGACACTAAGTATGTACTTTTGCTCTAAATCGCTGCAACAGGGGTTCAAGATTTAGAGCCTGAAAATCCTTTGGGGCTGGACTAACAATTACACCCAGATACTTAAACTTCCGAACTATAGGGACCGGTATCTGCAAATCTGAGAAATCCGCCGGGAGAGGGTCTATCGGCATTAAAGCTGATTTGGACCAGTTAATCCGAAGGCCAGACCTCAGCCCAAATTCTCGAATGACCTCCATTGCCGGCAAAATCGAGGAATGTACCCTGTCTAAATATAAAAGTAAATCATCCGCGTACAATGATATCCTCAACTCCACAGTTCCACACCTGAATCCCATTATTTCTCTGGACTTCCGAATTGCAACTGCCAATGGCTCCACTGCAGTAGCAAATAGCAAGGGTGAGAGCGGGCACCCCTGTCTAGTACCTCTCCCAAGAGGAAAAGACTCAGAGACCCTGCCATTAGCCCCAACCTTCGCCACCGGCGAGCCATACAGCAGCCTCACCCAATTTATAAATCTGTGTCCAAAACCCATTTTCCAAAGGACCGCCCACAAAAAACCCCACTCCAGACTATCAAACGCCTTAGCGGCGTCTAAGGACAAAATTGCTCTTCCCCCCAGCTCCCCCGAACTATGTTGAATCCCCAAGTATAGTTTCCTAAGGTTCATAGATGTGGCTCTGCCTGGGATAAATCCCGTTTGATCATTCTGTATAATAGATGAGATAACTCTGGACATCCTATTGGTGAGTACCTTGGCCAATAATTTAACATCTGTTGGTAGTAGGGAAATCGGGCGATATGAATCCGGAATCTCTGGATCTTTTCCGGGCTTTAATATTAAAACTATCAAAGCTTCCCTCATAGATCGCGGGAGGACCCTCTGCCTTTCAGCCTCTTCAAATACCTTAAGTAGTTTAGGTAGCAGTAAGGGTGCATAGGTTTTGTAAAACTCGCTAGGCAGGCCATCCATTCCTGGAGCCTTTTCATTTTGCATCTGACCAAGCGCCTCCTCCAACTCCTCCAACAGGATGTCCCGATCCAACGAATCCCTATCGTTATCAGCCAGTGCAGGGAGAGAGAGAGCATCCAAATACTGCTCAATCTCAGTCTCCGTGAGACCGCAATCTGATGTGTATAGTCGCATATAATACCTCCTTAACTCACTTACTATGTCCACACTGTCCGCTACAGGATCACCCGAGTCCGTTTTTAGCCTATTGATATATGAAGATCCATCCTGTGCTCTATTGACCGTGGCTAATAAGTGTCCTACTCCCTCCCCCTCTATAAAATATTTTTGTTTGAGGAAATAACGTTTATTTGCTGCCGCCGACATGAGGTTTTCCTTAAGTGACTTTTGTGCCTTCTCTAGAGTTTTTTTAGTTTCCTCTGTCGGGTTGAGCACCACCGCAGCCTCCGCAACAGATACCTCCTGGATCAGGCCCCGGGTGTAGCGTCTATTTTGGCTTTTCCGTGTGCATATTTCTCTAATATATAAGCCCCTGACATAGGCTTTCATGGAATCCCAGACTATGTGTGATGTTGCAGAGTACTCATTAAGTTGAAAATACTCTAGAATGGTATCATGCAAAGATCCCCCCATATGCTGGATCCAGAAGGGATTAAGTTTCCAGATAGGTCTAGACAGGGTGAGGGGGTGTCCCCATGAAAGTGTGACATGCAGCGGCGAGTGATCAGATACACTTCTAGGCAGGTAGGCCACTTTTCGTACATATGGGGTCATGAGTGTGTTCCCAATGGCCAGGTCTATCCGTGACATAGTGCGGTGGGAGCTAGAGCAGCAGGAAAACTGTTTGGCTGTGGGGTTTTGGGCACGCCAAAGGTCTACCATACCCAGCTCCACCAACGTTTTAGCAAATGAGGTTGAGGCTGCATCTTCTGATATGTTTCCCGAATGCAATTTATCCAAATAGGGATGCAAATATGTATTAAAATCCCCTATTAGAAGAGTCGGCGCAGGGGGAAAGGAGTCTAAAATAGACAAGATTCTTTTTACTGGTTCGACTGAATAGGGCGGGGGGATGTATATTGCAACCAAAATAAATTGTATACCGTATAACGTGCAAAGCAAACATACAAATCTGCCCCCAGGGTCAACCACTGATTTAGTACATGAGAAGGGGATGGACCTGTGCACCAGCACACTGACGCCACGTGCATGGGTCGAGTACGTGGAATGATATTCATGTGCAACCCATCCCTTCCTCAGCCAATGAATATTATCTTTCACCACGTGGGTCTCAGACATACACAGGATAGCCGGGAGAAACTTCTGCATAATAATAAATATATTTTCGCTTTGTGTGGCCCGCATCACCACTGCTGACGTTCCCGCCTGTATTGGTCGCGGATGCTGCGCCAGCGTCTCATCACATCTTCCAATGCAATGTGACAGGAAATATTCTCAATATCACATATTTGCTAGGTCAAATTTGCTACCAGTAGCCTAGGCATGTGGCCTTCTAGGGTGTGCTTTCTACCCAGGGTGGCATATATAATTGGGGCATCCAGGCCAGATACACAGGGTCACAATAGTTCAGGTATCAAGTAACTACACTTAATAACTTGGTTGGCTAGGAGGATGAGGAGTTTGTGGCCTGGGCCAAATTATGGCAGTGTAAAACCATGGGTCACATAGAAATCTACCCGCCTCATGAGGCAAAAAGTCCAAGCACAGGAAGGGGGGGCTGATTCTAAATGCCTTTTTTGATGTGAGGTAATTTTAAACAGTTTTTGGGTTGTACTTACTCAGTTGCTGCTGCTGCTCCTCACGTGGCCGATCAGCAAAATTGTGGAACATCTGGTGACATATGCGCCTCCATGACGCCTCCTTTCTTGCCCGGTTGGCATAATGGGCATCACGTTGGTCCCAGATTTCTGGCCGCTCCTGCACTAATACAATAAGCATCTCCACATTGAGGAAGTATGGTGCCGTGACACTGCAGGACTCCGTGGAGGCGTACTTCCTGGATGTCTGGAACGCTTTTTGAGCTAATTAGCATGTCTAAGCTTCCTGATGATGGATTGGCCCATTTCCTGTCACCTGCCAAAAGACCTGCGTATTTCTCGCAAGTCACACGTGTGGTCTGTGTGTAATCCGTATTTTTAGCGCACCCATAGACTTGCATTGGCGTACTACGGGCGTAGTACGCTGACAATCGCAGCATGCTGCGATTGGCACGGACCGTAGAATACGGACGAGAATTATACGGCTGTTGGGAGCTGCCCCATAGAGAATCATTTGTCCATGTGTAATGCATGCTTTTAACGCCTCTCACTCGTCCGTATTCCTCTCTAGTGTGACCCCGGCCTTAAACTGCAGATTTAGGGTTAATTTGCAGGTTAATAGCATTATAAAGGTGCGGCACCCAGGAGAAAATGAAAGTCTTCAGCTGCTGGGGAAATAAAGTTCATTTTGTCCCAGGTACTGTACTTAAAGTACTGTGGCCAGGCACCATCATAACACTAATAACCTTAGGGTATGTTCACACCGGGTGTTTTTGCTGCTTTTTTTATGCTAAGTTTCACCTGCTTTTTACAGTACCAGCAAAGCCTATGAGATTTCAGAAATCTCATGCACACAGCTTGTTTTTTTGTATCATCAGGATTTTGTGCTTTGCTGGGTTTTTTTGGACGTAGAGCATGTCACTTCTTTCAGCGCTTTTGCAGCGTTTTTCACCCATTGGCTTTAATGGGTTTTGAAAAAACGCTGCAAAAAAGTCATGGACATTAACATGGACAAAGAGACCTGAAAAACGCAACAAAAATGCACCTAAACCTGCGTTTTTTGCCGCAGCTTCTTTCCTGCCAAGAAATCAGGTTTTGCTGCAGGAAAAAAAAAAAGCAGGAAAAAAAAAAAGCAGCAAAAACACCCAGTGTGAACTTACGTTTAAGATTAACCCCATATCTGCAAGTTAATAGCGTTATCGGTCCTAACAGGTTCCCCTTAAGCGGACTTCTCTGGATTCATCGCTTGCCTGTCATCTACTCATCTATGCTTTGGGAAGAAAATAATCTTTAAGTATACAAATCACTTATTTCAAGAGCAGGCAGACTATTTTATGAATGCATCTCATAGAAAGCAGGCTTTACATTCACATTATGGTTTAGTGTGTCTGATAGAAGCAGATAACAATGCTAAAGCATTTTGTTTCCTGGAAACGTATTCACAGATACCGTGGATGCAAATGTAAAATCTGTATTATTCAAACCAAGTAGCAGACGCGCTGAGTTTTATCAATCAGCTATTATTACCAGCCAGGGATCTATGGGAAGCCAATAGGAAATAGCCATGCAGTCAGCAATCTGGGAAAGAGAGGAAGAGCCAATGGAGGGCTCTGTTACATGGGAGAGGAGAGGAGGGCCTGTGTGGCTAGCATTCCTGGCAAGGGACCATTCCTGAAGTGTGACACATCTGTTTGTGCTCACAACACACAGGAGCTGTCCAGCAGGCAGACCTCCTGAATCCAGCACAATGTGAGAGGCCATGAGAGCAGAAGGTGCATCTGGACCACACACAGCCCAGAGATGGAGGATGACCTGTTCCAGCTAAGGCATCTTCCGTGAGTAGCTCCGAGATCGCCATCGTCTTCATTATCTCTTTGTAGAGAAATCTCCATCCAAGGAGCAGGATAAGGCCCCTATGTGATGAGTAACATTGCAGGGGGGATTCACGGCAGACGAACAGTCAAATAGACTAAGGCGACGGTTTGTCTAGGGTAGGAAAGGGTTAATGACTCAAGCATGAGCAGGGCTGGATTTAGCGATGGAAAGGGGTTGTCTATGCATCGTCTTCTTTATCATTAACAATGCAAGTAATTATATGGGGGGGGTCGGTTAACCATTTCCCTTATGAGAGGGGCGCTGTGCAGGCAGTAGGCACACGAGATAGTAATGCATGGTCATAGAAAGTAAAACCTTTTTGGGGAGGATTCTTCATAAAATTGGCAAAAAACAAACAATATATATATTCTAGCATACATGTGCCATTTATTATGCTTTTCTTATCTAGCGCCATCATTTCTTGCAGCGCTTTACAAACATTATCGCTGTCCTCATTGGGGCTCAAAGTATAGATCGCCTATCAGTATGTCTTTGGAGCGGGGGAAGAAATCCACAAGCACGGGGAGAGAACATACAAACTCCTTGCAGATGTTATCTTAGCTGGGATTTGAACCCAGGACCCCAGCTCTGTAACCACTGAGCCACCATGCTAAACCTTCTTTACAAGACATTGTGTAATCATCTATCATCTAACGTTTGGAGAGATGAGAAAGAAATGTCCAGAATCTCAAAGGCAATACCCAGTATTACTAAAAAAAACCCACACAGTATATACATACTGTAAAAGCTGTGTCTTAAGATGAGTATGTGCGATTAAATATTCTTGCCTCATTTCACGCTGTAATAATATATGCACTGTACTGCTCAGGACTGGTTTTAGGCAAAGTTTAAAATGGGGCCCCAAATGCTAACATATTGCACATCACACAGAAGTATTTCAGTTGTATTTACATGTGCTGAGTTCAGGCCGCTAAACAAGCGTGATCGACATTATTGAAGTCATTCGACACTTGTTTCCCGGCCTCTTTCCACTGTCTGAGAAAGAATGATGGGGACAGAACAATCACTAATGGATCAATCTGCCCCATACAGTATCATGTTATCAGCAGCACATCTACAGTTTACACCCCATAGTCCTCCATGTAATATAATGTGCCCCATAGTCTGCCATATTGTATAATAGATGCCTCATAGTCCATATATTAAAATACACTGCTCAGTCCTCCATATAGTATAATACACTCCTCATAGTACTCCATATAGTATAATGCACCGTCAGTCATCCATGTAGTATAATGCACCCCATAGTTCTTCATATAATGTATTCCCCATAGTCATAGTCCTCAATACAGTATAATGCAGCCCACATATAGTATAATGCAGCCACCCCAGAGTATAATGCAGCCCCGCTATACAATATAATGTAACCCCCAGAGAATATAATGCAGCCCCCCTCTTATAGTATAATGCAGCCATCCCTTAGAGAATAATGCAGCTACCCCACAGAGTATAATGCAGCCACTCCACAGAATATAATGTAACCCCCCCATAGAATATAATGCAGTCCCCCTCATATAGTATAATGCAGCCCCTCCATAGAATATATGGCAACCCTCTCATAGAGTATAATGCAGCCCCTTATATAGTATAATGTAGCCCTTCCATAGAATACAATGTAGCTCTCCTCATATAATGCAGCCCCCATAGAATATAATGCAGCCCCCTCATAAAGTATAATGAAGCCCCCATACAATATAATGCAGCCCCCACATAGAATACAATGTAGCCTCCTCATATAGTATAATGTAGCCTTCTCATAGAGTATGATGCAATCACCCCCATAGAATATAATAAATATAATACAGCCCTCCCATTGAATTTAATGTAGCCCCAAATAGAATACAATACAGCCCACCTCCCCATAGAATATAATGTAGCCCCCCATATTATATAACACAGCCTCCCCCATACAATATAATGTACCCCCCTTGGTATATAGCAGCACAGCCCACTATGGTATATAGCAGCACAGCCCACCATGGTATATAGCAGCACAGCCCACCATGGTATATAGCAGCATAGCCCACCATGGTATTTAGCAACACAGCCCACCATGGTGTATAGCAGCACAGCCCGGTATATAGCAGCACAGCCCTACCATGGTATATAGCAGCACAACCCCAACATGGTATATAGCAGCACAGCCCCAACATGGGATATAGCAGCATAGCCCCACCATGGTATATAGCAGCACCGCCCCACTATGGTATATAGCAGCACAGCCCCAGCATAGCCCCCCATGGTATATAGCAGCACAGCCCCACCATGGTAAATAGCAGCACAGCCCACCATGGTATATAGCAGCACAGCCCCACCATGGGATATAGCAGCATAGCCCCACCATGGGATATAGCAGCATAGCCCCACCATGGGATATAGCAGCACAGCCCCACCATGGTATATAGCAGCACAGCCCCACCATGGTATATAGCAGCACAGCATATAGCACCCCCCCCAAGAATGGCCCCACAGTCCAGTACTCACACTGATATATTTAAAAAAAACACTCCTCACCTCTTCTCCTTGTGCCCGCACTGCTCCCTGCTCCTGTCTCCTGCTCTGCCTGGTACACAGTGAGTGCGCGATGATATGACATCATCACGCACCCGCTGTGTCAGAGGCAGAGCGGGGAATGATGGGAGAGGGAGCGTCAGCTTACGCTCTCTCCTCCATCATTGCTTCCTTCAATGCGGTGGCGGGGGGAGTCGGCGCTGGGGGCAGGCGGGCCCCGTTGCCTCACAGGGGCCCCATAGCGACTGCTTGATGTGCCGCTAGCCGGGGGCCCCTGGGGGAATGGGGGCCCTAGGCAGCTGCCTGGTCTGCCTGCCTCTAACGCCGGCCCTGGTACTACTACATACTTGTGCTTTTTGTTTGGATTTTTGCTTAAGAAATAGTAACACTGTATCAGCAACAGAAATAGAAAATGTTATTTGAAAGTGTACTTTTTATTTTTCCATTTCATACATCAATAGTGCACATAAAAATAAGCCACTTTATAATATATCGTATCAAAAGAAATTTGCTTATTTGTCCAGGATTAATCTTTCACTCTGAAGACAGATTTTCCCATTACTAAGATAAGAGATGACAGTTAGTGCTTTTAGAATTCTTTGAAAAGACAGATTTTACCTGTGAATTGAGATTTTTGCGAATGAATGATCAGTCCAGAAGGAGAAAGAAGCAGATTTCTCTGACGAGTTTCCAATTTTTATATGTACTATTGATTTATGGAAAAAAAATGACAGATATGCGTTAAGTTTTATTTTGCATTCCTTGTAGAAAGCGAATTAACGTAATTACTGAAATGGAGTAGCTTTACTCTGCCACTTCAAAAGAGATTAACTTAGGCTACTTTCACATTTCCGTTTTGAAGCATCAGGCGCGATGCAGCGAAAAATCTAAAAACCGGATCCGGCGCCTGCTGCCACCGGATCCGGCTTTTTTCCCATAGACTTACATTATAGCCGCATTGCGCCTGATGGCCATGCGGTGTGTCCGGCTTTAGCCGGAAACTGCAAAAAATGCCTGTCTGGCGTCTGCAAAAAAAGTTCCATGCAACGTTTTTTGACAGCGCCGGACCGCTTTTTTGCAGAGCGCATGCCCGAAGACTCTCTTTCCCTCTCCCTCTCCTGCACCGTATCCGGTAAAAACAGATGATCCGGCGGGCTGCGGCTTCTACCGGATCCGGTTTGACAACTTTTCGCTGCAGCCCGCCGGATTTAAAATCCGGAAATGTGAAAGTTGCCTTAGCCTTTTGAATACTGAATTTAATAGCAGAGAGCACAATATAACTGGTGCAGAAAGTACATATATACATATATATATACAGTATATGTCAACATATATGTATATTATAACTGTGACTTGTGTTAAAAGACAATACGTTTTTTCTCAAGTGTTTTCCACAAATAGCATTTATTACTATTACCGAGTACATTGAGGAGGAATGGGTGGCTATCATAGTCATTGTGTTGTGGTCCCTGTTTAGCACCTCAGCAATCAGTCATGTATTACCTATTGTATAGATAGGGGATAAATATACAGTGGGGAAAAAAAGTATTTAGTCAGTCAGCAATAGTGCAAGTTCCACCACTTAAAAAGATGAGAGGCGTCTGTAATTTACATCATAGGTAGACCTCAACTATGGGAGACAAATTGAGAAAAAAAAATCCAGAAAATCACATTGTCTGGTTTTTTTTTCATTTTATTTGCATATTATGGTGGAAAATAAGTATTTGGTCAGAAACAAAATTTCATCTCAATACTTTGTGATATATCCTTTGTTGGCAATGACAGAGGTCAAATGTTTTCTGTAAGTCTTCACAAGGTTGCCACACACTGTTGTTGGTATGTTGGCCCATTCCTCCATGTAGATCTCCTCTAGAGCAGTGATGTTTTTGGCTTTTTGCTTGGCAACACGGACTTTCAACTCCCTCCAAAGGTTTTCTATAGGGTTGAGATCTGGAGACTGGCTAGGCCACTCCAGGACCTTGAAATGCTTCTTACGAAGCCACTCCTTCGTTGCCCTGGCGGTGTGCTTTGGATCATTGTCATGTTGAAAGACCCAGCCACGTTTCATCTTCAATGCCCTTGCTGATGGAAGGAGGTTTGCACTCAAAATCTCACGATACATGGCCCCATTCATTCTTTCATGTACCCGGATCAGTCGTCCTGGCCCCTTTGCAGAGAAACAGCCCCAAAGCATGATGTTTCCACCACCATGCTTTACAGTAGGTATTGTGTTTGATGGATGCAACTCAGTATTCTTTTTCCTCCAAACACGACAAGTTGTGTTTCTACCAAACAGTTCCAGTTTGGTTTCATCAGACCATAGGACATTCTCCCAAAACTCCTCTGGATCATCCAAATGCTCTCTAGCAAACTTCAGACGGGCCCGGACATGTACAGGCTTAAGCAGTGGGACACGTCTGGCACAGCAGGATCTGAGTCCATGGTCGCGTAGTGTGTTACTTATGGTAGGCCTTGTTACATTGGTCCCAGCTCTCTGCAGTTCATTCACTAGGTCCCCCCGCGTGGTTCTGGGATTTTTGCTCACCGTTCTTGTGATCATTCTGACCCCACGGGGTGGGATTTTGCGTGGAGCACCAGATCGAGGGAGATTATCAGTGGTCTTGTATGTCTTCCATTTTCTAATTATTGCTCCCACAGTTGATTTCTTCACTCCAAGCTGGTTGGCTATTGCAGATTCAGTATTCCCTGCATGGTGCAGGGCTACAAATTTGTTTCTGGTGTCCTATGACAGCTCTTTGGTCTTCACCATGGTGGAGCTTGGAGTCAGACTGTTTGAGGGTGTGCACAGGTGTCTTTTTATACTGATAACAAGTTTAAACAGGTGCCATTACTACAGGTAATGAGTGGAGGAAAGAGGAGACTCTTAAAGAAGAAGTTACAGGTCTGTGAGAGCCAGAAATCTTGATTGCTTGTTTCTGACCAAATACTTATTTTCCACCATAATATGCAAATAAAATGAAAAAAAAACAGACAATGTGATTTTCTGGATTTTTTTTTCTCAGTTTGTCTCCCATAGTTGAGGTCTACCTATGATGTAAATTACAGACGCCTCTCATCTTTTTAAGTGGTGGAACTTGCACTATTGCTGACTGACTAAACACTTTTTTTCCCCACTGTACATTGTGACCCAACCTACTTAACATTTAGTCCTACGCTTTTGCATATGGATGCATTATCTATAGATGCATTGTGTTCATTACTGTCTATAGGAAATATAAAGAAATGGTTGTTCTTTAAAAAAAAATCAACAACAACAAAACACATGGACATACTGTAGTAGCCTACACTGGCAAAATAAAAGGTTATGATATTTCGATAATTATCGAATGTTGACCTATTATCTACATCAAACAACATTACAACAGTCTACTTACCTTAATAAAACAGATTTCACAAATCGTACTTTATTCAAAAATAAGTGACGAGCAACAATTGGATGAAGTGTGAATAATATGTCCTCCCGTTCACTACATATTGTACAATGGATGATAACCAACTGTAGTAATTCTTCCATATTAACAATCTTCTTCATCCTTCAGTCCTCCAGAAGAGCCTATATTAATATTGCGTTGGCAATACTCAAGCCATTTCTATAAATTACTTTTTCCTTCCAAGGATTTAAGCTAATTGGTCCAATTTGAGCATACTGGCACAGCTAAGCTTCGTTGTTGTTATTGTCTGCTTTAGTCTGATAGAAGCAATAACTATAAACATTTCTTGATTTACCAAGCATTCATAATCCAAAAACATGTCAGAGCAATGCACGGTACATTAACCCCTTAAAGGCCGAGCCAACTTTGACCTTAATGACCAAGACAAATTTTACAGTTCTGACCACTGTCGAGGTTATAACTGAAACGCTTCAACGGATCCAACAGCTTCTGAGATTATTTTTTCGTGACGTATTGTACTTCATGATAATGGTAACATTTCTTCAATATAACTTGCTTTTATTTGTGAAAAAAATGGAAATTTGGTGAAAATTTAGAAAACTTCACAATTTTCAAACTTTTAATTCTTATGCCCTTAAAACAGAGAGATATGTAGCACAACATAGTTAATAAATAACATTTCCCACATGCCAACTTTACATCAGCACAATTTTTGAAACCTAATTTTTTTGTTAGGTAGTTACGAGGGTTAAAAGTTGACCAGCGATTTCTCATATTTCCAACAAAGTTTACTAAACCATTTTTTTAGGGACCACATCACATTTGAAGTGACATTGAGGGGTCTATATGATAGAAAATACCCAAATGTGACACAATTCTAAAAACTACACCCCTCAAGGTGCTCAAAACCACATTCAATAAGTTTATTAACTCTTAAGGTGCTTCACAGGAACTGAAGCAATATGGAAGGGCTCAGAAGGGAATGATCGTTATTTGACTTTTGATATGTAAAATTATAAGATAGCATGTTGCGTTTGGAGAGCCCCTGATGTGCCTAAACAGTGGAATCCCCCCACAACTGACCTCATTTCAGAAACCACACCCCTCAAGGATTTCATTCAGGGGTATAGTGAATATTTTGAACCCACAGGTATGACACAGAATTTGATAACATTAGGTCATCATATTGAATAAGTTGTCATTAGTGTTGAGCACAAGTGCCCGCTACTCCAGTTTGCATTGGGTGCTCGGGGATGCACCTAATATCGCAGATGCTCGAATGAAATGCTCAAGTTCCAGACCTGCATGTTTCACAGCTGTTAGACACTGTAAGGCAGCGCTCACTGAGTGTATTGGGGGACACTCACTTGGCAGCAGATTAGCAAGGTCCGTCACGGGCTTTTCTCATAAATCAGTCCATCTGGTTTATTATTAGACGGCATAAACAATAAACAGCAACAGTCTTATATCAGACAGGTCAATGTTCATCAAAGGGTTTCACTCTCTCAGCCCTGTGGTCACACAGGCTGTGCTATGTCCAGCAATCAGGCTTTATAGTCTCACAGTTAATTCCCCTGTATGGGGTTACCTCTTAGTTACTTCTTATTCAGCACATCCATTCCCTCCTGGGGACTGTCCCACACACACAGGCCAATATACACAGGCCTCACCCGGTCAGCGGCCTCCGCATGTGTGCTTCAGGAAGGCAGCACACCTTCTAGCACGTCGGCCTTCCGGGACCTTCCATATGGACCAATCAGATCCATGCGCACTCTCTCATGTAACCTACCCTGGTCACCTTATATGGTCCGTAGCCACGCCCACCGGATCACATGGCTATGACCTCATCACTGGTCCTATTTCAGACACCCAGCCATACACACATATACAGGCTTACTATGGGTGTTTAGACACACGCCCCTGGGTAGTTTTGTAGGTGACTTGTCCCACCCGTCTCACCAAGCCACCTGGAAGCTTTCCCTGATACACCATAACAAAACCTTAGCAGTACCTCTGCTGATTAACACACGTTCAAGCTTCCATCACAGGGCCACCCACCCTGGGATACATAACAGTCATTTAACATCCTGGCGTTCATCCTATCTCCATTACCACAAATGGATATGCCAGTGTGCATGACCCATACAGCGCCCGCTAGCTGTCACAGCGGTCACTGCACCACAACACCCACAAAAAAAATGTGGGGATCCGTGATACTGCGTGCATATCCAATGCACAATTGAGTACTGAGTACCTGCAGGCAACACTAGCCGTCATATTGTCAGTTTTTTTTAGTTTTTGAAAAAAAAAATATTTTAACCCTAAACCTAACACAATCCTAACCCATCCCCAACCCTAACACTAACCCCAACTACTAAGGAAGATGACGCCAGGACGGATCAGGAGGGTCCGGAGATGGCGGAAGTACAGAGGGGTCTCGGGGGCATCAATTCTCCACTGACATGTATATCATGTCAGAAGAGCGAGGAATCATTGAAACACCAAGTACGCTTTTTTTTGTGATCGGGGACCAAAAAATCCAGCCCTGATTATGTTCAGCTAGCCGAGACCCTGGAGATGTTCTTTCCCTGGGGGGGGGGGGGGGGGCACTACATTCATTCCTCGCTGATGAGGGAATATTTACCATTTTAATGCATATCAGCGGTCGCTAAAGTTTTAATGTAACAATAAATTTTACTACATATTTTTTTTTGGTTTACAATATTAGTTTCTGTAATTTTTTATTATTAAAGGCTATAGAGACCTTTGACAAGAAAAACATAGTTTTCAGATTTGTTAGCAGTAAACTTAAAAAAGTTACATTATGTTTCAGGCTTCAAGTTCCATTGCTTGCAATACATGCAGGATGTACTGTTGCTTTGTGTTTATGAGTGGGTGGGTGTGCACTTGTGTGTGTTTAGGTGTGTGTATGGTTGTGGTCCATCTCTGATCCCCCTGAAAACTCTGTTTGCTCTTGCACTAATGCATGAGGGTCTATGATCATTAACCCTTGCAGGTTGTGCTCTGTGTTCTTACCTGTTCTTCTACATTTGCTGCCTGTGTGTTTTTGTCCTCTATTCCTACAAGTTTTCCTCTCTCTGCATCGATACTACTGGTGTATAATCACTCTGATCATTTCTTTTGGCACAGCCTTTGTAATATCTTCCCTTGAGAACTTTGTGTGCTCTGTCCCTCTTTCAACCTACTGATACGTGCAACAATTAGCAAAGGGAGAGTAGAATAGGCCCAGATGAGCTGATAGTAACCAGGGAGTATGCTCTCAAATCTGTGTCAAAAGTAGCTGCAGAGCCAACTATGTAAAGGAGTTGCACAGACTCTGCCACAGCAAGATAGTAGGAATGTTTAAATTAAGATCATTTAGAAATTGGCTTGATATTCTATTCATCAAGCCAATGAACAATTAAAAAAAACTGCATAAAAATGTCCACACCAGCCTTAGACTGATAGCAGCCACAAGGTATGTGCTGTCACATTTATATTAGAAGCACCAGCACAGTCAGCAATATAAAGCAGTTACACAAACTATACAGCAGCAAAAAGGTAAGAATTTGTAATGCCCTTAATGGATTGTGTGTACATCTGGAGAGAACTATCAACCAACTAAAACAGTGCAGGGGAAGCTGACCAGGATGAGACTGGACTAGTTTAGTCTATTCCTATAGTCCCTGGCCTGATCTACAAACTGTGTTTTATTCTGTAATGCTGGAGTATTTCAGAGAAAAACAAACCTTTACTGCCATCGTGAAGCAGGCTCTGATGCATGCTGCCTTTGGTTTGGGCAGTAGAAATCACCTGACAGATTTCACACAAAAAAAAAAAATCAATGCAAAAGTGTCAATAGTAGAGATGATTGAATTTTTGAAATTCGTATTTTCCAGGTTTGGTCAGTTTTCCCCCAAAATTAGATTTGCAGCAAATGTATTAATCACAGGTACAGTGACTTCCCTGATATGATGTGCATATCTGTCTAACATCTCCTACGACTGTATCTAATGTCTTTCAATCAATCTCTTTTATGCAAATACAGCCTTAGTTTCCCGTCACACTAAACGATGCATCAGCGATCCCGACAACGATGCGACCTTGTCAGGATCGCTGGTGCCACGCTACATGATCACTGGTGAGCTGTCAAACAGGCAGATCTCACCAGCGATCAGGACAAGCGAGCACGCTGGTATCCAAGGTAAATATCGGGTAACTAAGCGAGCTCGTCACTTAGTTACCCGCTGTGTACCTAGGATACCTGCGTGCTCGCGCTGGGAGCTGGTATCCAAGGTAAATATCGGGTAACTAAGAGCGCGC
The DNA here is from genome assembly GCF_039654945.1 of Dendrobates tinctorius. Lineage (NCBI taxonomy): Eukaryota > Metazoa > Chordata > Amphibia > Anura > Dendrobatidae > Dendrobates > Dendrobates tinctorius. The sequence goes on along the minus strand of NW_027361741.1, from coordinate 5,520,522 downwards.
GTCATTTAGTTACCCGCTGTGTACCTTGGATACCAGCTCCCAGCGTGAGCACGCAGGTATCAAAGGTACACAGCGGGTAACTAAGCGACGCGCGTGCTTAGTTACCTGATATTTAACTTGGATACCAGCTCCCAGCGTCTGCTTACAGCGCTGGGAGCTCGCTGATCGTTGCTCTCCCGCTGCCACACGCAACGATGTGTGCTGGCCAGCGGGAGACCAACAATCAAAAAATGGCCCAGGACATTCCTGCACGATCAGCAATACCCGGCGGGGGTCCGACGCTGATGCGTGTCACACACAGCGAGATCGCTGGCGAGATCGCTGTTGCATCACAAAATCAGCGATCTCGCTAGCGATCTCGCTGTGTGTGACCGGGCCTTTAGAGATGTCAGTGGCCTCACCATAAAAACAGATGGTAACCGGTAGTAACCAACAGCCCATTTAATAATACGGTGCACTGACAGACTTTTCATGGGTTTTTAATGCCTATTCATGCGTATAAGCAGATATTTGTCAGTAACTGTTAGCAGGCGGGGAGATGCCACCAGGGACCCACCTGTATGACTAGTTTTCAGGGTAAAACATACCTGGCTGTGTTCTTACAGCCAGTGGCTGATACATGCTGCCCACGGTTTGGACAGCATATATCACTTGTCAGGTTTCTTTTAAATAACAGACCAAAAATTATCACAAATAGTTTTTTGTGATCAGGCAGAACAAGCACCCAAACTGACAGAGACGCTGTCAAAGGTAACATCATCCTGCTGTGACTGAGATAAGTGCTGTGCTATATACTGTATTCTATAACATCCTCTGCTATCTCCACACTAATATGCCTGTCTGAAGAAAAGGAGGCCAATTGTTGCCTGTGTTGTGTAGTGCTACTGCCGGGGCAAGTGGGTGCCAGTGGTGGTGGTGGTGCTTTTGCTGCAGCTAGTGGCTTCCACACTTTTAGCTGTGGTATGCAGATCCATTAATAGCCATCTTCTTCCTTTAAACAACTTGTCAATTTGTCTAAATATAACATGGATATTTATGGGAAGTCAAGGAAATACGTTGGCTTAATGTGTATTATTAACTTGAAGGGAACTTATAAAACCCCTCCATTATTATTTAGAGAGGTAATCATTCATGCAACTTTTATTGTCATTCTCGGCATTTAAAAATTTACCTGACTTGGTTGGGTGAATGGTAAGTCTTTCTTTTCCCCTATAGCAGTCCAGACTCTGATTGTCAAATCTCCACCAGGACCTGCTCCTGCAACATCTTCTTCTGTTGCCAGATGCCGCCTTGCTCATTCTGTGGGGGGTGCTGGTGATAGAGGAGACCTTGGAACCAGAAGCTCTGGATGATACAGGCTATGTCCAGCCATTTAGATTTGGGCAGCTGGGACCTGCAGTGCTGTCTGACAGTAAGGGTGTACATGCTGTCCAACTGAAGTTATCTGCTTCCTGCTCCAAACAATTGGAGAGCACCACACCCTACTTAAGCTTCCAGCTTACTGCTGGAATCTGCCAGATATTAACTTGTGTTTCTCTGGTTCAGTCCTGTCTATTTAACTACTTGTTGTTATCATTGTTCTTTGTTTTGACCTTGGCTAGTGTTTCTTACTATTTTTACGAAATCTGATTTTGTACCTTTCCTGCCCTCTTGGTTCTGACCACTCATGCCAGCCTGCACCACGAAACAGCAGCTTATGTTGTGGCCCCAACCCAAGGGTCCATGTTTAAGTCGAGATACCTATACAGGGGTTAAAGAGTGAGGGCCAACCCCTGGGATCTGGTAAGCTTGTCCATGGTAGCCATTTAGATTTCCCAGGCAACCACTGACAGAACGTCCTTACACTTATGCTGTTATTGCACCCCCTTCAGCCTAATTGACGCCTTGCCACTAATTATGTCATTGCTTCATTGTGCAAGACAATTTATTTGTGACATTGTGCATATCCAAGCAGGAAAGATTTCTCACTCATGTACAAGATTTGCTACAATGTAGAAATTATGTGGAAAGTGAGAAGATGTCAATCACATCCAGATGGTGAGGGGCGGAATAACAGCATCAGAAGTGGAAATGCTTTTAGGGGGAAAATAGACACCCCACTGGCTGAGTCAGGTTAATTTCCCTATGCTGCGGAGTGCAATATTTTTTTACAGCATATATGAATTAATCTCTGGGTTATTAGCAATGTCAGTGGGATGAAGAATGAGAGTTCTAAATTCTAAAGACGTGGTATAGAATTCTTGTGGGACCTGGTAGTAATGGTAACGGCAATATTTATAACATTGTAAGTTATATGTTTCATAAAGAAAGTCCCATGGTTGTTCCCTAACAGAGAGTCCTATATTAAGCCAACAAGAAGACATTGTGCAAACCTTCCATGAATAAAAAATGAAGGCGCCGTTTAGTGGCTATAATCACAATTTTAAATACAGCACTTGTGCTATCATAAACAGATGGTCATTTCAGCTTTCAACCCAACTTAGGTTTTGGCTTCCTCTGGAGCTTGACTAATATGTATCATTGCATGATTTCAACACCTTACTTCTAAGGTGTAAAATTTTGGAGGTGTAGGTGTTAAATTAAAGGACTGATTCACAGAGAAAACTGGCGTGGGCTCCCGCCCAATTTTCTCAACCAGAGAGGCCAAGCCAGTGACTGAGGGCACAAATTAATAGCCAAGAGAAGGACCATTGTTTTTGCCCACCCGGCTAAAATAATCTGCCCCCAGCCACCCCAGAAAAGGCGCATCTGTAAGATGCACCAACTCTGGCACTTACCCGCTCTCTGTTTGTAGCAAATAAGTATGGTCCCTCCCTAGGCTATTTGTCATGCCACCACTGTATACTCACCCTGCGCCCGTCTCGCGCCGCAGCCCCTCGCCGCCCAGCAGCTGCGGCGGCCTCTTCTGACAGGTCTGTGGCCGACGACGTCTCTGCATGCTATGCGCATTCGCCGTAGGCCGCGGCCGCTCCTGTCTCTTGTGCTCCGGCGGTGCCCTGACCCCGGACCAATGGGAGACCAGGCAGGGGCATATCAGGCTGCCCTCCTGTAATGGAGGCGCCTGATCTTCATGTTACATTGCACATTAGACCCCCTGTTCCGCTACCAGTGCTTCTCACCTCTTCCACGCTTGTCTCACACAGTCCGACTCCAGTCTTGTCTTCCGTGTCCCTGCTCCGTCCTGCTGTCCGAGGTCCAGTCCCGCAGTCCTACTCCGGTCCTGTCTTCCGTGTCCCTGCTCTGTCCTGCTGTCCGTGGTCCAGTCCCGCAGTCCTACTCCGGTACTGTCTTCCATGTCCCTGCTTCGTCCTGCTGTCCATGGTCCAGTCCCGCAGTCCTACTCCGGTCCTGTCAGCCGTGTCCCTGCTTCGTCCTGCTGTCCATGGTCCAGTCTCGCAGTAATACTCCGGTCCTGTCCTCCGTGTCCCTGCTCCGTCCTGCTGTCCGTGGTACAGTCCCGCAGTTCTACTCCAGTCCTGTCCTCCGTATCCCTGCTCCGTCCTACTGTCCATGGTCCAGTCCTGCAGTCCTACTCCGGTCCTGTCTCCTGTAGTTCCGTTGTCTTACTCCAGTCTGTTCTGAGCCGCCCCTCTCGGTACTCGAACCCCTGGGCCTGCTCCTAACTATTCCTGTATAGGGGTCGGCTCCACCTGGCGGCTGATGCGTTTTTTTCCGTGCGTCGTCTGGCTCATAGAAAATAGCTAAAAACGCTGACTTTTCCGCAAAATTAATGAGCATGCTGTGTTTTTTACCGCAAAGCGTTTTTTTCGCGGAAAAAACGCATCAATGTGCACAAAAAGTGCGGAATTCATTTAAGATTAATGGGATGCTTCTTGTATGCATTTTTGAAGTGTTTTGACCAGGACAAATGCTTCAAAAATGCGAAAAAATGCTTACGTGGGCACACAGCCTTAAAAACGCTTTGGATGCAGTTTTTGGATGTGTGAGCTTACTCTAAGGCTGGAGTCACACTTGCAAGAAACTCGAACGAGTCTCGGGTCTTAATACCCGGCCCTGCTGCCGGCACTCGGGACCAGAATGTGCGGCTGCATGTATATCTATGCAGCTGAGCGCTCCGGTCCGAGGGCCGGCGGCAGTGCCGGGTATTCAGACGCGAGACTCGTGTGAGTTTCTTGCAAGTGTGACCCCGACCTAAGATTCCAAAGCTCAGATGCAACTGCATATCATGTACCCTCTATAGATACTGTATGTCTATTTCTTTTTCCCGTGTTTCAGTCTTTTGTTTGCTGCTGATTTTTCCTTTCTACAAATGAAATAAAGCAGGTATGAAGTTCTCTGACAGCTGAACTAGTGCCATACCATAAGCAGAATATTTCTGTAATTTTTGTAAAAGAATGTCCTGAACATATTGGTTCATGGCCTTCACCATTTCACAAGCAGATCAGCTATTATGCGCCAGCACATAAAGGCTGGTTAGATATTTTCCACTTCTGTGTGAATAGCCTTTCAGCAACTATAGAAAGATTTGCTTCTAAGTTTGAATGAACCGTGTCCTCATTTATTGTTTATACCATATTGATCACTGTGCCTTTTTAAAGGTGAATAATGTTATTAATAATGAACCCTTTTTAGTTCAGTTTGTTCCTTCGTAAGTACAATAGATTACAAATGCCATTATAGGGATTTATAGAAATTAGTGCTGGTCTAATTACAAGTAGTGGAGTTGTCAATAGCAAGTGAAGAGGTTAATTTACCAAAGAGTTTTTTAAAAAGAAGTGAAATCAAACTGGAACAGTTCTTTACTAGTTTCTTCACTTTCCCTAGTTTTAATTTCTACTATTATTACTGTTGTGCCTTCTATTTTGAGTTGTATCTGCATCTTGTTTGTGGCATAAATCTGTATATACTGTATGTGTGCCATTTATGCAAGCATTTTTAATAGTCCTAAGAACCAGATTTACTGGATTTCAAATGGCTACATAATTGGGCATTCCCATCTCCCTCCACGATCCTATCTCAATATATAGTAGGTGTAATAATAATATTAGCAAATACCTCCAATTAGAAATGTAGTATAGCTTTTCACTATGTCTCTTTCCTCATGTGCAGGCATTGCAGGACCTTAGTTATCCATCGTTATGACCACTAGCAACTAGCTAACTAACTGTCACTATATCAGTGGTTGTAACCATGGATACCTGAGGTCATGCAATGCCTGCACATGAGGAAAGAGACATAGTGAATCCGAAAAAGTATTTGTGGAGACATGGGGGTCAGCAGGTGCTCTGGTCCGCTAGCCGAAACCGCATAGACCAGGGATCATTCCACCGAATACCCACTTTCCTTTTCCCATGGGCATAATACTACTCAAACAACACAGAGTGAGGGTAAAACAATGTGGCAATGCTTTATTGAACCACAAAAAGAGGCAAATAACCTATAGAACAGCCCCAGCAAAATACCCAAGATGGTGCAAATTACAGAGTCTCAGCCTTCCGTTTACTTGCCGGGATAAAATAAGCTGTTACTTTAGAGCTTCCAGGGCCAACTACCCCACCTGTGGCACACACAAAGAGGAGGTAACGACAAGCTAAGGAAGATGACAGTCTATTGAAAGGTCACAACCTGGAGGGTCACAACCTGTCTTCTACGAATATCTCCATGTAGCCAGGTGATCGGCTTCTTCTACCCCTGGCAGATACAAAACGTATCCATGGGGGCTCAGGTGACCAGAGGGTCCAAATCCCGACTACCCCAAATGTGTCTATGGTTCAGTGATGGTCAATGGAGCAGATCTATACTCTTTGAGCCAGGGCTGTGGTCCCCTAAGCTGGCATCCTTTAGAATGACAAATCTGTGTCCCTCGTGATGGAGACATGATGTCTTGGCTGCTGTCCTGTTGTGAGTTCATTTTCCCTTCACTACTGAGGCCCGATGAACTCCCTCTTCTGGTAAAGAAAGGTAGTGAGCCTGATTATCAAACACCTGAGCCTAATGATGATGACTGGCTGAGTGGAGTTACTGACTGGATATAAGGCCGCCGACGCCCTTCTGCCCTGCGGGTGATTTCTCTGTGGGATCCTTGGAGACCAGTCTGAATTCCTGCTCTTCTAAAGCTAAGTTTTCTGCTCAGCTTTTTGCATTTGTGCTTTGACTTTGTTTTGCTTTGTTTTTCTGGATTTCTGCCATTCCCTGCTGGGGTGAGCTGAATTCCTTTAGCTCTGTCTTCTGAAGATACCTGAGTGCTGATTTAGTTTTTGAATCCTAGCTACTTCAGGGTCTTTTTCCATATCAGCTTGTTGGCTTATGTTTTTGATAGGGTTTTGGCAGATTGCAGACAGCAACCTTCCTTTCCTGTTCTGTTTAGTTAGCTTGGGCCCCATCGTTTGCTCAGCCTATCTTTCTATCTGTGTGAGTGTTTTTTCATCTTGCTTCACCGTCATTATATGTTGGGGGCTGTCTTTTACTTTGGGGTCTGCTCTGGGGCAGTTTAGATTTCCTTTTCTGTCTTTAGGCTATTTAGCTCTCCGGCTGTGATCGAGGGGTCTAGGGCACCGTAGGAACCCCCCACGGCTACTGCTAGTTGTGTTGATAGGTTCAGGGGTCTGCACTCTGATAGTTGCCAACTTCTCTGGTTTTCTGGACGTAGCTTCTATTTTTGTGTCTGCCTCCTATGGTGACTCAATCATAACAGAATCATCCGCCATACCGCAGATCCTGGGGTACTCAATAGCAGGAAAGAATTGTAAAAAAAAAAAAAGTGTGTATATTTTTTCCTCTATATCTCTGAGGCCATAGGGGGAATTTTTTTTCTCTCAATGGAGATAAAGCAATTGTCTGATCGTGTGGAGCAGCTCGCTGCGAAAGTGCGGGGAATTTCCACCTACCTTGCTCATTCACATGCTGCTGAACCAAAGATTCCTACACCTGATGTATTTTTTGGGGATCGGTCTAAATTTTTGAATTTCAAAAATAATTGTAAATTATTTTTTGCCTTGAAGCCTAACTTGTCGGGGAACTCCGCGCAGCAGGTTAAAATTGTCATCTCTTTGCTGCGTGGCGATCCCCAGGATTGGGCGTTTTCTTTGAAACCAGATGATCCTATTCTGACTAATGTGAACGCATTTTTTCAAGCTTTGGGGTTGTTGTATGACGAACCTAATGCCATTGATCAGGCTGAAAAGACCCTGCTGGCATTGAACCAGGGTCGAGATTCTGCAGAATTGTACTGTCAAAAATTCCAAAAATGGGCAGTACTTACTACCTGGAATGATAATGCCTTGGCTGCTCTCTTTCGGAAGGGGTTGTCAGAAGCCGTAAAAGATACTATGGTGGGATTTCCTGTTCCCTCTGGTCTTGACGATTCTATGTCATTAGCTATTCAGGTTGATCGGCGTTTGCGCGAACGCAAAACTGCACGAGAGGTGTTGCCACCTGTTGAACAAATGTCTGAACCTATGCAATGTGATAGAGTTTTGTCCAGAGAGCAGCGTCAGGAGTTCAGAAGGCGTAATAAGTTGTGTTTTTTCTGTGGAGATGCCTCGCATATTATTTCTGTCTGTCCTAAACGAGAGAAACGCTTTGCACACACGTTTTCTGTTGGTGGTGTTCAACCTAAGTTTCTTCTGGCTATTACTCTGATCTGCTCCCTGTCCAAATTTTCCGCCAAGGCTTTTGTGGATTCAGGAGCAGCTCTAAACCTAATGGACTTGGATTTTGCTAAACGTTGTGGATTTCCGATGACACCTCTGCAGACGCCTATCCCTTTGAGGGGGATTGATGCTACTCCTTTGGCTAAAAATAAACCTCAGTTTTGGACCCAGGTGGTAATGCGGGTCGCCCCAGACCATCAAGAAAATTGCAGATTTTTGGTGTTGCATAATCTGCATGATACTATTGTTCTGGGGTTTCCCTGGTTACAAATTCATAATCCAGTTTTGGATTGGAAATCTGTGTCTGTGGTGAGTTGGGGTTGTCGGTGTGCCTTTAGTGAGGCTCCGGTGTTTTCCACCTCTCCTCAGTCGCATGATGTTCCTGATTATTTGGCGGACTTTTATGATGTATTTAGTGAGAATGAGTCTGCGTCTCTGCCTCCTCATAGGAGTTATGACTGTGCAATTGAACTGAGCCCGGGGTGTAAATTTCCCAAGGGTCGGCTCTTCAATTTATCTGTACCCGAGCACGAGGCTATGCGATCCTATATTAAGGAGGCGTTGGAGAAGGGTCATATTAGACCATCCTCGTCACCCTTAGGTGCCGGTTTTTTTTTTGTAGCCAATAAGGATGGATCATTAAGACCTTGTATTGATTATCGTGCCCTCAACAAAATTACTGTTAAATATCAGTATCCGTTACCCCTGATTTCTGATCTATTTTCCAGAGTTAAAGGTGCTTGCTGGTTTACCAAGCTTGACCTCAGGGGGGCATATAATCTTATTCGCATTAAGCATGGGGATGAATGGAAGACGGTGTTTAATACTCCGGAGGGACATTTTGAGTACCTGGTGATGCCTTTTGGGCTCACTGATGCCCTTTCTGTCTTCCAGTGCTTCATGAACGATATTTTCCGAGATTTTATCGATAATTTTGATTATCTATCTGGATGATATTTTGATCTTCTCCAAGGATTGGGATTCTCATGTGGAACATATTCGGACTGTGTTCCGGATCTTGAGGGAGAATTCCCTGTATGTCAAAGGATCTAAATGCCTTTTTGGAGTACAGAGGATTTCTTTTTTGGGATTTATTTTGTCCCCGTCAACTATTGAAATGGACCCGGCCAAGGTACAGGCCATTTACGATTGGGTTCAGCCCACTTCTTTGAAGGCCCTCCAGAAGTTTTTGGGTTTTGCTAATTTTTATCGGAAATTTATAGCAAAATTTTCTACAATTGCCAAGCCATTGACTGATTTGACTAAGAAGGGTGCTGATGTGTTAAATTGGTCTCCGGAGGCTGTTTCTTCCTTTCAGGAGCTGAAGCGAAGATTCACCTCCGCCCCGGTTTTGCGGCAACCTGATGTCTCACTTCCGTTCCAGGTAGAGTTGGATGCTTCTGAGATTGGTGCAGGAGCTGTTTTGTTCCAAAAGGATCCTGTAACATCTAAAATGAATCCCTGTGCTTTCTTTTCCCGAAAGTTCTCTCCATCTGAACGTAACTATGTGGGGAATCGGTAACTGTTGGCCATGAAATGGGCATTTGAGGAGTGGAGACATTGGTTGGAGGGAGCTAAGCATCAAGTCGTGGTCCTCACTGACCACAAGAATTTGATTTACCTAGAGTCGGCTAAGCGCTTGAACCCTAGACAGGCTAGGTGGGCCTTGTTTTTTACACGTTTTGATTTTGTGGTTTCTTTTCTTCCTGGAACTAAGAATGTCAAGGCAGACGCCCTCTCTAGGAGCTTCTTTGCTAATTCTCCTGTGGTGACCAAGCCTGCTACCATCTTAGGCGAAGGGGTAGTTCTTTCTGCCATCTCGCCCGATTTGAGATGTGCTCTGGAAGAGTTCCAGGAGGACAAACCTGGGCGTTGTCCCAGTGGAAAGTTGTATGTTCCTGACCAGTGGAAGAAGAGAGTGATGTCTGAAGTTCATTGCTCTGCTTTGGCTGGTCATCCAGGTATTTTTCAGCGCTGGAGTCCTGGATTCGAATCCCACCAAGGACAACATCTGCAAGGAGCTTGTATGTTCTCCCCGTGTTTGCGTGGGTTTCCTCCGGGCACTCCGGTTTCCTCCCACACTCCAAAGACATACTGATAGGGAATTTAGATTGTGAGCCCCATCAGGGACAGTGATGAAAATATGTGCAAACTGTAAAGCACTGCGGAATATGTTAGCGCTATATAAAAATAAAGATTATTATTATTATTTATTATTAGAGATCTGGTGAGTCGGTCTTTTTGGTGGCCCTCCTTGTCTCGTGATGTCAGGAATTTTGTGCAGTCCTGTGGGACGTGCTCCCGGTCTAAATCGTGTTCTCGCTCTAGTGAGTTGTTGATGCCTTTGCCTGTCCCCAAGAGGCCATGGACCCATATTTCAATGGATTTCATCTCTGATATGCCTGTCTCTCAAAGGATGACTGTTATTTGGGTGATTTGTGATAGGTTCTCTAAGATGGTTCATCTTGTACCACTCCCTAAGTTGCCGTCTTCCTCTGAGTTGGTGCCCCTGTTTTTGCAACAGGTGGTTCGCTTGCACGGGATTCCTGAGAACATTGTATCTGACAGAGGAGTTCAGTTTGTGTCTAGATTTTGGAGAACTTTCTGTTCCAAGCTGGGAATTCAGTTGTCCTTCTCCTCTGCTTTTCACCCTCAGACCAATGGGCAGACAGAGAGAACAAACCAGACCTTGGAGTCATATTTGAGATGTTTTATTTCTGCTGATCAGGATGATTGGGTTTCATTTTTGCCCTTGGCCGAATTTGCTTTAAATAATAGAGCTAGTTCTGCCACTTTGATGTCCCCTTTTTTTTTGTAACTTTGGGTTTCATCCTCGATTTTCTTCAGGGCAGGTGGAGCCCTCTGCCTGCCCAGGTGTTGACACTGTGGTGGAGAGAATGCACCAGATCTGGGACCAAGTGGTGGATAAGTTATCTCTCTCCCAGGAAAAGGCCCAGCGGTTTTCCAACCGACATAGGACCATTGGTCCCCAGTTTAAGGTTGGTGATATGGTGTGGTTATCATCAAAAAATATTGCTATGAAGGTGGCTTCTCCTAAGTTTAAGCCTAGATTTATTGGACCTTACAAGATTTTGGAGATTATGAATCCGGTCTCTTTTCGTTTGGCTCTTCCTGTCACATTTAAAATCCATAATGTGTTCCATAAATCTTTGTTGAAGAGGTTTGTTGAACCTGTTGTTCCGGGGGTGGCACCTCCAGACCCTGTATTGGTTGAAGGTAACATGGAATATGAGGTAGAGAAAGTACTGGATTCCCGTCTGGCTAGACGGAGACTCCAGTATTTGGTTAAGTGGCAGGGTTATGGTCAGGAGGATAATTCCTGGGTCTCTGCCTCTGATATTCATGCCAAAAGATTGGTGCGTGCCTTTCATCGGGCTCACCCGGATCGCCCTGGTGGCATGGATGAGGGTTCGGTGACGCCTCCTCAAGGGGGAGGTACTGTTGTGAGTTCATTTTCCCCTTCACTACTGAGGCCCGATGAACTCCCTCTTCTGGTAAAGAAAGGTGGTGAGCCTGATTATCAAACACCTGAGCCTAATGATGATGACTGGCTGAGTAGAGTTACTGACTGGATATAAGGCCGCCGACGCCCTTCTGCCCTGCGGGTGATTTCTCTGTGGGATCCTTGGAGACCAGTCTGAATTCCTGCTCTTCTAAAGCTAAGTTTTCTGCTCGGCTTTTTGCATTTGTGCTTTGACTTTGTTTTGCTTTGTTTTTCTGGATTTCTGCCATTCCCTGCTGGGGTGAGCTGAATTCCTTTAGCTTTGTCTTCTGAAGATACCTGAGTGCTGATTTAGTTTTTGAAGCCTAGCTGCTTCAGGGTCTTTTTCCATATCAGCTTGTTGGCTTATGTTTTTGATAGGGTTTTGGCAGATTGCAGACAGCAACCTTCCTTTCCTGTTCTGTTTAGTTAGCTTGGGCCCCATCGTTTGCTCAGCCTATCTTTCTATCTGTGTGAGTGTTTTTTCATCTTGCTTCACTGTCATTATATGTTGGGGGCTGTCTTTTACTTTGGGGTCTGCTCTGGGGCAGTTTAGATTTCCTTTTCTGTCTTTGGGCTATTTAGCTCTCCGGCTGTGATCGAGGGGTCTAGGGCACCGTAGGAACCCCCCACGGCTACTGCTAGTTGTGTTGATAGGTTCAGGGGTCTGCAATCTGATAGTTGCCAACTTCTCTGGTTTTCTGGACGTAGCTTCTATTTTTGTGTCTGCCTCCTACGGTGACTCAATCATAACACTGTCCTATATAGAGTCTCTGGTTCTTTGGATGTCTGAATGTATTTCTGTATATGGAAGTATTGTCATGGATGTGTCAGATGCTGCAGACAGTCTCACTGCATCTGGTTGCAGAAGGTCTCAGCAGTTGGCCTTGCAGACTAGTGGCCACCTCCCCGGCCTTAATGGTGTCACCTGGATCTGAGTGTTGATAACTCCCATCTTTCTGTTGGGATTTGCGGGTGTTATTTTCTATTTGCACTTCCCTGTTGAGGCTTGGAGCTGTAGCAGTCTGCTAGCGTCCTCTCTGGTGTTTGGAGGACATCTGTGTTTCTCTCTGAGTCTTCTCAAGCTAAGTGTTCCCTTGTTTTGTTTGTCTATCCCAGTTCTACTTAGCATCCTGTCCTCCCCGCTGCAGGGCTTATCACCAGGTTCAGGCCAGGATTAGGTATCCTGCTCGGCCATAGGTATGGAACCTATATGTGGATGATGGCACATTCAGGGTGACGTTAGATCTGTCAAGGAGTCTTCACTCCCCGCTTCCCTAATGTTGGGTACCCCTTCCCCTTATCCCTTTGTGTTCCTACACTATCCTACACTGTGTGTGACAAATGTCCTTCAAACCAGCATTCACAGGTAAAGGGGACAAAAGGTGATGAGGCCAACTGTTTGATTATATAATCTATTTCCATAGTTTTTCCTCCTCTGTTTTGCAAGTCAACCAACTAGCTGGCCTGGACAATGTGTAATCAGCAAATCAGCAAACATCATTGTTCAATGACCCTGCTTGACTGTTTTACACAGATAGCAAACTATAAGTTGTAGGAGCTAATAATAGACACAATAATACAATACATTTTTGGCACTCAACTTGTTGCAAAGTGAAGATTTTTATGTGCAGTCTCAATAATTAGACGTTTCGGCTTTCACATACAAGCCTTCATCAGTAAGCTGCAAATCAGATACAAATGTACAGTACAAGTCAAAGGCTACATAGTGTACAATTAATTAAGATAACATACAGTGGATAACACAATGTATTCATAGTAGTGCACTAGTGATGGATGGGACGGGTTGAGGTATAGGGAAAGAGAGGAAAAAACATTTTTTAGGAAAAAATTAAGGGAAGGAAAAAAGGGGGGGAAGGTATATAACCTACCCAGACTGCTCTCTTGAATAGATCTGCAATGTATCTAGAGTGACAGAGAAGAGAGTACGTATGTAGTATATATAATACAATGATTGTACTAAATTAGTAAAAGGAATCAATGGTCCGTCACTACTCACTCAATACTAAGATACCACTATGATAATGGTGTGAATGGTCTGATCCGTGTTGAGAATGATTCTCGTTCATCTTAAAAGAAAGAAGATTGTGACTATGGCAGAGGACTAACATGTAAATGTACCATGTTTTTATGATAAATGCCAATGAAGTATTATAGATACCAACCGATAAAAATTTTTGTAACTGGAGTAATCTGTAAAGATACCGTAAAGAATCCTATGTGAGGGGTCTGTAGATCACAAAAAACAAAGAAGTTTCACTCAATGTATTGGAGAGTTAAAATTGACAATGAGCCACCGATAGATTTACTCACTTAGTGTCAGACTAGGAATCGCCTGTAAGTTTCTACTCCATAGAGAACCCTCACCATGCTGTGTGATGTAGCTGTTAAACAGAAATGTATAGTGTATGAGGGGTTAAGTACCGCTACAGAATAATGTCTATATATAGATATGTCCAGTCAGAAGTGGGCTTACCGTTGGTGGGTGGCGGCGTGATGTGCCAAGAGGAACGCGGTATCCACCGCTTGTAGCCAGGGTGCCCATAGCGTGCACCGTGGATTTTAAATAGACGGTGGGCAGGACATCATTAGATTGACTGGACCGCGTCACCGGAAGTGACGTTGGCGTCCATTTGAATGCGCTGATAGGCTTAGTGAGATGAAGGGGCGTGTTGTGGGAGGTGGCGCTGGAATGCTCGTCATTCCACTGAACGTACACAAGCGATTGTGCTTCCTGTGTTGTAGCGCAGGGCGGATGTTTATAGAAAGTAAAGATTAAGTGAATGTGCATGTGGTATTGCATATGGATGCGGTTATATCTAAAAAAGATGGGCAAAGCAAATAATTATGTAAATGTGAGCAGTATGCAGATTGGGCAATCTATCTTAAGTTGTTTAGACCAATGCAGGAAAAAGTTTTTTGTTTTATAATTTCCTACATAAGAGTGAGTTCAAAATATCTCAATTGGTGTTCCAAATGAAGAGAGATTCTAATGGATGAAAAATAGAAAATAGTTTGAAAACTATAATGTGTAAAAAAAATTTTTAGCTTGAAGGGGGCAGGAGGGGGAAGTCCGAGGGAGTAACAAAGACAATCGGTGACATTTGCGTGTAGTTCAGAATTGACGACTCTGCAAGATCAAAACAATGCGTTAGAGTGAGGCAAGAATGACATGACTTAATGACAAAACAAATTACCATATATATGTTTATTAAATCCCAAGACTATATGACTATATGTTCACAAATCCCTTATATGAAGGACAGTAGATCATAGTCCCTATTGAGGCCCTTGGGTGCTAAAGTATGTAATTCATGTATCCAAAAGGCCTCTCTTCTCTTAAGGAGTTGGATACGGTTGCCACCTCTCCGTGGAGGGGGCACATGTTCTATAACACAAAATTTTAATTGAGGAATGGTATGGCCTGCCGTAATAAAGTGATGTGGTACCGGTAATAGTGTATTTCCACACCTGATGGTGGATTTATGTTTACTTATGCGGTCCCTGATGGACTGGGTGGTTTCACCAATGTATAGTAGACCGCAAGGGCATTTGATCAGGTAGACCACATTTGATGTGTCACAAGTGGAGAAGTCCTTAATTTGGTAGCGTTTCCCAGAGTGGGGATGATGGAAATAATCTCCCTTGAGTACATTATTACATTGATTACAATGTAAACACGGGTAAGTACCTGTTTTGGGTGTGGAAAGGAATCTTTGTGTAGTTAATCTTACCACTGAGCCTATGTCTGCTCTGATTAAGGTGTCCCTAATGTTTTTGGGGCATTTGTAGCACGGTAAAAAATTCAGTTGGAATTCTGTAACCTCCGGATGAGCTTCCTTTAGAATGCCCCAATGTCTACGTATGGAGTGATGTAAGATCTGCACATATGGATGATATGTGTGGACAAAGGGTAGACGTCCTGAGACCCCACTAGGGTGCCGGATCGGGGGTTGTCGTGCTTGATCAAGTAGATCTGAAGGGTAGCCCCTTGTGCGAAACTTGTTATGCATCCCATTCAGTCTGATATTGCTGGTTGTCGGATCAGAGACAATCCGTTCGACCCTCTTGAATTGTGATACAGGTATGGATCTCTTGGTGGAGGGGGGGTGTAGGCTCTTGTAGTGTAGCAGACTGTTACGGTCTGTGGTTTTAACATATAAGTCAGTGCTCAAATATCCCTCCGTGTAGACATTATTCTGTAGCGGTACTTAACCCCTCATACACTATACATTTCTGTTTAACAGCTACATCACACAGCGTGGTGAGGGTTCTCTAGGGAGTAGAAACTTACAGGCGATTCCTAGTCTGACACTAAGTGAGTAAATCTATCGGTGGCTCATTGTCAATTTTAACTCTCCAATACATTGAGTGAAACTTCTTTGTTTTTTGTGATCTACAGACCCCTCACATAGGATTCTTTACGGTATCTTTACAGATTACTCCAGTTGCAAACATTTTTATCGGTTGGTATCTATAATACTTCATTGGCATTTATCATAAAAACATTGTACATTTACATGTTAGTCCTCTGTCATAGTCACAATCTTCTTTCTTTTAAGATGAACGAGAATCATTCTCAACACGGATCAGACCATTCACACCATTATCATAGTGGTATCTTAGTATTGAGTGAGTAGTGACGGACCATTGATTCCTTTTACTAATTTAGTACAATCATTGTATTATATATACTACATACGTACTCTCTTCTCTGTCACTCTAGATACATTGCAGATCTATTCAAGAGAGCAGTCTGGGTAGGTTATATACCTTCCCCCCCTTTTTTCCTTCCCTTAATTTTTTTCCTAAAAAATGTTTTTTCCTCTCTTTCCCTATACCTCAACCCATCCCATCCATCACTAGTGCACTACTATGAATACATTGTGTTATCCACTGTATGTTATCTTAATTAATTGTACACTATGTAGCCTTTGACTTGTACTGTACATTTGTATCTGATTTGCAGCTTACTGATGAAGGCTTGTATGTGAAAGCCGAAACGTCTAATTATTGAGACTGCAAATAAAAATCTTCACTTTGCAACAAGTTGAGTGCCAAAAATGTATTATATTATTTATACTGGTGTGGGAACCTTCTTTTGTGCACCAACGCAGTAGTGCCACGATATATTTGTTAATAATAGACACAAACATTAGCCATTCAAAAATATAATTTTAACCTACAAGAAGAGTCAACATTTCAGACTCTTGACCAACTGAAGAAAAAACATAAATTCAAAAGTCAACATATAGATAACAGTCTATTCTTCCTGGATTGCTGAAAATAGATGTCTGGTTAATTAAGATAAAATGCTGCGTCATCACACTATACTACATTACTGGAGGTATTTGCTAATATTATTATTATTACACCTACTATATATTTGGATAGGATTTTTGGAGATGGGAATACCCCTTTAATGTATACCCCTTTATACACCAAAATGATTATAGTACAGGAGTGTGCAGAATAATCGACTTTATCAATCTCTTTCATTAACAGTTTTCCACTCAGGAGCAGCTCTGGTTTACAGTGTGTTAAAATCATATTACAATCCACAGTGCCAGAGACAAAAAACTGAGACACGGAAGGACCAGTGTAATAATTTTTCTGAACAACTGGAGGTTCTTCTTTCTCCACTTATGAGACACTTTTCTCCCTCCTGAGCTCATAACACACTCTGAAAAACATCTCAAACCAATCTTGTTGAAAGCAAGATTGACTGCCACCTCACGGAATTATCCTTTAAAAGCCTATAAAGAGAGTAGAAAAGAGTGAGGATCACACTGAGCATAGTGAGAGAACAGGCAAACACAGGCCAATCCTGCTTCAGCTTTTAGGACATATACCGTAGGATTCACAACCACACTGCTCAATATTGCTGTGTAATAGTTTCTATTCTGTTGTTGCTGATGTCTGTGTGCTACAGAGAAATAGGAGCAGGAATCCATCTCTATATATGTTCTGTCTATGGGAAGCATCATAGCAGCTAGTCTAAACTGAGTAGGTCAGAGACAACTGAAAATTGGAGATAAAGCTTGCAGGATACATATCATATAATGGCCACGTAATGTTTTATTACTCATGTACGCATATGACAACTTATTCTGAAATGTTACTATAAGTGAAAGGTACATTTTTAGGATTTTTTTAATATAAATTGTACAATAAAAAGTTATCTGAAGCTTTCTAAAATCTTTTGCATTTCAATTTCTAACCATTAACTAGATATTTCACTGCTAGTGATGTTAATATTCTTGATTATGTACAGAAAACCGGTATAGATCTTTTAATTTTCTGAAATGGGTAGACTTGTTTAAAGTTCTATACTTTTCTGTGAGTTAAACAGATTGGCAGGGCACATTTCTCTCATTTTCTACAATATATTGGCATACTATATACACACTTTCTAAGTCTCAATGTCTGTGAGGATCACAGAAAAGGTAGGGCTGCCTTTGTTTCCCTGAAGATTTGGCAAAACATCCAAGCGGAAGAATAGATGGTTGTTTGTAGCCACTCTTTGCTTTAGTTAGGGTTCCAGTACACACCAGACTGAAGTCGGCCAAACAAACATATCAGCAGAATTGGCAAAAAATGTAATGTGTATGGTAGCCTCCCGACTCTCCATCAACAGATAATGTTGGGATAGAGAAGGATCCTACATGTTGAATTTCAATGGCCAATCCTTTTGTTTGGTTCTAAGATAATTGCTACCAGAGGGTTCACTTATTGAGAACAAAGGAGTTCCTAGCCGAGCGTTCCTGTGTATGGGGGAGTCAGGAGAGAAAGCTGTTATTTGGCCAATGGCTATCTAACGTGTAGGGGGCCCAGTAGAAGAAGTCTCAAATAACCACCTCAGAATACAATCATGGGTTACTTTGAAAATTCGATTTCTAAACCAGACAACCTTTTTAAGAATAATACTGTAAAAGTCTCAAACAATGTATTATCCAAATTAGTAATAAATGACTCACAACAAAAAAAAGGAAAAATTAGACCTTGAGTTTCCGTAAAATTACTAAAGATTCTCTCTGCAGTGTTGTCAAATTCCGTCGAACTGGAGAAAGCGCCAGATCAGAAGAGGACAGCATCTCTGGGGAGCATGAAATTCAAATTGGACCCGTCCGCACAGATTTGGAAGCAGTGGAGCTAGAAGATGGAACCACAGTGCCAAAGGAATTTGCCAACCCTACTGATGGTAGGAACTCTACTTGGCCACTAAGATGTTTTTTATGTAGCCAGTAATTATTAAATGTGTACAGTATGTGTTCCAAGACTACAGTCTTCATCATGTTTTCTAAACACATCCATGACCTACAGAAAGACATTTTGACTGCATTCCCTCTTATTATATAAATCGGCCTAAACACAATAAATAAAACTTCTATCACAAGCCAGAATTATTTAGCAGCAGCAACAGCAATCTCCTTTAGGACCAATCACCCCACAAAGCATTTTCTGTAGCGTCAGATAATCCTCACACAGTGGAGGAATATTTCTGGGATACTTTGTATTTACACCCCTCTTAAGGTGATGCCACAGCATCTTTATTAGGTGAAAGTGGATATATCACAAGATTTCACAAAAACTTTTTTGATGTAACTGCTATTTTTCCGTCAAGAAAGTCATATGAGGGCTTGTTTCTTTTTTTGCGACAAGTTGAAATTTTTCATTTTACCATATAATGTACTGAAAAATGGGAAACATTTTTCAAGTAGGACAAAATTATGACAATAAATGCAATTCTGCCATTGTTTTATGTTACTTTGCTATTTTAACCATATTCACTGTGTGCTAAATATGACCTGTGAATGAGTTTCTAGGTCAGTTCGATTATGGCGATACCAAACTATCACCGCTTTTTGAATTTATGTTAAAAAAAATTATTCTGAAATTTATGAAAAAACTAATTTTTTTTCTTTGTGTTGTCATTTTCTGAGAAATTTTACCTTTTTTATTTTCTGTTAGTGGAGCTGTGTGAGCTCTTGTTTGTTTTTTTACATTAACCTGGTATGGGAAATTTGAATATCCATGTCAGTATGGCTGTGTAATAGCTTTTCAAAGTGTTCCCACTTAAATGGGAACTGTACTTTCAACAAACTTTCCATAAATCAGTAGTAAAGGTGAATATAAGGAATGTTATATTATGTCTTTTCAGAGAAATGTGCTTCTTTCTCCACTTATGAGAACTTGTTACCCTCCCCATGCTTGCTGAACTCATAATTTGCTTGATAAGATGACTGACTGCACAGTGATCTGTCATGTTACACAGCATATTGAAGTCAATGGATAGGAGAGGGGAGAAAGGAGCATAGTGACAAGCAGAGAAAGAGATGGCGTGGATTCTACCTAGCTTAATCTAGTGCTGGATTCACAGCTACACTTCTCAATACTGCATTATAATTTAATCCATGCCTCTGCTACTTCTATCTGTGCGCCAACAAATGGAAGCCCCAAACATGATACTCCCTACATTAGGCTTCACAATTGGGTTGAGGTCTTGGTGTTTATGTACATTGTTCTAATGCCTAAGCTTATGGTTGTTCATATTTTGTCTCAACTGGTCATAGAACATTTTCCAACAAGTATTACAGGTGGTCTAGAGCAGTAGACCTTTTTCTTTTGGAGAGCAACTGCTTTTTTTGTGGTGTCCTTTCATGAACACTATTCTTAGACTTTTTCTAATAGTGGACACATTTACAGAGGTTTTTGCACTTCGTAGAGTCTTTAGTAGGTCTTTGCTATTATTCTCAAATTATTTCTCTCAATTTCAGAATTACCAATTGTGCTCTTGGAGTGATTTTAACAGAACAACCACTTTCAGGGACAATAGCACCAGATCTGATTTTTTTCCACCGTTAGACTGCTTTTCTGACTCTTGATTTGTGTACATCTTAGACTTTAGCAATGCTTTTGTAGCCTTTTTTAGATTTACGTGTCTCTATAACACATCTTTTGTGAATGTTTAATGACTATGCTCAATAAAAGAACAATACGATCACATTTTACTAATAGTCAATGCAGAAGTATAGGTAATTCCAAAGGGTCCACTTATGTTTTCTGACATCTGTACATGTGATACAACGATCATGCCTTTTATTTGAATGCCAAGGTCATTGACAGTGACAGCCGTGTAGAAGAAGTGATGAAAACATTTAGTAGGAAGAATACAAGTAGAAAATGTTCAAGACCCTTGATTGTAATTATTTTGCAGAAAATATGATTTATGCTATAAAAACAAATAGGGATTTATTAAGATTAATCCCAATCCACTTTTAAAACAATTGGTGAGACTGACGTAAATCAGATAAATGTGCAGATGTTCGCATAATACAGGTTTTTATCAAAATTAGAGACTTTTTTTAAGCAAAAATTCTTTTGCACAGCCCTTGATAAATTCTACCCAAAGTCTTTTACGTGATAGATTTACCTAATCAATTGACAGGGATTAATCATTGCTATCTCCTGTTTAGTAGTCAATTTCCTCACTCGGAGTCTGCTTTATTCTCCCTTACAGACACATTTATGGTGGAAGATGCCGTGGAAGCTATTGGATTTGGGAAATTCCAGTGGAAACTGTCAATCCTAACTGGACTGGCCTGGGCAAGTAACTTTTATATCACAGTACTAAATTTAAATGCATTTAAAGCAAGTGCCTTATTTTTATACACATAAATAATAAAAATATTTGTAATAATTAGTTGAACCTGAATTTACATGGCATCACTAAGTATAGTCATAGTTGAAAGTGTTGACAACCTTGAAAATGTTCCAGAAAATGAGGTACCGTACTTCTCCCAGAAAATTATTTCAATTGCACATGTTTTGTTATACGCATGTTTATTTCCTTTGTGTATATTGGAACAGCACAAAAAAAGAAAAGAAGGCAAATTGGACATAATTTCACACAAAAATGGGCCGAACAAAATCGTTGGTACTCTCAGCTTAATATTTGGTTGCATTCCCTTTGGAATAAATAACTGCAATCAATCACTTCCTATAACCATCAACAAGCTTCCTCACCTCTCAACTGGAATTTTGCACCACTCTTCTTTTGCAAACTACTCCAGGTCTTTCATATTTGATAGGTGCTTTCGCCCAACAGCAATTTTAAGATCTCTCCACAGGTGTTCAATGAGGTTTAGATTCAGGCTCATTGCTGGCCACTTCAGATCTCTCCAGGGTTTTGTTTCCATCCATCTCTGGGAGCTTCTTGAAGTATGTTTGGGGTCATTGTCCTGCTGGAAGATCCATGAGCTAGGACGCAAACCGAGTTTTCTAACAGTAGAATGATATGCTTTACCAAAAAGCTCTTTCTTGGAATCATCTGTCCACAAAACACTTTCCCAGAAGGATTTTGGATTACTCACGTACGTTTTGGCACACTGCAGTCTAGCTTTTTTATGTCTGTGTCAGCATTGGGGTCCTTCAGGGTCTTCTGCCATTTCATTTCATCTAATTCATATGTCAACAGATAGTTCTCACTGATATTGATTCACCCTGAGCCTGCAGGAGAGCATGATTTTCTTTCGAACATGACTGGGGCTGCTTATCAGCCATCTGGACTCTCCTGCGTTTCAACCTTTTTGTCACTTTTTGTCTGCCGTCCACGTTCAAGGAGATTAGGTACTGTTCCATGGATTGTAAACTTCTTGATTATGTTGCGCATCAAGATTTTGTAACCTTGATATTAATCAACAATTTTGGTTTGTAAGTCCGCAGATAGTACTCTTCTCCTCTTTCTGTTCTCCATTCTTAATGTGCTTAATGTGGCACACACAGACACACAATGCAAAGATTGAATTGAGTCAACTTCTCCCCTTTTCATCTGGTTTCAATTGTGATTTTCATATTGCCCACAACTGTTACTTGTTACAGGAGAGTTTAAACAAGCATTACATGCTTGAAACAAGGTTGTTTACCTACAATTTTAGAAAGATGCCCAAAGTTTTGCCCATTTTGGGGGTTTTGTGTGAAATTATGTTTAATTTGCCTTTTTTTCTCATTTTTTATGTTGTTTCAATAAACACAAATGAAATAAACATATGTATAACAAAACTTGTATAACTGCAATAATTAGCTGGGAGAAGTACTTCATTTTCTGGAATAATTTCAAGGGTGCCAACACTTTCAGCCATGACTATAAATGATCAACATTTATCTTTCATTCATCTATTGTACTGGTCCCTATGAAGTGGCTTGTCAAGGATCCCTAAATATGGCACTGGTTACAAAACAACATCTACACAATATTATAAAAAGATGCCACCATGCCACATTGGATGGTAGAATACCATTTTGCCAAATTTAGCAGTAACATATCTGCAAATTCACGATTTCTTACTCTTCTAGTTTAATATACTTTTGACATGTGACTCACAACCAGCATTCAAAGTTGAAAGTGGCTCATAGGGTGTAAAGCCGTCGCGGCCTCTGACCAAGATGGCCTCTCACAAACATGTACTGAGATGCCGATCTCCACCTGCCATGAACTCCCGCAACAAGGAGACTCTATTCTCCACACACGTCCAAGGCCTCACAGTTCTGCAGTTGCTTCTGTTGTTAGACTTCAATTGAAGTCTTCAAACAGAGGCTGGACAGACATCTGTCTGGGATGATTTAGCGACTCCTGTTTTGAGCAGTGGGTTGGACCAGATGGCCCAGGAGGTCCCATCCAACTCTACCATTCTATGATTCTATGACTCACTAGAACCTCTGAAATAGAACTGCAATCCCCAAGAGAGGCTCTCACAAGAAGCATACACAGGTTCATGCTTCACCTAAGTGTGCCAAACTACCAACCCTTGTATAGATGCACATTGACATGCCTAATTCCTTGGCAATTACCTATGCCCTTTTGAGTCATGTCACAGCAAGCTCCTCACTAACAGTATTCAGCAACAAACGCCATAAAGAGATTGTCCGGCCTTAGGTTACGAATCCTCACATCACGTACATTGAGCTCATTGAAGATTTTCTGGTGCCACGAGCTGCGGGCGCATATGTGATGCATACATGCCTGTCTGTTTTTCAAATAAATACTTAATGTGTAAAAGGCAATGGTAGGAAGATGCAAGACCTGAACTGTGGTATTTGTGCAAAGTTTGTGAATGGGTTCCAAGTTATTAGTTTCTCAATATTGATCAACATTCATAGATTTTATCTTTGATATTTCTACGTGACTTTTGTTGACACTTTTTCTTGGTGGTCTCTCTGTTTTTCCTACTTGATGTAGCTTCCTCTTTAATCCTTTGCCTCTTGATTTATGTAGATGGCAGATGCAATGGAAATGATGATTCTTAGTATCCTGGCTCCACAGCTCCACTGTGAATGGAGATTACCCAGTTGGCAAGTTGCTCTGCTCACATCGGTAAGCAGATGCACTGACCACTTCTTAGATCTAATTCCAGGTGTTGCATTGACGTAATATGCGCCTGAGGACTTGCACTTATCCTGTGTAAGCACAAAGCTCTGCTGGCGCAGTTATTGAATATAAAGCTATTTTAGCTGCAGTGGCGCTGTGATAAATTTATACTACAATGCCCTTGGTAATTGAATCAGTTTAGAGATTAATTTTTAGCTGTGTCTTAAAAAATGATAATAAAATATATCTATTTCTTCTTTACATTGTGTCAACCCTCAAATCTATAGGCAGCTAAATCTGTAACGTTTCTTTACTAAAGATCTCATTACGTTGTGCTGGTTACAGTACATATGCTGTGGCCCACTATGAATATCCCCATTTATACTGTATGTAGATTTGCTTTATGCTTTCTAGAAAGGCTTCTTTTTTGGGATGACACTTTATGATGATAGGATAAAATGCAAACTAAATTAAATTAAAATTCTAATTTGTATAATTAATCACAAACTTTCATTGTTTTCGATTTTCCCTTCATTATAGATTAGCAAATAAGCAACTAAAAGCTGTCACTTTACTTCCAGACCTGCAATTGTAAGATGCCACCTTCAGGGATGTAAAGGACACTGTGACACAAAGATTGCTGATGTTCGTGTTCTGCTTTCTCAACAGGTCGTCTTTATTGGGATGATGTCCAGCTCATCCCTTTGGGGAAATCTCTCAGACCAGTATGGTAGGAAAACCGTAAGTCACACAGTCAGATCATTTGTTAGATAATGTTTTGATCAAATTCTATTGGGTTTATCCTTTTTTGACAACTGCTGGTGCCATTTCTTACCAGGGTCTGAAGATCAGTGTATTTTGGACATTGTATTATGGAATCCTCAGTGCATTTGCGCCTGTCTACAGTTGGATTATTGTACTTAGAGGACTAGTTGGTTTTGGAATTGGAGGTGTTCCTCAGTCGTAAGTGTGCTATTGATCTGCTTTTGAATAATAACTTATCAAAATATTGAGTATGGATTTTATTTCTAGTTTATTCTGTATTTTCTAAATAAAACATTTTTGTTACTTTATTGCATCTCATCTTAATTACATTTCCTATATAGCAAATAACTGGATATGATGCAAATTAAGTGTACCGTAATTACGCTCAACAGTCTACACCAGTATTCCCCAAATCCAGTCCGCAAGGCCCACCAACAGGTCATGTTTTCAGGATTTCCTTAGTATTGCCAAGGTGACAATTGGATCACCTGTGCAATACAAAGGAAATCCTGAAAATATGACCTGTTGGTGGGCCTTGAGG
The DNA here is from genome assembly GCF_039654945.1 of Dendrobates tinctorius. Lineage (NCBI taxonomy): Eukaryota > Metazoa > Chordata > Amphibia > Anura > Dendrobatidae > Dendrobates > Dendrobates tinctorius. The sequence continues at coordinate 5,495,713 of NW_027361741.1, read as the reverse complement.
ACTGGAGTTGGGGAGCACTGGTTAACACCCTTGATTTTCAATCTGTAGTGTGTGTCCCACAGGAATAGATGTCATACGTGGTTTGACCACATAGTATGACTAAACCTTAAATCTACACCTCTCCTTTTTTTTTATTGACCAGAGTGACACTGTATGCAGAGTTTCTTCCTATGAAATCAAGAGCAAAGTGTATACTTTTGATAGAGGTGAGAATGTGTTTTTTTTAACATTTTCATACGGAAATCAGAGTACCACTCCACTGTTTTTTTTTTTATGTCCCCTCAATTAGCAATCAGTTATGTAATGTGTCTATAGTGAGTATATTAAAATACTTACCGTTTGCCATCTTCTGCTATTTCCAGTGCTCCACTGTTTTTTTTAACGTCCCCTCCATTAGAAATCACTTTTTTAATGCATGTATAGTGAGTACATTAAAATAATTATTGGTTATTGTCTTCTGCCACTTCCAGTGTTGTTCTGGTCCTCTTCATGTGACAGCATTTGTGACCAGCCAGCAGTCACAGCATCTTCTGTGTGGACCAGCGGACACTTTCTCAATGTAAATCTGTATGACCCAGACTATGAAGCTAGAGCGTCTTGATCTGAGTCTTATGATCTTACGTTGTACATTGAGAAAGTGATGTCAGAAACACACAAAAATTGCTGTGTGGGCCGTCAAGTCACAAATGCGGTCACACGATGGAGGAGAGGCCAGAGCGGCGCTGGAAATGTCGGAAGACAAAGGTAAGTATTTTTATACACTCACTAATTGGTAACAGAGGGGACAATAAAAAACAAAACATCGGAGTGGTCCTTTAAGACAACTGGAGAAGTGTTGAATGCTTACAAGACTTACTAAAGTGTGAGGATACTCTGTTAAGGATGAGTTTGAGTTATTATTCATATTTCAGTTAATTGTTCACACATTCTTGGTTCTAAGCAATTACCTTTTTTCTTGTAGTTATCAAACAGATGTCAGAGTAATATTTGTCTGCACTCACTTAGGGCCCCGTCACACACAGAGAGATCACTAGCGAGATCGCTGATTTTGTGACGCATCAGCGATCTCTCCAGCGATCTCACTGTGTGTGATGGGGATCAACGAGCGGCCCCCCTGCCGGGTATCGCTGATCGTGCAGGATCGTCCTGGGCCATTTTTTGATCGCTGGTCTCCCGCTGGCCAGCACGCATCACTGCATATGGCAGTGAGAGACCAGCGATCAGCGACGCTGGACGCTGGTTTCCAACGTAAACATTGGGTAACTAAGAGCCGCGCGGCTCTTAGTTACCCGATGTTTACGTTGGAAACCAGCATGCACGCTGGTATCTAGGGTAAACAGCGGGTATCCAAGAGCCGCGTGGCTCTTAGATACCCGCTGTTTACATTGGAAACCAGCGTGCACGCTGGTCCTGATCGCTGGAGGGGCTGTCTATGTGACAGCTCACCAGCAATCAGCCTAATGATGTTGCAGCGATCCCATCCATGTCGGATCGTTGGTGGGATCACTGGGACATCGTTATGTGTAACGGGGCCATAAGACCTGCTAACATGATACAGCTAATCTGTAGGTTGCTCAGCAACATAGATGTGTAAGCAGGACATCCCTATCTAGCATCCGCATATTAGGTCTCCATGATGCCCTGATGAATTATTTAGTGGGCTTGTTTCTATACAGATGTAACCCAATTTGAAATGGTCCACTATGATACGCACTTCCAGTGATACATAGTTCCGAGCAAAAACGGAAGCAAAGGGCAGACAAATTTCTTAAAAAATATATATGCTTTATTAAAGAGTGAATATTAAAAAAGTATATAAAAAAAAAAACAGGAGAGATATCGATGAGGGTCACAACACCAGGGGTATATGGAATTCCCCATAATTAAATGCAGTTTGAGCGTGGTGTCACCAATGATCTGATGAGTGTTAGCACAATATTATAAACAACTAGCTGAAGAGCCCGGCGCTGCCCGGGCATAGTAACTAACTGTGGTTAGTTATAGCAAATTATAATTATCCTCCATCCCATAGTCCCGTGCCCATATACCCATCATACATATCCACGATCCCATAGGCCCGTGCCCATATACCCATCATACATATTCTCCATCCCATAGTCGAGTGCCCATATACCCATCACACATCCTCCATCCCATAGTCCCATGCCCATATACCCATCACACATCCTCCATCCCATAGTCCCATGCCCATATACCCATCATACATATTCGCCATCCCATAGTCGAGTGCCCATATACCCATCACACATCCTTCATCTCATAGTCCCATGCCCATATACCCATCATACATATCCTCCATCCCATAATCCCGTGCCCATATACCCATCATACATATCCGCCATCCCATAGTCCCATGCCCATATACCCATCATACATACTGTATCCTCCATCCCATAGTCCAGTGCCCATATACCCATCACACATCCTCCATCCCATAGTCCCGTGCCCATATACCCATCATACATATCCTCCATCCCATAGTCCAGTGCCCATATACCCATCACACATCCTCCATCCCATAGTCAACCGTTATGACATCATATTGAGCGGCGGGGCTTGCAACCTATGATGACATCAGCATCGCCATGGCAACCATTATGACATCATAATGAGGGGCGGGGCTTGACACACACATACTTTTTCCCCATTATGTAGATAGGTGCAAAATTGTTTGGTGAATTGGAATGCACAGGGTTAAAATTTCGCCTCACAACATAGCCTAGGACACTCTCGGGGTCCAGACGTGTGACTGTGCCAAATCTTGTGGCTGTAGCTGCGACGGTGCAGATGCCAATCCCGGACATACACACATATAAATACATACATACATACACACACTTGAGCTTTATATATTAGATGGTCAACAAATGTATCTGTACATCAATAGCGCAAGGCTCAATTTAATATATAAAGCTCAAGTGTGTGTATGTATGTGTGTGTGTGTATGTCCGGGATTGGCATCCGCACCGCCGCTCATTATGATGTCATAATGGTTGACTATGGGATGGAGGATGTGTGATGGGTATATGGGCACTGGACTATGGGATGGAGGATATGTATGATGGGTATATGGGCACGGGACTATGGGATGGAGGATGTGTGATGGGTATATGGGCACTGGACTATGGGATGGAGGATATGTATGACGGGTATATGGGCACGGGACTATGGGATGGCGGATATGTATGATGGGTATATGGGCACGAGACTATGGGATGGAGGATATGTATGATGGGTATATGGGCATGGGACTATGAGCTGAAGGATGTGTGATGGGTATATGGGCACTTGACTATGGGATGGCGAATATGTATGATGAGTATATGGGCATGGGACTATGGGATGGAGGATGTGTGATGGGTATATGGGCACTAGACTATGGGATGGAGGATATGTAGGATGGGTATATGGGCACAGGCCTATGGGATGGTGGATATGTATGATGGGTATATGGGCACGGGACTATGGGATGGAGGATGTGTGATGGGTATATGGGCACTATACTATGGGATGGAGGATATGTATGATGGGTATATGGGCACTCGACTATGGGATGGAGGATATGTATGATGGGTATATGGGCACGGGCCTATGGGATGGTGTATATGTATGATGGTATATGGGTACGGGACTATGGGATGGAGGATAATTATAATTTGCTATAACTAACCACAGTTAGTTACTATGCCCAGGCAGCGCCGGGCTCTTCAGCTAGTTATCATAAATAATAGTAATGCAAAGCAGCAATGGCATCAGTAGATAAATAAATAGGCAGTGCTACAATTTGAAAGGAAGTATCCTAAATAATATAGCACCACTGCATCTGTCAAAATATCACTATATATATGAAACCAACCATGGTCCTATGACATGCATAATTAAGACCAAGGTATCAAAAGATCAAGTTTAATAGTAAAACCATATACAAACTGTTGGTGAGGGGTTAGTTGTACCTAAGCTAAGTTTTCTTAAGAAGAACTTTGTTAGATTTTGCTAGCTAAATAATAATAATAATTTTATTTCAATAGCGCCAACATATTCTGCAGCACTTCACAATTAATTGGGGACATGTACAGACGACAAAGACATTACAAGTAAAACATAGTTCAACAGTTAAAAGAGGAATGAGGGCTCACTTGCAAGCTTACAATCTATAAGGGAATGGTGGGGGGTCCAATAGGTGAAAAATGCTTGTCATCAAGGGGAAGAGGAGAAGAAGAACCAGCAAAAGATACAATGAGGGAATGGTCAATGTGGTAGGCAGAGAACCAAGAAAATGGTGTCCTTTAGGCCGATAGAGCAGAGCATGGAGAAGAGGAGCTGATGATCCACAGTGTCAAATACAGATACAGCATATTTTTACCATTTAATGTAAACTTTCATATCAAATAACAATTTGTTTTTATTGCTAGATATTCTGGGCAGTGGGCACAGTATTTGAAGTTCTGCTGGCTATCTTTGTCATGCCCACCTTAGGATGGCGTTGGCTCCTGATATTTTCTGCTGTGCCACTGATAGTGTTTGCAATTTTGTGTTTTGTAAGTATTTAGAAAATAACTACTAAATTAGACTTTTTCAAGCATTTGTAACTGTTCATTCCAAAGTGAGGACGCAGTGTGCAATACTGAATGCATTAATTAAATTTTAAGGAACAGGTCTCTTTATTATATGTTCTCCATTTTGTAAAAAAGAGTCATCTTTATTTCGGCAAGTACTATAAATGTTAATTTGGTCATTACATGTTACCTTGTAGTGGTTACCGGAGAGCGCTAGATATGATGTCCTGTCTGGAAATCAGGAGAAAGCTCTCGCTACCTTAAAGCGTATAGCAACAGAGAATGGGGCTCCAATGCCTTTAGGGAAACTTATCTTATCCAGGCAGGTGAGTATGCATATCTTCTCCCATCATAATAATGCTGTATTGGTTGGTGCAGAGCTGATAGCAAACAGTGCTGTGATTAAATCCATTGCATTGGTAGTAAAAATATGCTGTTTCTTGTTTGCTCCTCAAGAAAAGATAACCACTTTTTGCATTGAAGTGAGTGAGAAAAATCTACTTGCACTTTTTAATTCTCCATCATCAGCTTTATTGGTTTTAAAAATGATAACAAATATAGTAAACCTGATTGCAGATGACACAGTGTTTTTTTAATATTGACTATTGAAAATTCAAGAAGAACTAATGCATTTTCCCTCTCAATGGCGTAACTTGAAGCTCATGGTTCCGACAGTAAAATCCCAAACAGGGCTCCCCAACAAGCATGAGTCTTTGGAACACTCTAATGGCTAAAGGGGTCAAAAGGAGGCAGTTTTAACAGCATTAATCATAGGTTGCTCTGGATTTTCTGATATTAAGCCCTTATCAACCACTCACTGTATTTTAATGGTGGATCCAAGTTCTGAGTCTTTTTTTTCAAAGTTTTTCTGCCGTCAAAATTTTAAGACATAGATGAACAGGTATAAACAATTTCCCTGAAGGACCAGCAGGGACGTTCCCCTGAACCTTCAATACCTCACCCTCAAGTTCAGAATACACTGCGGAGGCGACCACTACTTCTTGAAAAATAGGGACAGTATCGTCAGTACTCCCAACGTCACGGAAACTCAGAGACAAAGCATCTGCTTTGATGTTCTTAATCCCAGAACAGTCATACACATGATGAGGAGTCAGTTCTTGACACCCCTTTTCAGAGAATACTTCAAAATATGACAGGTAACATGGAGTGATTTTATTGGAGACACTGGAGATTGCAGCACCTAGGCAATTATCTTTGCAAAAATCACTCCACTTAATAATCTCTCTGGCCTCCCAGTCTATGACTAGATTTTGTTTAGTCACCCCGGGAAGACTCAGCACAATAGAAATAGGGAGACTTTCCAAGATATAACAAGATAGGAGCTCCCTGTGAAGAGCCACTATTCGCATGTTCGCACCATGCACTAAATTTCCCTGACCGAGAGGCACAGAATCAATTGCAAGTATGGAGACAGGCATTGCCAGAGTCCTACAGGAAAGACCAAGGTCCTTTGCGAACCGAGCATCCACCATATTGGCTCCTGCCTCACTATCCAAGAGGATGGATATTTTCTCAGTTTTCATACCAATAACCACTTCTGAGGGTAAGAAACACTGAGATACATATGCGGAAGAGATTTTTGCACCCAGTTTGTTATCCGCCACTCAACCTGATGTAAGAAGGCTTTTTTTTTGCTTTGGGTAAAGACGGACCATACTCTAATGAAATGCCCCTTTTAACAACAGAAAAATTACAACCCAGTTTTGCGGCAAACCATAAGAGACTCATACCAAGGGGAGGCCCCTCCTCATTGCATTGGTTATTCAGAGCACACAGGGAGAACCTCGGTTTGAGGGAGTACCATGGGAGGCGGTGTCACAACAGGTCTAACCCTGAGTTGTCTATAAATGCATATGGCCAGAGCCATGGTTGCCTCCAACGACTCAGGAGTTTCGTACAGCGCTAATGCGTGTTTTAGTCTTTCAGACAGGCCCTGACAAAACTGACTCCTAATAGCAGGATCATTTTACCGGGTGTCTGTGGCTCATTTACAGAACTCTGAGCAGAATTCCTCTGCCGGCCGGTCTCCCTGCTGGAGCTTATGTAGCTGAAACTCACCAATGGAGACACAGTCCGGGTCATCATACACGAGGCCTAGAGCCTCAAAAGCCTATCAACCGACCAGATAGACATTGAGTCTGCTGGAAGTGAAAAGGCCCAGGATTGAGGATCTCCTTGAAGGAGAGAAATAACAATCTCAACCCATTGCTCCTCACTCCCAGATGAATGAGGACGATCCCTAAAATGCAACTTGCAGGCTTGAAGGAACACCATAAATTGCATTGCATTGCATTGCATAATTGCAGTGTATTCATGAAAAAAAAACACATGCCACACCCAAAGAGTTTAATGGGCAAGTTTGATCCAAAAAATGGATCAGAGAAGTGCAGGCTGCGATTTTTAGTTTGCAGACCATTGGTCCATGTGTAAAAATGCTCATGCCATCCATTTTGCATAAGGACAAGCACACTAAAGTAAAAGATGCTGAACTAGCCATATTTGAGTCTTTTGATCAGACATTGACTATAATAGACATAAACCTTTTTCACATTTATAGGAGGACCGTGGTAAAATTCGGGACCTTTTTTCACCTCAGTTCAGATGCACAACGCTGTTGCTTTGGTTTATATGGTAAGTGATTATGTTACCTATCTGCAATAATTGGTTGGTGATCTGTAACAAATAAATGTTATAATAAAATGACCAAAATATAATATTCAATGCAACACCAAAGGTTTATTTGCACCAGCTACTTGTTTGCTGATCAATGGTTGTTTAATAGCCTGTTTACACAGAGCAGAAATAGCCAGTACCAGAACTATGATCTTCTGGGTAAACTGAAAGGTCATTTCACCCTGACGAACAAGTCTGTTGTTCGTTGGGTGAACTGCAGTCTGTTTATTCTGCGTGAATATTGTGAAACGAGCATTCCTAAGAATTTAGGTTCATGATAGTCATGCAGTGTAAATGCACCTTAAGGAGGACCTTTCACCAACTTGTACATGTTACTTGGCCACATCATGAAACAGTGGCTGAGTAAAACATAGTTTTCATTTTTTAATTATTTTCTCCTCTGTTGCAGATATATTAGTTTGTAAAATTTAGGGTATAATTTATGTTACAGTTCAACTAGGGGTTACCAGAGATTTGTCTCTAGAGGCGTGTACTTCTTCCCCTGCATAATGTTAACCAATCAAAAGCATGCAGCGTCATGCAGGAGAGAAAAGACTAAACTTCTTCTCACTTGTCTGTGAAGATACAGTACAGAGATGCAGGAGAGCTTAGTTATGTATCATTACTAACCCTTCTTGAACTCACCTCACAGTCCTGTCAACTCTGACCCTCCTTAAACACCAACTGCTGTGAGATTAGATCTGGAATAGTCAGTAGTAGCTACTTGGGATCAATGAGGAAAGGCGTGTGTTTTTTTCCCTTACATGAGGTTAATTACTTATGATTGGTCAACTTCATACAGGGGAAGAAGCATATGCCACCAGAGAGTCTCTGGTAACAACTAGTTGGATTATAACATAATTAAAAACTAAAGTTTATGAGCTAATATCTCCGCATTGGAAAAGAGTAGCCACTACGATGTGAACAGTTTGACATGCTCATACTCGAGAGAGGACCCTTTAAGTTAAAACTTGATTATTTAAATGCCATCTTTGATTATATGTGCCTGGAAGAACGGAAGTCAGAGATTTCTTTGGACACTCGCTTCTATAGCATATTCTGAGCCACTATAGCAACCTACATAAGTCAGAAACCAGACCAGATCCCTAGGTTATTTCAGACACCATAACAGACCTCTAAATCAATTCCTACCCCAAACCAAACCACTAACTACAATGAGACCTTAGTCCACACTCCTAACTTTGTCCAAACCCCTAAATATTTTAGACCTTGGATTAATTAATAGATACATACACTCACTGGCCACTTTATTAGGTACACCTGTCCAACTGTGTGTTAAGACTTAATTTCTAATCAGCCAATCACATGGCGGCAACTCAGTGCATTTAGGCATGTAGACATGGTCAAGACAATCTCCTGCAGTTCAAACCGAGCATCAGTATGGGGAAGAAAGGTGATTTGAGTGCCTTTGAACGTGGCATGATTGTTGGTGCCAGAAGGGCTGGTCTGAGTATTTCAGAAACTGCTGATCTACTGGGATTTTCACGCACAACCATCTCTAGGGTTTACAGAGAATGGTCCGAAAAAGAAAAAAAATCCAGTGAGCGGCAGTTCTGTGGCCGGAAATGCCTTGTTGATGCCAGAGGTCAGAGGAGAATGGGCAGACTGGTTCGAGCTGATAGAAAGGCAACAGTGACTCAAATTGCCACCCGTTACAACCAAGGTAGGCAGAAGAGCATCTCTGAACGCACAGTGCGTCGAACTTTGAGGCAGATGGGCTACAGCAGCAGAAGACCACACTGGGTACCACTCCTCTCAGCTAAGAACAGGACACTGAGGCTACAATTTGCACAAGCTCATCGAAATTGGACAGTAGAAGATTGGAAAAACGTTGCCTGGTCTGATGAGTCTCGATTTCTGCTGCGACATTCGGATGGTAGGGTCAGAATTTGGCGTAAACAACATGAAAGCATGGATCCATCCTGCCTTGTATCAACGGTTCAGGCTGGTGGTGGTGGTGTCATGGTGTGGGGAATTTTTTCTTGGCACTCTTTGGGCCCCTTGGTACCAATTGAGCATCGTTGCAACGCCACAGCCTACCTGAGTATTGTTGCTGACCATGTCCATCCCTTTATGACCACAATGTACCCAACATCTGATGGCTACTTTCAGCAGGATAATGCGCCATGTCATAAAGCTCGAATCATCTCAGATTGGTTTCTTGACCATGACAATGAGTTCACTGTACTCAAATGGCCTCCTCAGTCACCAGATCTCAATCCAATAGAGCATCTTTGGGATGTGGTGGAACGGGAGATTCGCATCAGGGATGTGCAGCCGACAAATCTGCGCCAACTGTGTGATGCCATCATGTCAATATGGTCCAAAATCTCTGAGGAATGCTTCCAGCACCTTGTTGAATCTCTGCCACGAAGAATTGAGGCAGTTCTGAAGGCAAAAGGGGGTCCAACCCGTTACTAGCATGGTGTACCTAATAAAGTGGCCAGTGAGTGTAGATTAAAAGGAGATAGCAAAAATAAGAACATTTCAACTCACCACACTTGCAACATCATCCCCCTACTAGCTTTGGCATAGATCCAGTACGTTCCCGCTACATAAGCAAATTAAAGTGTAATATAATTACTCCATCTTACAGTCAATTACAGTTAAAAAAAAACTACTGGACTTTATTACAGGATATTCAAAAGCTCACCGATTCCACAAATCAGCCAATAAGTTTTGATTAAGCCATAAATAGGAACAATTATTTCATAGCTTAAACCATGAGTAAGAAACATTTGTTTAAAATGGGTTGGATTTTTTTGTAGAATTAGTGCGTTTTTCTATGTACAGGGTGGGCCATTTATATGGATACACCTACATAAAATGGGAATGGTTGGTGATATCAACTTCCTGTTGGTAGCACATTAGTATATGGGAGGGGGGAAACTTTTCAAGATGGGTGGTGACCATGGTGACCATTTTGAAGTCGGCCATTTTTGATCCAACTTTATTGTATCCAAAATATGCAATAATAACAATAATATGCAAGGTATTACTGTATAAGCTAAGTGAATGAGATCCCTGAAGTCTTATGCACACGTTGCTTATTTTTTACCTTGCATATTTGCAGCAGATTAAAATCTGCATAATGTAAATTCTTGCAGCGTATTTCGCCCATACTAACGAGCAGGGGAAATACGTAACAAAAGCATGTAAAAAAAATGGCATAAAAAGAATTGTATTTTACACAACTTTCTTCCTGCCAACACTTTAGGATATGAATCAGAATATTCTCCTGCAAATCCTGGACGTGTGCACATAGCCTTAGTCCCTGTCCTGTGTTCCTCCCATTCATTATAAGTCCTTGATAATATCATAATGAATTTGAGGGTGGGAGAAGACATTATCAGGTACTGAACATCCTCTGCCACCTCTCAATTCATTACAAGTCACTGACAGCACCTTCTCTCACCTTTTAATTCATTATAAAGTGTCCTATGCACCTTGCCTCTCCCACTCCCCAAAAAATTTTAAGTCCTTTATAGTGTCATAATGAATTGTAAGATGGGAGAGGACGCTATCAGGGGCTTAGCACCCTCCTCCACCATCCAATTTATTTTAAATCCATATCAAAGAATCATAGAATGTTAGAGTTGGAAGGGATCTCAAGGGTTATCGTATCCAACCCCCTGCTCAATGCAGGACTCACTAAACTATCTCAGACAGATGTCTGTCCAGCCTCTGTTTGAAGATGTCCATTGAAGGAGAACTCGCCACCTCTCGTGGCAGCCTGTTCCACTCATTTATCACCCTCACTGTCAAAAAGTTTTTTCTAACGTCTTATCTGTTTATTTTCCTTTTCAGTTTCATTCGATTGCTTCTCATGTTTCCATGTGCAAATGAGAATAATGATGACCCCTCTACACTGAGCCATCCCTTCAGATATTTGTAGACGGCTATAAAGTTTCTTCTTAGCCTTCTTTTTTGCAAGCTAAACATTCCTAGATCTCTTAACCATTCCTTTTAGGACATACTTTGCAGTCCGCTCACCATACTGGTAGCTCTTCTCTGAACTTGCTTCAGTATTTCAATGTCTTTTTTAAAATTTGGAGCCCAGAACTGGACACAGTGTTCCAGAGGAGGCCTGACCAAAGAGCAGTAAAGGCGGATAATTACTTCACGGGATCTAGGCTCTATGATTGCCTTAGTACATCCTAGTACTGTGTTTGCCTTTTTTGCTGCTGCATCACACTGTTGACTCTTGGGCTGTCTGTGATCTATTAGTATACCCAAGTCTTTTTCACACATGTTGTTGCTTAGTTCTCTTCTTCCCATTCCATAGATTTAATTTTCGTTTTTCTTGCCCAGGTGTAGAATATTGCATTTCTCCCTTTTAAATACCATTGTAATAGTCGTTGCACATTGTTCAAGCTTATCTAGATCCAACTGAATTCTTTCTCTGTCATCTCTAGTGTAAACTATCCCTCCTAGCTTTGCATCGTCTGCAAATTTGATTAGTTTACCTTCAGTTCCCTTATCTAGATCATTTATAAAAATGTTGAACAACATTGGAGCCAGGACAGAGCCTTGCAACGCTCTTTCAATTGGATGTGCAACCATTTATTTCCACTCCTTGAGTATGATCACTGAGCAAGTTATGAATCCACCTAACCGAAGCCTTGTCAATCCCATATTTGGTCATTTTTTCAATAAGGAGAGGATGAGATACTTTATCATATGCTTTGCTGAAGTCAAGATATACTATATCTATCACATTTCTCTGATCCACCCAGTCATTGATTCCATCATAGAAGGAAATTAGATTAGTCTGGCATGACTTGTGCTACCACTTTTTGTGGCTCTGGTTAATTACTGTATTCTTATCCAAGCACTTACATACATGCTGTTTAATAAATTGTTCAAATACAGTGCCTTGCGAAAGTATTCAGCCCCCTGGAACTTTTCAACCTTTTCCCACATATCATGCTTCAAAAGAAAGATACCAAATGTAAATTTTTGGTGAAGAATCAACAACAAGTGGAACACAATTGTGAAGTTGAATGAAATTTATTGGTTATTTTAAATTTTTGTGGAAAGTCAAAAACTGAAAAATGGGGCGTGCAATATTATTCGGCCCCTTTACTTTCAATGCAGCAAACTCACTCCAGAAGTTCATTGTGGATCTCTGAATGATCCAATGTTGTCCTAAATGACTAATGATGATAAATATAATCCACCAGTGTGTAATCAAGTCTCCGTATAAATGCACCTGCTCTGTGATAGTCTCATTGTTCTGTTTGAAGCACAGAGAGCATCATGAAGACCAAGGAACACAACAGGCAGGACCGTGATACTGTTGTGGACAAGTTTAAAGCTGAATTTGGATACAAAATGATTTCCAAAACTTTAAACATCCCAAGGAGCACTGTGCAAGAGATCATATTGCAATGGAAGGAGTATCATACCACTTCAAATCTACCAAGACCCGGCCGTCCCTTTAAACTTTCATCTCATACAAGGAGAAGACTGATCAGAGATGCAGCCAAGAGGCCCATGATCACTCTGGATGAACTGCAGAGATCTACAGCTGAGGTGGGACAGTCTGTCCATAGGACAACAATCAGTCATACACTGCACAAATCTGGCCTTTATGGAAGAGTGGCAAGAAGAAAGCCATTTCTCAAAGATATCCATAAAAAGTGTTGTTTAAAGTTTGCAGCAAGCCACCTGGGAGACACACCAAACATGTGGAAGAAGGTGCTCTGGTCAGATGAAACCAAAATCGAACTTTTTGGGATATGTTTGGCTTAAAGTCAACACAGCTCATCACTCTGAACACACCATCCCCACTGTCAAACATGGTGGTGGCAGTATCATGGTTTAGGCCTGCTTTTCTTCAGCAGGGACAGGGAAGATGGTTAAAATTGATGGGAAGATGGATGGAGCCAAATACAGGACCATTCTTGAAAATCTGTTGGAGTCTGCAAAAGACCTGAGACTGGGATGGAGATTTGTCTTCCAACCAAGACAATGATCCCAAACATAAAGGAAAATCTACAATGGAATGGTTCACAAATAAACTTATCCAGGTGTTAGAAAGGCCAAGTCAAAGTCCAGACCTGAATCCAATCGAGAATCTGTGGAAAGAGCTGAAAGCTGCTGTTCACAAACGATCTCCATCAAACCTCACTGAGCTCGAGCTGTTTACCAAGGAAGAATGGGCAAGAATTTCAGCCTCTCGATGTACAAAACTGATAGAGACATACCCCAAGAGACTTGCAGCTGTAATCGCAGCAGAAGGTGGCGCAACAAAGTATTAAGTTAAAGGGGCCGAATAATATTGCACGACCCACTTTTCAGTTTTTGACTTTCCACAAAAATTTAAAATAACCAATACATTTCGTTCAACTTCACAATTGTGTCCCACTTGCTGTTGATTCTTCACCAAAAATTTACCTTTGGTATCTTTATGTTTGAAGCATGATATGTGGGAAAAGGTTGAAAAGTTCCAGGGGGCCGAATACTTTCGCAAGGCACTGTATCTTTCCTGGAATAGAAGTAAGGCTTACTGGTCTGTAATTTCCTGGCTCTGTCTTCTTTCCTTTTTTGAAGATAGGGACAACATTTGCCCTCCTTCAATCTTCTGGGTCTTCTCCTGTTTTCCATGATTTTTCAAAGATTCTGCCAGTGGTTCTCTAATTCCCTCTGCTAACTCTTTCAGTACCCTAGGATGTAGTTCATCTGGACCAGGAGATTTAATTGAATTTAAATTAGCTAAGTGTCACCATCTCTCTGTTTATGGATAGAGTAGATTATTTTTTTCTTCGATGGCACCGTAAAGATCAGTTGATATTACATTTGTTTTCTTAGAAAGCACAGATGCAAAATAGAAATTTAAAAGTTCAACCTTCTCAACATCATTTTTGACCACATCACCCTTTTCATCCTGTAAAAATCCTACAGCATCTTTGACTTTTCTTTTGCTTTTGACATACCCCCAAAATCTTTTCAGCTTTTCTCCCTTGCTAGCCTCATTTCATTACTGGTTTTAACTCTTACAACTCTTGCCCTGCATTCCCTGCAAACAGCATTATATTCTTCTTTAGATATGCTCTCTTTCCATTTGATATACATTTCTTTTTTCCTTTTTAACAAGTGATAAATTTCTGTGTTCATCCACCCTGGTCTCTTTCAATGCTTCCAATTTTTCCTTCTTTTCAGGATTGTTATCAATTGTGCGGTGAGAATTTCATTTCTCAATATCTCCCATCCTTCTTGGACATTTCTGTTCTTAGAACATCTAGCCATTGGATGTTTCTAATCTATGTCCTCCTCCCCCTGTTCATAAGTCCATTATAAGTCCCCTTTACTCCCAACCCAATTCCCCACCCCCCTCTTTGTCCTCTCCCCCACCCCCTTCATTATTCTCCCTCACCACACCTCAGTGTCCTCTCTCCCACCATACCTCAGTGTCCTCTTCAACAGGCCCATCATTGTTCTCCCCTACTGCAACTCAGTGTCCTCTCCCACCCTCATCATTATTCTCCCCAGTGTAATGGTTAAAAAAAACCACCACTCACCTCTCCGACTGTTCCCCCGTAGCATTTTCGTCACCAGCAACTTTCTCTCATACACAGGCACTCGCTGCTTGCTGATGTCATCAAGCCACGCATGCCTGTGAAGAAAGTTTCAGGCAGGAAGCAGATCCTGGATCCCTGCAGCTCCGCTTCTCTGCCATTTCTCCTGTAGGCAGCGGAGCTGCAGGGAACGCTCACTGCCCACGCGTATGATTAAGGAAATATGGCCATGGTCCCGCTGGAGCCTCGGGCTCCGAGAAACAGGCCAGATTGCAATCAGTATTAGCTGCCCTGCAGGGGCATCCCTCCACCTCCGGATCCTGGTGCAGCTGCACCGGCGGTATATGTCTTCCCCTCCACTTGAATCACTATGTACAAGCAAAGGCAACATCTTATTCATTTAACAAATCTTCCCAGTTCATTGTTATATAAATTTGTGATTGAGGATAATGTCACATTTGCATGTGGTTGAAAAGTGTGTCCCTGGATTTGGTTACTGGTGGGCATTTGGCACCCCAGTCTGGAATTGGTAGAGTTCCAATTTAACATTGTTAAGCATATACATTAGTTTAAACATTCACTGATAATAGATCTCATTTTATATTACAGGTTTTCTAATGCCTTTTCATACTATGGACTGGTTTTATTAACAACAGAGCTTTTCCAAGCTGGAGATGTATGCAGCGGTAAGTAGTAACTTTTACAGGTATTGGCACAGCATATCAGTTATTGAGTCTTCTTATATGAATGACTGTCAATTTATGATAGACATGCTATAATTTCTACCAGATCTAGACACAAATTTTGACACAACTAATTAGCCATAGATTATATGACATCTCTGTCGGTGATCTACCCCTATGTTTGTGCTTCCATTGCCGAGCCATGTCAAGTCTCTGTTGTTGATGACACGGAGTGAAAACGTGTTTGTTCTGTGTGATTCTGGGACTTGTAAAACCATCTTGACCGGTTGCTTAAAAGTTATCCTTGATCTTAACTCCTGCTGTTCACCCTGGGCAAGGCTGGAGGCTGTATAAGATCCTGAATGCCTGTTCCCCATTGCCAGTTATAATTCGCTAGACCTGGTCCACACTTTCTGTCACCATTTATCCTGCTTGTATTTCTCTGTTGATTTGACCTCGGACCTTACATTTCTGGTACTGTTTTGGATTTCCTGGTTTTGACCATTGCCTTTATTGTGACCATCCCACCTGCTTGATGTTTCTGTCCATGTTCTGGATCTCCTGGTTGTCCAGCGACTTTCTGACCACCATTAGCCAGCCAGCTCCACCACATTGATCTCCCTGTGACCGGAGATACCTTGAACATTTTTATTCAGTATCAGATCAACTATTAATTTATTACAATTTAATAAACGATAATGATCATTTCTAGATGTGAGTTCCCAGTTTCCACCAATGACAAATCTCTTTAGTCTATAAATACAGTTAGTAATTGTAATATTATAATCAAATCATAACTTTAATTGATGAAATCTGATTTTATCATCCTATCATATTGATGTGGTTTTTGACTAGCAAATATTTCACGTTTTTTCTATTCCTTTTCCAAGTTTCCAGTCAGAGGAAGGCAGTCAAGCCGAAATGCAGTCTCTCCTGTGAATTTCTAACTGTGGAAGATTACACTGATTTATTATGGACCACACTATCTGAATTTCCAGGTTGGTGGTGCTAGAATAGTCACATCAGATGTTCACCTGGTATATACAAACTGGCCACTGTAACAGCAAGCTACATTTCTAGGACCGCTGACATCTCATCTGCTGTGACTAGCTCAAAGCCTAGCAATATTAGGGACATTTTTATAGAAAATACCATATACACCTAATATTAAAATAATCTACAAAAATTATCTAAATTAAGAGTGCCTTTCTCATCAAAGACAACCTCATTTACAAGGCATCCTTTTCAAATGCTCACACCACCCATGGCACACAGTTGATTTTGCTGGGGCAGGTAGCCATGCATTTCTCCAGGGAAAATGCAAAGCAAATATAGTATATAGTATACTCTCATTCAGATGGATGGCTTTCCATGTCATTCTAGAGTGGCTTGAGTCTGCCAGATCAGGAACTGGTCATACAGAAATCTGGTGAATAGAGGGGGACAACCCATTCCATTTTGTCTTTATGCCCATGACTAATGGGTAAATATAAAGTAATTGACATAATAAATCTTGTCTTTCACTTTCAGGTGGGCTCTTTTATCTTGCCCACTAGTTAATAGTTGGGGACTTGCTCTAGACTGGATTTGGTTAGAGTGATTTTCCCAAAAATGTAGCCCCAGAGCAACACCTGGAACTGTACTTAGCCCATTATTCTTCATATTAAAACCTTCCAATTTCTGTTTTTGCGTTTTTGTTTTTTTTCTCCCTTCTTCCCAGAGCCATACCTTTTTTTAATTTTTCTGTCCACATAGACATATGAGGGCTAGTTTATTTGCAAGACGATTTGTATTTTGAATGACACCATTCAATTTACTACTTAATATACTGGAAACAAAATTCTAAGTGTGTTGAAATTGTGAAAAAACGGCATAAATTTTGTGGTAAAAACGACCTTGCAATATAATTCTGCTCAGTAGTGCGATTACGGCGATGCCAAACATGTCAATTTTTTTAAATTATTTTAATCGTAAAACATAATTGAGAAGTCTGAAAACACAATTTGGGGTTTTGTCGCCCTTTCTGAGACTCATTACGTTTTCACTTTTTGGTTGATGGAGCTATGCGATGGCTTACATTTTGTGGGGCAATACAACGTTTTTATTGATACCATTTTGGGATAGATATAACAGTTTGGTCACTTGTTACAGCATTTTACGTGGTATTGCAACAACAAACAAAACTAATTTTGGCATTTTAGGTTTTTTTCATTTTTTATTATCTTTATTTTTAATGGGGTAAAAGAGGGGTAATTTGAACTTTTTAATGTATTTCATTTTTTTTTTTTTAAACATCTGTTTTTTACTTTTCACTGTTAGTTCCCTTAGGTGTCTTTCACCTGCGATTGTCTGATCACTTGTGCTATATACAGCAATACCACTGTCTACTCCGAAGCCCGGCCACCGGTAGGGTTTCAAGGGAGCTTTGTAATGACAAGCATGGAGGTCTTCAATAGACCCCCTGCTATCATATCAACCAATCGACGACCTGCCATCACTTCACGGGCATGTAGATGGTTGCACTGAATGACACACCCCACTGCCGGCACGTTGTTAATGCTGCTGTCAGAGTTTGACAGCGACATTTAACAGGTCAATAAGATTGGGAAGCGCTTCATGCCATCCGTGATTGTTGGAGGCAGGAAATGGTACAGCCATTGCATGCCGAGTATGGGGCGAGCTCACCCCGATACACACGCTACCGATTTATGCTGTACA